>NC_135808.1:137703790-138340391 GCF_964213995.1 Mustelus asterias
CCTCGCCCCCCGCCCCTCTCTCCCTCGCCCCCCGCCCCTCTCTCCCTCGCCCCCCGCCCCCTCTCTCCCTCGCCCCCCGCCCCTCTCTCCCTCGCCCCCCGCCCCTCTCTCCCTCGCCCCCCGCCCCTCTCTCCCTCGCCCCCCGCCCCTCTCCCTCGCCCCCCGCCCCTCTCTCCCTCGCCCCCCCGCCCCTCTCTCCCTCGCCCCCCGCCCCTCTCTGCCTCGCCCCCCGCCCCTCTCTCCCTCGCCCCCCGCCCCTCTCTCCCTCGCCCCCCGCCCCTCTCTCCCTCGCCCCCCGCCCCTCTCTCCCTCGCCCCCCGCCCCTCTCTCCCTCGCCCCCCGCCCCTCTCTCCCTCGCCCCCGCCCCTCTCTCCCTCGCCCCCCGCCCTCTCCTCCCTCGCCCCCCGCCCCTCTCTCCCTCGCCCCCGCCCCTCTCTCCCTCGCCCCCCGCCCCTCTCTCCCTCGCCCCCCGCCCCTCTCTCCCTCGCCCCCCGCCCCTCTCTCCCTCGCCCCCCGCCCCTCTCTCCCTCGCCCCCCGCCCCTCTCTCCCTCGCCCCCCGCCCCTCTCTCTCTCGCCCCCGCCCCTCTCTCTCTCGCCCCCCGCCCCTCTCTCTCTCGCCCCCCGCCCCTCTCTCTCTCGCCCCCCGCCCCTCTCTCTCTCGCCCCCCGCCCCTCTCTCTCTCGCCCCCCGCCCCTCTCTCTCTCGCCCCCCGCCCCTCTCTCTCTCGCCCCCCGCCCCTCTCTCTCTCGCCCCCCCGCCCCTCTCTCTCTCGCCCCCGCCCCTCTCTCTCTCGCCCCCCGCCCCTCTCTCTCTCGCCCCCGCCCCTCCTCTCTCGCCCCCCGCCCCTCTCTCTCTCGCCCCCCGCCCCTCTCTCTCTCGCCCCCCGCCCCTCTCTCTCTCGCCCCCCGCCCCTCTCTCTCTCGCCCCCCGCCCCTCTCTCTCCTCGCCCCCCGCCCCTCTCTCTCTCGCCCCCCGCCCCTCTCTCCCTCGCCCCCCGCCCCTCTCTCCCTCGCCCCCCGCCCCTCTCTCCCTCCCCCCGCCCCCCGCCCCTCTCTCCCTCGCCCCCCGCCCCTCTCTCCCTCGCCCCCCGCCCCTCTCTCCCTCGCCCCCCGCCCCTCTCTCCCTCGCCCCCCGCCCCTCTCTCCCTCGCCCCCCGCCCCTCTCTCCCTCGCCCCCCGCCCCTCTCTCCCTCGCCCCCCGCCCCTCTCTCCCTCGCCCCCCGCCCCTCTCTCCCTCGCCCCCCGCCCCTCTCTCCCTCGCCCCCCGCCCCTCTCTCCCTCTGCCCCCCGCCCCTCTCTCCCTCGCCCCCCGCCCCTCTCTCTCTCGCCCCCCGCCCCTCTCTCTCTCGCCCCCCGCCCCTCTCTCTCTCGCCCCCCGCCCCTCTCTCTCTCGCCCCCCGCCCCTCTCTCTCTCGCCCCCCCGCCCCTCTCTCTCTCGCCCCCCGCCCCTCTCTCTCTCGCCCCCCGCCCCTCTCTCTCTCGCCCCCCGCCCCTCTCTCTCTCGCCCCCCGCCCCTCTCTCTCTCGCCCCCCGCCCCTCTCTCTCTCGCCCCCCGCCCCTCTCTCTCTCGCCCCCCGCCCCTCTCTCTCTCGCCCCCCCGCCCCTCTCTCTCTCGCCCCCCGCCCCTCTCTCTCTCGCCCCCCGCCCCTCTCTCTCTCGCCCCCCGCCCCTCTCTCTCTCGCCCCCCGCCCCTCTCTCTCTCGCCCCCCGCCCCTCTCTCTCTCGCCCCCCGCCCCTCTCTCTCTCGCCCCCCGCCCCTCTCTCTCTCGCCCCCCGCCCCTCTCTCTCTCGCCCCCCGCCCCTCTCTCTCTCGCCCCCCGCCCCTCTCTCTCTCTCGCCCCCCGCCCCTCTCTCTCTCGCCCCCCGCCCCTCTCTCTCTCGCCCCCCGCCCCTCTCTCTCGCCCCCCGCCCCTCTCTCTCTCGCCCCCCGCCCCTCTCTCTCTCGCCCCCCGCCCCTCTCTCTCTCGCCCCCCGCCCCTCTCTCTCTCGCCCCCCGCCCCTCTCTCTCTCGCCCCCCCGCCCCTCTCTCTCTCGCCCCCCGCCCCTCTCTCTCTCGCCCCCCGCCCCTCTCTCTCTCGCCCCCCGCCCCTCTCTCTCTCGCCCCCCGCCCCTCTCTCTCTCGCCCCCCGCCCCTCTCTCTCTCGCCCCCCGCCCCTCTCTCTCTCGCCCCCCGCCCCTCTCTCTCTCGCCCCCCGCCCCTCTCTCTCTCGCCCCCCGCCCCTCTCTCTCTCGCCCCCCGCCCCTCTCTCTCTCGCCCCCCGCCCCTCTCTCTCTCGCCCCCCGCCCCTCTCTCTCTCGCCCCCGCCCCTCTCTCTCGCCCCCCGCCCCTCTCTCTCTCGCCCCCCGCCCCTCTCTCTCTCGCCCCCCGCCCCTCTCTCTCTCGCCCCCGCCCCTCTCTCTCTCGCCCCCCGCCCCTCTCTCTCTCCTCCCCCCCTCTCTCTCTCGCCCCCCCCCTCTCTCTCTGCCCCCCGCCCCTCTCTCTCTCCCCCCCCCCTCTCTCTCCCCCCCCCCTCTCTCTCTCCCCCCCTCTCTCTCTCCCCCCCTCTCTCTCCCCCCCCCCCTCTCTCTCTCTCCCCCCTCTCTCTCTCTCCCCCCTTCTCTCTCTCCCCCCCTCTCTCTCCTCCCCCCCTCTCTCTCCCTCCCCCCCTCTCTCTCTTCCCCCTCTCTCTCTCTCCCCCCCTTCTCTCTCTCCCTCCCTCTCTCTCCCCCCTCTCTCTCTCTCCCCCCTCTCTCTCTCTCCCCCCCTCTCTCTCTCTCCCCCCCTCTCTCTCTCTCCCCCCCTCTCTCTCTCTCCCCCCCTCTCTCTCTCTCCCCCCCTCTCTCTCTCTCCCCCCTCTCTCTCTCTCTCCCCCCCTCTCTCTCTCTCCCCCCCTCTCTCTCTCTCCCCCCTCTCTCTCTCTCCCCCCTCTCTCTCTCTCCCCCCTCTCTCTCTCTCCCCCCCTATCTCTCTCTCCCCCCCTCTCTCTCTCTCTCCCCCTCTCTCTCTGTCTCTCCCCCCTCTCTCTCTCTCCCCCCCTCTCTCTCTCTCCCCCCTCTCTCTCTCTCCCCCCTCTGTCTCTCTCTCCCCCCTCTCTGTCTCTCTCCCCCCGTCTCTCTCTGTCTCTCCCCCGTCTCTCTCTGTCTCTCCCCCGTCTCTCTCTGTCTCTCCCCCGTCTCTCTCTGTCTCTCCCCCCGTCTTCTCTGTCTCTCCCCCGTCTCTCTCTGTCTCTCCCCCGTCTCTCTCTGTCTCTCCTCCGTCTCTCTCTGTCTCTCCTCCGTCTCTCTCTGTCTCTCCCCCGTCTCTCTCTGTCTCTCCCCCGTCTCTCTCTGTCTCTCCCCCGTCTCTCTCTGTCTCTCCCCCGTCTCTCTCTGTCTCTCCCCCGTCTCTCTCTGTCTCTCCCCCGTCTCTCTCTGTCTCTCCCCCGTCTCTCTCTGTCTCTCCCCCGTCTCTCTCTGTCTCTCCCCCGTCTCTCTCTGTCTCTCCCCCGTCTCTCTCTGTCTCTCCCCCCGTCTCTCTCTGTCTCTCCCCCGTCTCTCTCTGTCTCTCCCCCGTCTCTCTCTGTCTCTCCCCCGTCTCTCTCTGTCTCTCCCCCGTCTCTCTCTGTCTCTCCCCCGTCTCTCTCTGTCTCTCCCCCGTCTCTCTCTGTCTCTCCCCCGTCTCTCTCTGTCTCTCCCCCTCTCTCTCTGTCTCTCCCCCGTCTCTCTCTGTCTCTCCCCCGTCTCTCTCTGTCTCTCCCCCGTCTCTCTCTGTCTCTCCCCCGTCTCTCTCTCTCTCCCCCCCTCTCCCCCTCTCCCTCTCTCTATCCTGTGAGTTTGGGGAATCTGATGCTCGGACTGTCCCAGTCAGACACAATCATCGTCCCCTCCCTGTTACATCCAATGGAGATGTTGGAGATTTAAGGGAAAGTCTTGCATTTCTATAGCGCCTTTCACCACCTCAGACCATCCTTAAACACTTTACAGCCAATGAGAATCTTGTGAAATGTAGTCACTTTTGTAACGTAGGAAACACAGCAGCGAATTTACACACAGCAAGATCCCACACACAGCATTGAGACAATGACTAAATAAACAAATCAGACTGGCACGATGGGCTGAATGGTCTCCTGTTCTGGAAGATTCTTTAAGAAAAGCAGCCGGCTGATTTCTGACGGTGCTTGTGTCCAATTGGATTTATTAACCACACACAGCCAATCAACAACCTGCAACAAGTCTTGGTGAACTTTGGAAAAAGGAGCAGGTGGAGGCCACTCGGCCCTTCGAGCCTGTTCCACCATTCATCATGACCATGGCTGATCATCCAACTCAGTAACCTGATCCGGCTTTCTCCCCATAACCTTTGATCCCATTCACTCCAGGTGCTCTTTCGAACTCTTTGAATACATTCAACGTTTTGGCATCAACTACTTCCTGTGGTAATGAATTCCACAGACTCACCACTCTCAGGGTGAAGAAATGTCTCCTCATCTCTGTCCTAAGTGGTCTACCCTGAATCCTCAGACTGTGACCCCTGGTTCTGGGCTCCCCCATCATCAGAAACATCCTTCCTCAATCTGCCCTGTCTTGTCCTGTTAGAATTTTATAACTTACTATGAGATCCCTCTCTTCTTTCTGAACTCCAGCTAAAACAATCCTAACCGACTCAATCTCTCCTCATACTTTAGTCCCACCATCCCAGGAATCAATTTGCAAAATTTTTGCTGCACTCCCTCGAGAGCAAGAACATCCTTCCTCAGATAAAAACTGCACACAATATTCCAGGTGTGGCCTCACCAAGGCCCTGTATAATTGCAGCAAGATGTCCCTGCTCCTGTACTCGAAACCTCTCCCTATGAAGGCCAACATACAATTTGCCTTCTTCACCACCGAGTGCCCTGCGTACTTATCTTCAGTGACTGGTGTACGAGGACATCCAGGTCTCGTTGCACATTCCTCTCTCTCAATTTATGTCCATTGGGATAATTATCTGTCTTCCTATTATTGCTACCAAAGTGGATAACCTCACATTTATCCACATTATGCTGCATTTGCCATGCAGGTGCCCACACACTCAGCCTGTCCAAATCACGCTGAAGCATCTCTGCATCCTCCTCACTGCTCACCCTCCCACCCAACTTTGTGTCATCTGCAAATTTGGAGATATTATTGCCAGACTATTAACCCAGAAACATAGCTAATGTTCTGGGGACCCAGGTTCGAATCCCGGCACAGCAGATGGTGGAATTTGAATTCAATAAAAAATATCTGGAATTAAGAATCTACTGATGACCATGAAACCATTGTCGATTGTCGGAAAAACCCATCTGGTTCATTAATGTCCTTCAGGGAAGGAAATCTGCCGTCCTTACCCGGTCTGGCCTATATGTGACTCCAGAGCCACAGCAATGTGGTTGACTCTTAACCACTGTCTGAACTGGCCGAGTGAGATGCTCAGTTATATTAAATCTCTTCAGATAATTGGATAAGGAATTAATCGTGCCGGGCCAACCGGCATCGACCCCTGCACCAGAGACAACAACAGCAAACTCAGCCCCGTCGACCCTGCAAAGTCTTCCTCACTAACACGTCGTGCCACAATTGGGAGAGCTGTCTCACAGACTGGTCAAGCAGCAGCCTGACAAAGTCATTCTCACAGAACCATACCTTCCAGATAACTCCCCAGACACCACCATGACCATCCTGGATATGTCCTGTCCCAATGACAGGACAGACCCAGCAGGAGGTGGTGGCACAGTGGTATACAGTCGGGAAGGAGCTGCCCTGGGAATCCTCAACATCGACTCCGGACCCCATGAAGTCTCATGGCACCAGGTCAAACATGGGCAAGGAAACCTCCTTCTGATTACGTTCTGTCCCGCCCTCAGCTGGTGAATCAGTGCTCCTCCATGTTGGACACCACCTGGAGGAAGCACTGAGGGTGGCAGGTGCAGAATGTACCCTGGGTGGGGACTTCAATGCCCACCACCAAAAGTAACTCAGTAGCACCACAACAGATCGAGCTGCCCGCGTCCTAAAGGACATTGCGGCTGGACTGGGTCTGCATGAGGGAGTGAGGGAACCAACAAGAGGGAAATTGAGACATTGAGTTTCCCCTCCATTGTGTTGTGTGGCACTATCGCTGTGCTACATGGGATAGACTTCAAACTGATCTCGCAACTCAAGCCTGAGCATCCATGAGGTGCTGCGGGCCATCAACAGCAGCGGAACTCCAGCACAATCTGCAACCTCATGGCCCGGCATATCCCCCACTCAACCATTACCATCAAGCCAGGGGATCACCCTGGTTCAATGGAGACTGCAGGAGGGCATGCTGGGAGCAGCACCAGGCATACCTAAAAATGAGGTGTCAACCTGGTGAAGCTACAACACAGGATTACACCAAACACCAGAAGCAGCAAGGGATAGACAGAGCTAAGCGATCCCAGAACCAACGGATCAGATCTAAGCTCTACAGTCCTGCCACATCCAGCCGTGAATGGTGGTGGACAGTTAAACAAATCACTGGAGGAGGAGGCTCCATAAGTATCCTCAATGATGGAGGAGCCCAGCACATCAGATAAGGCTGAAGTATTTGCAGCAATCGTCAGCCAGAAGTGCTGAGTGGATGATCCATCTCGGCCTCCTCCAGTGGTCCCAGCATCTCAGATGCCAGTCTCCAGCCAATTCAATTCACTCCACGTGATATCAAGAAACAGCTGATGGCACTGGATACTGCAAAGGCAATGGGCCCTGATAACATCCTGGCAATAGTACTGAAGACTTGTGCTCCAGAACTTGCCGCTCCCCTAGCCAAGCTCTTCCAGTACAGTTACAACACTGGCATCAACCCAACAATGTGGAAAATTGCCCAGTTATGTCCTGTACACATGAGAGGGAGGCAATGGCCTCGTGCATTATCACTGGATTATTAATCCAGAAATGCAGCTAATGTTCTGGGGACCCGGGTTTGAATCCCGCCACGGCAGATGGTGGAATTTGAATTCAATAAAAAAAAATCTGGAATTAAGAATCTACTGATAACCATGAAACCATTGTCGATTGTCAGAAAAACCCATCTGGTTCACTAATGTCCTTTGGGGAAGGAAATCTACCATCCTTACCCGGTCTGGCCTACATGTGACTCCAGAGCCACAGCAATGTGGTTGACTCTCAACTGCTCTTGGGCAACTCGGGATGGGCAATGAATGCTGGCCAGCCAGCGACGCCCATGTCCCATGAATGAATAAAAAATTAAACAAAAAGGACAAATCCAACCCAGCCAATTACCGCCCAATCAGTCCACTCTCGATCATCAGTCAAGTGATGGAAGGGGTCATCAACAGCGCTATCAAGCAGCACCTGCTCAGCAATAACCTGCTCAGCGACGCCCAGTTTGGGTTTCGCCCGGGTCACTCAGCTCCTGAACTCATTACAGCCTTGGTTCAAACATGGACAAAAGAACTGAATTCCAGAGGTGAGGTGAGAGTGACAGCCCTGGACACCAAGGCCGCATTCGACCGAGTGTGGCATCAAGAAGCCCCAGAAACTGGAATCAATGGGAATCAGGGGGCAAACTCTCTGCTGGTTGGAGTCATACCTGGCACATGGGGAGATGGTTGTGGTGTTTGGAGATCAATCATCCCAGCTCCAGGACATCACTGCCTCAGGATGATGTGTTGATATTTATTATTTGTGAATAAAGATGTTACTATTTGTTCCATACTGCTGGGGGAAATTGTATTTTTCTATAATGAACTGCGTGCGTGCATGCGTGCGCGTGTGTCTGTGCGTGTGTCTGTGTGTCTGTCTGTGCGTGTGTCTGTGCGTGTGTCTGTGCGTGTGTCTGTGCGTGTGTGTGTCTGTGTGTGTGTCTGTGTGTGTGTCTGTGCGTGTGTCTGTGCGTGTGTCTGTGCGTGTGTGTGTCTGTGTGTGTGTTTGTGTGTCTTGTGCTTGTGTGTGTGTGTGTGTGTCTGTTTGTGTGTGTGTGCGTGCGTTAGATGATTTAATTAACCTGGGAGAAGATTACTGAAGACCTTTGTCTGGAAGAGTGAGGGAAAGGACTAAAGGTGCTTGATTTGGAATGAGGATTTCCTGGTCAGGTTTCCTTTAATATGTAAATGGACAATTGTTGGAAATTTGCATCAGGAGATACCAGGTATTTGTGGTTGTCAGCTGTTAAATTTCAGTGGGAAGTAAAAAGGCCAAGTTCTCATATGTAAACAAGGAATGTTATTAAATTTTATTTGACCCAAAGATGGGGCCATTGGGAAAAATGAAATGTTTATATTTTGGGACAATGATGTAGAGAGGAGTGCGGAGAACAATGAAACCTGTGCTGAAAGAATGGGAAAGGTATTTTTGAGTTAGTGTGGAGAATGTGTGGGCTGGCTGAGTGAGGAGGACCTGTTGGAAATGGCTCTGGACTGGACGAGCGTACAGTTTGAATCAACCACTCAGCCAGAAAATTCTTTAATTTTTAAGATCCTTTTACTTTTAAATTCCCAAACATGATGGTGAGATCAGTACATTTTCTTCTCATTTTCATGACACAAAAAAAAGGCTATGGCCTATGGGTAAAGCTTCCCTCTGGGATTTGATTTGTTCAACAATTAACATCTGCTGTGGTCATAACAAGTCTCCTGGACCCAACAATCTTCAGCTGCTTCATCAATCATCTTCCCTCCATCATAAGGCCAGAAGTGTGGATGTTCACTGACGCCTGCACAATGTTCAGCACCATTAACAGCGCCGTGGGCAAGTAACGTACACGTCACACAAGTGCCAGGCAATGGTAACCTTCAACAACAGAGGCATTAACCTCTTCCCCTTGACACTCAATGGCATCACCATCACTGAATCCCCCACTATCAGCATCCTGGGGGTCACCATTGACCAGAAACTGAACTGAACGAGCCACATGAATACTGTGGCTACCAGAGCAGGTCAAAGGCTAGGAATCCTGCAGTGAGTAACTCACCTCCTGACTCCTTCAAGTCCATTCATCATGTACATGAATAATGAAGGAGATTATTTTCTTTAGTAATATTTTTGGGATTGTGGTGGTGTTCTGTAGAGAAAGCAGCCTATGTGTGTGTTTGAGACCATAATCATAAGACCATAAGACATAGGAGCAGAATTAGGCCACTCGGCCCATCGAGTCTGCTCCACCATTCAATCATGGCTGATATTTTTCTCATCCCCATTCTCCTGCCTTTTCCCCATAACCCCTGATCCCCTTATTAATCAAGAACCTATCTATCTCTGTCTTAAAGACACTCAATGACCCGGCCTCCACAGCCTTCTGCGGCAAAGAATTCCACACATTCACCACTCTCTGGCTGAAGAAATTCCTCCTCATCTCTGTTTTAAAGGATCGTCCCTTTAGCCTGAGGTTGTGCCCTCTGGTTCTAGTTTTTCTGACTGGTGGAAACACCCTCTCCACAACCACTCTATCCAGGCCTCGCAGTATTCCATAAGTTTCAATAAAATCCCCTCTCATCCTTCTAAACTCCAACGAGTACAGACCCAGAGTCCTCAACCGTTCCTCATACGACAAACTCTTCATTCCAGGGATCATTCTTGTGAACCTCCTCTGGATCCTTTCCAAGGCCAGCACATCCTTCCTTAGATACAGGGCCCAAAACTGCTCACAATACTCCAAATGGGGTCTCCAAAGGTAGGGGAGTCTAAATCTAGAGGGCATAGGTTTAAGGTGAGAGGGGAGAGATACAAAGGTGTCCAGAGGTGCAATTTTTTCACACAGAGGGTGGTGAGTGTCTGGAACAAGCTGCCAGAGGTAGTAGTAGACGCGGGTACAATTTTATCTTTTAAAAAAGCATTTAGATAGTTACTTGGGTATGATGGGTAACGAGGGATATGGGCCAAATGCGGGCAATTGGGATTAGCTTAGGGGTTTTAAAAAAAAGGGCGGCATGGACAGGTTGGGCCAAAGCACCTGTTTCCATGCTGTAAACCTCTATGACCAGAGCCTTATACAGCCTCAGAAGTACATCCCTGCTCTTGTATTTTAGTCCTCTCGACATGAATGCTAACATAAGAAAATAAGAACATAAGAACGAGAAGCAGGAGTAGGCCATCTGGCCCCTCGAGCCTGCTCCGCCATTCAATAAGATCATGGCTGATCTTTTTGTGGACTCAGCTCCACTTACCCGCCCGCTCACCATAACCCTTAATTCCTTCACTGTTCAAAAACTTATCTATCCTTGCCTTAAAAACATTCAATGAGGTAGCCTCAACTGCTTCACTGGGCAGGGAATTCCACAGATTCACAACCCTTTGTGTGAAGTTCCTCCTCAACTCAGTCCTAAATCTGCTTCCCCTTATTTTGAGGCTATGCCCCCTAGTTCTAGTTTCACCCGCCAGTGGAAACAACTTTCCTGCTTCTATCTAAGGTTAAGGCTCATGGGATACAAGGAGAAGTGGCTAGATGGGTAGAAAACTGGCTTGGCCACAGGGGACAGAGGGTAGTGGTCGAAGGGTCTTTTTCCGGCTGGAGGTCTGTGACCAGTGGTGTTCCGCAGGGCTCTGTACTGGGACCTCTGCTATTTGTGATATATATAAATGATTTGGAAGAAGGTGTAACTGGTGTAATCAGCAAGTTTGCGGATGACACGAAGATTGATGGACTTGCGGATAGCGATGAACATTGTCGGGCAATACAGCAGGATATAGATAGGCTGGAAAATTGGGCGGAGAAATGGCAGATGGAATTTAATCCAGATAAATGCGAAGTGATGCATTTTGGAAGAACTAATGTAGGGGGGAGTTATACAATAAATGGCAGAGCCATCAAGAGTATAGAAACACAGAGGGACCTAGGTGTGCAAGTCCACAAATCCTTGAAGGTGGCAGCACAGGTGGAGAAGGTGGTGAAGAAGGCATATGGTATGCTTGCCTTTATAGGACGGGGTATAGAGTATAAAAGCTGGAGTCTGATGTTGCAGCTGTATAGAACGCTGGTTCGGGCACATTTGGAGTACTGCATCCAGTTCTGGTCGCCGCACTACCAGAAGGCCATGAAGGCTTTGGAGAGAGTGCTAAGAAAAGGTTTACCAGGGTGTTGCCTGGTATGGAGGGTCTTAGCTATGAGGAGAGATTGGGTAAACTGGGCTTCTTCTCCCTGGAAAGACGGAGAATGAGGGGAGACCTAATAGAGGTGTACAAAATTATGAAAGGTATAGATAGGGTGAACAGTGGGAAGCTTTTTCCCAGGTCGGAGGTGACGATCACGAGGGGTCACGGGCTCAAGGTGAGAGGGGCGAGGTATAACTCAGACATCAGAGGGACGTTTTTTACATAGAGAATGGTGGGGGCCTGGAATGTGCTGCCAAGTAGGGTGGTGGAGGCAGACACACTGGCATTGTTTAAGACTTACCTGGATAGTCACATGAGCAGTCTGGGAATGGAGGGATACAAACGAATGGTCCAGTTGGACCAATGAGCGGCACAGGCTTGTAGGGCCGAAGGGCCTGTTTCCTGTGCTGTACTGTTAAGAAATATAGAAACATAGAAAAACTACAGCACAAAACAGGCCCTTCAGCCCCACAAGTTGTGCCGAACATATCCCTAACCTTCTAGACCTACCTATAACCCTCCATCCTATTAAGTCCCATGCACTCATCCAGGAGTCTCTTAAAAGACCCTATTGAGTTTGCCTCCACCACCACTGATGGCAGCCGATTCCACTCGCCCACCACCCTCTGTGTGAAAAACTTACCCCTAACATCTCCCCTGTACCTACCCCCCAGCACCTTAAACCTGTGTCCTCTCGTAGCAGACATTTCCACCCTGGGAAAAAGCCTCTGAGAGTCCACCCGATCTATGCCTCTCAACATCTTATATACCTCTATTAAGTCTCCTCTCATCCTACGTCTCTCCAAGGAGAAAAGACCAAGCTCCCTCAGCCTATCCTCATAAGACATGCCACTCAATCCAGGCAACATCCTTGTAAATCTTCTCTGCACCCTTTCAATCTTTTCCAGAACTGAGCACAGTACTCCAAGTGGGGTCTGACGAGGGTCTTATATAGCTGCATCATATCCCCAGACTCCTAAACTCAATCCCTCGATTGATAAAGGCCAGCACACCATACACCTTCTTAACCACCTCCCCCACCTGCGGGGCCGATTTTAGAGTCCTATGGGCCCGGACCCCAAGGTCCTTCTGATCCTCTACAGTACTAAGAGTCTTTCCCTTTATATTGTACTCCTTCATCCCATTTGACCTGCCAAAATGGGCCACGATACATTTATCTGGGTTGACGTCCATCTGCCACTTCTCCGCCCAGTCTTGCATCCTATCTATGTCCCTCTGTAACCTCTGACATCCCTCCAGACTATCCACAACCCCACCAACCTTCGTGTCGTCGGCAAACTTACCAACCCATCCCTCCACTTCCTCATCCAGGTCATTTATGAAAATGACAAACAGCAAGGGTCCCAGAACAGATCCCTGGGGCACACCACTGGTGACCGACCTCCATTTAGAAAAAGACCCATCTATACACACTCTCTGCCTCCTTTGGGCAAGCCAGTTCTGGATCCACAGGGCAGCAGCCCCTTGGATCCCATGCCCTCTCACTTTTTCGAGAAGCCTTGCATGGGGGACCTTATCGAACGCCTTGCTAAAATCCACATAAACCACATCCACCGCTTTCCCTTCGTCAATGTGTTTAGTCACATTTTCGAAGAACTCCACCAGGCTCGTAAGGCACGATCTGCCTTTGACAAAGCCATGCTGAGTATTCTTGAGCATACTAAACCTCTCTAAATGCTCATAAATCTTGTCCCTCAGGATCTTCTCCATCAGCTTACCAACCACTGAGGTTAGACTCACCGGTTGGTAATTTCCTGGGCTATCCCTATTCCCCTTCTTGAAAATAGGAATCACAACCGCAATCTTCCAATCCTCCGGCACCTCTCCCGTGTCCATCGACGACGCAAAGATCATCGCCAGAGGCTCTGCAATCTCTTCCCTCGCCTCCCACAGTAACCTGGGGTACATCCCATCCGGACCCGGCGACTTATCTATCTTGATGCCATTCAAAGATTCCAGCACAACCTCTTTGTTAAAGTCCACATACTCAATCTTTTCAGTCCACCGCAAGCCCACAGTACATCCACCCAGGTCCTTCTCCTCTGTGAAAACCAAGGCAAAATACTCATTAAGCACCTCTGCCATTTCTACTGGTTCCGTACAGATTTTCCCGCTTCTTTGTTCTTTGTTCTTTGTTATCTATTCCCTTCATAATCTTATGTGTTTCTATAAGATCTCCCCTCATTCTTCTGAATTCCAATGAGTATAGCCCCAGTCTACTCAGTCTCTCCTCATAAGCCAACGCTCTCAACTCCGGAATTAACCCAGTGAATCTCCTCTGCACCCCCTCCAGTGCCAGTATATCCTTTCTCAAGTAAGGAGACCAAAACTGTACACAGTACTCCAGGTGTGGCCTCACCAGCACCTTATACAGCTGCAACATAATCTCGCTGTTTTTAAACTCCATCCCTCTAGCAATGAAGGACAAAATTCCATTTGCCTTCTTAATTACCTGCTGCACCTGCAAACCAACTCCTTGAGATTCCTGCACAAGGACACCCAGGTCCCTCTGCACAGCAGCATGCTACAATTTTTTATCATTTAAATAATACTCCATTTTGTTGTTATTCCTACCAAAATGGATGACCTCACATTTACCATTATTGTACTCCATCTGCCAGACCCTCGCCCACTCACTTAGACTATCTATATCCCTTTGCAGTTGCCTTCCTAACTGCCGACTGAACCAACACGTTAACCTTAAGAGAACCTTGAACAATGACTCCCAAGTCCCTTTGTGGTTCTGATTTCCTCAGCAATTAAAATGAGGAAGGTTAATGGAGACAGTTTGCCTGTGAGAGCTGAGTGATCAAAGGGGTACAAGTGTAAGGTTCATGGATTTGAAATGAGGGGTTATAGTGAGATTGGATTTAAAAGTAAATAGTTTGAATGTAAAATTTGCATCATCTGATAAGTAGGGACTTGACTATCTTGCTGTTAAATTTCAAAGGGAAGTTCCAAAGTGAGAGGAAAGGTTGACAACTTACAAAGTTTTCAGAAGTACAGCGTGGAAGGTGTTTTAAATGTTATTGTCCTGAAAGTGGAGGCAACAGGAAAAGATAAAAAGTTGTCAGATTTGGAACAGTAAAGTTCAAAGTGGTGTTTGAGGACAATGAAAAATGAGGTAAACGGGAAAAAGGATATTGGAGGATAGATGTTCAGCTGAGTTGAGGGCTGCCTGGGGAAAATCGTTTTGAGATCACATCCCAGCTGGGAAAGGGGTGAAAGTTGAGAATTTGAGGCAGCCATCCAGTTTAGAGACAGAAAAATCTGTTTCCAAAAAGCAGACTTTTTTGGAACATTTCTTTCAGGTTTCTGCAGCTGAGTGGAAGAGTTTGAGGAGCCGCGAGGCTTTATTAGAGTGACAGCAGCTCTGCGGGAGTTCTTACTGGATTTTCAGAGTTAAAAATCTACCAGGGGATTACTCCATAAGAAGTTAGTTTCCACTGAATGGGTGTTTTGGGGAGGTTGTTCTTTGTGACTGTTTTAATTATCTAACTTTAATCTTAACGTGTTTAAATTTTCTTTGTTAATCTTTTTTTTAAATCCTTCAGGTCTTGAAGACTTTCTAGACTTTTGGGGTCAGTAGATTCACCTCATTGCTTTCAAAATGCAAAAGCAATGTTTATAATCAGTCAGGGAGGTTCCGCCCTGGGATTTGATACGATTCGCAAATAACATCCGCTGGGGGTCATGTGATGTAAGCATGGGAGCGACTGTGTTTTCCTGCGCTCTGATGCTAATCCTCTTTTAATCTGTTTTTTATCCTGAAATCACCCCCAGACCCCCTTCCCCTCGACTCTGCTCCGCAAAATCCTGATGCACGATCCATAATGATCCAATCCTGGTGTGTATCCTCTGTGCTCTCTTCCTGGAAGATTCTGGCTGAACTTTGGCAAAGGGGAACCGAGTTCGAGTCATAGAGTCAGAGAGGTTTACAGCATGGAAACAGGCCCTTCGGCCCAACTTGTCCATGCCGCCCTTTCTTTTTTGAAACTCCTAAGCTAATCCCAATTGCCCGCATTTGGCCCATATCCCTCTAAACCCATCGTACCCATGTAACTATCTAGCTTTTAAAAGACAAGATTGTACCCGCTTCTACTACTACCTCTGGCAGCTTGTTCCAGACACTCACCACCCTCTGTGTGAAACAATTGCCCCTCTGGACACTTTTGTATCTCTCCCCTCACACCTTAAACCTATGCCCTCTAGTTTTAGACTCCCTGACCTTTGGGAAAAGATATTGACTATCTCGCTGATCTGTGCCCCTCATTATTTTATAGACCTCTATAAGGTCACCCCGAAGCCTCCTAATAGAGTCATAGAGGTTTACAGCATGGAAACGAGTTAAATGAAGAAACTCCTGGTTTGATGGAGGAGGTGGGAGACAGTCGGGGTAGGGTCCAGTTCACTGTGGCGGATTCACTGGTGAGTGGGTCCACACCTTGGCGTTGCCATGGGAATGGAGATGATAGCTCCCATTGTGAGTGAAGTGATGGACGATGGTCTCGGCTCCCCGGCACAGAGTATTGATGCTCTCTGCGATGAACTGTGAGATATCAGAAAGAGGATGGATGAAGCGGGAAGAGAATCCTGTCAGTCGAGGGGGTTGTGTCCTCAGTGAGGCCTCACCTTCAGTCTGTGGAAACCCTGCTGCATAGTTTGCCGCACACCCGGGTTTATTCAGGGTGCTGGAGAAGGAGTATCTGTGCGTCTGATCTCCTGAAGGGAGCTGGGGATGAATTCCCGGCTGAACCTGAGAACTGGCTGCCGTGTTTTCACAATCTGCATCTGAGGGCTGGGTGTTTCTAGTTTGATGAGGTGCAGTGTTTCCAGTCTCCGAGGCCTGGGGTCGGTGAAAGACTCTGGCCTCTGGTCTCAGTTATCTTATTCTCAGTGTTTGTCGAGAGTGACTGGAGGTGGCCAGGCGAATCGGTCCCTGACACTTGCCGGGGCCTTGGTTTCTTTGCCGGGCCTTTGGAATGATGACATGGCGGAGGCTTCAGTGAAACTCTGGATGGATCCTGGGTGTTGCTCGATGATCCTGTCACAGCTTTGGCCTTTTCCAGCTCCGTGGATGATTACTTTATCCTTCAGTTCATCAATCTTCCCGAACTTTATTCCCTTGAGATTATAATCCTGATTTTGAGATGTTGTCTTTTATTCAGACAAGGGTGTTTGATAAATGAACACCGAAGCATTTGCCTCCTGTTATTCTGTGAAAATCAGCACTGACTGTTATATTTTGGATGGTATTAGTCCAGCGCTCCGATGGTAGAACGAGTGCCGTCCTAGTTTGTGAGTCTCCTTATTTCCATTGGGGAGTTGATTGGGTGACATTAGGGTTGTGCAGTATTTATCTGTTTAGACAAGATGAGTAGTGCCACAGCTGGGTGGTAGGGGGCTTGTATGGTTGGTATGGCCCTCGTTGTGGGTGAGAATACTGTTATGGGTGAGGGCGCTGTCAGAACGATTGGGGTCACCTTTTCCTTTTGTAAGTTTGTTGTTCTGGGATTTTGGATTCCTCGCTTGTTTCCTGAGAAAGTGCAGACAAAAATGATGTATCCTGGAAAAGGCTGGGTTTTTTTTTGTTCTTGGCGTCTCGGGTGTTGTTGAAGTGGGGGAATGATATTCTGGTGCGCTGAGCATAGCTGACTAATCCTTGGCTATCTAGCCTTGTTAGTCTGGTCTTCCATTTTGACTTGTGGGTGGCGATTAATTGGCTTATGGAATGTACGGTGGGAATATGATTCGGCTGTTAAGGTTTCTCTGATGTTGGGAATGGATCGAATTGCACTGATGGTGCGGTGTAAATGGTGCTTCTGGGGTACCGAGAGAAAGGAATAGTTTGCTTTCTTCAATGTACAAGAGTGATGTCAATATTCTTGGCTGGTTAGTCCTGAGTGTGCCATTCTGCAGCTTAGGGCAGTAAAAGCTATGTTTATCTGGGTCAGGTGGAGGGTATGTTGGGTCGGGAAGTAGGTTGCCCTCCCCCGAGATGTCCCCTTTTGGGGGCTTCTGGACTGCTCTCCTCCTTCAGACTTGGTACCCCTGGGGATGTGGTGTCCTATTGGCTGTGGGGCTGGAGTGTGAGTCTGGGTGCTTCGGTTCAACACTGTTGCCGTATCTCTCCGGTTGGCTGGAGGAGGAGGTTGCCTCCTCCAAAACTATTTCCTCGGGTGGACGGAGCTATTACAAGGGGGCATAACTATAGGGTTCGTGGTGGGAGATATAGGAAGGATATCAGAGGTAGGTTCTTTACGCAGAAAGTGGTTGGGGTGTGGAATGGACTGCCTGCAGTGATAGTGGAGTCAGACACTTTAGGAACATTTAAGCGGTTATTGGATAGGCACATGGAGCACACCAGGATGATAGGGAGTGGGATAGCTTGATTTTGGTTTCAGATAAAGCTCGGCACAACATCGTGGGCCGAAGGGCCTGTTCTGTGCTGTACTGTTCTATGTTCTAAGTGATCTTAGATGGAGACTTCCAGTCTGTCTGCCCTCTAGGTTTAGGCTGTCCTGGGGAGAGGGTGTTGGGGAGAGGGTGGGGGGAGGGGGGCAGTGTTTTGTTCCTTGTGAACTTATGCTTCTCTGTTCCTGGTATTCTTCCTGTGAAAGTATGTGTGGAGAAATCATGTCTGGTGTCTATTGAACAATCCTGATGCTCCTCTCTCGCTCTCTCTCTGGGGCTTCCTCTTTTTGTCCGGATGGGTGGGGTGTTAATGTAGGCTCTGATTGGTCATAGTTAATTCTGGAGGCTTCCCCTTGTCTTGTCGGGAGGAGGAGGGTAGTATCTTACCCAGATATCCTGTTGGCGGGTGTCTTGACAACTCTTCTCCTTGTTAGTAGGGTTTCCTGGGTAGAAAATGGTTTAAGTTTTTTGGTGACTGGGAGTCTGATTGGTGCCTCTAATATGTCTGGAGAGGATGGAGGTTTGTAGTGTTGTGAGCCTAGGCAAGGTGTACGCATCCTTGACTTACTGGTTCCTGTACATGAGAGTGTACTCTGCCACGCCACATCCAGTATCAATGCAGTATCCTGAGGTTCCCCTTTTTTGGGGTTATCCTTTTATTGCTTGGAGGCCCTGGATGCTGAATTAGGCCCCAGTTGGTTGCATGTTACCGCATAAAGAATCCTGTAGATAGTGTTATCCTGTGGAGAAGGGGGTGCACCATGGGGCCATGTGCTTGTAGTTTGATCCTGAGATCCCGTATTCTTTCTGATAGCCTTTCTTTATCTTTACGAGAGGAGACACTGACTACAAAGATTCCAGTGATTGATAATTGGAACCATTGTATGAATATTCGCTGCTCTTTTCTGTGTCTGTTTGGAATAATGATTACTCTGTACTGGATTAGATTTTGGGAATTTGTTGCATCTTGTGGTAAATGTAAAACAAAAAACTTCCAATAAAAACATCTTTAAAGAAAAAATAACATCCTCTGTGGTTGTAACTCTTGGCTCAAGTCAGTGATTAAATGCTTGAGTGCTGCACCATTCGCACTTGAGAAGCTCAACACCGTCCAGCACAAAGCATCCCGCTTGATTGCCACCACTTCCATAAACATTCAATCCCTCCATAGAAACATATAAAATCCTGATGGGACTGGACAGGCTGGATGCGAGAAGAATGTTCCTGGTGTTGGGGAAGTGCAGAACTAGGCGTCACAGTCTAAGAATGCGGGGTAAACCATTCAGGACTGAGATGAGGAAGAACTTCTTCACTCAGAGAGTTGTGAACCTGTGGAATTCTCTCCCACAGAAAGCTGTTGGGGCCGGTTTGTTAGATATGTTCAAGAGGGAGCTGGACGTGGCCCCTGTGGCGAAAGGGATCAAGGGGTCTGGAAAGAAAGCGGGAGTGGGATACTGAAAGTGCATAATCAACCAGGGTGGCGCAGTGACACAGTGGTTAGCACTGCTGCCTCACAGCACCAGGGACCCGAGTTCAATTCCCGGCTTGGATCACTGTCTGTGTGGAGTTTGTACGTTCTTCCCGTGTCTGCGAGGGTTTCCTCCTACAGTCCAAAGATGTGCGGGTTAGTTTGGTTCGCTATGTTAAATTGCCCCTTCGTGTCAGGGGGTTAGTAGCGTAAGTAAGTAGGGTTATGAGGATAAGGCCTGGGATGGGATTGTGGTGGGTGCAGATTCGACGGGCTGAATAGAATCCTGTAAGGATTCTATGATTCTGATCATGGTCATGTTGAATGGTGGTGTAGACTCAAAGGGCTGCATGACCTTATCCTGCACCTATTTCTGACGTTCCCCCCCAAGGACAAACATTAGCGGTAATTTGTACCACCTACAAGGTACACTGCAGGGAATTTGCAGATGTTACAATGTTGGGTGGGAGGGTGAGCTATGAGGAGGATGCAGAGATGCTTCAGCGTGATTTGGACAGGCTGAGTGTGTGGGTATCTGCATGGCAGATGCAGTATAATGTGGATAAATGTGAGGTTATCCGCTTATTACTTGAATAGGTGTAAAATTGAGAGAGGCGGATACTCAGCGAGACCTTGGAGTCCTCGTGCATCGATCGCTGAAAGTAAGCGCGGAGGTGCAGCAGGCAGTAAAGAAGGCAAATGGTATGTTGGCCTTCATAGCGAGAGGATTTGAGTATAGGGATAGGGGTGTTTAGCTACAATTGTATAGGGCATTGGTGAGGCCACACCTGGAGTATTGTGTGCAGTTTTGGTGTCCTTATCTGAGGAAGGATGTCCGTGCTATAGAGGGAGTGCAGCGAAGGCTTATCAGACTGATTCCTGGGATGGCAGGTCTGTCATATGAGGAGAGACTAAGTTGGTTTGGATTATATTCACTGGAGTTTAAAAGAGTGAGAGGGAATCTCATAGAAACTTATAAAGTTCTAACAGGGTTAGACAGGGTAGATTCAGAAAGAATGTTCCCAATGATGGGGTGCCCAGAACGAGGGGTCATAGTTTGAGGATGACGGGTAAAGCTTTTAGAACTGAGGTGAGGAGAAATTTCATCACCCAGAGGGTGGTGAATGTGTGGAATTCACTCCCACAGAAAGTAGTTGAGGCCAAAATGTGTGATTTCAAGAAGAAATTAGATATCGCTCTTGGGGTTAAAGGGATCAAGGGATATGGGGGGAAGGGGGGGATCAGAATATTGAATTTGATGATCAGCCATGATCAAAATGAATGGCAGAGCAGGCTTGAAGGGCCGAATGGCCTCCTCCTGCTTCTAGTTTCTATGTTTCTAACTCAAAAGGCTCCTTAGGCAGCACCTTCCAAACCCACAGCCACTACCATCTAGAAGGACAAGGGCAACAGATATCTGGACACACCACCACCTGGAGTTTCTCCTCCAAGCTACTCACCATCCTGACTTGGAAATATATCACTGTTCCTTCACTGTCACTGGATCAAAATCCTGGAACTCCCTCCCTAACAACCACAGTGGGTGTGAAGGTAAATGTATGTTCCTTACAGTCTGAAACAGGAGGATTTATAATAGAGAACAAGTAAATGGCAGAGCAATTAAACAACTACTTTTGTTCTGTCCTCACACAGCCAACCCACGCCTCATACCTGATATTTAATATTCCTTAAATATTAACCATTGCCTATCCACCATCAATGCCTTTTCATGAAATTCCTCGATCCTATTTCAGACTGTAAGGGACCTACATTTATCTTCACTAATCTTTTTATTTTTATATACTTATAGATAAAAGTGAGGGGGCATGGGATCCAAGGGGACATTGCTTTGTGGATCCAGAACAGTCTTGCCCACAGAAGGCAAAGAATGGTTATAGATGGGTCATATTCAGCATGGAGGTCGGTCACCAGTGGAGTGCCCCAGGGATCTGTTCTGGGACCCTTACTCTTTGTGATTTTTATAAATGACCTGGATGAGGAAGTGGAGGGGTGGGTTGGTAAGTTTGCTGATGACACAAAGGTTGGAGGTGTTGTGGATAGTGTGGAGGGATGTCAGAAGTTGCAGCGAGACATTGATAGGATGCAAGACTGGGCGGAGAAGTGGCAGATGGAGTTCAACCCAGATAAGTGTGAGGTGGTTCATTTTGGCAGGTCAAATAGGATGGCGGATTATAATATTAATGGTAGGACTCTTGGCAGAGTGGAAGATCAGAAGGATCTTGGGGTCCGAGTTCATAGGACACTCAAAGCAGCTGTGCAGGTTGAGGCTGTGGTTAAGAAGACGTGTGGTGTACTGGCCTTCATCAATCGAGGGATTGAGTTTAGGAGTCATGAGATAATGTTGCAGCTATATAAGACCCTGGTCAGACCACACTTGGAGTACTGTGCTCAGTTCTGGTCGCCTCATTACAGGAAGGATGTGGAAGCCATAGAAAGGGTGCAGAGGAGATTTACAAGGATGTTGCCTGGGTTGGGGAGCATGCCTTATGAGGATAGGTTGAGTGAGCTCGGCCTTTTCTCCTTGGAGAGATGAAGGATGAGGGGTGACCTGATAGAGGTGTATAAGATGTTGAGAGGTATTGATCGAGTGGACAGTCAGAGGCTATTTCCAAGGGCTGAATTGGTTGCCACAAGAGGACACAGGTTTAAGGTGCTGGGGAGTAGGTACAGAGGAGATGTCAGGGGTAAGTTTTTCACTCAGAGGGTGGTGGGTGCGTGGAATGGGCTGCCAGCAACGGTGGTGGAGGCGGATTCGATAGGGTCTTTTAAGAGACTTTTAGATAAGTACATGGAACTTAGTAAGATAGAGGGTTATAGGTAAGCCTAGTAATCGTTAAGATAGGGACATGTTCGGCACAACTTTGTGGGCTGAAGGGCCTGTATTGTGCTGTAGTTTTTCTATGTTTCTAGAAGCTTTCACATTCGGCTTTTATCTTCCTTACAAATTTACTCTCATTCTCCATCTTTCCTTCTTCAGCAATCTCTGTGTTGTCCTTTGCTGAATTCTAAACTACTCCCAATCCCCAGGTTTGCTGCTGTTTCTAACAGCTTTCTATGCCTCCACTTTGATTCAAACACTGTCCTTCGTTTCTTCTGTTCGCCATGGTGAGGCTGCTTCTCTTATTGTCTTTTCCATCACAAAGGAATGTATAACTGTTGCAATGCATGAATTTATTCTTAAATATTAACCATTTCCTATGCACTGTCACAAGTAACTCCCCAGAAGTGCTCGGGAACAAAGAATCCAGTGAGAGGGAGGAATTGAAGGAATTAGTATTCCTAAAAAAATGGGACTGAAAGCCAATAAACCCCCAGGGCCGATAATCTACATCCCAGGATACTAAAGGAGGTGGCCATGGAAATAGTGAATGTATTGATTATAATATTCCGAAACTGGTGACTGGTGACAGGATTTTTGGGGTAAGAATTAGTTTTAAGTACTTTTCCGCGGGTGTTATTTATTTATTTAATTTAGTTTTAAATTTTGGCGCGCAACCGGCAGTGGCCGCGGGGTTTACTGGGAAGGGTCTCTTGAGTTTTTTTTAGTGCACAGGAGGTTTAAAAGGCAGGTCCCACTATCTAGCGGGCAGCGTTGGGAGCGGGCAGCGGAGTGAGACGGAGCTGAGTGAGAACTGAGGGGCTTTGGCTCATCGGGCTCAGGCAGAAAGGGCGAGCAGGGGTGAGTTTCTTATTTAAAAAATTTTTTATTTATAAGTTACTTTTCTCCGGGTACCTTGGTAGAAATAATTTGGAACAGAGAGGAATAATCTTCATTCACTTTTTTCCCTGTGTTTAAAAGGGCAATTATGACTGTCAGGCCAGTATGTTGTTCCCAATGTAGGATGTGGGAGGTCCTGGAGGCTCCTAGCCTCCCAGACGACCATATCTGTGCTGGGTGTGTTGAGCTGCGGTTCCTAAGGGACCATGTTAGGGAACTGGAATTGCAGCTCGAGGACCTTCGCCGGGTTAGGGATAGTGAGGAGGTCATTGACAGGAGCTATCGGCAGGTGGTCACACCGGGACCACGGGAGGAGGGTAACTGGGTAACAGTGAGGAAGGAGAAAGCTCGGGTGATGGTGAGCACCCCGGTGGATGTGCCCCTTAATAATAAGTACTCCTGTCTGAGTACTACTGGGGTGGACAGCCCACCTGGGGGAAGCAGCGGTGGCAGTGTCTCTGGAGCTGAGCCTGGCCCAGTAGTGCAAAGGGGTAAGGAAAGGAGGGTAGTGCTAATTGGGGACTCTACGGTGAGAGGGTCAGATAGGCGTTTTTGCGGACACAGACGGGACTCTCGGATGGTGGTTTGCCTCCCTGGTGCAGGGGTCCGGGATGTCTCTGGTCGAGTCCCAGAAATCCTGAAGGGGGAGGGAGAGGAGCCCAAGGTCGTGATGCATATAGGTACTGCTGACATAGGTAGGAAGAGGGAAGGGGTCATGAAAAGAGAATATAGGGAGTTGGGTAGACAGCTGAGAAAGAGGAATGCAAAGGTAGTAATCTCGGGATTGCTGCCTGTGCCGCGGGAGAGTGAGAACAGGAATCGGTGGAGAATTAATGCGTGGCTGAGGGACTGGAGCAAGGGACAAGGATTTGGGTACTTGGATCATTGGGACCTCTTTAGGGGCAGGTGTGACCTGTTTAAAAAAGACGGGTGGCACTTGAATCCCAGGGGGACCAATATCCTGGCAGGAAGGTTGGCTAAGGCTACTGGTGAGACTTTAAACTAGAAAGGTTGGGGGGAGGGAATCGAAATGAGGGGACTGAGAGCGAGGAGGTTAGCTCGCAAATAGATAAGGAATGTAGACAGGGTAAGAGGGAGGTTAGACGAGTGAGGGAGAAGGGAAGTGCTCAGGCTGAAGGTCTGAGATGTGTCTATTTTAATGCCAGGAGTGTAGTGAATAAAGTGGATGAGCTTGGAGCGTGGATTGCTGCTTCGAATTGTGATGTGGTGGCCATTACGGAGACTTGGATGTCTCAGGGACAGGACTGGGTGCTTCAGGTGCCGGGTTTTAGATGTTTCAGGAAGGACAGGGAGGGAGGCAAGAGAGGGGGGGGAGTGACACTGTTGATCAGGGATAGTGTCACGGCTGTAGAGAAGGTGGACGCCGTGGAGGGACTGACTACGGAATCTCTGTGGGTGGAGGTTAGGAACAGGAAGGGGTCGGTAACTTTGCTGGGTGTTTTCTATAGGCCGCCCAATAGTAACAGAGATGTTGAGGAGCAGATGGGGAAACAGATCCTGGAGAGATGTAGGAATAACAGAGTTGTCGTGATGGGAGATTTTAATTTCCCAAACATAGATTGGAATATCCCTAGGGCTAGGGGTTTGGATGGAGAGGAGTTTGTTAGGTGTGTCCAGGAGAGTTTCCTGACACAGTATGTGGATAAGCCTACTAGAGGAGAGGCTGTTCTTGATCTGGTGCTGGCTAATGAACCTGGACAGGTGGAGGATCTCTCGGTGGGTGAGCATCTTGGGGATAGCGATCATAATTCTATCTCCTTCACGATAGCATTGGAAAGAGATAGGGTCAGGCAGGCTAGGAAAGTGTTTCTCTGGAGTAAAGGGAAATACAGTGTCATCAGGGAGGAAATTAGACGGGTAAATTGGAAGGAGGCATTCTTGGGGAAAAGTACCGAAGGAAAGTGGAGGATTTTCAAGGAATGTTTGTCTGGAGCTCTGCATGACAACGTTCCGATGAGACAGGGGGGTGTTGGTAGGGTACGGGAACCGTGGTGCACGAAGGTTGTGATGAACCTGGTGAATAAGAAAAGAGAGGCGTACAGAAGGTTCAGAGAGCTAGGAGGTGTTAAGGATTTAGAGGAGTATACGCGATGTAGGAAGGAGCTTAAGAAGGAAATTAGGAGAGCGAGAAGGGGTCATGAGAAGACCTTGGCGGGTAAGATTAAGGAGAATCCCAAGGCTTTCTACAAATATGTCAAGAGTAAAAGGATGAGATGTGAAGGCATAGGACCCTTAAAAGGTGAAGGGGGAAAAGTTTGTGCGGAACCGTTAGAAATGGCGGAGCTGCTTAATGAATACTTTACCTCGGTATTCACGGTGGAAAGGGATCTGGGTGGTTGTACTGCTGGATTGCGGAGGACAGAAAGGATCGAGCATGTGGACATAAAGAAAGAGGATGTGTTGGAACTATTGAATGGCATCAAGGTTGGTAAGTCGCCGGGACCGGATGGGATGTACCCCAGGTTACTGTGGGAGGCGAGGGAGGAGATT
Organism: Mustelus asterias; assembly: GCF_964213995.1. Taxonomy (NCBI): domain Eukaryota; kingdom Metazoa; phylum Chordata; class Chondrichthyes; order Carcharhiniformes; family Triakidae; genus Mustelus; species Mustelus asterias. Next base: position 137,728,996 of record NC_135808.1, read on the forward strand.
GCGGAGCCTTTGGCGATGATCTTTGCATCGTCGATGGAGACGGGAGAGGTTCCGGAGGATTGGAGGATTGCGGATGTGGTCCCTATATTCAAGAAAGGGAACAGGGACAGCCCGGGAAATTACCGACCGGTGAGTCTAACCTCAGTGGTTGGTAAGTTGATGGAGAGGATCCTGAGAGACAGGATTTATGATCATCTAGAGAAGTTTAGTATGATCAAAAGTAGTCAGCACGGCTTTGTCAGGGGCAGGTCGTGCCTTACGAGCCTGGTTGAGTTCTTTGAAAATGTGACCAAGCACATTGACGAAGGAAGAGCGGTGGATGTGGTCTATATGGACTTCAGCAAAGCGTTCGATAAGGTCCCCCATGCAAGACTTCTTGAGAAAGTGAGAGGGCATGGGATCCAAGGGGCTGTTGCCTTGTGGATCCAGAACTGGCTTGCCTGCAGAAGGCAGAGAGTGGCTGTGGAGGGGTCTTTCTCTGCATGGAGGTCAGTGACCAGTGGAGTGCCCCAGGGATCTGTTCTGGGACCCTTGCTGTTTGTCATTTTCATAAATGACCTGGATGAGGAAGTGGAGGGATGGGTTGGTAAGTTTGCTGACGACACCAAGGTAGGTGGTGTTGTGGATAGTTTGGAGGGATGTCAGAAGTTGCAGCGAGACATAGATAGAATGCAAGACTGGGCGGAGAAGTGGCAGATGGACTTCAACCCGGATAAGTGTGTAGTGATCCATTTTGGCAGATCCAATGGGATGGAGCAGCAGTATAAAATGAAGGGTACCATTCTTAGCAGTGTAGAGGATCAGAAGGACCTTGGGGTCCGGGTCCATAGGACTCTTAAATCGGCCTCGCAGGTGGAGGATGCGGTCAAGAAGGCGTATGGCGTACTAGCCTTCATTAATCGAGGGATTGAGTTTAGGAGTCGGGAGATAATGCTGCAGCTTTATAGGACCCTGGTTAGACCCCACTTGGAGTACTGCGCGCAGTTCTGGTCACCTCATTACAGGAAAGATGTTGAAGCCATTGAAAGGGTGCAGAGGAGATTTACAAGGATGTTGCCTGGATTGGGGGGCATGCCTTATGAGGATAGGTTGAGGGAGCTTGGTCTCTTCTCCCTGGAGAGACGAAGGATGAGAGGTGACCTGATAGAGGTTTACAAGATGTTGAGGGGTCTGGATAGGGTGGACTCTCAGAGGCTATTTCCAAGGGCTGAAATGGTTGCTACGAGAGGACACAGGTTTAAGGTGCTGGGGGGTAGGTACAGGGGGGATGTCAGGGGTAAGTTTTTCACTCAGAGGGTGGTGGGTGAGTGGAATCGGCTGACGTCGGTGGTGGTGGAGGCAAACTCGTTGGGGTCTTTTAAGAGACTTCTGGATGAGTACATGGGATTTAATGGGATTGAGGGCTATAGATAGGCCTAGAGGTGGGGATGTGATCGGCGCAACTTGTGGGCCGAAGGGCCTGTTTGTGCTGTGGCTTTCTATGTTCTATGTTCTATGTTCTATGAAACTGTAGATTCTGCAGATTGGAGGGTGGCACATATAACCCCACTCTTTAAAAAAGGAGGGAGGGTGAAATATACGCAGAAAATAGAAACTAGAAGCAGGAGGAGGCCATTCGGCCCTTCCAGCCTGCACCACCATTCATTTTGATCATGGCTGATTATCAAATTCAATATCCTGATCCCCCCTTCCCCCCCATATCCCTCGATGCCTTTAGCCCCAAGAGCTCTATCTAATTCCTTCTTGAAATCACACAACGTTTTGGCCTCAACTACTTTCTGTGGGAGTGAACTCCACACATTCACCACCCTCTGGGTGAAGAAATTTCTCCTCACCTCAGTTCTAAAAGGTTTACCCCTTATCCTCAAACTGTGACCCCTAGTTCTGGACTCCCCCCACCGTTGGGAACATTCTTTCTGAATCTACTTTGTCCAACGCTGTTAGAATTTTATACGTTTCTATGAGATCCCCTCTCTCTCTTCTAAACTCCAGTGAATATAATCCTCACCGACTTAGTCTCTCCTCATATGACAGACCTGCCATCCCAGGAATCAGCCTGGTAAACCTTCGCTGTACTCCCTCTATAGCAAGAACATCCTTCCTCAGAACCAAAACTGCACACAATACTCCAGGTGTGGCCTCACCAACAATCTGTACAACTGTCACTAAACAGAGAATTACAGACCAGTGAGCTGACCATCAGTAGCAGTGAAAATGCCCAAAGGCTGTAACGAAAGGATACTTAGAAAATAGGAATGGGATTAGACAAAATCAACGTGGATTAATAAAACCGCATTTGGAAAACCTAATGGAGTTTTTTGAGGATGGAATTAGCAGGATAAGGGTGTGTCACTCACAATAAAGGGCTTTAGTGAAAGAATTGATCTAGTCAGATCTTCCAGGTTCAGGCTGGTTCAGAACAAACAAAGAACAAAGAACAGTACAACACAGGAAACAGGCCTTCGGCCCTCCAAGCCTGTGCCGCTCATTGGTCCAACTAGACCATTCGTTTGTATCCCTCCATTCCCAGACTGCTCATGTGACTATCCAGGTAAGTCTTAAACGATGCCAGCGTATCTCCCTTCACCACCCTACCTGGCAGCGCATTCCAGGCCCCCACCACCCTCTGTGTAAAAAACATCCCTCTGATGTCTGAGTTATACCTCGCCCCTCTCACCTTGAGCCCGTGACCCCTCGTGATCGTCACCTCCGACCTGTTAAAAAGCTTCCCACTGTTCACCCTATCTATACCTTTCATAATTTTCTACACCTCTATTAGGTCTCCCCTCATTCTCCATCTTTCCAGGGAGAACAAGCCCAGTTTACCCAATCTCTCCTCATAGCTAAGACCCTCCATACCAGGCAACATCCTGGTAAACCTTCTCTGCACTCTCTCTAAAGCCTCCACGTCCTTCTGGTAGTGCGGCGACCAGAACTGGATGCAGTACTCCAAATGTGGCCTAACCAGCGTTCTATACAGCTGCAACATCAGACTCCAGCTTTTATACTCTATACCCCGTCCTATAAAGGCAAGCATACCATATGCCTTCTTCACCACCTTCTCCACCTGTGCTGCCACCTTCAAGGATTTGTGGACTTGCACACCTAGGTCCCTCTGTGTTTCTATACTCCTGATGACTCTGCCATTTATTGTATAACTCCCCCTTACATTAGTTCTTCCAAAATGCACGAATTCGCATTTATCTGTATTAAGTTCCATCTGCCATTTCTCCGCCCAATTTTCCAGCCTATCTATATCCTGCTGTATTGTCCGACAATGTTCATCGCTATCCGCAAGTCCAGCCATCTTTGTATCATCCGCAAACTTGCTGATAACACCAGTTACACCTTCTTCCAAATCACTGTCTGTGTGGAGTTTGCACATTCTCCTCGTGTCTGCGTGGGTTTTCTCCGGGTGCTCCGGTTTCCTCCCACAGTCCAAAGATGTGCAGGTTAGGTTGATTGGCCATGCTAAAATTGCCTTTAGTGTCCTGAGATGCGTGGGTTAGTGGATAAATATGTAGGGATAGGGGGGTAGGGCCTGGGTGGGATTGTGGTCGGTGCAGACCCGATGGGCCGAATGGCCTCTTTCTGTACTGGAGGGATTCTATGATTCTCTGAAATAGCAGAGGTCCCAGTACAGAGCCCTGCGGAACACCACTGGCCACAGACCTCCAGCCGGAAAAAGACCCTTCAACTGCTACCCTCTGTCTCCTGTGGCCAAGCCAGTTCTCCACCCATCTCGAGTTTATTGGACTTCCTCAGTGATACTAAACTACAAGAAGCACCTTCCCAAAGTGTTCCAACTATCTCTATTTATAATACAATCAATATCACATCTTTAACTTGCAATTCCATTAACCAGATCATTGCCTGTCACTGTGATTAATACGATGCTGACAGGGTGAACCAGTGCATGTGGGTGTGTTTCCAATTTCACAAAGCTTTGGAAACGTCCCACATAAGAGGTTAGCATGCAAAACTAAACTGGGGATGGGGGTAATATATTGGCATGGAGTGAGAATGTGTTCGCAGACAGGAAACAGAGAGCAGGAATAAATGGGTCTTTTCCTGAGTGGCAGGTGGTGACTGGTGAAGTCCCGTGGAGATCAGTGCTTGGGCCCCTGATATTCACAATAGAAACATAGAAAAACTACAGCACAAACAGGCCCTTCGGCCCACAAGTTGTGCCGAACACATCCCTACCTTCTAGACCTACCTATAACCCTCCATCCTATTACGCTCCATGTACTCATCCAGGAGTCTCTTAAAAGACCCTATTGAGTTCGCCTCCACCACCACTGACGGCAGCCGATTCCACCGGCCCACCACCCTCTGTGTGAAAAACTTACCCCTAACATCTCCCCTGTACCTACCCCCCAGCACCTTAAACCTGTGTCCTCTTGTAGCAGACATTTCCACCCTGGGAAAAAGCCTCTGAGAGTCCACCCGATCCATGCCTCTCAACATCTTATATACCTCTATTAGATCTCCTCTCATCCTTCGTCTCTCCAAGGAGAAAAGACCGAGCTCCCTCAGCCTATCGTCATAAGGCATGCCACTCAATCCAGGCAATATCCTTGTAAATCTCCTCTGCACCCTTTCAATCTTTTCCACATCCTTCCTATAGTGAGGCGACCAGAACTGAGCACAGTACTCCAAGTGGGGTCTGACGAGGGTCTTATATAGCTGCATCATTATCCCCGGACTCCGAAACTCAATCCCTTGATTGATAAAGGCCAGCACACCATACGCCTTCTTAACCACCACCTCCACCTGCGGGGCCGATTTCAGAGTCCTATGGACCCGGACCCCAAGGTCCTTCTGATCCTCTACAGTACTAAGAGTATTTCCCTTTATATTGTACTCCTTCATCCCATTTGACCTACCAAAATGGACCACGACACATTTATCTGGGTTGAAGTCCATCTGCCACTTGTCCGCCCAGTCTTGCATCCTATCTATGTCTCTCTGTAACTTCTGACATCCCTCCAGACTATCCACAACCCCACCAACCTTCGTGTCGTCGGCAAACTTACCAACCCATCCCTCCGCTTCCTCATCCAGGTCATTTATGAAAATGACAAACAGCAAGGATCCCAGAACAGATCCCTGGGGCACACCACTGGTGACCGCCTCCATTTAGAAAAAGACCCATCTATACCCACTCTCTGCTTCCTTTGGGCAAGCCAGTTCTGGATCCACCGGGCAGCAGCCCCTTGGATCCCATGCCCTCTCACTTTTTCTAGAAGCCTTGCATGGGGGACCTTATCGAATGCCTTGCTAAAATCCATATAAACTACATCTACCGCCTTCCCTTTGTCAATGTGTTTAGTCACATTTTCGAAGAACTCCACCAGGCTCGTAAGGCACGATCTGCCCTTAACAAAGCCATGCTAAGTATTCTTGAGCATACTAAACCTCTCTAAATGCTCATATATCCTGTCCCTCAGGATCTTCTCCATCAGTTTACCGACCACTGAGGTTAGACTCACCGGTCAGTAATTACCTGGGCTATCCCTATTCCCCTTCTTGAAAATAGGAACCAATCCGCAATCCTCTGGCACCTCTCCCACAATATGCATCAATGATTTGGATGAGTTTGCTGATAACACGAAACTTGCTGTGAATGTGAGCAGTGAGGAGGATGTTAAGAGGCCTTGTACACCAGTCACTGAGAGAAAGCAATGCAGTTATGGGTGGCACGGTGGCAGCACAGTGGTTAGAGATGCTGCCTCACAGCGCCAGGGAGGCAGGTTCGATTCCCGGCTTGGGTCACTGTTTGTGTGGAGTTTACAATCTCCCTGTGTCTCCGGGTGCTCTGATTTCCTCTGAAAGACATGCTGGTTAGGGTGCATTGACCTGAATAGGCGCTGGAATGTGGCGACTCGGGGAATTTCACAGTAACTTCACTGCAGTGTTAATGTAAACCTTATTTTGTGACTAATAAATAAATCTTTACTTTACTTTAAAAGTTAGGAAGGCAAATGGTATGCTGGCCTTCACTGCAAGAGGATTTGAGTACAGGAGCAAGGATGTCTTACTGCAGCTGTACAGGGCCTTGGTGAGACCACACCTGGAGTAGTGTGTGTGGTTTTGGCCTCCTTATCGAAGAAAGGATATACTTGGCATAGAGACAGTCCAGTGAAGTTCACCAGCCTGATTCCTGGGATGGCACAGGACGTGGGTCTGATTCTGGACTTGAGTCACTGTGTGGCATTTGCACATTCTCCCCTTATCCGGGTGCTCCAGTTTCCTCCCACAGTCCTTTGATGCATAGATTAGGTGGACTGGCCATGGTAAATGCATAGGGTTACGGGGATAGGGCAGAGGTGGGTGTGTAAGATGCTCTAACGGAGAGTTGGTGCAGACTTGATGGGCCGAATGGTTTTCTCCTGCACTGGAGGGATTCTATGGTGGGATTGTCATTCAGGAGAGATTGGGTGACTGGGCCTCAATTCGCCAGACTTCAGAAGAATGAGAGGGGATCCAATTGAAACGTATAAAACTCTGACAGGGCTGGAGAGTCTGGACACAGGGAGGTTGTTTCCTCTGGCTGGAAGGATCTAGAACAAGGGGTCAAAGTCTATGGATACGGAGTAGGTCATTGAGGATTGAGATGAGAGACAATGACTTCACTCAGAGATCATGTAGAATTCACTCACACAGAAACTGGGAGTACAAATCACTGAATATATTTAACTAGGAAATAGATGTCTAGACACTGACGGTGCCAAAGTTATAGAGTCATAGAATCGAATCCCTGCAGTACAGAAGGAGGCCATTCAGCCCGTCGAGTTTACACCAAACACAATCCCACCCAGACCCTATTCCCGTAACCCCACATATTTATCCTGGTAATCCCCTGACACCAGGTTCAAATTAGCATGGCCAATCAGTCTAAATTGTGCACCTTTGTAATGTGGGAGGAAACCGGAGCACCCGGAGGAAACCCACACAGACACGGAGAGAACGTGCAAATTCCACACAGACAGTGACCTGAGGCCAGAATCGAACCCAGGTCCTTGGCGCTGTGAGGCAGCAGTGCTAACCACTGTGTCATCATGCCACCCCATGGTGAGACTGTGGGAGTATGGCGTTAAATTAGGGGATCAGCCATGATCATGTTGAGGAGGCAGAGCAAACTCAAAGGGCTGAATGGCCTCCTAATTTGTAGGTTTCTAGTACTGACCCTCTGACAGTGCGGCACTCCCTCAGCACTGACCCTCTGACAGTGCGGCACTCCCTCAGCACTGACCCTCTGACAATGCGGCACTCCCTCAGTACTGACCCTCTGACAGTGCGGCACTCCCTCAGCACTGACCCTCTGACAGTGCGGCACTCCCTCAGCACTGACCCTCTGACAATGCGGCACTCCCTCAGTACTGACCCTCTGACAATGCGGAACTCCCTCAGTACTGACCCTCTGACAATGCGGCACTCCCTCAGTACTGACCCTCTGACAGTGGAGCACTCCCTCAGCACTGACCCTCTGACAGTGCAGCACTCCCTCAGCACTGACCCTCTGACAGTGCAGCACTCCCTCAGCACTGACCCTCTGACAGTGCAGCACTCCCTCAGTACTGACCCTCTGACAGTGCAGCACTCCCTCAGTACTGACCCTCTGACAGTGCAGCACTCCCTCAGCACTGACCCTCTGACAGTGCAGCACTCCCTCAGTACTGACCCTCTGACAGTGCGGCACTCCCTCAGTACTGACCCTCTGACAATGCAGCACTCCCTCAGTACTGACCCTCTGACAGTGCGGCACTCCCTCAGTACTGACCCTCTGACAGTGCAGCACTCCCTCAGCACTGACCCTCTGACAGTGCAGCACTCCCTCAGCACTGACCCTCTGACAGTGCGGCACTCCCTCAGTACTGACCCTCTGACAATGCAGCACTCCCTCAGTACTGGGTAAGGGGGAGATGAACCCAGCACCTCCTGCCTCAGCTGCAAGTTTTCTCCCCGTGTCAAGGTTTAGTTTTGATCAGATGATTCTCTTCAATCGGTTCTTACTGAAGAAACAACCTCCTTGACTTTCTGTAATGAGGGCGGTTTGTCTTTAACAGGGAGAGTTGTTCTCCTGAACACAGCAGCAAGTTGCTGGAAGGATCCATTTAGTGGGAAATTGTTGAGAGATTGAGAACTGTATCGATCTCCGCACACGCTCAGTTTTGGAAAATGCAGGCTGGGCAATAAAAGAAAATCTGCATTTCCATCATTTTAAACTGACTGGGTTTTTCCAACATTGAATCCACAGCTGGATACAATGATTGAATCTTTAATTTGGGTTAATTAGGGTGACAGAGTTCCGTGTCGGAGGATGTGGTTAATCTTTACTTCAATATCAGGGAAATGAGCCGGGACTCGGAGGGAAGTGGAAATCGATGAGGGTCAGTGAGTGATTGGAGCCCAATCTCGGTCATTGCAAATTCTGACAGTGATTTATATCACGGGGGAAGCTCCCCATTCATTGTCCCGAACAGACTTCACTTTAACTGGAGGATCGCTCACTCGCTCTCTTTTCTAAAGCGAGGACCTTATATTAATCACTGGTTAGACCTTAGCTGGAATATTCTGTTCCTTTCACTGTAATAGATGCGTCCAAAATCCAGCAGTCTGGGAGAGAAAATAAGGAGAAAGTGTTTCCAGTGACAGGAGGGTGGGGAACCAGAGGGACAGATTGAAGAGAATCAGAAAAGAACCAAAGGGCAAAGATTTTCAATGTGGTTCTTTCATAGAAATCATAGAAATCCTACAGTGTAGAAAGAGGCCATTCGGCCCATCGAGTCTGCACCGACCACAATCCCACCCAGGCCTTACCCCCATATATTTACCCGCTAATCCCTCTAACCTACCCATCTCAAGACACTAAGGGGCAATTTTAACCTGGCCAATCAACCTAACCCACACATCTTTGGACTGTGGGAGGAAACCGGAGCACCCGGAGGAAACCCATGCAGACACGAGGAGAATGTGCAAACTCCACACAGACAGTGACCCGAACCGGGAATCGAACCCAGGTCCCTGGAGCTGTGAAGCAGCAGTGCTAACCACTGTGCTACCGTGCCGCCCAGGAGACAGCAGAGGCAGAATGGGGCTGAATGGCCTTCTTCTGTGCTGTTTGATTCTGTGATTTGCCTCTTGTTGCCCACCAGCCTTTGGATAAACCGGTTATTCTCCCTCATTCTCCCACTCATCATTCTGTGTGTCAGATCCAGTTGAAGATGATGAGTTCAGGCGAGGGGAATATAAATGCTGGAACAAAGTGTGTTTAACTGGCAGTGAGCGAGCAGCTGTCGGAACCATCAGTGTGGCAAGACCTTTATTGCTGCCCCTGGCTGTCTGTTATTGATCACTGAAGAAATACACAAACAAAATATCAGCTTTGCAAATCAATCAGCAGGAACACTGACCCAGACGGAACAGCCAATTGAAGGATATGTTGATGGGAGGAGATGAAGGGAGGGGGGTGGGTGGGAGGAGGTTTGTGTGGAGCTGAAAGAGCAGCATGGAGGGGTTGGGCCGAATGGCCTGTTTCTGTACTGTGTGAATAACCAGCCTGGGAAGGAGCCTGATTTCCATTTGCTGATTGGAGAGTGAGACAGCCAATGAATAGATCACCATCATTAAACATTAAATAGCTTCTAGCAGGAAGGATGATCAGTGTGAAATAATTACAGGAAATCAATGAGGGGATAATTGTAGTTTATAGATTGCAGTCTGATCCAGAAAATGCTCACGGTAACAGATTCTCCCCAAAAGACATTATTGCATATATTATTGAACTGAAACCTCAGAGAATCGCAATGAAGCTGCTTTCCTGAGTTTAATGAAGTTGTTGAGTTTCATCACCGGAATTTTATCCAACTGGATTTAAATGTTCCTTTATTACATTTGGGATATTCTTTGGTTCTTATTAAAGAGAAATATTCTGGCACTTTGCCTGATAACATTCACCAGTCTAACAAAGGTACAAACAAACACAGCAGGAACAGGAGGAGACCATTCAGCCCCTCGAGCCTGTCCCACCACTCGTCAGATTCTGGCTGATCCGATGTGCTCTCAACCCCACTTTCCACCCACCCCCAATGACCTTTCACTCCTTGTTAATAAAGAACTTATTTACATTCTGCCGTAAAATTATTCACTGACCCAGCCTCAACCACTCTCTGCCCCATGAATTGGAGGCCATTTCTCCCAGACCAATCTTTGACCCACACATTGAACTCTCTAACCTGATTCACCCAAAGCCAGTTCGCTCGCGGCTGAGATAGTAATCCCAAGATTATTACCTTTGAGATTCTGCTTTTTAATTCAGATACTGAGTGTTCACCCTCCCTCAGAGAAACCTCTTTTCCTAGTTCTACCTGTCATTTCTATCCATGTGAACCATGTTAATGGGATCATCCGCCTTCAATATAATGGGATCTTCCCGCTCCCACTGTGAGTTCCTCTCCAACCCTGAGCAGATGGGGGTGGCATGGTGGCACAGTAGTTAGCACTGCTGCTTCACAGCGTCAGGGACCTGGGTTTGATTCCTGGCTTGGGTCACTGTCTGTGTGGAGTCTGCACGTTCTCCCCATGTCTGCGTGAGTTTCCTCCGGGTGCTCCGGTTTCCTTCCACAGTCTGAAAGACGTGCTGGTTAGGTGCATTGACGCAAACAGGCGCCGGAGTGTGGCGACTAGGGAAATTTCACAGTAATTTCATTGTAGTGTTAATGTAAGCCTTACTTGTGACGAATAAATAAACTTTAAGATGTCCCGAACTCTGACACTGGGCAGGTAACACAGCCGTCTGGACTCATGCTCTTTGCTGCAGAGAACTGTGTCAATCTCCCTGAGTATAATGTCCCCAACCAGCACCATATTCTTATTGACGCACCGCCGCCCCCCCCCCCCCCCCCTCCCCGTCACTCCTGATTTAAATGACTTCCTGTACCATGATGCCACGGTCATTTCGCTTATCGAGCCAGTGGCTCTGACTCTCATTGGTCCTTGGACCTACTGGACAATGCAAAACCTGAGGTTGCTCCACCTCCTCAATCCCCAAACCTGCCTCACTCGCAATCACTCCGTCCTGTTCCACAACACTCACTACAACAGCAGACCCTGTTCTCAGATGTGTAACAACCAATCAGTGCAAATTGTCGAGGGAACTCTCGCCATTTCTGAAAAAATTTGGATGAGCACTTGAAATATCAAAACAATCCAAGCTATGGGACAAGTGCAGGAAAATGGGATTAGCGAGCCTTTAGTAGAAGTTATTGTCGGTGCAGAGTTGATGGGTGGAAAGGCCTGTTCTGCGCTGTATGACTCTATAACACTATGATCTCGCAGTGTCTGCAGCTCAGCCTCCAGCTCGGTGACTCTGAGCTGAAGCTCCTGTGGCCGATGACACTGCGGATGTGTTTGCTCCGGATCACACTGGTATCCTGGAGATCCCACATGTAGCAGTCACAGCACATCACCTGTCCTGACATCTTCATTATGTATTATTTAATTTATTCTAAATTAATTTGAAAATAACAAACACTGCAGCCACGAATAACCTTTACTATTGCTGGTAACTATTGCAACGATTAATAAAAACTTACAATTACAAATAAATTACACAAGCTTGGAAGATAAATGAGCAAAATATTCAGCGATTAATCTGTTTTCCTTTGAGGTCATGTTTTGATTTCTCTCAGAATGCTGAAACCATGGATGGGACTGGATTGGATTGGACAGATCTTTGAGATGCTAGTCCACTCTTTTCCCACTCTCCGTGTTGGGTGTTACTGCCTCCGAGTAAACTTCAGTCTTCATAATTCCAACTACTGACATTTCCCAAAGGCAGGTGAGTGAGAGCAGGTTACAGAGCAATACACCGTAAGGCAGAAGCTAAGTGTTCATAGGTGTTGGTTCTGTTTCTCTCGAATCATTCTCGGCATGTGGACATCACTGGCATTTACTGGACATCTCGAATTGCCCTCAGAAGGTGGTGGTGAGCTGCCTTCTTGAACTGTTGAAATCTATATGGTGCAGGTACACCCACAGTGCTGTTAGAGAGGGATTTACAGTGACCCAGCGACAGTGAAGGAACAGCGATATATTTCCAAGTCAGGATGGTGAGTAACTTGGAGGGGAACTTGCAGGTGACGTGAACTTTGAGCTGTTGCACGCCAGTTGTGGAGTTACAAGAAACTGACACATTCATGGTCAATTTTAAGAAGAATATATCTGAGTCCAGATTCCAGACAGATTCTCTCAGTGCAGGACTGAGAGAGTGTCGCACTGTCAGAGGGTCAGTACTGAGGGAGTGCCACACTGTCAGAGGGTCAGTACTGAGGGAGTGCCACACTGTCAGAGGGTCAGTACTGAGGGAGTGCTGCACTGTCAGAGGGTCAGTGCTGAGGGAGTGCTGCACTGTCAGAGGGTCAGTGCTGAGGGAGTTCCGCACTGTCATCGGGTCAGTGCTGAGGGAGTGCTGCACTGTCAGAGGGTCAGTGCTGAGGGAGTGCCGCACTGTCAGAGGGTCAGTACTGAGGGAGTGCCGCACTGTCAGAGGGTCAGTGCTGAGGGAGTGCTGCACTGTCAGAGGGTCAGTGCTGAGGGAGTGCCGCACTGTCAGAGGGTCAGTACTAAGGGAGTGCCGCACTGTCAGAGGGTCAGTGCTGAGGGAGTGCCGCACTGTCAGAGGGTCAGTACTGAGGGAGTGCCGCACTGTCAGAGGGTCAGTACTGAGGGAGTGCCATACTGTCAGAGGGTCAGTACTGAGGGAGTGCCGCACTGTCAGAGGGTCAGTACTGAGGGAGTGCCACACTGTCAGAGGGTCAGTACTGAGGGAATGCCGCACTGTTAGAGGGTCAGTACTGAGGGAGTGCTGCACTGTCAGAGGGTCAGTGCTGAGGGAGTTCCGCACTGTCAGCGGGTCAGTACTGAGGGAGTGCCGCACTGTCAGAGGAACTGTAAGATATAGGACCAGAAGTAGGCTGTTCAGCCATTGGGTCTTTTCCATCATTCAATGAGATCATGACTGATCTGGTGTGATAATCCGCAACTCCAGTTTCCCTCCTTATCCCCATAACCCTCGATTCCCTTACTGATTAAAAATCTGTCTGTCTCAGCCTTTAACATCCTTAATGACCCAGCCTCTACAGCCCTCTGCGGGAAAGAATTCCACAGGTTCACTCCCCTCTGAGAGAAGAAATTCCTCCTCATCTTTGTCTTCACCGGGTGACCCCCTCACTCTGAGATGATGCCCTCTGGTCCTAAACTCTCCCACAAGGGGAAACAGCCTCTCAGCATCGACCCTGTCAAACCCCCTGAGAATCCGATATGTCTCAATAAGGTCGCCTCTCATTCTTCTCAACTCCAATGAATACAGGCCCAACCGACTCAACCTCTCATAGAGTCATAGAGGTTTACAGCATGGAAACAGGCCCTTCAGCCCAACTTGTCCATGCCGCCCTTTTTTTAAAAAACCCCTAAGCTAATCCCAATTGCCCGCATTTGGCCCATATCCCTCTATACCCATCGGACTCATGTAACTATCTAAATGCTTTTTAAAAGACAAAATTCTACTCACCTCTACTACTACCTCTGGCAGCTTGTTCCAGACACTCACCACCCTCCGTGTGAAACAATTACCCCTCTGGACCCTTTTGTATCTCTCCCCTCTCACCTTAAACCTATGCCCTCTAGTTTTAGACTCCCCTACCTTTGGGAAAAGATATTGACTATCTAGCTGATCTGTGCCCCTCATTATTTTATAGACTCTATAAGATCATCCCTCAGCCTTCTACGCTCCAGAGAAAAAAGTCCCAGTCTATCCAGCCTCTCCTGATAACTCAATCCATCAAGTCCCGGTAGCATCCTAGTAAATCTTTTCTGCACTCTTTCTAGATTAATCATATCCTTTCTATAATAGGGTGACCAGAATTGCACACAGTATTCCAAATGTGGCCTTACCAATGTCTTGTACAACTTCAACAAGATGCCCCAACTCCTGTGTTCAATCACCTCACACTTCTCCGCATTAAACTTCACCTGCCGCCTATCTGCCACTCCACCAACTTGTCTTTGTCTTTTTGATGTTCTACTTTGTACTCCTCTCAGTTTACAATACTTCCAAGTTTTTGTCAACTGCAAACTTTGAAATTGTTCCTTGTGTCCCAAGGTCTAGATCATGAATATATATCAGGAAAAGCAAGGCTCCCAATACCGACCCTTGGGGAACTCCACGACATACCTGCCTCCAGCCTAAAAAATATCCATTGACCATTACTCCCTGCTTCCTATTCCTCATTAATTTTATACCCACATTGCTACTTGTCCCTTTTATTCCACACACTGTAACTTTTCTTACAGGTCTGTTGTGTGGCACTATATCGAATGCCTTCTGAAAGTCCATGTTCACCACATCAACAGCATTACCCTCATCAACCCTCTCTGTTACCTCCTCAAAACACTCCAGCAAGTTAGTGAAACACAATTTCCCCTTTAGAAACCCATGCTGCCTCTTCTCCATGCGATTACTAATTCTGTCCACAATAATTATTTCTAGAAGCTTCCCCACCAGTGATCAACAGTGATGTTAAACTGACTGCTCTGTAAGTGCTGGGACTACCCTTACAACCTGTTTTGAACAAGGGCGTAATATTTCCTATGCTCCAGCCCCCTGACACTTCCCCTGAGTCTGGAGATAGTCAATATCTTTTCCCAAAGGTCGGGGAGTCTAAAACTAGAGGGCATAGGTTTAAGGTGAGAGGGGAGGGATACAAAAGGGCCCAGAGGGACAATTTTTTCACACAGAGGGTGGTGAGTGTCTGGAACAAGCTGCCAGAGGTAGTAGTAGAGGTGGGTCCAATTTTGTCTTTTAAAAAGCATTTAGACAGTTACATGGGTATGATGGGTATTGAGAGATATTGGCCAGATGCGGGCAATTGGGACTAGCTTAGGGATTAAAAAAAGGGGCGGCAATGACTAGTTGGGCTGAAGGGCCTGTTTCCATGCTGTAAATCTCTATGGCTCTATAATACATTTTGATAGGAAGAACATGGAGAGACAATATAAAATAAGGGGTAAAATTCTTAAAGGGGGCAGGAGCAGAGGGAGCTGGGTGTATCTGTGCAGAGATCATTGAAGGTGGCAGGACAGGTGGAGAGAGCATAAAGTATTCTGGGCTTTATTAATAACGGCACTGAGTACAAGAGCAAGGAGGTTATGCTGAACTTAGCCAAGACACTAGTTAGACCTCAGCTGGAATATTGTGTACAGTTCTGGGTGCCGCACGAGAGGAAGGATGTGAACATATTGGAGAGAGTGCAGAAGAGGTTTACAAGAATGGTTTCAGGGATGAGAAACTTCAGTTATGAGGATAGATTGGAGAGGTTGGGACTGTTCTCCTTGGAGAGAGGAGAGGCTAAGAAGAGATTTGATGGAGATGTTCAAAATCATGAGGGGTTGGACAGTGGATCGGGAGAAACAGTTCCCGCTCGGAAAAGGATCGAGACCGAGAGGGCACAGATTTAAAATGATTTACAAAAGAAGCAAATATGATGTGAGAGAAGTCATTTTCACACAGCGACTGGTTGGGGTCTGGAATGTTCTGCCTGGACGTGCGGTGGAGGCAGGTTCAATCGAGACATTCAAGAGGGCGTTAGATGATTAGTGGAATTGAAACAATGTGCAGGGGTACGGGGGAAAGGCAGGGGAATGGCACTAAGTCACAATGCTAATTTGGAGAGACAGTGCAGACATGATGGGCCGAATGGCCTCCTCCGATACTGTAACAATTCTATGATTCTGTGATATTCCATTGACCAAGTTTTTGCCTCCTCATCTAACCTGTCTACATCCCTCTGTGAACTGTGTCATCCTCATCACTTGCCTTCCCATGTATTTTTGTGCCATCTGCAAACTTTGCAGTCCTATAACTGCAGTTAGAAATTTCCAGAAACTGCAGCAAACTTTGGAATCATGTGATCTGAAGCAAGTATCTTCTGGTTCAGCAAAGATAGTTCTTTTTGAAATAGGCCAAATGATGATGTTTGATTTCATCAGTTTGTGATCTCTTTCACCTCTTAGGTTCATTAATACATGCACAAATTCACTGTCACAATTCATAGACCATAGAACATTACAGCGCAGTACAGGCCCTTCAGCCCTCGATGTTGCGCCAAGCAGTGGAACCAATCTAAAGCCCCTCTAATCTACACTATTCCAGTATCATCCATATGTTTATCCAATAACCATTTGAATGCCCTTAATGTTGACGAGTCCAGTACTGCTGCAGGCAGGGCATTCCACGCCCTTACTACTCTCTGAGTAAAGAACCTACCTCTAACATCTGTCCTATATCTCTCACCCCTCAATTTAAAGCTATGTCCCCTCGTGCTACCCATCACCATCCGAGGAAAAAGGCTCTCACTATCCACCCCATCTAATCCTCTGGTCATCTTGTATGCCTCTATTAAGTCACCTCTTAACCATCTTCTCTCTAACGAAAACAACATCAAGCCCCTCAGCCTTTCCTCATATGATTTTCCCACCATACCAGGTAACATCCTGGTAAATCTCCTCTGCACCCTTTCCAACACTTCCACATCTTTCCTATAATACGGCGACCAGAACTGTACGCAATACTCCAAATGTGGCCGCACCAGAGTTTTGTACAGTTGCAGCATGACCTCATGGCTCCGAAACTCAATCCCTCTACCAATAAAAGCTAACACACTCTACGCCTTCTTAACAACCCTATCAACCTGGGTGCCAACTTTCAGGAATCTATGCACATGGACACCCAGATCCCTTTGTTCATCCACACTACCAAGTATCTTACCATTAGCCCAGTACTCTGTATTCCTGTTACTCCTTCCAAAGTGAATCACCTCACACTTTTCCGCATTAAACTCCATTTGCCACCTCTCAGCCCAGCTCTGCAGCTTATCTATGTCCCTCTGTAACCTGCCACTTCCCTCCGCACTGTCTACAACTCCACCGACTTTAGTGTCATCCGCAAATTTACCAATCCATCCTTCCATGCCCTCATCCAGGTCATTAATAAAAATGACAAACAACAGTGGCCCCAAAACAGATCCTTGCGGTACACCACGAGTAACTGAACTCCAGGATGAATATCTCCCATCAACCACCACCCTCTGTTTTCTTACAGCTAGCCAATTCCTGATCCAAACCACTAAATCACCCTCAATCCCATGTGTCCTTATTTTCTGCCAAAGCTTACCATGGGGAACCTTATCAAACGCTTTGCTGAAATCCATATACACCACATCAACCGCTTTACCCTCATCCACCTCTTTGGTCACCTTCTCAAAGAACTCAATAAGGTTTGCGAGGCACAACCTACCCTTCACAAAACCGTGCTGACTATCCCTAATCAAATTATTCCTTTCCAGGTGATTATAAATCCTATCTCTTATAATCCTTTCCAATACTTTGCCCACAACAGAAGTAAGGCTCACCGGTCTATAATTACCAGGGTTGTCCCTACTCCCCTTGAACAAGGGGACAACATTTGCTATCCTCCAGTCTTCTGGCACTGTTCCTATAGACAATGATGACACAAAGATCAAAGCCAAAGGCTCTGCAATCTCCTCTCTAGCCTCCCAGAGAATCCTAGGATAAATCCCATCCGGCCCAGGGGACTTATCTATTTTTACCCTTTCCAGAATTGCTAACACCTCCTCCTTATGAACATCAATCCCATCCAGTCCAACAGCCTGCATCTCAGCACTCCCCTCAACAACACTGTCCCTCTCCAGTGTGAATACCGACGAAAAATATTCATTTAGTTCCTCTCCTATCTCTTCAGACTCCACGCACAATTTCCCACTCCTGTCCTTGACTGGCCCTAATCTTACCCTAGTCATTCTTTTGCTCCTGACATACCTATAGAAAGCTTTAGGGTTTTCCTTGATCCTTCCTGCCAAAGACTTCTCATGTCCCCTCCTGGCTCTTCTTAACTCTTCCTTCAGGTCCTTCCTGGCTAACATGTAACTCTCAAGTGCCCTAACTGAGCCTTCACATCTCATCTTAACGTATGTCTCCTACATTACAATGGTGACTACGCTTTAAAAAGCTCCTTCATTGGCTGGGAAGCAATGTGGGATTTGCTGAATAGGGACAGGCGCTATAGGAATGTAATTCTTGTGTTCTCAGCAGAAGCTGTTCATCATTTCTCCAAACTCTCCCGGTTCTGATTCCAGCCTCAGAATCCAGACCAATTCCAGGAATGAAAGATTCTGGAAAGACAATTGGAAGATTCAATGAAAGGCTTAAAGAAATCCTTCGACAGTGCAGTACTGATCTGAAGGTCAAACCGAGACGGCGTTCTACACACTGTTTATTAATTATTTATACCTGGCCCTGATGTCGCCTGTTTAAATTTTAATCAGCTGGGATTGTTTCCACTTGAATCTCCAATCTTTTCACTTTTCTCATCCTTGGACTGATTGTTCAGTCATTTACACAGTGAGGAGATTTCTGACTCACCCAGAGTCCTCAGAAATGAGTGAATGTTTCCAAATCTCTCTCTCTCTGCCCCACAGATTCTCACTCCCTTCACTTCCCTCCCGTTCCCACCTCACTTTGCTTGCTTCATCCTGTCGTGTGGATTGGATCTGATCACACTCTCGTTCACACTGAACCCCCAGAAACTTTTCGTGTTCGAGGGGTTTGGAATATACACTTGCTGTTTTTAGAATGGAAAGGGATTGGATAATTCCGGCCAGGAGCCGCTGTCTCCCTGTGTCCAGAACAGTCGATCCAGAGAACTCGGCCTGAGTCTGAAGGGGGAAATTTAAAAGTAATCTGGGGATGCAGTGAGTGAGTGATTAATCTCTAGAAGAGCTGTGTTACGTGAATCATAGAATCCTACAGTGCAGAAAGAGGCCATTCGGCCCATCGAGTCTGCACCAACCACAATCCCACCCAGGCCCTATCCCCATATATTTACCCGCTAATCCCTCTAACCTATGCACCCCGGGACACTAAGGGGCAATTTAGAATGGCCAATCAACCTAGCCCGCACATCTTTGGCCAGTGGGAGGAAACCGGAGCACCCGGAGGAAACCCACGCAGACACAGGGAGAATGTGCAAACTCCACACAGACAGTGACCCGAGCCGGGAATCGAACCCGGGTCCCTGGAGCTGTGAAGCAGCAGTGCTAACCACTGTGCTACTGTGCCACCCTATGTTTCGTGCTTCTATTTGATGTAAACATATCAATCAGATAATAAGGATTGTTGAAAGAATGATGTGGGATCTTTATTTGAGGATATGACTATCTCTGCACATTGTTCACTGGGAAACTATTTTACACGTCTGAGTTTCACATCTGCTGAATATGGAGATACGGGATTGCGACAGCCCATCCTGTCTGGGTGGTAATGATTGACAGATTATACCTCCTTCAAGGTTCAGCTTATTACAACATCCCCCTTTTTCTAAACTCGAGAGTTACCTTTGAAGAATAAAATTATTTACATGAAATCAAACTGAATTTGCCTTGTGTCTGAGTACACCCTGCTCGAAAACAATAAAAGCAGAATAATTGGCTGGTCCAGTCATTGTTCTGCTGATTGCTGCTGGGGACAGCTGGATGTGTTTGGAATGTTAGTTTGGTGTGTTGGGTCTGCGTTACATTTCACACCGTGTTCCAGTCACAATGGCATTGTTGGGTCTTTCTGGTCCTGGAATTCTGTGCCATCCCATTTGGTATTTGTACCGGATATAATAAGAATATAAGAACTAGGAGCAGGAGTAGGCCATCTGGTCCCTCGAGCCCGCTCCGCCATTCAATAAGATCATGGCTGATCTTTTCGTGGACTCAGCTCCACTTACCCACCCGCTCACCGTAACCCTTATGATCCTGGTTCCGGGCATTCGCTGATGATTTCACATGCCATCAGTTCGGTGTTGTAATGAAGCTTTCTGTCCAATATTCAGATAGATAATTCAGTAGCCACATGTGATTCAATCTTGTTCTGCTCAGAGTATCCATGAATGATGACTCCACACTCCACACTCATCTGCTGAGTTGTTATTCTGTATTTCTTCCACTGTATGATGAAGTTTCCAAGTTTGGAATGGGTGTACATATTCAGGTAAAGCAGTGTCACAGAGCCTATGAGATGACCTGTGTTCCAGACCTAGGTGTTCTCTCTCTGTAAGCACAGGGTTCCAACAACACACATGCCTCATACATTGTTAGCCACTGTTAAATATCAGTGTGCGTGCATGAGGCTGGAACACTTGTATGACTTACTGGGTTTGCCTGTATTGGATGAATGAAGCATACTCTATCAACTCTGTCTATCCAGCAGTTTGGCTTTGTACTTGCATCTGCTTTGTAGCAGTTGTGACGACACTGTGCCTTTAAGAAATGTATTTACACTATGCCCCTTGTGAGGGGTATGTTTAAAATTCAGCTCTGTTTTAAAAGGTGCCAATTTGTCTGGCAACAGACAACTCAAATGTTCAGAATGCAGGGTAAGGACTGATTTTAGCTAATGGTGTGTTTATCTAAACAGACTTAATGCATTTGTGTTTACTTAGATTTCCCTTGGAGTTTCCGAGTAGGATTTTGATTAGGTTGATTGACAGAGTCATGTGTTAATGGGCAGAGCTAAACTTGCAGGAGAGACAGCGTTTTAAAACAATCAGTTTCTGAAAGAAGGAAGCTGTGTCTCTCTGTCTCTCTCTCTCTCTAGAGGTGATCTGAGAATTCTAGGACTAGTAATCTAATTGTAGGCCTGGGGCATGCTAACTGATTTTAAAGAGGGAGTTTAAGTCTGTAAGAGGATTATTGCTTGGATTGGAGCTCAGAGATAGGGCAGCAGTTAAAAATTACAGCCTGTCACGTTTAAGTATTGTTCAATTGTTAAAGGTTAAGCTAATTCATTTGTTATCGTTAAACTGTGTTGTTTAATAAAGTTTTTTTTAAAAGCTTCCCAGTTTGTCAATAAAATCGCACCTGGAGTTAAACATCCTAAGTTGTCGGGGATGCAGTCTGGCTTCATAGTATAGCGAGGGGTTTCTGACCTCGTATACTAACACAGTGCTTCCATGGTTTAACTTCTGGGTTGGTCCAAGATGTCTTTTCGGAATGTATCCTTCAGGGTAAACACTATCAGCAGCTCCATGACTCTAACCACGAGCTGACACATGGAAAAACCGCAATCACACCCGTTCTTCCTGCATCTGTTTATGAATTCTCAATGGTCACTATTAGTTGCTGCCTAAAGGACCTGATCCCAGAAGCGAAAGCTTCACTCCGAATAAATCCTCAAGTTTTAACAATATTTTATCTGGATTTCTGAGGTCGATATCTGAAGGATTCAGTCTGTGGTGGCCTTCATTCCCGATAATAATTTTAATCTTTACAGCTCGTTTTGGAGATACCTGGGAACACCACCTCCTGGAGGTTCCCTCCAAGGCCAATCACCATCCCGACTGGGAAATATATCGTCATTCCTTCACTGTCACTGGGTCAAGCCCTGGAGATCACTCCCTAACAGCACTGTGGGTGTACCTACACCTTAGGGACTGCAGCGAGTTCACCACAACGGAAGGTCAGGCAAGTTTAAAATAAAAGCAGAGAATGCTGGACAGACGGAGGAGGTCAGGCAGCGTCTGTGGAGAGAGAAACCGAGTTACCTTTTCCAGTCCAATGTGACTCTGCCACAGAGCTGAAGAGAGAGAGAGAAATGTGTTTCACTCCTTTGTCCCTGTGAAACCCCATCACAGAAAAGGAAGTTGTTGAACGGAAACTGGCCACAAAACCAGTGAATAGAAAACACCACTGGCTCCCCGCAGCAACATTCACCCTTTCTGTTTATTGAAGCCTTTTGGAAGATGTGGTTTAACGGAGTGTTGAAAATAATGCCTCAGGATAATTAGGGATGGGCAATAAAAACCGGTGTGGCCAGTGATGTCCACAGCCAGGAATGAATCATATAAAAGCTCCGCTGTCAGTGAGGAGAGAGGTTCACACAATGAAACAGGACGATGGTGATAGATTGAGAATCAGATTAATGCTGCCCACACTGTGAGTGGGCTGTCACTGCAGCTGATGGAGACTCAGATACAGCGGGATTGGCCCAGGGTAATACTGTCCCACTGAACCTAAAGACAAATCTGAATGATTACACACAGTGTCACACACTGATAGCAGCTCACAAACCAATCCCGCTCTCAATCCTCAAACAAATGTCATTACATTCTCACCATTCCAAGCGAAAAGAAAGGTTGTGCATTTCTATAGCAACTTTCACATCCGCAGGACATCTAGCAGCCTTCAGAGCAATGGAGCCATTGTCAGGGATGTCTGTACGCTGAGAATGAATGAAAAAACTCTTGTTTCAGAGGTAATTTTCTGTTCTTTATCTTTGAATAAGTTTTGGTCACAGAACACAAACAATGATCTGGTGATCTGGTGATTTACTGTCTGTCTCTCGTGTGGAGAGATCAGACAGAGGCTGTAAATGAGTGTTTTTCCGGTTGGAGGAAGGTAATTAGTGGCGTGCCGCAGGGATCGGTACTCGGGCCGCAACTATTTACCATTTATATAGATGATCTGGAGGAGGGGACGGAGTGTAGGGTAACGAAGTTTGCAGACGACACAAAGATAAGTGGAAAAGTGAATCGTGTGGAGGACGGAGAAGATCTGCAGAGAGATTTGGACAGGCTGAGTGAGTGGGCGAGGATATGGCAAATGGAGTATAACGTTGAGAAATGCGAGGTTATACACTTTGGAGGAAATAATAACAAATGGGATTACTATCTCAATGGAAACAAATTAAAACATGCTACCGTGCAAAGGGACCTGGGGGTCCTTGTGCATGAGACGCAAAAGCCCAGTCTGCAGGTACAACAGGTGATCAAGAAGGCAAATGGGATGTTGGCCTATATTGCGAGGGGGATAGAATATAAAAGCAGGGATGTCTTGATGCACCTGTACAGGGCATTGGTGAGGCCGCAGCTGGAATACTGTGTGCAGTATTGGTCCCCTTATATGAGGAAGGATATATTGGCATTGGAGGGAGTGCAGAGAAGGTTCACCAGGTTGATACCGGAGATGAGGGGTTTGGATTATGAGGAGAGGCTGAGGAGATTGGGTTTGTACTCGTTGGAGTTTAGAAGGATGAGGGGGGATCTTATGGAGACTTATAAGATAATGCGGGGGCTGGATAGGGTGGAGGCGGAGAGATTCTTTCCACTTAGTAAGGAAGTTAAAACTAGAGGACACAGCCTCAAAATAAAGGGGGGTCGGTTTAAGACAGAGTTGAGGAGGAACTTCTTCTCCCAGAGGGTGGTGAATCTCTGGAATTCTCTGCCCACTGAGGTGGTGGAGGCTACCTCGCTGAATATGTTTAAAGCGCGGATGGATGGATTCCTGATCGGTAAGGGAATTAAGGGTTATGGGGATCAGGCAGGTAAGTGGTACTGATCCACGTCAGATCAGCCATGATCTTATTGAATGGCGGGGCAGGCTCGAGGGGCTAGATGGCCTACTCCTGCTCCTATTTCTTATGTTCTTATGTTCTCCCGCAGGGAGGGTGTGGGAGGGCTGTCGATGGAATCAAGGTGCATTGGGCTCATGTCCCTTCATTGGCAGCAGGGTGTACTACCCCCAGCAGTGATTCCCAACCTTTTTCTGTATGTGGGCCATCAGATCATCATGAGTTTGTGTGGGCTGTAACATAAGCAAGCCATTTTAAACATTATTTTTATATATCCAGTTACTGACGGGAGTCAAACTTACACATCAATGGATATTCAAACCATCGCTATTTCTGATAGTTTCACAAACACATTCACGAATACATTGCACTGGTCACAGCACATTTGCCTGTAATAGGCCAACCAGTGGAAGCAGATAACGCTTTCCGAATGATGCTGTTTCACAGATCTCAATCTCTGGAGGTCGGGTTCCAGGGTAACTGTCTCAATCAGAGATATGGTTCAATGTTAAGTTTATTCTGATTGGCCATGCTAAATTCTCTCTCAATGTACCCAAACAGGCACCACAGTGTGGCGACCAGGGGATTTTCACAGTAACTTCATTGCAGTGTTAATGTAAGCCTACTTGTGACACTAATAATTAAACTTTGCTTTACAACACAAAGGTAGGTTGTAGGAAAATTTCCTGCCTTGTCAGACAATTCCGGACCACCAAGGCTCACAAAGGGATTTTGTTTCCAGGTGAACTTCCTAGATGAAGTTTAGGTGAAGTTCACCTAAAAACAAAATCCCTTTGTGAGCCTTGATGGTGAGTTTTCAGAGTTTCCAAACTCTGCGGGTGTTCTCTGATGTTTCACACTGTCTGGAAGCTGCATTTCTGCCGTGACCAAAAATTCTGACAGATTCACACACGAGTCGCAAGATGACTGCTCAGGTCGTCTGGCCCACACCTCTATTTTCTTGATCATCGCTTCAATTTTGTCCTGAACATGAAAAGCTGTCCCTGATTTTCCCTGAAGACTCAGAGCGACACCATTTCACTGATTGAAAATATCTTTCATATTCAATTTGATTTATTATTGTCACAGGTATTAACATACAGTGAAAAGTATTGTTTCTTGCATGCTATGCAGACAAAGCATACTGTTCATAGAGAAGGAAATGAGAGAGTGCAGAATGTAGTGTTACAGTCATAGCTAGGGTGTAGAGAAAGATCAACTTAATGCGAGGTAAGTCCATTCAAAAGTCTGACAGCAGCAGGGAAGAAGCTGTTCTTGAGTGAACTGGTACGTGACAGACTTTTGTACCTTTTTCCCGACGAAACAAGGTGGAAGAGAGAATGCATGTGGTGAGTCTGGTCCTTAATTATGCTGGCTGCTTTTCCGAGGCAGCAGGAAGTGTAGACAGAGTCAATGGATGGGAAGCTGTTTTGCGTGATGGATTGGGCTACATTCACGACCTTTTGTAGTTTCTTGCGGTCTTGGGCAGGGCAGGAGCCATACCAAGCTGTGATACAACCAGAAAGAATGCTTTCTATGGTGCATCTGTAAAAGTTGGTGAGCGTTGTAGCTGACATGCCAAATTTCCTTAGTCTTCTGAGAAAGTAGAGGCGTTGGTGGGCTTTCTTAACTATAGTGTCGGCATGGGGGAACCAGGACAGATTGTTGGTGATCTGGACACCTAAAAACCTGAAGCTCCTGACTCTTTCTACTTCATCATCCATATATGCCAATTAGACAAGCCTCTGTGAAAGATCAAACTTTGAGTCAAGTAAAGAGTTCTCAGTCCATCATGCTGAAAAGACATCCAGGGACCTATCCTCGGGACAGCTAGCGGTCCCCAGTGTGCTGAGATAGTTGGTGGTGTTCACTGCCCATCTCGCCACATAGGGCCTGATTTGACCATTTTCATTCTAAGTGCTGAATCTGGGCGTAATGCAAATCCGACTTGGAGATCTGCTTTCAGGCTCCCCCCATATACGCACTCAGCCTGAACATAACATCTCCAGTCCCATTCGCACTGTGGGCGGGGCTTAGCGCGGCTGAAACGATCGGAGCACAGAACTACGCATGTGCAGTTCGAAAAAAATTTGAAAAAGCGCCTGTGTCAGATCGCTCCCGGGCCGCAGAAAGCAGAGAAAGCGGCCGGGGAGCGAAAAGCAGGAGCGATAGACCCCACACACATGTCCCCCTTATCCACCCCCCCCACTACCCACACACATCACTGTCCCCCTTATCCACCTCCCCACTACCCACACACATCACTGTCCCCCTTATCCACCCACCCCCACTACCCACACACATCACTGTCCCCCTTATCCACCCGCCCCCACTACCCTCACACAACACTGTCCCCCTTATCCACCTCCCCACTACCCTCACACATCACTGTCCCCCTTATCCACCTCCCCACTACCCTCACACATCACTGTCCCCCTTATCCACCCCCCCCACTACCCACACACATCACTGTCCCCCTTATCCACCCGCCCCCACTACCCACACACATCATTGTCCCCCTTATCCACCTCCCCACTACCCACACACATCACTGTCCCCCTTATCCACCCCCCCCCACTACCCACACACATCACTGTCCCCCTTATCCACCGCCCCCCCACTACCCACACACATCACTGTCCCCCTTATCCACCTCCCCACTACCCACACACATCACTGTCCCCCTTATCCACCCCCCCCCCCCACTACCCACACACATCATTGTCCCCCTTATCCACCCCCCCCCACTACCTACACACATCACTGTCCCCCTTATCCACCCCCCCCCCACTACCCACACACATCACTGTACCCCTTATCCACCCCCCCACTACCCACACACATCACTGTCCCCCTTATCCACCCCCCCACTACCCTCACACATCACTGTCCCCCTTATCCACCCCCCCCACTACCCTCACACATCACTGTCCCCCTTATCCACCTCCCCACCACCCACACACATCACTGTCCCCCTTATCCACCTCCCCACCACCCACACACATCACTGTCCCCCTTATCCACCCCCCCCCACTACCCTCACACATCACTGTCCCCCTTATCCACCTCCCCACCACCCACACACATCACTGTCCCCCTTATCCACCCCCCCCACTACCCACACACATCACTGTCCCCCTTATCCACCCGCCCCCACTATCCACACACATCATTGTCCCCCTTATCCACCGCCCCCACTACCCACACACATCACTGTCCCCCTTATCCACCCCCCCACTATCCACACACATCACTGTCCCCCTTATCCACACCCCCCCCCCCAGCACTGCCCAGACCGGTCACCACCCCTGCCCTCCTCCCCTCCCCTCCCCACCGATTGCCTGCAGAGTGGCAGCGGACCCCCCTGCCCCCCCACCAGAGTTCCATCTGCCCCCCCCCCCCACCAGAGATCCATCTACCTCCCCCCCACTAATGAGCAATCAGGCCCCCCCCCGCCCCCAGCCCCGAGATGCATCTTAGCTACGAGGGGACTACGAGAGGACACAGGTTTAAGGTGCTGGGGAGTAGGTACAGAGGAGATGTCAGGGGTAAGTTTTTCACTCAGAGGGTGGTGGGTGAGTGGAATCGGCTGACGTCGGTGGTGGTGGAGGCAAACTTGATTGGGTCTTTTAAGAGACTTCTGGATGAGTACATGGGACTTAATAGGATTGAGGATTATAGGTAAGTCTATATATAAGCCTAGGTAGGTAGGGACATGACCGGCGCAACTTGTGGGCCGAAGGGCCTGTTTGTGCTGTAGTTTTTCGATGTTCGAAGTTCTACCTGCCTCCCTCCTCCCTCCCCGACAACGATCTGGCCTCACTCTCTCCCCCACCCAGAGAATGGTCTGGCCTCACTCCCCCTCCAAAGGAGCATCTGACCCGCCTCCTCCTCCCCCCCGCACCAGACAACGGTCGGCCCTCTCACCCCCGCCCCTGCCAGAGATACATCTGACCCGCCTCCTCCTCCTCCCCCTCAACCAGCCAACGATCTGACTTCACTCCCCTCCCCCCACTGCAAACAGAGAATGATCTGACCCCCCCCCCCCCCCCCCCCCCCCCCCCCCCCCCGCCCCCCCCACCCCTCCCACCACTGATCTGAGTCAGGGAGCCGTTGGAAGCTCTGAACTCGCTCTTCAGCAGCTGGAGCGCTCGATCCAGACTTTTATTCAGCAGGTCCATTTCGGCGCGGTTCCGGATCGGCGAACGCGGGGGTAAAGGGGGAAATGCTGATAAAGTTGGGCGGGCAGTTCATTAATTCAATTTAAATGTATGCAAATACATTTAAATCGTCATTGCGCCCGTTTTGGGCGCAAATCAAATCGCTGCCATTCCCGGGTTTCGGTAAAGTGGCCATCTGCGCGGACACGGGCGCGGATCACGTAAATGGCCTCACACCCGACTTTACCGTGTTTTCGCGCCTGAAAACGGGCACAACGCAATGGTAAAATAGGGCCCTTAGAGTTGCAAATGTTCGCAAATCCAGCGGAGGGGCCTTGATAAAACTAACTGTTTAAACAACTTCCCCCAAATGACCATGAGATCAGCAGCCATTCTCTTTGCAGCAAAAGATTCAGTACTGAGGGAGTGCTGCACTGTCAGAGGGTCAGTACTGAGGGAGTGCTGCACTGTTAGAGGGTCAGTACTGTGGGAGTGCCGCACTGTCAGAGGATTTGTTCTGTCCCTTATTCTGCGGCTATACCCTCTGGTTGGCTTTTTGTTCCAAAGGGATTTGAGTAAAAGGGTAACAAGGTCTTGCTCCAGTTATACAGAGTGCGGGTGTTTCCGCAGCTGGAGTACCAGGGAGAGTTTAGTTCTCCTTCACAGAGGAAGGATCAATCTGCCCTGGAGGGGTTGAAACCTGGGTTCACTGAACTGGTTCCTGGGCCGAGGGGATTGTCTGATACACAGAGATTGTTCCCAGGAGTTTGGAAGAATGAGAGGTGATCCAGAGAAAGCTGATTAAATTTTGGAGGGATGTGACAGGCCCGATGGGAGTGTTCCCGTGATGTGAGGAATTGGGAGCACACACTCAGTCTCAGAGTAAGACTGAGATGAGGAGAAGTTCCTTCACTCACAGCTGTGAATCTTTGCAATTCTCCACCTCTGAGACTTGTGGATCGATGCTGAGTCATTGAATATGTTCAGGACATTAGCGTCTTGGGCAATAAGGAAAATACAGGGATAGGATACACAGCAAGATCCCACAAATGGCAGGAAGGTGGAGTTGAGGGAAATGATCAGCGTGGATTTTATTGGATGGTGGAACAGGGTCAAAAGGGTCTTTTCCAGCTCCTGTTTCTTGTGTCTTGTTGGGCAGATTCTGTTTAGCTCCAGTTCTGATGCCAGTGACATCCTTATCATCTTCCGGATTGGAGTGTGTCCCACTAATTATTCAGCAAGTACCCAGAGGAATAGAAGGAGCTCACAATCTGCCAACACTCTTATTATCCACTCGCATGTATAATTAGCCCCGACACCCTTGTTGAAGCAGCTGAGATTTTCTCCAGTGAGATGTCTGCTTTTCAGCCGTTGCCCTGAAGTAAAGACTTGATTTGATTTTTGATTGTTCTGCATTTTGCTGGCTCTCTGTGTTTCATACACAATGCTTTAAGGGGAGTTTGTCTGCTCCACACAGCGTGCGTTGACTGAACTCCAATCTGGTGAGCTGACTGCAACCTAAATGACTCTGAATTAAACATTCACCTCACTGTTATTGGGAATTAATTGTGCAAAAATTATAATAAATAATTCCCATTTATTTTGCACCTTCCAAACCTCAGGAAGTCTCAAAGTGATTTACAGCGAGTTAAGTGATTTTGGAAACCAATTTGTGCACAGCAAGATCCCACAAACAGCAATGTGATAATGAGCAGCGAATGTGTTACAGTCCAGGTGATTGAGGGTAAATATTCTGCAGGACATCAGGGCGATTCCCAGTCCTACTTCAAAACTGTTCCCAGGAAAATTAAACAATTAACCGAGAAAACACACAAAACGGTGTTTAAGCAAAAGATGACAATGCAGCACTCCCTCAGTACTGACCCTCTGACAGTGCGGCACTCCCTCAGTGCTGACCCTCTGACAGTGCAGCACTCCCTCAGTACTGACCCTCTGACAGTGCGGCACTCCCTCAGTACTGACCCTCTGACAGTGCGGCACTCCCTCAGTACTGACCCTCTGACAGTGCGGCACTCCCTCAGTACTGACCCTCTGACTGTGCGGCACTCCCTCAGTACTGACCCTCTGACAGTGCAGCACTCCTTCAGTACTGACCCTCTGACAGTGTGGCATTCCCTCAGTACTGACCCTCTGACAGTGCAGCACTCCCTCAGTACTGATCCTCTGACAGTGCAGCTCCCCCTCAGCACTGATCCTCTGGCAGTGCGGCACTCCCTCAGTACTGACCCTCTGACAGTGCAGCACTCCCTCAGTACTGACCCTCTGACAGTGCAGCACTCCCTCAGTACTGACCCTCTGACAGTGCAGCACTCCCTCAGTACTGACCCTCTGACAGTGCAGCACTCCCTCAGTACTGACCCTCTGACAGTGCGGCACTCCCTCAGCACTGACCCACTGACAGTGCGGCACTCCCTCAGCACTGACCCTCTGACAGTGCAGCACTCCCTCAGTACTGACCCCCTGACAGTGCGGCACTCCCTCAGCACTGACCCACTGACAGTGCGGCACTCCCTCAGCACTGACCCTCTGACAGTGCAGCACTCCCTCAGTACTGACCCTCTGACAGTGCGGCACTCCCTCAGTTCCACACAGTGTGCGTCAGCTTGAATTGCAGCCTGAAGTTTCTGCAGTCTCCGTTTTCATGGCCTTTGAACCTGTTCAGCAGTGGAGCAGCTGTGGACTGGGCCAGGGAGCTCAGCGTCAGACACCACACCAGGGTTTTTCTGTGATGAGAGATGCTGTTGTATTTTGTAATCAGGATTGATTCAGATTGAGTGACAGATTGGACAAGTTCAGTGAGGCTGTGATCACTCAGCAAATCACAGGCAGTTTGACAGGGAGTTCCTGCAGTGAGATTTCACCCTGACTCACACAGTGTGTAAAACTAGTGTGGGAGATTGCAGAGTTTCCCCAGCAATCCCTAGCCGTTTATATCGTCAGAGTCTCAAAGAGTGAGAAGGACCATCTTCCCATCCAGTTTCAATGTTTCCCAGTCATGTGTTGACAGAATGCGCTCTGATATATTTGTGTTGTGGTCACAAGCTGGGTGGATTTTATATCAGGAACTCCTGCCCTGCCTCAGCGAGAGAGATTAGCTCACAGTCAGCTGCAGGATACGATTCAGCAAATCACCGCACAACACAGCTTCCCCTTTCAACCTGCACCGTTTATCTCCATTAATGGATTCTCTTTGTCAAAACTTAGCTGGAGGATAAACACTCAGACAGGGAGTTGGGAATGTGATTCTCTCCGAAGTCAGATTAATGATTGTGGGGAATGTTGAGTGAGGTTAGGAGATGTCTGTCGGCTCTCAGTCATCAGTCAAAGCTCACAAAGTGCTTCCCAGCTGTATCGCAGTAAGTTTACACGTGTTTGCGAGATTATTCCATCTCCTCTCCAGGACAAAGCAGCCCCTGTGACCAGAACCCCATTCAGCACCTTAAACATTCCCTCCCTCTCCCAGCAGCGCCCTGCGGTTCCAGTGTGGGCCACCGACAAGACGCAGTGCAGCAATGTGTCATCTCCTTTGACAGCAGCTCCCAAAGCCAGCGTCCCTACCACCTAGAAGGACAAGGACAGCAGACACATGGAAACACCACCACCTGTAAGTTCCCCTGCAAATCACACAGCACCCTGAGGAGGTGAAAGGTGCTATAGAAATGAAAACTCTTTCTGAGTATTTGGTGGGTATAAATTCCATGATGAGAGCAAGGAATTTGATCTTTAAAGATCACTTTAGAAAATGGACCGTGGGGAATGAAAGGAGGAGGAAACATGCTTCGAGGAGGACGAGGCATCCATGGCTGATGAGGGAAGTCAAGGACAGCATCAAAACAAAAGAAAAAGCAGACAAAGTGGCGAGGACCAGTGGGAAGCCAGAGGATTGGGAAGCCTTTAAAAGTGAGCAGAGGACAACTAAAAAAGCAATAAGGGGGGAGAAGATGAAATATGTGTGTAAGCTAGCTCGTAATATAAAAGAAGATAGGAAGAGCTTTTTTCAATATATAAAAGGAATGAGCTGAAAAAGGGGCTCAGGAGAGCTAGGAGGGGACATGCGAAGTCCTTGGCCGGTCGGATCAAGGAAAACCCCAAGGCTTTTTACTCTTATGTGAGGAACAAAAGAATGACCAGGGTGAGGTTAGGGCCGGTCAAGGACAGCAGTGGGAACTTGTGCATGGAGTCAGAAGAGATAGGAGAGGCGATGAATGAATACTTTTCTTCAGTGTTCACCAAGGAGAGGGGCCATGTTTTTGAGGATGAGAGTGTGATACAGGCTGATAGGCTGGAGGAGGTAGATGTTCTGAGCGAAGATGTATTAGCAATTTTGAAAAACCTGAAGGTCGATAAGTCCCCTGGGCCAGATGAGATATATCCTAGCATTCTTTGCGAGGCAAGGGATGAGATTGCAGAGCCTTTGGCTTTGATCTTTGGGTCCTCACTGTCCACGGGGATAGTGCCAGAAGACTGGAGAGTGGCGAATATTGTTCCTCTGTTCAAGAAAGGAAATAGGAATGACCCTGATAATTATAGGCCAGTTTGTCTTACTTCGGTGGTCGGTAAGTTAATGGAAAAGGTCCTGAGGGATAGGATTTATGACCATTTGGAAAGATGCAGCTTAATCCGGGATAGTCAACATGGATTTGTGAAGGGTAAGTCTTGCCTCACAAATTTGATTGAATTTTTTGAGGAGGTGTGTTGATGAAGGTAGAGCAGTTGATGTCATATACATGGATTTTAGTAAGGCGTTTGATAAGGTCCCCCATGGTCGGCTCATGAAGAAAGTAAGGAGGTGTGGGATAGAGGGAAATTTGGCCGATTGGATAAGTAATTGCTATCTCATAGAAGACAGAGTGGTGGTGGATGGAAAATTTTCAGATTGGAGACCAGTTACCAGTGGTGTATCACAGGGATCAGTGCTGGGTCCTCTGCTATTTGTGATTTTTAGCAATGACTTGGAGGAGGGGGCTGAAGGGTGGATCAGTAAATTTGCGGATGACACCAAGATTGGTGGAGTAGTGGATGAGGTGGAGGGATGTTGTCGGCTGCAAAGAGACATAGATAGGATGCAAAGCTGAGCTGAAAAATGGCAGATGGAGTTTAACCCTGATAAGTGCGAGGTGATTCATTTTGGCAGGACAAATTTGAATGTGGATTACAGGGCCCAAGGTAGGGTTTTGAGGAATGTGGAGGAACAGAGAGATCTTGGGGTTCATATTCACAGATCTCTGAAGGTTGCCACTCAAGTGGATAGAGCTGTGAAGAAGGCCTATAGTGTGTTAGCTTTTATTAACAGGGGGTTTGAGTTTAAGAGCCGTGGGGTTATGCTGCAACTGTACAGGACCTTGGTGAGACCACATTTGGAATATTGTGTGCAGTTCTGGTCACCTCACTATAAGAAGGATGTGGAAGTGCTGGAAAGAGTGTAGAGGAGATTTACCAGGATGCTGCCTGGTTTGGAGGGTAGGTCTTATGAGGAAAGGTTGAGGGAGCTAGGGTTTTTCTCTTTAGAGCGGAGGAGGTTGAGAGGTGGCTTAATAGAGGTTTATAAGATGATGAGGGGGATAGATAGAGTGGACATTCAGAGACTATTTCCTCGGGTGGATGTAGCTGTTACTAGGGGGCATAACTATAAGGTTCATGGTGGGAGATATAGAACATAGAACATAGAAAGCCACAGCACAAACAGGCCCTTCGGCCCACAAGTTGCGCCGATCACATCCCCACCTCTAGGCCTATCTATAGCCCTCAATCCCATTAAATCCCATGTACTCATCCAGAAGTCTCTTAAAAGACCCCAATGAGTTTGCCTCCACCACCACCGACGTCAGCCGATTCCACTCACCCACCACCCTCTGAGTGAAAAACTTACCCCTGACATCTCCCCTGTACCTACCCCCCAGCACCTTAAACCTGTGTCCTCTCGTAGCAACCATTTCAGCCCTTGGAAATAGCCTCTGAGAGTCCACCCTATCCAGACCCCTCAACATCTTGTAAACCTCTATCAGGTCACCTCTCATCCTTCGTCTCTCCAGGGAGAAGAGACCAGATATAGGAGGAATGTCCGAGGTAGGTTCTTTACTCAGAGAGTGGTTGGGGTGTGGAATGGACTGCCTGCTGTGATAGTGGAGTCAGACACTTTAGGAACTTCCAAGCGGTTATTGGATAGGCACATGGAGCACACCAGGATGATAGGGAGTGGGATAGCTTGATCTTGGTTTCGGAAAAGGTTCGGCACAACATCGTGGACCGAAGGGCCTGTACTGTGCTGTACTGTTCTATGTTCTCTGTTCTATGTTCTATAAAAGGTAAGAGAGAGGCAAAAATAGCCATAGGACCACTGGAAAATGAGGCTGGAGAAGTAATCATAGGAAACAAAGAAATGGCAGAGGAACTGAATAGTTACTTTGCATCAGTCTTCACGGTGGAAGGCACCAGTGGAATGTCAGAGCTCCAGGAGAGTCAGGGGGCACAGGTGAGTGTAATGGCCATCACTAAGGAGAAGGTTCTGGGGGAACTGAAAGGTCTGGAGGTGGATAAATCACCTGGACTGGATGGACTACACCCCAGGGTTCTAAAAGTGATAGCTAAGGAAATTGTGGAGGGATTGGTGGTGATCTTTCAGGAATCACTGGAGGCAGGGAGGGTACCAGAGGACTGGAAAGTAGCTAATGTAACACTGCTGTTTAAGAAAGGAGGGAGGCAGCAGATGGGAAATTATAGGCCGGTTAGACTGACTTCGGTCATTGGCAAGATCTTAGAGTCCATTATTAAAGATGAGATCACGGAGTACTTGGAAGTGAAATCATAGATCATAGAAACCCTACAGTACAGAAAGAGGCCATTTGGCCCATAGAACCATAGAAAATTACAGCTCAGAAACAGGCCTTTTGGCCCTTCTTGTCTGTGCCGAACCATTTTATGCCTAGTCCCAATGACCTGCACTTGGACCATATCCCTCCACACCCCTCTCATCCATGAACCCGTCCAAGTTTTTCTTAAATGTTAAAAGTGACCCCGCATTTACCACTTTATCCGGCAGCTCATTCCACACTCCCACCACTCTCTGCGTGAAGAAGCCCCCCCCTAATATTCCCTTTAAACTTTTCTCCTTTCACCCTTAACCCATGCCCTCTGGTTTTTTTCTCCCCTAGCCTCAGCGGAAAAAGCCTGCTTGCATTCACTCTATCTATACCCATCAAAATCTTATACATCTCTATCAAATCTCCCCTCAATCTTCTACGCTCCAGGGAATAAAGTCCCAACCTATTCAATCTCTCTCTGTAACTCAGCTCCTCAAGTCCCGGCAACATCCTTGTGAACCTTCTCTGCACTCTTTCAACCTTATTAACATCCTTCCTGTAACTAGGTGACCAAAACTGTACACAATACTCCAAATTCGGCCTCACCAATGCCTTATATAACCTTGTAAGAAGTTTAAGAACACCAGGTTAAAGTCCAACAGGTTTATTTGGCAGCAAAAGCCACACAAGCTTTTTGGTAGCAAAAGCCACACAAGTGGCTTTTGCTACCAAATAAACCTGTTGGACTTTAACCTGGTGTTGTTAAACTTCTTACTGTGTTTACCCCAGTCCAACGCTGGCATCTCCACATCATTATATAACCTTACCATAACACTCCAACTTTTATACTCGATACTCCGATTTATAAAGGCCAATGTACCAAAGGCACTCTTTATGACCCTATCCACCTGTGACGTCACTTTTAGGGAATTCTGTACCTGTATTCCCAGATCCCTCTGTTCAACTGCACTCTTCAGAGTCCTACCATTTACCCTGTACCTTCTACTTTGGTTTGTCCTTCCAATGTGCAATATCTCACACTTCAAGTCTGCACCGACCACAATCCCACCCAGGCCCTACCCCCATATCCCTACATATTTTACCCGCTAATCCCTCTAATCTACACATCCCAGGACACTAAGGGGCAATTTTAGCATGGCCAACCAACCTAACCCGCACATCTTTGGACTGTGGGAGGAAACCGGAGCACCCGGAGGAAGCCCACGCAGACACGAGGAGAATGTGCAAACTCCACACAGACAGTGATCCAAGCCGGGAATCAAACCCAGGTCCCTGGAGCTGTGAAGCAGCAGTGCTAACCACTGTGCTACCATGCATGATAAAATAGGACTGAGTCAGCACGGCTTTGTCAAGGGGAGGTCATGTCTGACAAATCTGTTAGAGTTCTTTGAGGAGTTAACAAAGAAGTTAGATAAAGGAGAACCAGTGTATGTGATTTATTTAGATTTCCAGAAGGCCTTTGACAAGGTGCTGCTTAGGAGACTGTTAAAAAGTTAAGTGCCCATGGTGTTAAGGGTAAGATCCTGGCATGGATAGAGGATTGGCTGACTGGCAGAAGGCAGAGAGTGGGGATAAAGGGGTCTTTTTCAGGATGGAAGCCGGTGACTAGTGGTGTGCCTCAGGGGTCGGTGCTGGGACCACAACTTTCCACAATATACAGTAACGATTTGGAGGAAGGAACTGAAGGCACTGCTGCTAAGTTTGCAGATGATACAAAGATATGTAGAGGGACAGGTAGTATTGAGGAAGCAGGGGGGCTGCAGAAGGACTTGGACAGGTTAGGAGAGTGGGCAAAGAAATGGCAGATGGAATACAATGTGGAAAAGTGTGAGGTTATGCACTTTGGAAGGAGGAATGGAGGCAGAGACTATTTTCTAAATGGGAAAATGCTTAGGAAATGAGAAACATAAAGGGACTTGGGAGTCATTGTTCAAGATTCTCTGAAGGTTAACGTGCAGGTTCAGTTGGCAGTTAGGAAGGCAAATGCAATGTTAGCATTCATGTCGAGAGGGCTAGAATACAAGAGCAGGGATGCACTTCAAGGCTGTATAAGGCCCTAGTCAGACCCCATTTGGAGTATTGTGAGCAGTTTTGGGCCCTGTATCTAAGGAAGGATGTGCTGGCCTTGGAAAGGGTCCAGAGGAGGTTCATAAGAATGATCCCTGGAAGAAAGAGCTTGTTGTATGAGGAACGGTTGAGGACTCTGGGTCTGTACTCGTTGGAGTTTAGAAGGATGAGGGGGGCATTTTATTGAAACTTATAGGATACTGCGAGGCCTGGATAGAGTGGACACGGAGAGGATGTTTCCACTGTTGGAAAATCTAGACATGATGTGGCGATGCCGGCGTTGGACTGGGGTAAACACAGTAAGAAGTTTAACAACACCAGGTTAAAGTCCAACAGGTTTATTTAGTAGCAAAAGCCACACAAGCTTTCGGAGCTGCAAGCCCCTTCTTCAGGTGAGTGGGAATTCTGTTCACAAACAGGACATATAAAGACACAGACTCAATTTACATGAATAATGGTTGGAATGCGAATACTTACAGCTAATCAAGTCTTTAAGATACAAACAGCGTGAGTGGAGAGAGCATCAAGACAGGCTAAAAAGATGTGTATTGTCTCCAGACACGACAGCCAGTGAAACTCTGCAGGTCCAGGCAAGCTGTGGGGGTTACAGATAGTGTGACATGAACCCAATATCCCGGTTGAGGCCGTCCTCATGTGTGCGGAACTTGGCTATCAGTTTCTGCTCAGCGACTCTGCGCCGTCGTGTGTTGTGAAGGCTGCCTTGGAGAACGCTTCCCGAATACCAGAGGCCGAATGCCCGTGACTGCTGAAGTGCTCCCCAACACGAAGAGAACAGTCTTGCCTGGTGATTGTCGAGCGGTGTTCATTCATCCGTTGTCGTAGCGTCTGCGTGGTTTCCCCAATGTACCATGCCTCGGGACATCCTTTCCTGCAGCGTATCAGGTAGACAGCGTTGGCCGAGTTGCAAGAGTATGTACCGTGTACCTGGTGGATGGTGTTCTCACGTGAGATGATGGCATCCGTGTCGATGATCCGGCACGTCTTGCAGAGGTTGCTGTGGCAGGGTTGTGTGGTGTCGTGGTCACTGTTCTCCTGAAGGCTGGGTAGTTTGCTGCGGACAATGGTCTATTTGAGGTTGTGCAGTTGTTTGAAGGCAAGAAGTGGGGGTGTGGGGATGGCCTTGGCGAGATGTTCGTCTTCATCAATGACATGTTGAAGGCTCCGGAGGAGATGCCGTAGCTTCTCCGCTCCGGGGAAGTACTGGACGACGAAGGGTACTCTGTCCACTGTGTCCCTTGTTTGTCTTCTGAGGAGGTCGGTGCGGTTTTTCGCTGTGGCGCGTCAGAACTGTTGATCGATGAGTCGAGCGCCATATCCTGTTCTTATGAGGGCATCTTTCAGCGTCTGGAGGTTTCTGTTGCAATCCTCTTCATCTGAGCAGATCCTGTGTATGCGGAGGGCTTGTCCGTAGGGGATGACTTCTTTAACGTGTTTAGGGTGGAAGCTGGAGAAGTGGAGCATCGTGAGGCTATCCGTGGGCTTGCGGTACAGTGAGGTGCTGAGGCGACCGTCCTTAATAGAGATGCGTGTGTCCAAGAATGCAACCGATTCCGGAGAGTAGTCCATGGTGAGTCTGATGGTGGGATGGAACTTGTTGATGTCATATTGTGGTCCAGGATGAAGTGAATGAGTTGTAAAATTGCATCTGGAAACTGGCAGTTGTCGGCGCTGAGTACTGAGGCCGTTGCAGCAATGCCATCATCGTGGGGGATGCTGGTGTAGAGTGCCGAGACATCCATTGTGACGAGGAGTGCTCCTGATTCAACTGCTCCATGTGTGCTGAGTTTCTGTAGGAAGTCCGTAGTGTCGTGACAAAAGCTGGGGGTTCTTTGTACAATAGGTTTCAGGATGCCCTCGACATAGCCGGAGAGGTTCTCGCACAGGGCACACATGGAGCAGTTGAACCAGGAGCTCTCCTTGTCACAATGGATGTCTCGGCACTCTACACCAGCATCCCCCACGATGATGGCATTGCTGCAACGGCCTCAGTACTCAACGCCGACAACTGCCAGTTTCCAGATGCAATTTTACAATTCATCCGCTTCATCCTGGACCACAATATCTTCACCTTCAACAACCAGTTCTTCATCCAGACACACGGAACAGCCATGGGGATCAAATTCGCACCTCAACATACCAACATCTTCATGCACAGGTTCGAACAAGACTTCTTCACCGCACGGGAACTTCAACCGATGCTATACACTAGATACATCGATGACATTTTCTTCCTTTGGACTCATGGTGAACAATCACTGAAACAACTCTATGATGACATCAACAAGTTCCATCCCACCATCAGACTCACCATGGACTACTCTCCGGAATCGGTTGCATTCTTGGACACACGCATCTCCATTAAGGACGGTCACCTCAGCACCTCACTGTACCGCAAGCCCACGGATAACCTCACGATGCTCCACTTCTCCAGCTTCCATCCTAAACACGTTAAAGAAGCCATCCCCTACGGACAAGCCCTCCGCATACACAGGATCTGCTCGGATGAGGAGGATCGCAACAGACACCTCCAGACGCTCAAAGATGCCCTCGTAAGAACAGGATATGGCGCTCGACTCATTGATCAACAGTTCCGACGCGCCACAGCGAAAAACCGCACCGACCTCCTCAGAAGACAAACACGGGACACAGTGGACAGAGTACCCTTCGTCGTCCAGTACTTCC
The DNA here is from genome assembly GCF_964213995.1 of Mustelus asterias. Lineage (NCBI taxonomy): Eukaryota > Metazoa > Chordata > Chondrichthyes > Carcharhiniformes > Triakidae > Mustelus > Mustelus asterias. The sequence continues at coordinate 137,768,243 of NC_135808.1, forward strand.
CCGGAGCGGAGAAGCTACGGCATCTCCTCCGGAGCCTTCAACATGTCATTGATGAAGACGAACATCTCGCCAAGGCCATTCCCACACCCCCACTTCTTGCCTTCAAACAACTGCACAACCTCAAACAGACCATTGTCCGCAGCAAACTACCCAGCCTTCAGGAGAACAGTGACCACGACACCACACAACCCTGCCACAGCAACCTCTGCAAGACGTGCCGGATCATCAACACAGATGCCATCATCTCACGTGAGAACACCATCCACCAGGTACACGGTACATACTCTTGCAACTCGGCCAACGTTGTCTACCTGATACGCTGCAGGAAAGGATGTCCCGAGGCATGGTACATTGGGGAAACCATGCAGACGCTACGACAACGGATGAATGAACACCGCTCGACAATCACCAGGCAAGACTGTTCTCTTCGTGTTGGGGAACACTTCAGCGGTCACGGGCATTCGGCCTCTGATATTCGGGTAAGCGTTCTCCAAGGCGGCCTTCACGACACACGACGGCGCAGAGTCGCTGAGCAGAAACTTATAGCCAAGTTCCGCACACATGAGGATGGCCTCAACCGGGATATTGGGTTCATGTCACACTATCTGTAACCCCCACAGCTTGCCTGGACTTGCAGAGTCTCGCTGGCTGTCTTGTCTGGAGACAATACACATCTTTTTAGCCTGTCTTGATGCTCTCTCCACTCACGTTGTTTGTATCTTAAAGACTTGATTAGTTGTAAGTATTTGCATTCCAACCATTATTCATGTAAATTGAGTCTGTGTCTTTATATGCCCCGTTTGTGAACAGAATTCCCACTCACCTGAAGAAAGGGCTTGGAGTTCCGAAAGCTTGTGTGGCTTTTGCTACCAAATAAACCTGTTGGACTTTAACCTGGTTTTGTTAAACTTCTCACTGTGTTTACCCCAGTCCAACGCCGGCATCTCCGCATCATGATCCTATAAAACAGAGGTGAAGCTTTGAAGCTTTTTCCCAGGTCGGAGGTGACGATCACGAGGGGTCACGGGCTCAAGCTGAGAGGGGCGAAGTATAACTCAGACATCAGAGGGACGTTTTTTACACAGAGAGTGGTGGGGGCCTGGAATGCGCTGCCAAGTAGGGTGGTGGAGGCAGGCACGCTGACATCGTTTAAGACTTACCTGGATAGTCACATGAGCAGCCTGGGAATGGAGGGATACAAACGATTGGTCTAGTTGGACCAAGGAGCGGCACAGGCTTGGAGGGCCGAAGGGCCTGTTTCCTGTGCTGTACTGTTCTTTGTTCATTGTGAGGAGGAATTTCTTCAGCCATAGGGTAGTGAATCTGTGGAACTCTTTGCCGCAGAAGGCTGTGGAGGCCGGGTTATTGAGTGTCTTTAAGACAGAGATAGATAGGTTCTTGATTAATAAGGGGAGATTTAATAGAGGTGTTCAAAGTTTTGATGGAGTAAATCAGGAGAAAGTGTTTCCAGTGACAGGAGGGTGGGTAACCAGAGGGACACAGATTTCCCCAATGTACCATGCCTCGGGACATCCTTTCCTGCAGCGTATCAGGTAGACAGCGTTGGCCGAGTTGCAAGAGTATGTACCGTGTACCTGGTGGATGGTGTTCTCACGTGAGATGATGGCATCCGTGTCGATGATCCGGCACGTCTTGCAGAGGTTGCTGTGGCAGGGTTGTGTGGTGTCGTGGTCACTGTTCTCCTGAAGGCTGGGTAGTTTGCTGCGGACAATGGTCTATTTGAGGTTGTGCAGTTGTTTGAAGGCAAGAAGTGGGGGTGTGGGGATGGCCTTGGCGAGATGTTCGTCTTCATCAATGACATGTTGAAGGCTCCGGAGGAGATGCCGTAGCTTCTCCGCTCCGGGGAAGTACTGGACGACGAAGGGTACTCTGTCCACTGTGTCCCTTGTTTGTCTTCTGAGGAGGTCGGTGCGGTTTTTCGCTGTGGCGCGTCAGAACTGTTGATCGATGAGTCGAGCGCCATATCCTGTTCTTATGAGGGCATCTTTCAGCGTCTGGAGGTTTCTGTTGCAATCCTCTTCATCTGAGCAGATCCTGTGTATTCGGAGGGCTTGTCCGTAGGGGATGGCTTCTTTAACGTGTTTAGGGTGGAAGCTGGAGAAGTGGAGCATCGTGAGGCTATCCGTGGGCTTGCAGTACAGTGAGGTGCTGAGGCGACCGTCCTTAATAGAGATGCGTGTGTCCAAGAATGCAACCGATTCCGGAGAGTAGTCCATGGTGAGTCTGATGGTGGGATGGAACTTGTTGATGTCATATTGTGGTCCAGGATGAAGTGAATGAGTTGTAAAATTGCATCTGGAAACTGGCAGTTGTCGGCGCTGAGTACTGAGGCCGTTGCAGCAATGCCATCATCGTGGGGGATGCTGGTGTAGAGTGCCGAGACATCCATTGTGACGAGGAGTGCTCCTGATTCAACTGCTCCATGTGTGCTGAGTTTCTGTAGGAAGTCCGTAGTGTCGTGACAAAAGCTGGGGGTTCTTTGTACAATAGGTTTCAGGATGCCCTCGACATAGCCGGAGAGGTTCTCGCACAGGGCACACATGGAGCAGTTGAACCAGGAGCTCTCCTTGTCACAATGGATGTCTCGGCACTCTACACCAGCATCCCCCACGATGATGGCATTGCTGCAACGGCCTCAGTACTCAACGCCGACAACTGCCAGTTTCCAGATGCAATTTTACAATTCATCCGCTTCATCCTGGACCACAATATCTTCACCTTCAACAACCAGTTCTTCATCCAGACACACGGAACAGCCATGGGGATCAAATTCGCACCTCAACATACCAACATCTTCATGCACAGGTTTGAACAAGACTTCTTCACCGCACGGGAACTTCAACCGATGCTATACACTAGATACATCGATGACATTTTCTTCCTTTGGACTCATGGTGAACAATCACTGAAACAACTCTATGATGACATCAACAAGTTCCATCCCACCATCAGACTCACCATGGACTACTCTCCGGAATCGGTTGCATTCTTGGACACACGCATCTCCATTAAGGACGGTCACCTCAGCACCTCACTGTACCGCAAGCCCACGGATAACCTCACGATGCTCCACTTCTCCAGCTTCCATCCTAAACACGTTAAAGAAGCCATCCCCTACGGACAAGCCCTCCGCATACACAGGATCTGCTCGGATGAGGAGGATCGCAACAGACACCTCCAGACGCTCAAAGATGCCCTCATAAGAACAGGATATGGCGCTCGACTCATTGATCAACAGTTCCGACGCGCCACAGCGAAAAACCGCACCGACCTCCTCAGAAGACAAACACGGGACACGGTGGACAGAGTACCCTTCGTCGTCCAGTACTTCCCCGGAGCGGAGAAGCTACGGCATCTCCTCCGGAGCCTTCAACATGTCATTGATGAAGACGAACATCTCGCCAAGGCCATTCCCACACCCCCACTTCTTGCCTTCAAACAACTGCACAACCTCAAACAGACCATTGTCCGCAGCAAACTACCCAGCCTTCAGGAGAACAGTGACCACGACACCACACAACCCTGCCACAGCAACCTCTGCAAGACGTGCCGGATCATCAACACAGATGCCATCATCTCACGTGAGAACACCATCCACCAGGTACACGGTACATACTCTTGCAACTCGGCCAACGTTGTCTACCTGATACGCTGCAGGAAAGGATGTCCCGAGGCATGGTACATTGGGGAAACCATGCAGACGCTACGACAACGGATGAATGAACACCGCTCGACAATCACCAGGCAAGACTGTTCTCTTCGTGTTGGGGAAAACTTCAGCGGTCACGGGCATTCGGCCTCTGATATTCGGGTAAGCGTTCTCCAAGGCGGCCTTCACGACACACGACGGCGCAGAGTCGCTGAGCAGAAACTTATAGCCAAGTTCCGCACACATGAGGACGGCCTCAACCGGGATATTGGGTTCATGTCACACTATCTGTAACCCCCACAGCTTGCCTGGACTTGCAGAGTCTCGCTGACTGTCTTGTCTGGAGACAATACACATCTTTTTAGCCTGTCTTGATGCTCTCTCCACTCACGTTGTTTGTATCTTAAAGACTTGATTAGCTGTAAGTATTTGCATTCCAACCATTATTCATGTAAATTGAGTCTGTGTCTTTATATGCCCCGTTTGTGAACAGAATTCCCACTCACCTGAAGAAAGGGCTTGGAGTTCCGAAAGCTTGTGTGGCTTTTGCTACCAAATAAACCTGTTGGACTTTAACCTGGTTTTGTTAAACTTCTCACTGTGTTTACCCCAGTCCAACGCCAGCATCTCCGCATCATGATCCTATAAAACAGAGGTGAAGCTTTGAAGCTTTTTCCCAGGTCGGAGGTGACGATCACGAGGGGTCACGGGCTCAAGCTGAGAGGGGTGAAGTATAACTCAGATATCAGAGGGACGTTTTTTACACAGAGGGTGGTGGGGGCCTGGAATGCGCTGCCAAGTAGGGTGGTGGAGGCAGGCACGCTGACATCGTTTAAGACTTACCTGGTTAGTCACATGAGCAGCCTGGGAATGGAGGGATACAAACGATTGGTCTAGTTGGACCAAGGAGCGGCACAGGCTTGGAGGGCCGAAGGGCCTGTTTCCTGTGCTGTACTGTTCTTTGTTCTTTGTGAGGAGGAATTTCTTCAGCCATAGGGTAGTGAATCTGTGGAACTCTTTGCCACAGAAGGCTGTGGAGGCCGGGTTATTGAGTGTCTTTAAGACAGAGATAGATAGGTTCTTGATTAATAAGGGGAGATTTAATAGAGGTGTTCAAAGTTTTGATGGAGTAAATCAGGAGAAAGTGTTTCCAGTGACAGGAGGGTGGGTAACCAGAGGGACACAGATTGAAGAGAATCAGGAAAAGAACTGTCCTTTAGGGAAGGAAGTCTGCTGTCCTTACTTGGTCTGGCCTACATGTGACTTCAGACTATGAGGGGAGACAGTGTGTAGTCGCTGGACTCGTATTCCAGAAACCCAGAGCAATATCTAAGAGGGGAAAAGTGGAATCACCCTGTCTTGTGACTGAGACTGAATTGCTTTAAATATACAGCTTTAAGGTTTAAGGTTCTATCTTCCATTGATGTTTAACCTCAGAAGAGAGGTATCTTCCATCAAATACAGCAGCAGATTCGAGCTGTGTCCAGGTTTAAATGTCCTTGCCCCCATCAACACTGTTTCTACTGGAACACCTGGGCCTCTGTATCTGTGCCAACTACAAGAATAATTCATTGCAGTGTTTCTCCCCCAGCACCGCTGGGAAGGTGGATTGCCCTGCGTCAGTCTCAGCTGGAGAAGCTCTCTGTCGGGATACACTACTGCATTGTGATTCTGGCCTCAGGTGAACAGAAGTTTTATTTATTGTAGAAAGGATATTATTAAACTAGAAAGAGTGCAGAAAAGATTTACTAGGATGCGATCGGGACTTGATGGTTTGAGTTATAAGGAGAGGCTGAATAGACTGGGACTTTTTTCTCTGGAGCGTAGGAGGCTGAGGGGTGACCTTATAGAGGTCTATAAAATAATGAGGGGCATAGACAAGGTAGATAGTCAATATCTTTTCCCAAAGGTAGGGGAGTCTAAAACTAAAGGACATAGGTTTAAGGTGAGAGGGGAGAGATACAAAAGTGTCCAGAGGGGCAATTTTTTCACACAGAAGGTGGTGAGTGTCTGGAACAAGCTGCCAGAGGTAGTAGTAGAGGCGGGTACAATTTTATCTTTTAAAAAGCATTTAGACAGTTACATGGGTACGATGGGTATAGAGGGATATGGGCCAACTGCGGGCAATTGGGATTAGCTTAGGGGTTTTTAAAAAATGGGTGGCATGGACAAGTTGGGCCGAAGGGCCTGTTTCCATGCTGTAAACCTCTATGACTCTATGAGGGGATGCAGAGGAGATTCATCAGGATGCTGCTTGGGATGGAGCGTTTGAGCTATAAGGAGAGACTGGATAGGCTTGGGTTGTTTTCTCTAGAGCGGAGAAGGCTGAGGGGGGGTATGATTGAGGTGTATAAGACTATGAGGGGTATGGACAGGGTGAATAGGGAGCAGCTGTTCCCCTTGGTTGAGGGGTCAGTCACGAGGGAGCAGAGTTTTAGGGTGAGGGACAGGAGATTCAGAGAGAATTTGAGAAAACACTTTTTCACTCAGAGGGTGGTGGGAATCTGGAATGCGCTGCCTGGGAAGGTAGTGAAGGCTGGAAACCCTACAAACTTTAACAAATATTTGGATGAGCATTTGAAATATCAAAACATTCCGGGATATGGGACAAGTCCAGGAAGGTGGGATTAGCGTGCCTTTACTGGTTGATATTGTGGGTCCAGACTCGATGGGGCGTAGGGCCTTTTTTGTGCTGTGTGATTCTATGACTCTCGCCAGTGACACTCACATCCCATAAATGAATAAAAATAGGAGATGAGGAGAATTTATTTGAGACAGCTGTTCCAGCTGTTCCAGCTGTTTGTGATCTGGAATGTGCTGCCTGAAAGGGCAGTAATTCAGTAATAACTTTCAAAAGGGAATTGGAGAGCCAGCACAGAGATAACGGGCTGAATGGCCTCCTCCTGTACTGTGTGATTGTGTGATTCGAATCTTACTGCTGAGTTTTATTTCCATTCTGAAGAATTCTTCACTCTTTGTGCTGTCCTCTGGAGCGATTTCAGGCTGATTATTCATGAATGAAATGAGGCTGAATGAAGGTTTCTGTTGGCAGAATATTTACAAGCTTCAAGCAGAAATAAATCAGTTTCAAAGTGACTCTGAGGATTAACCAGCCATTCAATAAATAACACAGCTTCCTGACTGCCCGAGAGAGAGAGACAGAGAGAGAAAACAGAGAGACAGGTAGAGAGACAGAGAGAGGCAGAGAGACAAAACAGAGAGACAGAAAGAGAACAGAGAGAGGGACAGAGAGAGAGAAAACGGAGAGACAGAGAGAGAGAAAGAGAGAGAGACAGACAGAGAGAGACAGAGAGAGACAACAAATCCCTTACTGCGAGAGAGAAAGAGACTGAGAGAGAGAGACAGAGACAGAAAGAGAGGGAGAGAGACAGAGAGATAGAGAGAGAACACAGAGAGAGAGAGAACAGAGAGAAAGAGAGAAAAAGAGAGAGACAGAATAACAGAGAGAGAAACAGAGACAGAGAGAGAGAATGAATCCCTTACTGCGAGAGAAAGAGAGAGACAGAGAGAGAGAGAGAGGGACAGAGAGAGAGAGACAGAGAGAGAGAGAGAAACAGAGACATAGAGAGAGAGAGAGAGAGACAGAGAGACAGAGAGAGAGAGAGGGACAGAGAGAGAGACAGAGAGAGAGAGAGAAACAGAGACATAGAGAGAGAGAGAGAGAGACAGAGAGAGAGAGAGGGACAGAGAGAAACAGAGACATAGAGAGAGAGAGAGAGAGACAGAGCGACAGAGACAGAGAGAGAGAGACAGAGAGACAGAGAGAGAGAGACAGAGAGAGAGACAGAGAGAGAGACAGAGAGAGAGACAGAGCGACAGAGAGAGAGAGAGACAGAGAGACAGAGACAGAGACAGAGAGAGAGAGACAGAGAGACAGAGACAGAGACAGAGACAGAGAGAGAGAGACAGAGAGAGAGAGAGAGAGACAGAGAGAGAGACGAGACAGAGAGAGAGAGAGAGAGACAGAGAGAGAGAGAGAGAGAGAGAGAGAGAGAGAGACAGAGAGAGAGAGAGAGACAGAGAGACAGAGAGAGACAGAGAGAAGAGACAGAGAGCAGAGAGAGAGAGAGAGAGACAGAGAGACAGAGACAGAGACAGAGAGACAGAGACAGAGACAGAGAGACAGAGACAGAGAGAGAGACAGAGAGAAGACAGAGAGAGAGACAGAGACAGAGAGGAGAGAGAGAGAGAGACAGAGAGACAGAGAGACAGAGAGAGACAGAGAGACAGAGAGATAGAACAACTCCTTGACTGCCAGAGTCAGTGTCAGACAGTGAGCCTCACTTCATTGTGTCGTGTTTATCATTTCCTTCTGTTGTTTATCTCCATTCTCGATTTTCTTTGAGATTTGCATACATTTTATGTTTAAATTTAGCGTAAAATTGATTCATAAATGAAATACCTGCGAAGAGATATTTTAAGTTTGAAAAGATTAATTTTCACTGGACTGAGTCAGGCTGAGAGATGATCGGAGATCAGTCTTTAAAAGATAAACATTGACTCAGATGAGGGGGAAGGGGGCAGAGGCCATTCAGCCCACAGCGATTATACTGACCCTTTGAAAGAGTGATGCGCGATTAATTCACTCGAGAGGCTGGATCGTACCCGGGAAATAAAGGCTTTTATTAGCAACAAGAATAGAGCATACTGCTTAACAATACTATAAGAAGTTTAACAACACCAGGTTAAAGTCCAACAGGTTTATTTGGTAGCAAAAGCCACACAAGCTTTCGAGGCTCTAAGCCCCACCTGAAGAAGGGGCTTAGAGCCTCGAAAGCTTGTGTGGCTTTTGCTACCAAATAAACCTGTTGGACTTTAACCTGGTGTTGTTAAACTTCTTACTGTGTTTACCCCAGTCCAACGCCGGCATCTCCACATCATAACAATACAATCCCAGACTAAAGGGTCACTAGGAAGTGCAGTGACCTTTATACTCCTATAGGAAGGCGGAGCCAACCGGAGTGTACCACAGAACAATACCAACAGGTGGAACACCCCAACCCTAACCCCAACAGTAACAAGAGTAACATATGTACAAGTACCCATAGTGGTAACCATCTATGGTTCACCACATTCACCCCTCCTTTAAAAACAAAGGCCGGTGGAGCAAAAAAAACCAGTACGAACTGTCCATATATTTGCAAGTTCAGTCGTATCGGAGGTCCGCACCGTCTCTGCGACCTCCTCAACACTGGCGGTAGCGCCGGTTCTGGTGACCGTGGTGTCCCTCTCTCCAAGGTGGTGTCCAGTGACTCCTCCAGTTCCTCGCAGAAGGGTGGACCTCGAGGTGGCGACAATCTCCTGGACTCAGGCAAGCTGTACACGGGAGTAAGAGGATTAAGTGGAGGTCCCGATGCTGCCCGCGCCGTGTCAGGAGGGGAGAGAATGGGCAAAGGAACCCTAACCAGGGGTGCAGGAGCGACGGGCATTTCCAGGTCCCCTGCAGGCGCCAGGTCTCTCGCCCGTCAGGATATGCTACATAGGCATATTGAGGGTTGGCGTGGAGGAGATGGACCTGTTCAACCAAAGGGTCGGACTTGCGGGCCCTAACATGCCGCCGCAGGAGGACCGGTCCTGAGTACGTCAACCAAGACGGCAGTGAGGTCCCAGAGGAAGACTTCCTAGGGAAGGTAAACATCCGCTCATGTGGGGTAGCATTGGTTGCCGTACACAGGAGGGACCGGATTGAATGGAGCGCATCAGAAAGTACCTCTTGCCAATGGGAGACTGGAAGACCCCTAGACCTTAACGCCAGTAAGACAGCCTTCCAGACTGTAGCATTTTCTCTTTCGACCTGCCCGTTACCCCTGGGGTTGTACCTCGTAGTCCTACTTGAGGCAATTCCTTTAGAGAGCAGGTATTGCCTCAAGTCGTCGCTCATAAACGACGAACCCCTATCACTGTGGATATAACTGGGGTAGCCGAACAGGGTGAAAAGATCCCGCAATGCTTTGATGACCGTGGCAGCGGACATGTCAGAACAGGGAATGGCAAAAGGGAATCGGGAGTACTCGTCAACCACGTTGAGGAAGTACACATTCCGATCTGTCGAAGGAAGGGGGCCCTTGAAATCAACACTCAGTCGTTCAAAAGGGCGAGTGGCCTTAATGAGATGTGCCCTGTCAGGTCGGTAGAAGTGCGGCTTGCATTCAGCACATACCTGGCAGCTTCGAGTTATCGACCTGACATCCTCTACGGAGTAGGGCAGATTCTGGGCCTTTACAAAATGGAAGAGCGAGTGATCCCCGGATGGCAGAGATCATTGTGGAGGGCCTGTAGCTGGTCCTCCTGCACACTGGCACATGTTCCACGCGACAGGGCATCTGAGGGCTCATTGAGCTTCCCCGGACGGTACATGATATCATAGTTGTAGGTGGAGAGTTCGATTCTCCACCTCAAGCTTTTATCATTCTTAATTTTACCCCTTAACGTGTTGTTGAACATGAACGCCATGGACCGCTGGTCCGTGAGCAGGGTGAATCGTTTTCCAGCCAAATAATGGCGCCAATGCCGTACGGCCTCCACAATGGCCTGAGCTTCTTTTTCCACATAGGAGTGCCGAATTTCGGGGCCTTGGAGGGTGCGAGAGAAAAAGGCGATGGGCCTGCCCGCCTGGTTAAGTGTGGCGGCCAGGGCGAAATCAGATGCATCACTCTCCACCTGGAAGGTGATGGACTCATCGACAGCGTGCATCGTGGCTTTCGCGATGTCAGCTTTTATCCCTTCAAAGACTAAGCGAGCCTCTGCTGCCAGGGGAAAAGAGGTAGACTTTATGAGCAGACGGGCTTTGTCCGCATAATTGGGAACCCACTGTGCGTAATACGAGAAGAAGCCTAAGCATCTTCTCAGTGCTTTGATGCTAGTGGGTAGGGGAAGTTCAAGGAGGGGACGCATATGGTCTGGATCGGGGCCGATGACCCCGTTTTCCACCACGTATCCGAGGATTGCTCGGCGGTGCTTGCTGAATACACACTTCTCCCTCTTGTAGGTCAGATTCAGGCGAGACGCAGTGCGTAAAAACCTCAGGAGGTTGGCGTCGTGGTCCTGCTGGTCATGGCCGCAGATAGTGATGTTGTCCAGGTACGGGAAGGTAGCCCATAGCCCGTTTTGGTCCACCATTCGGTCCATCTCACGCTGGAAGACCGAGACCCCAATAGTGATGCCAAAAGGGACTCTTAAAAAGTGGTAGAGATGGCCATCCGCCTCAAAGGCCATGTATTTTCCGTCCTCTGGGCGAATGGGGAGCTGGTGGTATGCTGACTTCAAGTCAATGGTGGAAAACACCCGGTACTGCGCAATCTGGTTGACCATGTCAGATATGCGCGGGAGAGGGTGCGCGTCCAGCTGCGTGTACCTATTAATGGTCTGACTATAGTCTATGACCATCCGGGGCTTGTCTCCAGTCTTAACCACCACGACTTGGGCTCTCCATGGGCTCATGCTAGGTTGAATGATCCCTTCCCTGAGGAGCCGCTGAACCTCAGATCGAATAAAGATCCGATCCTCAGCGCTGTAACGCCTGCTCTTAGTTGCGATGGGCTTGCAGCCTGGCACGAGATTTTCAAATAAAGAAGGCGGGGTAATTTTGAGTGTCGAGAGACTGCATGTGGAGTGCGCTGGGCAATTTGGAGGCTGCCGTTCTCCCACTGAAAGTGGAGGGAGTGGCCCATCGTACTGCAGGGTCACACTCCTCAGGTGGACCATAAAGTCTAGTCCCAGGAGTACCGGAGAGCAAAGGTGCGGTAACACGAGGAGCCTGAAGTTCTCATAAACTGTGCCCCGCACCGTTAGAATTACCACGCAGCTCCCAAGAATGATAACAGATCGGGACAGCGACGTCATAGAGATGGTCTGCCTGACAGTTTGTACTCGGAGAGCGCACCGTTTCACGGTATCCGGATGAATGAAACTCTCCGTGCTCCCGCTGTCAAACAGACAATGTATCAGGCGTCCGTTTACCTCTATGTCCATCATGGACTTGTCGAGTCTGTGAGGCTTGGCCTGGTCCAGGATGATTGACGCCACTGTTGTATCCCGAGTGCAACTGCAGGCAGCTGAGATGGTCGATGATGATGACCCCTGCTGGTCGTCTGCGGCCGGTGTCGACCAAAATGGCTGCGCCCATGGATCGCACGTGGTCGATGGCGTTGAAAGTGGCGGCACCCGCAGGTTGCATGTGTCTTGCGTCGTCATCACCAGGAATGGTGGCGCCCGTGAATCGCACGTGGTTGAAGACCTCGACGAAGCTGGAGACGAGGAGACGGATCCTGGGGAGTCACACACAGCACTGCTTGGCTTCGAAGGGGGCTTTGCTCGGCACACTTTAGCATAGTGCCCTTTCTTCCCACAGGCGGAGCAAAATACCGTCCTGGCCGGACATCTCTGGCGAGGATGCTTCGCCAATCCGCAGAAATAGCACCGTGGGCCTCCTGGAGCTGCCGCAGCCGTCAGGTCCGAGGTTGAAAGCACGATCGCGCAGTTCCTAGGAGCCGCTGGGTAGAGTTGAGTCGGTGGCTGTACTTGCCACGATGTTCCCACGTGGTCGGTGGGTTAAGTTTCAAGACTTCTGGAGGCCGTTTCCATCGCATCAGCCAATTCCACCGTCTTAGCTAGGTCCAAGTTACCTTGCTCCAGCAGCCGCAGGCGAATATAGGATGAGCCGATTCCCGCCACGAACGCATCTCGGATCAGATCGTTAGTATATTGAGTAGCCGACACAGGCTTGCAATTGCAGGCTCTGGCTCGCTGCTGAAGTTCGCACAGGTACTGTCCCGTCGTTTCGCCGGGCTGCCGCCGTCAAGTGGCTAGTAGGTGACGAGCATGAATCTTGTTTTACGGTTTATGGTACAGCTTCTTGAGTAATTCGATGGCCTCTTTGTAGTCTTGGGAATCACGGATTGTTGCATACACAGTGTCACTTACCCTTGCGTGGAGGACCCGCAATCTGTTGGTGTCGTTTTGGACTGCTGTCGAGGCGTCGATATAATTCTGGAAACACTTCAACCAATGGTCGAAAGTGTTCGACGCTCCAGCGGCACGCGGATCTAAGGTAAGCCGATTGGGTTTTAACATCTGCTCCATGTTTTTTTTTCAAAACAAAAATTGTTGCAAATAAAATTGATGCGCGATTAATTCACTCGGGAGGCTGAATCGTACCCGGGAAATAAAGGCTTTTATTAGCAACAAGAATGGAGCATACTGCTTAACAATACAATCCCAGACCAAAGGGTCACCAGGCAGTGCAGTGACCTTTATACTCCTACAGGTAGACGGAGCCAACCGGAGTGTACCACAGAACAATACCAACAGGTGGAACACCCCAACCCTAACCCCAACAGTAACAAGAGTAACATATGTACAAGTACCCATAGTGGTAACCATCTATGGTTCACCACAAAGAGGTATCTAATTAATCCCCCTCTCCATCTTTACCCTCACAGTCCTTTTCCTGTTCAATGATTTAGCTGTGTCGGCGTGTGTGTGTGTGTGCGTCTGTCTGTGTATGTCTGTGATTTAGCCATGTGTGTGTGTGCGTGTGTGTGTGTGTGTGTGTGTGTCCGTGTGTGTGTGTGTGTGTGAGTGTCTGTGATTTAGCCATAGAGTCATAGAAGTTTACAGCATGAACACACCGTGTCAGTCTGTGTGAGAGTGTGATTTAGGTGTGTCAGTGTGTGTGAGAGTGTGATTTAGGCGTGTCAGTGTGTGTGAGAGTGTGATTTAGGTGTGTCAGTGTGTGTGAGAGTGTGATTTAGCCGTGTCAGTGTGTGTGGGAGTGTGATTTAGGTGTGTCAGTGTGTGTGAGAGTGTGATTTAGGCGTGTCAGTGTGTGTGAGAGTGTGATTTAGCCGTGTCAGTGTGTGTGAGAGTGTGATTTAGGTGTGTCAGTGTGTGTGAGAGTGTGATTTAGCCGTGTCAGTGTGTGTGGGAGTGTGATTTAGGTGTGTCAGTGTGTGTGGGAGTGTGATTTAGGCGTGTCAGTGTGTGTGAGAGTGTGATTTAGGAGTGTCAGTGTGTGTGAGAGTGTGATTTAGGAGTGTCAGTGTGTGTGGGAGTGTGATTTAGGCGTGTCAGTGTGTGTGGGAGTGTGATTTAGGCGTGTCAGTGTGTGTGGGAGTGTGATTTAGGAGTGTCAGTGTGTGTGGGAGTGTGATTTAGGAGTGTCAGTGTGTGTGAGAGCGTGATTTAGCCGTGTCAGTGTGTGTGGGAGTGTGATTTAGGAGTGTCAGTGTGTGTGAGAGCGTGATTTAGCCGTGTCAATGTGTGTGCGATTGGCTGTTTCTTTGGACACTAAACAAGCAGCAAGGATAGAAAACTGACGAAGCTCAGGTTGAGAACCTTTCGCTCCCCGGGGTGTGGTGAACCATAGTTGGTTACCACTATGAGTGCTGAGCCATGGATGGTCAGCAGTATGGGGTTTGTAGATATGTTACTGTAGTTACTATTGGGGTTAGGGTTGGGCTGTTCTACCTGTTGATATTGTTCTGTGGTACACTCCAGTTGGCTCCGCCTACCAGGGGAAGTATAAAGGTCACTGCACTGCCTGGTGACCCTTTAGTCTGGGATTGTATTGTATATAGTGTGCTCCATTCTTGTCAGTAATAAAAGCCTTTATTTCCCGGGTACAATCTCGCCTCCCGAGTGATTTAATCGCGCATCAATTTTATTACTGACAAAATTTTGAAAGTCATGATGTGGAGATGCCGGCGTTGGACTGGGGTAAACACAGTAAGAAGTTTAACAACACCAGGTTAAAGTCCAACAGGTTTATTTGGTAGTAAAAACCACACAAGCTTTCGGAGCTCCAAGCCCCTTCTTCAGGTGAGTGGAACTCCGAAAGCTTGTGTGGTTTTTACTACCAAATAAACCTGTTGGACTTTAACCTGGTGTTGTTAAACTTCTTACTAAAATTTTGAAAACCATGGAGCAAATGTTGAAACCCGATCGGCTTAAACTAGATCCACGTGCGGCAGGAGCGTCGAACACTTTTGACCATTGGTTAAAGTGTTTTCAAGACTACATCGATGCCTCAACAGCCATTCAAAACGACGCCGATAGACTGCGGGTCCTCCACGCAAGGGTAAGCGACACCGTGTACTTATCAATCCGCGATGCCCAAGGCTACATAGGGGACTTCGAACGACTTAAGAAGCGGTACAACAAACCGCCAAACGAGATCCATGCTCGACACCTTCTAGCCACTCGACGGCGGCAGCCCGGCGAAACGACAGGACAGTACCTGTGTGAACGTCAGCAGCTAGCCAGAGCCTGCAACTGCAAGCCAGTGTCGGCAGCCCAGTATACGAACGACTTGATCCGCGATGCGTTCGTGGCGGGAATCGGCTCGTCGTACATTCGCCTTCGGCTGCTAGAGCAAGGTAATCTAGACCTCACTAAGACAGTAGAATTGGCTGATGCTATGGAGACGGCCTCCAGAAGCCTAGAAACGCACCCCACCGACCACGTGGGAACATCGTGGCAAGTACAGCCACCGACTCTACTTTATTCAGCGGCTCCGAAAAACTTCACGATTGTGTTTCCAACCTCGGACCTGACGACGGCGGCAGCTCCAGGAGGCCCGCGGTGTTACTTCTGTGGATTGGCGAAACACCCTCAGCAGCGATGTCCAGCCAGAACGGTATTGTGCTCCGCGTGCGGAAAGAAAGGGCATTATGCCAAAGTCTGCAGGGCCAAACCACTCTCCAAACATAGCAGTGCGGCGTGTGATTCTCCTGAGCCTGTCTCCTTGTCTCCAGCGTCTTCGAGGTCTTCCACCACGTGCGATTCCAGAGCGCCGCCATTCCTGACGACGGAGACGCAAGACACGTGCGACCTGCAGGGCCGCCACTTTTAGCGCCACCGACCACGTGCGATCCATGGGCGCAGCCATTTTGGGCACCGACCGCGGATGACCAGCAGGGGTCATCATCATCAACCATCTCAGCTGCCTGCAGTGGCACCCAAGACCCAACGGTGGCGTCAATCATCCTGGACCAGGCCAAGCCTCACAGACTCAACAAGTCCATGATGGACATAGAGGTAAACGGATGCCAAATTCATTGTTTGTTTGACAGCGGGAGCACGGAGAGCTTCATTCACCCTGACACCGTGAAACGGTGCGGTCTCCGAGTACGGACTGTCAGACAGACAATTTCGATGGCGTCGAGGTCCCGGTCTGTTACCGTGCTAGGGAGCTGCGTGGTCAACCTGATGGGTGCGGGGCACAGTTTACGAGAACTTCAGGCTCCTTGTGTTACTGCACCTTTGCGCTCCGATGCTCCAGGGACTAGACTTTATGGTCCACCTGAGGAGTGTGACCCTGCAGTACGATGGGCCACTCCCTCCACTTTCAGTGGGAGAACGGCAGCCTCCAAATTGCCCAGCGCGCTCCACTTGTAGCCTCTCGACACTCAGAATCACCCCACCATCCTTATTCGAGAATCTAGTGCCAGGCTGCAAGCCCATCGCAACCAAGAGCAGGCGTTACAGCGCTGAGGATCGGATCTTTATTCGATCTGAGGTTCAGCGGCTCCTCAGGGAAGGGATCATCCAACCTAGCTCTAGTCCTTGGAGAGCGCATGTAGTGGTGGTTAAAACTGGACGCAAACCCCGGATGGTCATAGACTATAGTCAGACCATTAATAGATACACGCAGCTGGATGCGTATCCTCTCCCGTGCATATCTGACATGGTCAACCAGATTGCGCAGTACCGGGTGTTCTCCACCATTGACTTGAAGTCAGCTTACCACCAGCTCCCCATTCGCCCAGAGGACCGAAAATACACGGCCTTTGAGGCGGATGGTCGTCTTTATCACTTTTTAAGGGTTCCCTTTGGAGTCACGAATGGGGTCTCGGTCTTCCCGCGTGCAATGGACCGAATGGTGGACCAAAACGGGCTGCGGGCTACCTTCCCGTACCTGGATAACATCACTATCTGCGGCCATGACCAGCAGGACCACGATGCCAACCTCCTTAGATTTTTACGCACTGCGTCTCGCCTGAATCTGACCTACAACAGGGAGAGGTGCGTATTTCGCAAGCGCCGTTTAGCAATTCTCAGATACGTGGTGGAAAACGGGGTCCTTGGCCCTGATCCAGACCGTATGCGCCCCCTCCTGGAACTTCCCCTGCCCACTAGCATCAAAGCACTGAGAAGATGCTTAGGCTTCTTCTCACACTATGCACAGTGGGTTCCCAATTATGCGGACAAAGCCCATCCGCTCATCAAGTCTACCTCCTTTCCCCTAGCAACAGAGGCTCGCTTAGCCTTTGAAGGGATAAAAGCCGACATCGCGAAAGCCACGATGCACGCTGTTGATGAGTCCATCCCCTTTCAGGTGGAGAGTGATGCATCTGATTTCGCCCTGGCCGCCACACTTAACCAGGCGGGCAGGCCCGTCGCCTTTTTCTCTCGCACCCTCCAAGGCCCCAAAATTCGACACTCTGCGGTGGAAAAGGAGGCCCAGGCCATTGTGGAGGCCGTTCGGCATTGGCGCCATTACTTGGCGGGAAAACGATTCACCCTGCTCACGGACCAGCAGTCCGTGGGTTCATGTTCAACAACACGTTACGGGGTAAGATCAAAAATGATAAAATCTTGAGGTGGAGAATCGAACTCTCCACCTACAACTATGATATCATGTACCGTCCAGGGAAGCTCAATGAGCCCTCAGACGCCCTGTCGCGTGGAACATGTGCCAGTGTGCAGGAGAATCGGTTACAGGCCCTCCACAATGATCTCTGCCATCCGGGGATCACTCGGCTCTTCCATTTCGTAAAGGCCCGGAATCTACCCTACTCAGTGGAGGATGTCAGGTCCATAACCCGAAGCTGCCAGGTATGTGCTGAATGCAAACCGCACTTCTACCGACCTGACATGGCACACCTCATTCAGGCCACTCGCCCTTTTGAAAGACTGAGTGTGGACTTTAAGGGCCCCCTTCCTTCGACAGTTGGGAACGTGTACTTCCTCAATGTGATTGACGATTACTCACGATTCCCTTTTGTCATTCCCTGTTCTGATACGACCACTGCCACGGTCATGAAAGCATTACGGGATCTTTTCACCCTGTTCGGTTACCCCAGCTATATCCACAGTGATAGGGGCTCGTCATTCATGAGTGACGACTTGAGGCAATACCTGCTCTCAAAAGGGATTGCCTCAAGTAGAACTACGAGTTACAACCCTAGGGGTAACGGACAGGTTGAACGAGAAAATGCTACAGTCTGGAAGGCTGTCTTACTGGCGTTGAGGTCTAAAGGTCTTCCAGTCTCCCGTTGGCAAGAGGTACTCTCTGATGCGCTCCATTCTATCCGCTCACTCCTGTGTACGGCAACCAACGCTACTCCACATGAGAGGATGTTTTCCTTCCCTAGGAAGTCTTCCTCTGGGACCTCATTACCGTCTTGGTTGACGCACTCAGGACCTGTCCTCCTGCGGCGGCATGTTAGGACCCGCAAGTCCGACCGTTTGGTTGAACAGGTCCATCTCCTCCACGCCAACCCTCAATATGCCTATGTGGCATATCCTGACGGGCGAGAGGACACGGTCTCTATTAGAGATCTGGCGCCAGCAGGGGACTTGGACACCCTAGTCGCTCCCACACCCCTAGTTAGGGACCCCTCGACCCTTATCTCCCCTCCTGACACGGCGCGGGCAGTATCGGGACCACCACTTAATCCTCTTACTCCTGTGTACAGCTTGCCTGAGTCCAGGAGATTGTCACCACCTCAAGGCATGCTCGAGTCCAGCAGATTGTCGCCACCTCGTGGTCCACCTGTCCGTGAGGAACTGGAGGAGTCACGGGACACCGCCTTGAAGAGAAGGTCACCACGGTTACCAGAACCGGCGTTACCGCCAGTGTTGAGGAGGTCGCAGAGACGGTGCGGTCCTCCAATACGACTGAACTTGTGAATATATGAACAGTTGTTCTGTTTTTTTTTGCCCCACCGGCCTTTGTTTTAAAGGAGGGGTGAATGTGGTGAACCATAGTTGGTTGCCACTATGAGTGCTGAGCCATGGATGGTCAGCAGTATGGGGTTTGTAGATATGTTACTGTAGTTGCTGTTGGGGTTAGGTTTGGGCTGTTCTACCTGTTGATATTGTTCTGTGGTACACTCCAATTGGCTCCGCCTACCTGGGGAAGTATAAAGGTCACTGCACTGCCTGGTGACCCTTTAGTCTGGGATTGTATTGTATATAGTATGCTCCATTCTTGTCAGTAATAAAAGCCTTTATTTCCCGGGTACAATCTAGCCTCCCGAGTGATTTAATTGTGCATCACGGGGGAAACATGCTGTGGATTGTATCTTGTCCTGAGTACAGAGTGTAGCTCACACTGGGAGGATTCACCGACCCATCGGTGGGAGTTGAACATGAATATGAACAAAGACAATTTGTTGTAATACAGGAGGGTCATATGTTTGAACCTTTCGAGGAACCCAGAGCCTGTGTACATAATTCAGTCCCTCGAGCCCGCTCCAGCTTTTCAATTCCATCCTGACTTTCCTACTGCCCCAACCGCACCTTCCCATCTGCTCCCAATACCCCTTGATTTCCCACTGCTGTTTGAATATATTCAATGCTTCTCCTGCTCTTTGCTTCCTGTTCATTACGTCATAGAGTCATAGGTTTACAGCATGGAAACAGGCCCTTTGGCCCAACTTGTCCATGCTGCCCTTTTTTTTTTAACCCCTCAGCTAGTCCCAATTGCCCACGTTTGGCCCATATCCCTCGATAGCCATCTTACCCATGTAACTGTCTAAATGCTTTTTAAAAGACAGAATTGTACCCGCCTCTACTACTACCTCTGGCAGCTTGTTCCAGACACTCACCACCCTCTGTGTGAAAAAATTGCCCCTCTGGACACTTTTGTTTCTCTTCCTTCTCACCTTAAACCTATTCCCTCCAGTTTTAGACTCCCCTACCTTTGGGAAAAGATATTGACTATCTCGCTGATTTATGCCCCTCATTATTTTATAGACCTCTATAAGATCACCCCTCAGCCTCCTATGCTCCAGAGAAAAAAGTCCCAGTCTATCCAGCCTCTCCTTATAACTCAAACCATCAAGTCCCAGTAGCATCCTAGTAAATCGTTTCTGCACTCTTTCTAATTTAATAATATCCTTGCTATAATAGGGTGACCAGAACTGTACACAGTATTCCAAGTGTGGCCTTACCAATGTCTTGTACAACTTCAACAAGTCATCCCAACTCCTGGATTCAATGTTCTGACCAATGAAACCAAGCATGCTGAATACCTTCTTCACCACTCTGTCCACCTGTGACTCCACTTTCATGGAGTTATGAACGTGTACCCCGAGATCTCTTTGTTCTAGAACTCTCCCCAACACCCTGCCATTAACTGAGTAAGTCCTGCCCTGGTTCAATCTACCAAAATGCATCACCTCGGATTTATCTGAATTAAACTCCATCTGTCATTCGTCAGCCCAATGGCCCAATTGATCAAGATTCCATTGCAATCCGAGATAACCTTCTTCACTGTCCACTATGCCACCAATCTTGGTGCCATCTGCAAACTTATTAACCATGCCTACTAAATTCTCATCCATTACAAAGAACAAAGAACAAAGAACAATACAGCACAGGAACAGGCCCTTCGGCCCTCCAAGCCCGCGCCGCTCCTGGTCCAAACTAGACCATTCTTTTGTATCCCTCCATTCCCACTCCGTTCATATGGCTGTCTAGATAAGTCTTAAACGTTCCCAGTGTGTCCGCCTCCACCACCTTGCCTGGCAGCGCATTCCAGGCCCCCACCACCCTCTGTGTAAAATATGTCCTTCTGATATCTGTGTTAAACCTCCCCCCCTTCACCTTGAACCTATGACCCCTCGTGAACGTCACCACCGACCTGGGGAAAAGTTTCCCACCGTTCACCCTATCTATGCCTTTCATAATTTTATACACCTCTATTAAGTCTCCCCTCATCATCCGTCTTTCCAGGGAGAACAACCCCAGTTTACCCAATCTCTCCTCATAACTAAGCCCCTCCATACCAGGCAACATCCTGGTAAACCTCCTCTGCACTCTCTCCAAAGCCTCCACGTCCTTCTGGTAGTGTGGCGACCAGAACTGGACGCAGTATTCCAAATGCGGCCGAACCAACGTTCTATACATCTGCAACATCAGACCCCAACTTTTATACTCTATGCCCTGTCCTATAAAGGCAAGCATGCCATATGACGTCTTCACCACCTTCTCCACCTGTGACGTCACCTTCAAGGATCTGTGGACTTGCACACCCAGGTCCCTCTGCGTATCTACACCCTTTATGGTTCTGCCATTTATCGTATAGCTCCTCCCTACATTATTTCTACCAAAATGCATCACTTCGCATTGATCAGGATTGAACTCCATCTGCCATTTCTTTGCCCAAATTTCCAGCCTATCTATATCCTTCTGTAGCTTCTGACAATGCTCCTCACTATCTGCAAGTCCTGCCAATTTTGTGTCGTCCGCAAACTTACTGATCACCCCAGTTACACCTTCTTCCAGATCATTTATATAAATCACAAACAGCAGAGGTCCCAATACAGAGCCCTGCGGAACATCACTAGTCACAGGCCTCCAGCCGGAAAAAGACCCTTCCACTACCACCCTCTGTCTTCTGTGACCAAGCCAGTTCTCCACCCATCTAGCCACCTCCCCCTTTATCCCATGAGATCCAACCTTTTTCACCAGCCTACCATGAGGGACTTTGTCAAACGCTTTACTAAAGTCCATATAGACGACATACACGGCCCTTCCCTCGTCAACCATTCTGGTCACTTCTTCAAAAAACTCCACCAGGTTAGTGAGGCATGACCTCCCTCTCACAAAACCATGCTGACTATCGTTAATGAGTTTATTCCTTTCTAAATGCGCATACATCCTATCTCTAAGAATCTTCTCCAACAACTTCCCCACCACGGACGTCAAGCTCACAGGCCTATAATTACCCAGGTTATCCTTCCTACCCTTCTTAAATAACGGGACCACATTAGCTATCCTCCAATCCTCTGGGACCTCACCTGCGTCCAGTGACGAGACAAAGATTTGCGTCAGAGGCCCAGCGATTTCATCTCTCGTCTCCCTGAGCAGCCTTGGATAGATTCCATCAGGCCCTGGGGATTTGTCAGTCTTTATATTCTCTAACAAACCTAACACCTCCTTTGTAATGGAGATTTTCTCCAATGGTTCAACACTCCCCTCCGAGACACTCCCAGTCAACCCATCCCTCTCCTTTGTGAATACTGACGCAAAGTATTCATTTAGGATCTCCCCTACTTCTTTGGGCTCCAAGCATAAGTCCCCACTTTTGTCCCTGAGAGGTCCGATTTTTTCCCTGACAACCCTTTTGTTCCTAACGTATGAATAAAATGCCTTGGGATTCTCCTTAATCCTGTCTGCCAAGGACATTTCGTGACCCCTTTTTGCTCTTCTAATTCCCCGTTTGAGTTCTTTCCTACTTTCTTTGTACTCCTCCAGAGCTCCCTCTGTTTTTAGCTGCCTGGACCTAACATACGCCTCTCTTTTCTTTTTGACCAGTCCCTCAATTTCCCTGGTTATCCACGGTTCTCGAATCCTACCCTTCCTATCCTTTTTTACAGGCGCATGCCTGTCCTGTAGCCCTAACAACTGTTCCTTAAAAGACTCCCACATGCCAGATGTGGATTTACCCTCAAACAGCCTCTCCCAATCAACAGCTGCCAATTTCTGCCTAATCCCACTAAAGTTAGCCTTCTCCCAATCCAACACCTTACCCTTGGGACACCACTCATCCTTTTCCATCACTATCCTAAAGCTAACAGAATTGTGGTCACTATTTGCCACATGTTCCCCAACCGAAACTTTGAAGACCTGGCTGGGCTCATTCCCCAGTACGAGGTCCAGTATAGCCCCCTCTCTAGTCGGGCTATCTACACATTGTTCCAAAGAACCCTCCTATATGCATTTTACAAATTCCTCCCCATTCAGAGTCCCTGCTCTCAGTGATTTCCAGTCGATACCAGGGAAATTGAAGTCTCCCACTACAACAACCCTATTTTTCCTGCACCTATCCAGTATCTCCTGACATATCCGTTCTTCCACTTCCCTTGGGCTGTTGGGGGGCCTGTAGTACACCCCCAACATAGTGACTGCACCCTTCCTGTTTCTAAGCTCCACCCAGAGTGACTCGTTACACGACCCCTCTGAATTGTCCTCCCTCTGCACTGCTGTAATATGCTCTCCAACTAATACTGCTACTCCCCCACCTCTTTTGGCCCCTCCTCTGTCTCGCCTAAAACATTTGTACCCCGGAATATTCAGCTGCCAGTCCTGTCCCTCTTTCAACCAAGTCTCTGTCACCGCAACCACATCCAAATTCCTCGTGAGCATTCAGGCCCTAAGTTCGTCTGTCTTACCTGCTGCGCTCCTTGCATTGAAGTATAAGCACTCCAGACCTCCGGGCCCAGTGAGGTCATCCTCCCCCAGAGTGCTCTTCTTCTTTGCCAGCCTTGTCCCAGCCCCAAGCTCATCCCCACACTTGTAGACCTCATATTTTGATCCCCACCCCCCTGCCATACTAGTTTAAAATCCCCCGAACTGCACTAGCAAAACTCCCAGCCAGGATATTCGTGCCCTTCCAACTTAGTTGTGACCCGTCCTTCTTGTACAGGTGCCATCCTCTCCTGAAAACTTCCCATTGATCTAGGAAAATGAAGCCCTCCCTCCTGGACCAGTCCTTTAGCCAAGCATTCAATTGTACTAACTCCCTATTCTTAGCCTCACTGGCACGAGGCATTGGGAGCAGCCCAGAGATGGCCACCCTGGAGGCCCTACTTTTTAGCCTATTTCCCAACTCCCTGAATTGCTCTCGTAGGATCCCCCTGCTCCTCCATTAATCTCTGCACACTCTGAACGAGGAACTCACATAGTCCCACTCTCTTGCCCTCTCCCCGTAACACTGCACATTCTCCTTTTCACATCACAGTCTCATTATTTTTTGGATGTTTCTATTGAACCTTCCACCTCACTCTCAGACAGTGAATTCCAAACCCAATCTACTCGTCGTGTCAAAGGTTTCTCATATCACTTTTACTTCTTTTACCAATTAATTTAAACCTGTGCCCTCTCTGTGCCTTTCATGAATGGGAACAATTTTTCCCTCTCCGTACTGCCCAGACCCCTAATGATTTTGAACATCTCTATGAAAATCTCCTCTCAAACTCCTCTCCGCGGAATTCCGTCCCACCTTCTCAATCCATCCTCATCACTGAAGCTCCTCATTCCTGGGACCTTTCTTGTCAGTTTTCTCCACTCGTTACATCCTCAAAAGCTCCCGTAAATTAGTCAACTAGGATTTCTCCTTCGTGGTTCGCACTGCTGCCTCTCAGTGCCAGTGACCCTGGTTCGATTCCCGGCCTGGGTCACTGTCTGTGCGGAGTCTGCACGTTCTCCCCGTGTCTGCGTGGGTTTCCTTCGGGTGCTCCGATTTCCTCCACCAGTCCAAAGATGTGCTGGTTAGATGGATTGGCCATGCTAAATGTATGCACTTACAGGGGCAGGGTGGGGAAGAGATGCTCAGTCAGAGAGTCAGTTCAGGCTTGATGGGCTGAATGGCCTCTGCTACACTGTTGGGATCCTATGATTCAATGAAAACCATGTCGAATTACTCCCTTTCCAAATGCATTGTTGATTTCCTCAATAACATATTCCAGTATTTTCCTGATCACTGATTTCCAGCGAACCAGTCTGTACTTTCCTCTCTTCCCTCTCCCTCCATCCCTGAACAGTGGAGTTACTTTTTCTAACTCCAATCCACTGAGATCATTTCAAAATCCAGGGAATTACGGATAACCATGGGCAGTAATTTGTGACCTCTGCAGCTTTTTGAATCCCAGGAGGTGTTGGGGATTTGTCAGATTTGAGCTCTGGATTTTCTCCAGTTTTGTTTGTCCTGCTCTGAGTTTCCGGAAACCTCTTCATTCTTTTCAGCCTCTGGGTTGCCCTTTATTTCTGATCTGAAATGTTAAATCTTCTCCTCGAAGGACAGGATGATGTCACTGTCACTTCCTCACTGCCCGGGACCGTTTCTCTGTCTCTCAGGGAGACAGGAACATTTGCTTCAGCAACTCTGATGGTTTTTATATGTTGGATAAAGCTCTGACAATCTGCTTCCATATTCATGGCTAGTTTACTCTGATATTCTCTTCCTTTTTGATGAGCTGTTCGTTGTGCTTCACTGATTTCTAAAACACTCTCAACCTTCACCTTGAATTCTATTCTTTGCAACATTCTGGGCCTGATTTTACCATTTTCATTCCAAGTGCTGAATCTGGGCGCAATTCAGATCCGACTTGGAAACCTGCTCTCAGGCGCCCCCCATACGCACCCAGCCTGAAAAAAAATCGCGGGTCTGAATCATGCTGTGGGCGGGGCTTAGCGCGCCCGAAACGATCGGAGCTCCGAACTGCGCATGCGCAGTTAGAAAAAAATTTGAAAAAGCGCGCCCGTGTCAGATCGCTCCCGGGCCGCAGAAAGCGGAGAAAGTGGCCCGGGAGCGGAAAGCGGGAGTGATGGCCCCCACAGACATCACTGCCCCCTTATCCACCCCCACCTGGTACCCAGACCGATTGCGACTCCCTGCCCCCTTTCCCCCCACCGATCGCCCACAGAGTGGCAGCGGACCCTCCTGTCCTCCCCCACCAGAGATCCATCTGCCCCCCGCCCCACCCCCACCCCCCACCTGGTGAGGGGGGGATCAGGCCTCCCCCCCTCACCAGAGATACATCTGAACCGCCTCCTCCTCCCCCCCCACCCCGCAACCAGACAATGATCTGGCCTCACTCCCCTCCCCCCACTGCAACCAGAGAATGATCTGACCCACCTCCCTCCTCCCTCCCCCCACCGCCGATCTGAGTCAGGGAGCCGTTGGAAGCTCTGAACTTGCTCTTCAGCAGCTGGAGCGCCCAATCCAGACTTTTATTCAGCAGGTCCATTTCGGCGCGATTCCGGATCGGCGAACACGGGGGTAAAGGGGGAAATGCTGATAAAGTTGGGCGGGCAGTTCATTAATTCAATTGAAATACATGCAAATGCATTTAAATTGTCGTTGCGCCTGTTTTGGGCGCGAATCGGATCGCCGCCATTCCTGGGTCTTGGTAAAGTGGCCATCTGCACGGACGCAGGTGCGGATCGCGTTAATGGCCTCACACCCGACTTTACCATGTTTTCACGCCAGAAAACGAATGCGATGCAATGGTAAAATTGGGCCCTATAAGTCTTTTTTTCAATGTAATACTGTGCTTAATGTAAGTGGCATGGTGATTAGCGCTGCTGCCTCACAGCATCAGGGACCCGGGTTCAATTCCCGGTTGGGTCACTGTCTGTGCGGCGTTTGCGTGTTCTCCCCATGTCTGCGTGGGTTTCCTCCGGGTGCTCCGGTTTCCTCTCACAGTCTGACAGATGTGCTGGTTAGGGTGCATTGGCCGTGCTAAGTTCTCCCTCAGTGTACCCGAACAGGCACCAGAGTGTGGCGACCAGGGGATTTTCACAGTAACTTCATTGCAGTATTAATGTAAGCCTACTTGTGACTAATAAATAAACTTTAAAAACTTTAAAACTTCCTGGGAAGCCACAGACAGAATTTCCTTGCTTTTTTTTAATCAAATGCATTTTTCCTGAACATTTTGAATTGTTTATTCAAATGTATCCCAATGTTTATTTCCTGCCACATCTTTATTTATCCAATCAAGCTGTGCCAGTTCTCCCCTCATATCCATGTTATTGGATTTGTTCACGTTTGAGATTTAAGGAGGACATCACTTTCAAACTGAAAATATCATTCAATTGTATTGTGATCACTATTTCCCCCGGAGGATCTTTCACTGAGATATTACTGATGAAATCTGCCTGGCTGCACAGTTTATTGTTGCGGGAAACTGTCATAAAAGCATTCTGCATTTTCCAGACCAGCTTTGTCAAGATGAAGATTGAAGTCCCCCATGATTATTACACTGCCCTTGTTACAAGCTCCAATTCTTTCTTGCTTAATGCTCAGTCCAACTATTATCAATTGCTCCCAGCCACATTCCCTGACCTGCGCTCTTCCTCATCTCCGCCCAAACTGATTCTACTACCTGGTATTCTGAGCCAAGGACATTTCTCACGAATGTCAGGGATCAGTGCTGGGACCTTTGCTGTTTGTAATATATATAAATGATTTGGAGGAAAATGTAACTGGATTGATTAGTAAGTTTGCAGACGACACAAAGGTTGGTGGATTTGCGGATAACAATGAGGACCATCAGAGGATACAGCAGGATATAGATCAGTTGGAGACTTGGGCGGAGAGATGGCAGATAGAGTTTAATCCGGACAAATGTGAGGTAATGCATTTTGGGGCACAGGTTTAACCTGCGAGGGGCAAGGTTTAAAGAAGATGCCAGATCTCTCAGTGGGAGAGCAACTTGGGGATAGCGATCATAACTCTATCTCCTTTAGGCTTGCATTGGAAAAAGAGAGGATCAGGCAAGCTAGGAAAGTGTTTATATGGAGTAAGGGGAAATATGAAGACATTAGACAGCAAATTAGAGGAGTAAATTGGAAGGAGGTATTCTCGGGGAAATGTACTGAAGAGAGGTGGCAGTTTTTCAAGGAATGTCTGACTAGAGTTCTACAGTAAGAAGTCTCACAACACCAGGTTAAAGTCCAACAGGTTTATTTGGTAGCAAATACCATAAGCTTTCGGAGCAATGCTCCTTCGTCAGATGGAGTGGTCTCTGTTCTCAAACAGGGCACAGACACAGAAATCAAATTACAGAATACTGATTAGAATGCAAATCTCTACAGCCAGCCAGGTCTTAAATGCACAGACAATGTGGGTGGAGGGAGCATTCAACACAGGTTAAAGAGATGTGTATTGTCTCCAGACAGAACAGCTTGTGAAATTGTGCAAGTCCAGGAGTCAAGCTGTGGGGGTTACTGATAATGTGACATAAATCCAACATCCCGGTTTAGACCGTCCTCATGTGTGCGGAACTTCTTACTGTGTTTACCCCAGTCCAACGCCGGCATCTCCACATCATGACTACCATAGAGTTCTACAGGACAACGTTCCGAGCAGACAGGGAAGTGTTGGTCGGTTAAAGGAACCGTGGTGCACGAAAGCAGCGCGGGAACTAGTCGAGAAGAAAAGGAAAGCGTACAAAAGGCTCAGAGAGCTTGGCAAAGATGGGGATTTAGAAGAGTATACGGCTTGTAGGAGGGGACTAAAGAAGGAAATTAGGAGAGCCAGAAGGGGTCACGAGAAGGCCCTGGCAGGTAGGATTAAGGAAAACCCTAAGGCGTTCTCTAAATATGTGAAGAGTAAAAGGATGAGACGTGACGGAATAGGGCCGATAAAAGGTGAAGGCGGGAAAGTCTGTACGGAACCAGTAGAAATGGCAGAGGTGCTCAATGAGTATTTTGTCTCGGTTTTCACAGAGGAGAAGGACCTGGGTGGATGTACTGCGGGCGTGCGGTGGACTGAAAGGATTGAGTATGTGGACTTTAAGAAAGAGGTTGTGCTGGAATCTTTGAATGGCATCAAGATAGATAAGTCATCGGGTCCGGATGGGATGTAGCCCAGGTTACTGTGGGAGGCGAGGGAGGAGATTGCAGAGCCTCTGGCGATGATCTTTGCATCGTCGATGGAGACGGGAGAGGTGCCGGAGGATTGGAGGATTGCGGATGTGGTTCCTATTTTCAAGAAGGGGAATAGGGATAGCCCAGGTAATTACCGACCGGTGAGTCTAACCTCGGTGGTTGGTAAGCTGATGGAGAAGATCCTGAGGGACAGGATATATGAGCATTTAGAGAGGTTTAGTATGCTCAAGAATACTCAGCATGGCTTTGTCAAGGGCAGATCCTGCCTTACGAGCCTGGTGGAGTTCTTTGAAAATGTGACGAAACACATTGACGAAGGGAAGGCGGTAGCTGTGGTTTATATGGATTTTAGCAAGGCGTTCGATAAGGTCCCCCATGCAAGGCTTCTCGAAAAAGTGAGAGGGCATGGGATCCAAGGGGCTGGTGCCTGGTGGATCCAGAACTGGCTTGCCCAAAGGACAGTAAGAAGTCTCACAACACCAGGTTAAAGTCCAACAGGTTTATTTGGTAGCAAATACCATAAGCTTTCGGAGCGCTGCCCCTTCGTCAGATGGAGTGGATATCTGTTCTCCAACAGTGCACAGACACAGAAATCAAGTTACAGAATACTAATTAGAATGCAAATCTCTACAGCCAGCCAGGTCCTAAAGGTACAGATAATGTGGGTGGAGGGAGCATTCAACACAGGTTAAAGAGATGTGTATTGTCTCCAGACAGAACAGCTAGTGAGATTCTGCAAGATCAGGGGGAAAGCTGTGGGGGTTACTGATAATGTGACATAAATCCAACATCCCGGTTTAGGCCGTCCTCATGTGTGCGGAACTTGGTTATCAGTTTCTGCTCAGTGACTCTGCGCTGTCGTGTGTCGTGAAGGCCGCCTTGGAGAACGCTTACCTGAAGATCAGAGGCTGAATGCCCGTGACTGCTGAAGTGCTCCCCCACAGGAAGAGAACAGTCTTGCCTGGTGATTGTCGAGCGGTGTTCATTCATCCGTTGTCGTAGCGTCTGCATGGTTTCCCCAATGTACCATGCCTCGGGACATCCTTTCCTGCAGCGTATCAGGTAGACAACGTTGGCCGAGTTGCAAGAGTAGGTACCGTGTACCTGGTGGATGGTGTTCTCACGTGAGATGATGGCATCCGTGTCGATGATCCAGCACGTCTTGCAGAGGTTGCTGTGGCAGGGTTGTGTGGTGTCGTGGTCACTGTTCTCCTGAAGGCTGGGTAGTTTGCTGTGGACAATGGTCTGTTTGAGGTTGCGTGGTTGTTGTGAGACTTCTTACTGTGCTTACCCCAGTCCAACGCCGGCATCTCCACATCTCTGCCCAAAGGAGGCAGAGAGTGGGAATAGATGGGTCTTTTTCTAAATGGAGGTCGGTCACCAGTGGTGTGCCCCAGGGATCTGTTCTGGGACCCTTGCTGTTTGTCATTTTCATAAATGACCTGGATGAGGAAGCGGAGGGATGGGTTGGTAAGTTTGCCGACGACACAAAGGTTGGTGGGGTTGTGGATAGTCTGGAGGGATGTCAGAAGTTACAGAGGGACATAGATAGGATGCAAGACTGGGCGGAGAAGTGGCAGATGGACTTCAACCCAGATAAATGCATCGTGGTCCATTTTGGTGGGACAAATGGGATGAAGGAGTACAATATAAAGGGAAAGACTCTTAGTACTGTAGAGGATCAGAACGACCTTGGGGCCCGGGTCCATAGGACTCTAAAATCGGCCCCGCAGGTGGAGGAGGTGGTTAAGAAGGCGTATGGTGTTCTGGCCTTTATCAATCGAGGGATTGAGTTTAAGAGTCCGGGGATAATGATGCAGCTATATAACACCCTCGTCAGACCCCACTTGGAGTACTGTGCTCAGTTCTGGTCACCTCACTACAGGAAGGATGTGGAAAAGATTGAAAGGGTGCAGAGGAGATTTACAAGGATGTTGCCTGGATTGAGTGGCATGCCTTATGAGAATAGGCTGAGGGAGCTCGGTCTTTCCTCCTTGGAAAGACGAAGGATGAGAGGAGACCTAATAGAGGTGTATAAGATGTTGAGAGGCATAGATCGGGTGGACTCTCAGAGGCTTTTTCCCAGGGTGGAAATGTCTGCTACCAGAGGACACAGGTTTAAGGTGCTGGGGGGTAGGTACAGGGGAGATGTTAGGGGTAAGTCTTTCACACAGAGGGTGGTAGGCGAGTGGACTCGGCTGCCGTCAGTGGTGGTGGAGGCGAACTCAATAGGGTCTTTTAAGAGACTCCTGGATAGTACATGGAGCTTAATAGGATGGAGGGTTATAGGTAGGTCTCGAAGGTAGGGATGTGTTTGGCACAACTTGTGGGCCGAAGGGCCTGTTTGTGCTGTAGTTTTTCTATGTTTCTATGTTTCTAAGATATATGAGGCAGATTGTTTACGCAGAGAGTAGTGGGTGCCTGGAACCCATTGCTGGGGGAGGTAATGGAAGCGGATACGGTAGTGACTTTTAAGGGGCATCTTGACAAATACATGAATAGGATGGGAATAGAGGGATACTGTCCCTGGAAGGGTAGGGGGTTTTAGTTAAGTTGGGCAGCATGGTCGGTGCAGGCTTGGAGGGCCGAAGGGCCTGTTCCTGTGCTGTAATGTTCTTTGTTCTTTGTCTCTATGACATCCTTTATTATCAGGGCCGTTCCTCTTCCTATCACATTCTGTCTGTCTTTTTGAAATGTTGTGCAACTTGAAATATATATTTCTCCACTTCAGTCACCTTGTAACTATGGCCGGAATTCTCCAGCCTCGCTGGGATTCTCCAGTCCCGCTGCTGTGGCTGGAGTTCTAGCTGAGCGCCAAATTCTCCATTCTCGCTGGCAGCGGGGGTGGGGCAGATGAGATTGGAGATCCCGGCCAATATCTCTGGAATGGCGATGATATCAAATCCATTTTTCCCCATTTGTACAGTTTGTTTTATGATAAATGCTTTGTACATTCACTTTTCATTTTACTTATTGATGGCTGTTTTTCACATGGACTTTACTTGCTGATCTATTATCACCGTTAAACATCACTGTCCCTTGCTGTCCTACTGTTTGTCTCCTGACAAGTTGCTAAACTGATCTAAACCTCCATCATTTCAGCTTCGAGCCTAATCCAAAACCTTTGTTACAGCATTCACCATGTGAACAGGGCATGAGGGGAATCCATTTCTCAATTAACTTGGAGAAGGTTACTGTCTCCTCAGAATGTGTGAGAGGGAAGCTTCACTGAAAGATTCTCAACTCAAAACCGATTCTCACTGAAACTCCAATCAATATGAAGACAGAGCGAGGCTCAGGGTTGAGGGGAGTCAGTTTGTAAATGGAAATAAGGGTCTGATTGATCGACAGATTCACAGCTTTCCTTCCAGGAACATTATCATCTCCCGTGGAGAATGTTCACCACTCCTGATGTTTGAGAAATGTTTAATTTACACTGAAACCCGATGGAGGATCGAAGCTGATTGGTCAGTTGTCCAGTTACAGGACAGTTTCTGAAACTTTCAAAAAAAAAATAAAATAAAATAAAATAAAAAGACCCAGTGAGAGCAGGGCTTTGGAGAAAACAGGAGGAGGAAAGGTAAGTTTAAAATTTTCATTCACTTTTTTTTCCCTGTGTGTTTAAAAGGGCAATTATGAGTGTGAGGCCAGTATGTTGTTCCCAATGTAGGATGTGGGAGGTCCTGGAGGCTCCTAGCCTCCCGGACGACCATATCTGTGCTGGGTGTGTTGAGCTGCGGTTCCTAAGGGACCATGTTAGGGAACTGGAATTGCAGCTCGAGGACCTTCGCCGGGTTAGGGATAGTGAGGAGGTCATTGACAGGAGCTATCGGCAGGTGGTCACACCGGGACCACGGGAGGAGGGTAACTGGGTAACAGTGAGGAAGGAGAAAGCTCGGTTGATGGTGAGCACCCCGGTGGATGTGCCCCTTAATAATAAGTACTCCTGTCTGAGTACTACTGGGGAGGACAGCCCACCTGGGGGAAGCAGCGGTGGCAGTGTCTCTGGAGCTGAGCCTGGCCCAGTAGTGCAAAAGGGTAAGGAAAGGAGGGTAGTGCTAATTGGGGACTCTACGGTGAGGGGGTCAGATAGGCGTTTTTGCGGACACAGATGGGACTCTCGGATGGTGGTTTGCCTCCCTGGAGCAGGGGTCCGGGATGTCTCTGGTCGAGTCCCAGAAATCCTGAAGGGGGAGGGAGAGGAGCCGAAGGTCGTGATGCATATAGGTACTGCTGACATAGGTAGGAAGAGGGAAGGGGTCATGAAAAGAGAATATAGGGAGTTAGGTAGACAGCTGAGAAAGAGGAATGCAAAGGTAGTAATCTCGGGATTGCTGCCTGTGCCGCGGGAGAGTGAGAACAGGAATCGGTGGAGAATGAATGCGTGGCTGAGGGACTGGAGCAAGGGACAAGGATTTGGGTACTTGGATCATTGGGACCTCTTTAGGGGCAGGTGTGACCTGTTTAAAAAAGACGGGTGGCACTTGAATCCCAGGGGGACCAATATCCTGGCGGGACGGTTGGCTAAGGCTACTGGAGAGACTTTAAACTAGAAAGGTTGGGGGGAGGGAATCGAAATGAGGGGACTGAGAGCGAGGAGGTTAGCTCGCAAATAGATAAGGAATGTAGACAGGGTAAGAGGGAGGTTAGACGAGTGATGGAGAAGGGAAGTGCTCAGGCTGAAGGTCTGAGATGTGTCTATTTTAATGCCAGGAGTGTAGTGAATAAAGTGGATGAGCTTAGAGCGTGGATTGCTGCTTCGAATTGTGATGTGGTGGCCATTACGGAGACTTGGATGTCTCAGGGACAGGACTGGGTGCTTCAGGTGCCGGGTTTTAGATGTTTCAGGAAGGACAGGGAGGGAGGCAAGAGAGGGGGGGGAGTGGCACTGTTGATCAGGGATAGTGTCACGGCTGTAGAGAAGGTGGACGCCGTGGAGGGATTGACTACGGAGTCTCTGTGGGTGGAGGTTAGGAACAGGAAGGGGTCGGTAACTTTGCTGGGTGTTTTCTATAGGCCGCCCAATAGTAACAGAGATGTTGAGGAGCAGATGGGGAAACAGATCCTGGAGAGATGTAGGAATAACAGAGTTGTCGTGATGGGAGATTTTAATTTCCCAAACATAGATTGGAATATCCCTAGGGCTAGGGGTTTGGATGGAGAGGAGTTTGTTAGGTGTGTCCAGGAGAGTTTCCTGACACAGTATGTGGATAAGCCTACTAGAGGAGAGGCTGTACTTGATCTGGTGCTGGCTAATGAACCTGGACAGGTGGAGGATCTCTCGGTGGGTGAGCATCTTGGGGATAGCGATCATAATTCTATCTCCTTCACGATAGCATTGGAAAGAGATAGGATCAGGCAGGCTAGGAAAGTGTTTCTCTGGAGTAAAGGGAAATACAGTGTCATCAGGGAGGAAATTAGACGGGTAAATTGGAAGGAGGCATTCTTGGGGAAAAGTACCGAAGGAAAGTGGAGGATTTTCAAGGAATGTTTGTCTGGAGCTCTGCATGACAACGTTCCGATGAGACAGGGGGGTGTTGGTAGGGTACGGGAACCGTGGTGCACGAAGGTTGTGATGAACCTGGTGAATAAGAAAAGAGAGGCGTACAGAAGGTTTAGAGAGCTAGGAGGTGTTAAGGATTTAGAGGAGTATACGGGATGTAGGAAGGAGCTTAAGAAGGAAATTAGGAGAGCGAGAAGGGGTCATGAGAAGACCCTGGCGGGTAAGACTAAGGAGAATCCCAAGGCTTTCTACAAATATGTCAAGAGTAAAAGGATGAGATGTGAAGGCATAGGACCCTTAAAAGGTGAAGGGGGAAAAGTTTGTGCGGAACCGTTAGAAATGGCGGAGGTGCTTAATGGATACTTTACCTCGGTTTTCACGGTGGAAAGGGATCTGGGTGGTTGTACTGCTGGTTTGCGGTGGACAGAAAGGATCGAGCATGTGGACATAAAGAAAGAGGATGTGTTGGAACTATTGAATGGCATCAAGGTTGGTAAGTCGCCGGGACCAGATGGGATGTACCCCAGGTTACTGTGGGAGGCGAGGGAGGAGATTGCGGAGCCTTTGGCGATGATCTTTGCATCGTCGATGGAGACGGGAGAGGTTCCGGAGGATTGGAGGATTGCAGATGTGGTCCCTATATTCAAGAAAGGGAACAGGGACAGCCCGGGAAATTACCGACCGGTGAGTCTAACCTCAGTGGTTGGTAAGTTGATGGAGAGGATCCTGAGAGACAGGATTTATGATCATCTAGAGAAGTTTAGTATGATCAAAAGTAGTCAGCACGGCTTTGTCAAGGGCAGGTCGTGCCTTACGAGCCTGGTTGAGTTCTTTGAAAATGTGACCAAACACATTGACGAAGGAAGAGCGGTGGATGTGGTCTATATGGACTTCAGCAAGGCGTTCGATAAGATCCCCCATGCAAGACTTCTTGAGAAAGTGAGAGGGCATGGGATCCAAGGGGCTGTTGCCTTGTGGATCCAGAACTGGCTTGCCTGCAGAAGGCAGAGAGTGGCTGTGGAGGGATCTTTCTCTGCATGGAGGTCAGTGACCAGTGGAGTGCCCCAGGGATCTGTTCTGGGACCCTTGCTGTTTGTCATTTTCATAAATGACCTGGATGAGGAAGTGGAGGGATGGGTTGGTAAGTTTGCTGATGACACCAAGGTAGATGGTGTTGTGGATAGTTTGGAGGGATGTCAGAAGTTGCAGCGAGACATAGATAGAATGCAAGACTGGGCGGAGAAGTGGCAGATGGACTTCAACCCGGATAAGTGTGTAGTGATCCATTTTGGCAGATCCAATGGGATGAAGCAGCAGTATAATATGAAGGGTACCATTCTTAGCAGTGTAGAGGATCAGAAGGACCTTGGGGTCCGGGTCCATAGGACTCTTAAATCGGCCTCGCAGGTGGAGGATGCGGTCAAGAAGGCGTACGGCGTACTAGCCTTCATTAATCGAGGGATTGAGTTTAGGAGTCGGGAGATAATGCTGCAGCTTTATAGGACCCTGGTTAGACCCCACTTGGAGTACTGCGCGCAGTTCTGGTCACCTCATTCCAGGAAAGATGTTGAAGCCATTGAAAGGGTGCAGAGGAGATTTACAAGGATGTTGCCTGGATTGGGGGGCATGCCTTATGAGGATAGGTTGAGGGAGCTTGGTCTCTTCTCCCTGGAGAGACGAAGGATGAGAGGTGACCTGATAGAGGTTTACAAGATGTTGAGAGGTCTGGATAGGGTAGACTCTCAGAGGCTATTTCCAAGGGCTGAAATGGTTGCTACGAGAGGACACAGGTTTAAGGTGCTGGGGGGTAGGTACAGAGGAGATGTCAGGGGTAAGTTTTTCACTCAGAGGGTGGTGGGTGAGTGGAATCGGCTGACGTCGGTGGTGGTGGAGGCAAACTCGTTGGGGTCTTTTAAGAGACTTCTGGATGAGTACATGGGATTTAATGGGATTGAATGCTATACATAGGCCTAGAGGTAGGGATATGATCAGCGCAACTTGTGGGCCGAAGGGCCTGTTTGTGCTGTGGCTTTCTATGTTCTATGTTCTATGCTGTAACTGACATTGATCTTGGATCCTGTTTTTGGGAATACTGAGTGATTCCCCACAGTCCAGAGGATGGGATTGCTATAGGACAGGACTCTATAATAACCTGGAAAAGCAGAAATTCTGGGAATGTGTGGATTGAATCCGGAATAGTGTAGCTGTGCAGAGAACCTAACAGTGCAGAATGAGGCCATTCAGCCCATTGTGCCCATGCTAGCTCTGCTAAAGAGCAATCTGATTAATCCCACACACCTGCTCATTCCCACAAGCCTGATATTGACTCAACCAATGTCATTGAAAGAGATGATCACATTGAGGCTCATGGGATCTTGCTGTGTACCAATCGACTGCTGCAATTCCTGCATTTCATCAGTGACCACACTTCAAAAGTACCTCATTGGCTGTGAAGAGCTTTGGGATGTCCTGAGGTGGTGAAAGGGGCTATAGAAATGCAAATGTTTTTCTTTCTTATATTCCAGTTGCTGATTCCACAGGAGGCCTTTTCTACAAAGTGTCTGAGATCAAACCCTCTCCCTTTCCAGCAGTCGAAGTGAAATCTCTCTGAATTAACTGATTCCCATTGTCAGCTTGTGTTCACTGAGGATGATAAAGTTCTTTGTAGACACAGAAACAAAGCTTTCTCCCATCTCCAGTATCCTAACATGCTCAGATTACACATCATACACATGATGGCAGTTTAATACCTTGGTCACGGAGGAAGCATAGATTGAAAGATTGTCCCTGTAAATGTTCCAGACACACAGTTTAACGTTTCTATTAACAGAAAGCTGCTGTTTTACCCTCACTGTCTAATTAGCCAATGGCCAATGTCAGGGGTCACTGAGGTCTAAACCAATCAATAAATGAGAGCATTCTGAGCGAGTGAACCACACGTGTATCTGCAGCCTGTGCGATACCGCAGAGACAATCCAACCACCTCCCCCCACCCGATACTATTCACGGAAGATCTGAAGCTCAGGACTGAGAGCGAGTGATTTGACATCTCCTCACTAACAAGGAGACCTTTCTCAAAGAGCACGAGGGAGAGACTGGAAGCTGACATTACCCTCCACCAGGATTCTGAGTTGATGGGGGAGAATATAGAATATAGAATATAGAACAGTACAGCACAGAACAGGCCCTTCGGCCCACGATGTTGTGCCGAGCTTTATCTGAAACCAAGATCAAGCTATCCCACTCCCTATCATCCTGGTGTGCTCCATGTGCCTATCCAATAACCGCTTAAATGTTTCTGAAGTGTCTGACTCCACTATCACTGCAGGCAGTCCATTCCACACCCCAACCACTCTCTGCGTAAAGAACCTACCTCTGATATCCGTCCTGTATCTCCCACCACGAACCCTATAGTTATGCCCCCTTGTAATAGCTCCATCCACCCGAGGAAATAGTCTTTGAACGTTCACTCTATCTATCCCCTTCATCATTTTATAAACCTCTATTAAGTCTCCCCTCAGCCTCCTCCGCTCCAGAGAGAACAGCCCTAGCTCCCTCAACCTTTCCTCATATGACCTACCCTCCAAACCAGGCAGCATCCTGGTAAATCTCCTCTGCACTCTTTCCAGCGCTTCCACATCCTTCTTATAGTGAGGTGACCAGAACTGCACACAATATTCCAAATGTGGTCTCACCAAGGTCCTGTACAGTTGCAGCATAACCCCACGGCTCTTAAACTCCAACCCCCTGTTAATAAAAGGGGGTTAATAAGAGGGGGAAACTTTTCCCAATGGTCTAGGACAAGGGAATTGAAGCTTAAAATCAGATCCAGGACATTTAGGAGAGAAATTGGAAAATATTTCCTTCCCCAAAGCTTGGTAGAAATCTGAAACTCTGACCAATAAAGAGCTGTCAATATTGGAGATCTACTCATCGTCTGAGATTGATAGATTTTAGCCAGCCAATGATATTAAAGGATTTGGAGATAAGGCGGGGCAATGGAGTTAGGATACAGCTCAACCATGATCTCAATGATTAGTGGAACAGGTTGGAGGGGCTGAATGGCCTCCTTGTTCCAATTTACTAACAGAGGGATTGATGGTGAGCCGGGTTTAATAATATTCAATATTTCTGCAGTGAGGGTGGGTTAACACAGAATGGGGATTAAAGATAATGAAATGAATCACAACATTAAACAAACAGAATCTGAGTCTCAATCCTCAGGGTGATGAAAATAAAGAGAGGATGGAATGACAATCTCAGCGACAGAATAAAACAGAGAAAGGGAATGAATGGAATCGAATCCTGACTCCAGAATCTCCAGCTCAGATATTTATTGCTCTGCTTATCAGCCTGTCTCATCCATTAGATTGCTCATGTCTGGAATTCGATGGTAGGACAGGAGTAAACAACAACAACTTGCATTTCTATAGCGCCTTTCACTGGGGAAATCAGCCCAGGAGCAGAAATTGGAAGATATTAAGACAGGTGACCAAAGACTTGGTGAAAGAGGCAGCTTTTAATCAGCATCATGAAGGAGATGAGTGAGGTGGAGAGGTTTAGGGAGGGAATTCCTCAGCTTAGGACCCAGGCAGCTGAAGGCGTGACTATTAATGATGGAGTGAAGGATGTGGGAGATGGACAAGAGGGCAGAGTTGAAGAAATGAAGAGATTTTGGATGGTTGTCGGGTCCAGAGGGAGGTCCGTGACCCCTGACTTTCCCAAAAGGAGCCAATCAAATTCCAATTCTGCTTTTCTTCATCCTCGGTTGATGAGAAATCTGATTGGCTGAGACAGGAATGTTCATCAGGGCGATCTCTCTGCTCATCTTCCAATAGGGAAGCAGATGGATTCCCATTGGCTGATGTCTTGCCGCATGATGGTGATTGGCTGTGGGAGCTCGTAGTTTGTGGAAGGAACTTTTCTTCTTTTGATGAAGTGATGAAGAGAAGCCACTTATTGAGCTGCCCTCCATTCGACTGTCTCCTGCGCTGTTCTGAGCACAGTCCTGCTCTCTATCCCATTACTGTCAGCTCCAACTCATCCTTAACGCTTCACCTCACTTCACGCTCTGACATCATGGCAGATGAACAAGATCACCCTCAGTCCCAGGCTTCAGACACTGAGCAACAAGGACAGAAAATCATTGCATCAAAACATCACAAGCCAAGGTTATCATCATCACAAATTAAATCACTCACCTTGAGAGGAAATAATGGGGGTGATTCTCCCATCGCGACCCGCAGATTTTCTGGCGGACTGGGTTGGGAGAGCCGTGTGTCAGCCATTTCCCGTGTTCCCCGCAAACGCTTATGACCCGCGCGCGTCTCCCAACCGGAAAAAAATGGCGCCGCCAGAACCGCGCTGAAAACCGGCTTGCCGCTGATTTGCATCACTTTTCACACAGTAGCATGTCATTACCAGGATAGACACGGCAAGCTCCGCCCACGCCTGCGTCTCTCCTCTTTGGCGTGAATCAGAGTCGGTTTATAAAAGTCTGAACCTGGCGCTGCGGCCTTGAACTGGCGTGAGGAGGTAGGTGCTGCTAGCGGAGCGCGGGGAATGTTGCAGGCAGGCCCTGGAGATGCCTGGTGGCCTTCTCCTACTGCCTTCGGGTGTTGGCCCATGGACCAGTGATATCTGGGCTGGGGGGGCTTCTATTTTCACAGAGCTCTCTGCGTGAGGTTCCGTGAAGTCTTGCTCAGCCTTCCCCCCCAGGACAGCGCTGTAGCTCAGTGGGGAGGGTCTCTGAAGGAGTCCTGCTGAGCCTTCCCCCCCAGGGCACTGTGCAGTGGCATTGTCTTGCCGCGTGGTGTGGTCAGGGACTTGACTGAGTGCTGGTGTTCCGGGGTGGGGGAGGAGTGCACCATGTGCTGACTGAGGCCTAACCGGATGAAGCAGCTGCTGCTCCAGGCCGGGGTGCAGAGGTTCAGACACGGACTGCATGGAATCTGCTGTCACTGGGCTCACATCTGGTGCTGCTTTGCAGTCTGTCCCTGCCCTGTGACACGGACCAGCAACACATGCCTGTAACGGATGCTGCAGTTACACACACAGCAATGGCTCAAGGGTACGCATTGCCCACGGCTGCACACCGACCTGCGTAATCTGTGCCAGTATTTGTCATGATGGGAATCTCACACAACCCTAATCGGGCCACGCATGGCAGCTTGGATTGTGTGGGATTGCCAGCTCCCACAAGTGGGGGAACTGGCTCAAGTAAGGGATTGGGGTGGTGCTGGGTCTATGCAGCCAATGAGAATAATCCGTCATTCTCTGCTCTTTCCAAACCCCGCTGTGCAGATGGATCTTGGGTTTGCTCGATCTGGAGCTGGCCATGTTGGTGGCAGCAGGGGTGGAGGAGGAGGAGGAGGAGGCGGCTCAGGAGGTGGCGGGCATGGAGAGACCACCTTAGGAGCAGCCACCACCAGACTCTCAGGAAGGAGGGCAGGGGACTGCTGCTGAGGGTCAGGAGGTGGGTGAGCAGGCTCCCGAGAGGGTGCACAGAAGGCGGAGGGTGCTGAGGGCAAGGAGGTACAGGCCCCACAATTCATTCGAGGCCCTCTGTGAGGAGATGTGCCATCTCCAGCTACGCCTGTCCACCTTAGTGAAGTGCTCTCACACCTGGCACCTGAGGGGAGGGTTGGCCACCCGCTCCCTGTGGATGTGAAGGTGACAGCTGCTCTGAATTTTTGATGCCTCCGGATCATTCCAGGCACCCAGTGGTGACCTAGCTGGGATCTCCCAGGCCTCTGTGCACAGATGTGTGCGGCAGGTCACAGATCCCCATGTGCCCGCGCAGGGCAGTTCATTAATTTTGATGTGGGCCGTGCAGGAGGCCCAGGCTCTCGGCTTTGCTTCCATTGCTGGGATTCCCAATGTCCAGGGAGCAATGGATGGGACACACATCGTCTTGTGGGCCCCACATGCAGGACTGCAGCAATTTGTGAACAGGAAGGGGTTCCACTCCCTGAACGTCCAAATTGCGACCATCAAATGGACATCATGCAGGTCGATGCATGCCATCCAGGGAGTGTCCATGACAACTTTGTGATCTGGCATTCAGACATCCCTGGGCTCTTTGAAGACCAGCCCAGGCTCCCAGGATGGCTACTGGGTGACAAAGGTTACCCTCTAAGGTCATGGCTGATGACACCTGTGCGGAGGCGCGAGACTGAGGCACAGACCCACTACAACGAGGCCCATTGGCCTGCTGAAGATGCAGTTCCGCTTCCTGGGCTGCTCTGGGCAGGCTCTCTGTAACATGTGGCCTGAGTCTCCGAGGCGCAGACAGCACCTCTGTTTGGGAATCAGGAACACTGAGCTCTGCGGGCGAGGTGGAATCAGAGACACATTAGTCATAGCTGTGAGTTGCAATTAACAGTTTATTGTGTTCTTAACATAAATGATTACCAAACCCTCACTACTGTTGACCTTCATCCATGCCCACTTTTAGTGAACTACAACTTTCTAGCTTTGTGCTGTCTATTGCTTCTTCTCTGTGCTACCCCAGGGTGCACATCGGAGGTGGAGGTGTCCAGCTGTGGTGCACACCCCGTTGCCTGTGATACCCTTGGCGGACGTCCCCTGGGTGACTTGTGGATGGCAATGTTTTGGTGCCACCCTATTCATCTCACTGGCCCTGAGATGCCCAGGTGTGAGGAAGGGGGGGGAATCGGAAGGTCTCGGGACATCCTGGATCTCCTGGGTTGAAGGCCCCGGCATGGCCTCAAGCCCTTCCTCCTCCCTTGGGATGCCCAGTGGCCCCGGGGATGCAAGGGTAGCTGGACTGAGCTCCAGAAACTCCGGCGTCACCTGGCTCTGCCAGTCCTGGAATCCTAGATGCGTCTGAGCCATAATGTCAGCCAGGGGAGTGCGGGGACAGTGAGTGCGGTCAGTCAGGGGAGTGCGGGTGCAGTGAGTGTGACCAGTCAGGGGAGTGCGGGTGCGGTGAGTGCGGTCAGTCAGGGGAGTGCGGGTGCAGTGAGTGTGACCAGTCAGGGGAGTGCGGGGGCAGTGAGTGCGGCCAGTCAGGGGAGTGCGGCCAGTCAGGGGAGTGCGGGTGCAGTGAGTGTGACCAGTCAGGGGAGTGCGGGTGCAGTGAGTGCGGTCAGTCAGGGGAGTGCGGGTGCAGTGAGTGCGGTCAGTCAGAGGAGTGCGGGTGCAGTGAGTGTGACCAGTCAGGGGAGTGCGGGTGCAGTGAGTGCGGCCAGTCAGGGGAGTGCGGGTGCAGTGAGTGCGGCCAGTCAGGGGAGTGCGGGTGCAGTGAGTGCGGCCAGTCAGGGGAGTGCGGGTGCAGTGAGTGTGACCAGTCAGGGGAGTGCGGGTGCAGTGAGTTTGGCCAGTCAGGGGAGTGCGGGTGCAGTGAGTGCGGCCAGTCAGGGGAGTGCGGGTGCAGTGAGTGCGGTCAGTCAGAGGAGTGCGGGTGCAGTGAGTGCGGCCAGTCAGGGGAGTGCGGGTGCAGTGAGTGGGGCCAGTCAGGGGAGTGCGGGTGCAGTGAGTGTGGCCAGTCAGGGGAGTGCGGGTGCAGTGAGTGCGGCCAGTCAGGGGAGTGCGGGGACAGTGAGTGAGGGCAGTCAGGGGAGTGCGGGTGCAGTGAGTGCGGCCAGTCAGGGGAGTGCGGGTGCAGTGAGTGCGGCCAGTCAGGGGAGTGCGGGTGCAGTGAGTGCGGCCAGTCAGGGGAGTGCGGGGGCAGTGAGTGCGGCCAGTCAGGGGAGTGTGGGTGCAGTGAGTGCGGCCAGTCAGGGGAGTGCGGGGACAGTGAGTGCAGCCAGTCAGGGGAGTGCGGGTGCAGTGAGTGCGGCCAGTCAGGGGAGTGCGGGGACAGTGAGTGCAGCCAGTCAGGGGAGTGCGGGTGCAGTCAGTGCGGCCAGTCAGGGGAGTGCGGGTGCAGTCAGTGCGGCCAGTCAGGGGAGTGCGGGTGCAGTGAGTGCGGCCAGTCAGGGGAGTGCGGGTGCAGTGAGTGCGGCCAGTCAGGGGAGTGCGGGTGCAGTCAGTGCGGCCAGTCAGGGGAGTGCGGGTGCAGTGAGTGTGGCCAGTCAGGGGAGTGCGGGTGCAGTGAGTGCGGCCAGTCAGGGGAGTGCGGGTGCAGTGAGTGCGGCCAGTCAGGGGAGTGCGGGGGCAGTGAGTGCGGCCAGTCAGGGGAGTGTGGGTGCAGTGAGTGCGGCCAGTCAGGGGAGTGCGGGGACAGTGAGTGCAGCCAGTCAGGGGAGTGCGGGTGCAGTGAGTGCGGCCAGTCAGGGGAGTGCGGGGACAGTGAGTGCAGCCAGTCAGGGGAGTGTGGGTGCAGTGAGTGCGGCCAGTCAGGGGAGTGCGGGGACAGTGAGTGCAGCCAGTCAGGGGAGTGTGGGTGCAGTGAGTGCGGCCAGTCAGGGGAGTGCGGGGACAGTGAGTGCAGCCAGTCAGGGGAGTGCGGGGACAGTGAGTGCAGCCAGTCAGGAGAGTGCGGGTGCAGTGAGTGCGGCCAGTCAGGGGAGTGCGGGGACAGTGAGTGCAGCCAGTCAGGGGAGTGCGGGGGCAGTGAGTGCGGCCAGTCAGGGGAGTGCGGGGGCAGTGAGTGCGGCCAGTCAGGGGAGTGCGGGTGCAGTGAGTGCGGCCAGTCAGGGGAGTGTGGGTTCAGTGAGTGCGGCCAGTCAGGGGAGTGCGGGGGCAGTGAGTGCGGCCAGTCAGGGGAGTGCGGGGGCAGTGAGTGTGGCCAGTCAGGGGAGTGTGGGTGCAGTGAGTGCGGCCAGTCAGGGGAGTGCGGGGACAGTGAGTGCGGCCAGTCAGGGGAGTGCGGGGGCAGTGAGTGCGGCCAGTCAGGGGAGTGCGGGTGCAGTGAGTGCGGCCAGTCAGGGGAGTGTGGGTGCAGTGAGTGCGGCCAGTCAGGGGAGTGCGGGTGCAGTGAGTGCGGCCAGTCAGGGGAGTGCGGGTGCAGTGAGTGCGGCCAGTCAGGGGAGTGCGGGTGCAGTGAGTGTGGCCAGTCAGGGGAGTGCGGGTGCAGTGAGTGCGGTCAGTCAGGGGAGTGCGGGTGCAGTGAGTGCGGCCAGTCAGGGGAGTGCGGGTGCAGTGAGTGCGGCCAGTCAGGGGAGTGCGGGTGCAGTGAGTGCGGCCAGTCAGGGGAGTGTGGGTGCAGTGTGTGCGGCCAGTCAGGGGAGTGTGGGTGCAGTGAGTGTGACCAGTCAGGGGAGTGCGGGGGCAGTGAGTGCGGCCAGTCAGGGGAGTGCGGGTGCAGTGAGTGCGGCCAGTCAGGGGAGTGTGGGTGCAGTGTGTGCGGCCAGTCAGGGGAGTGTGGGTGCAGTGAGTGTGACCAGTCAGGGGAGTGCGGGGGCAGTGAGTGCGGCCAGTCAGGGGAGTGCGGGTGCAGTGAGTGCGGCCAGTCAGGGGAGTGCGGGTGCAGTGAGTGCGGCCAGTCAGGGGAGTGCGGCTGCAGTGAGTGCGGCCAGTCAGGGGAGTGCGGCTGCAGTGAGTGCGGCCAGTCAGGGGAGTGCGGGTGCAGTGAGTGTGGCCAGTCAGGGGAGTGCGGGTGCAGTGAGTGTGACCAGTCAGGGGAGTGTGGGTGCAGTGAGTGCGGCCAGTCAGGGGAGTGTGGGTGCAGTGAGTGCGGCCAGTCAGGGGAGTGTGGGTGCAGTGAGTGCAGACAGTCAGGGGAGTGTGGGTGCAGTGAGTGCGGCCAGTCAGGGGAGTGCGGGGGCAGTGAGTGCGGCCAGTCAGGGGAGTGCGGGGGCAGTGAGTGCGGCCAGTCAGGGGAGTGCGGGTGCAGTGAGTGTGACCAGTCAGGGGAGTGCGGGTGCAGTGAGTGCGGTCAGTCAGGGGAGTGTGGGTGCAGTGAGTGCGGCCAGTCAGGGGGAGTGTGGGTGCAGTGTGTGCGGCCAGTCAGGGGAGTGCGGGTGCAGTGAGTGCGGCCAGTCAGGGGAGTGCGGGTGCAGTGAGTGCGGTCAGTCAGGGGAGTGTGGG
The DNA here is from genome assembly GCF_964213995.1 of Mustelus asterias. NCBI lineage: Eukaryota > Metazoa > Chordata > Chondrichthyes > Carcharhiniformes > Triakidae > Mustelus > Mustelus asterias. The sequence continues at coordinate 137,812,999 of NC_135808.1, forward strand.
TGCAGTGAGTGCGGCCAGTCAGGGGAGTGTGGGTGCAGTGAGTGCGGCCAGTCAGGGGAGTGCGGGTGCAGTGAGTGCGGCCAGTCAGGGGAGTGCGGGGGCAGTGAGTGCGGCCAGTCAGGGGAGTGCAGGGGCAGTGAGTGCGGCCAGTCAGGGGAGTGCGGGGGCAGTGAGTGTGACCAGTCAGGGGAGTGCGGGGGCAGTGAGTGTGGCCAGTCAGGGGAGTGCGGGGGCAGTGTGTGCGGCCAGTCAGGGGAGTGCGGGTGCAGTGAGTGTGGCCAGTCAGGGGAGTGCGGGGGCAGTGAGTGCGGCCAGTCAGGGGAGTGCGGGTGCAGTGAGTGCGGCCAGTCAGGGGAGTGCGGGGGCAGTGAGTGCGGCCAGTCAGGGGAGTGCGGGGGCAGTGAGTGCGGCCAGTCAGGGGAGTGCGGGTGCAGTGAGTGCGGCCAGTCAGGGGAGTGCGGGGACAGTGAGTGTGGCCAGTCAGGGGAGTGCGGGTGCAGTGAGTGCGGCCAGTCAGGGGAGTGCGGGTGCAGTGAGTGTGGCCAGTCAGGGGAGTGCGGGGGCAGTGAGTGCGGCCAGTCAGGGGAGTGCAGGGGCAGTGAGTGCGGCCAGTCAGGGGAGTGCGGGGGCAGTGAGTGTGACCAGTCAGGGGAGTGCGGGTGCAGTGAGTGCGGCCAGTCAGGGGAGTGCGGGTGCAGTGAGTGCGGCCAGTCAGGGGAGTGCGGGTGCAGTGAGTGCGGCCAGTCAGGGGAGTGCGGGTGCAGTGAGTGCGGCCAGTCAGGGGAGTGCGGGTGCAGTGAGTGTGGCCAGTCAGGGGAGTGCGGGGGCAGTGAGTGCGGCCAGTCAGGGGAGTGCGGGTGCAGTGAGTGCGGCCAGTCAGGGGAGTGCGGGGGCAGTGAGTGCGGCCAGTCAGGGGAGTGCGGGTGCAGTGAGTGTGACCAGTCAGGGGAGTGCGGGTGCAGTGAGTGCGGTCAGTCAGGGGAGTGTGGGTGCAGTGAGTGCGGCCAGTCAGGGGGAGTGTGGGTGCAGTGTGTGCGGCCAGTCAGGGGAGTGCGGGTGCAGTGAGTGCGGCCAGTCAGGGGAGTGCGGGTGCAGTGAGTGCGGCCAGTCAGGGGAGTGCGGGTGCAGTGAGTGCGGCCAGTCAGGGGAGTGTGGGTTCAGTGAGTGCGGCCAGTCAGGGGAGTGCGGGGGCAGTGAGTGCGGCCAGTCAGGGGAGTGCGGGGGCAGTGAGTGTGGCCAGTCAGGGGAGTGTGGGTGCAGTGAGTGCGGCCAGTCAGGGGAGTGCGGGGGCAGTGAGTGCGGCCAGTCAGGGGAGTGCGGGGGCAGTGAGTGTGGCCAGTCAGGGGAGTGCGGGTGCAGTGAGTGCGGCCAGTCAGGGGAGTGTGGGTGCAGTGTGTGCGGCCAGTCAGGGGAGTGTGGGTGCAGTGAGTGTGACCAGTCAGGGGAGTGCGGGGGCAGTGAGTGCGGCCAGTCAGGGGAGTGCGGGTGCAGTGAGTGCGGCCAGTCAGGGGAGTGCGGGTGCAGTGAGTGCGGCCAGTCAGGGGAGTGCGGCTGCAGTGAGTGCGGCCAGTCAGGGGAGTGCGGCTGCAGTGAGTGCGGCCAGTCAGGGGAGTGCGGGTGCAGTGAGTGTGACCAGTCAGGGGAGTGTGGGTGCAGTGAGTGCGGCCAGTCAGGGGAGTGTGGGTGCAGTGAGTGCGGCCAGTCAGGGGAGTGTGGGTGCAGTGAGTGCAGACAGTCAGGGGAGTGTGGGTGCAGTGAGTGCGGCCAGTCAGGGGAGTGCGGGGGCAGTGAGTGCGGCCAGTCAGGGGAGTGCGGGGGCAGTGAGTGCGGCCAGTCAGGGGAGTGCGGGTGCAGTGAGTGTGACCAGTCAGGGGAGTGCGGGTGCAGTGAGTGCGGTCAGTCAGGGGAGTGTGGGTGCAGTGAGTGCGGCCAGTCAGGGGGAGTGTGGGTGCAGTGTGTGCGGCCAGTCAGGGGAGTGCGGGTGCAGTGAGTGCGGCCAGTCAGGGGAGTGCGGGTGCAGTGAGTGCGGTCAGTCAGGGGAGTGTGGGTGCAGTGAGTGCGGCCAGTCAGGGGAGTGTGGGTGCAGTGAGTGCGGCCAGTCAGGGGAGTGCGGGTGCAGTGAGTGCGGCCAGTCAGGGGAGTGCGGGGGCAGTGAGTGCGGCCAGTCAGGGGAGTGCAGGGGCAGTGAGTGCGGCCAGTCAGGGGAGTGCGGGGGCAGTGAGTGTGACCAGTCAGGGGAGTGCGGGTGCAGTGAGTGCGGCCAGTCAGGGGAGTGCGGGTGCAGTGAGTGCGGCCAGTCAGGGGAGTGCGGGTGCAGTGAGTGCGGCCAGTCAGGGGAGTGCGGGTGCAGTGAGTGCGGCCAGTCAGGGGAGTGCGGGGGCAGTGAGTGTGGCCAGTCAGGGGAGTGCGGGGACAGTGAGTGCGGCCAGTCAGGGGAGTGCGGGTGCAGTGAGTGTGGCCAGTCAGGGGAGTGCGGGGGCAGTGTGTGCGGCCAGTCAGGGGAGTGCGGGTGCAGTGAGTGTGGCCAGTCAGGGGAGTGCGGGGGCAGTGAGTGCGGCCAGTCAGGGGAGTGCGGGTGCAGTGAGTGCGGCCAGTCAGGGGAGTGCGGGGGCAGTGAGTGCGGCCAGTCAGGGGAGTGCGGGGGCAGTGAGTGCGGCCAGTCAGGGGAGTGCGGGTGCAGTGAGTGCGGCCAGTCAGGGGAGTGCGGGGGCAGTGAGTGCGGCCAGTCAGGGGAGTGCAGGGGCAGTGAGTGCGGCCAGTCAGGGGAGTGCGGGGGCAGTGAGTGTGACCAGTCAGGGGAGTGCGGGTGCAGTGAGTGCGGCCAGTCAGGGGAGTGCGGGTGCAGTGAGTGCGGCCAGTCAGGGGAGTGCGGGTGCAGTGAGTGCGGCCAGTCAGGGGAGTGCGGGTGCAGTGAGTGCGGCCAGTCAGGGGAGTGCGGGTGCAGTGAGTGTGGCCAGTCAGGGGAGTGCGGGGGCAGTGAGTGCGGCCAGTCAGGGGAGTGCGGGTGCAGTGAGTGCGGCCAGTCAGGGGAGTGCGGGGGCAGTGAGTGCGGCCAGTCAGGGGAGTGCGGGTGCAGTGAGTGTGACCAGTCAGGGGAGTGCGGGTGCAGTGAGTGCGGTCAGTCAGGGGAGTGTGGGTGCAGTGAGTGCGGCCAGTCAGGGGGAGTGTGGGTGCAGTGTGTGCGGCCAGTCAGGGGAGTGCGGGTGCAGTGAGTGCGGCCAGTCAGGGGAGTGCGGGTGCAGTGAGTGCGGCCAGTCAGGGGAGTGCGGGTGCAGTGAGTGGGGCCAGTCAGGGGAGTGCGGGTGCAGTGAGTACGGTCAGTCAGGGGAGTGCGGGTGCAGTGAGTGCGGCCAGTCAGGGGGAGTGTGGGTGCAGTGTGTGCGGCCAGTCAGGGGAGTGCGGGGGCAGTGAGTGCGGCCAGTCAGGGGAGTGCGGGTGCAGTGAGTGCGGCCACTCAGGGGAGTGCGGGTGCAGTGAGTGCGGCCAGTCAGGGGAGTGCGGGTGCAGTGAGTGCGGCCAGTCAGGGGAGTGCGGGTGCAGTGAGTGCGGCCAGTCAGGGGAGTGCGGGGGCAGTGAGTGCGGCCAGTCAGGGGAGTGCGGGTGCAGTGAGTGCGGCCAGTCAGGGGAGTGCGGGTGCAGTGAGTGCGGCCAGTCAGGGGAGTGTGGGGGCAGTGAGTGCGGCCAGTCAGGGGAGTGCGGGTGCAGTGAGTGCGGCCAGTCAGGGGAGTGCGGGTGCAGTGAGTGCGGCCAGTCAGGGGAGTGTGGGGGCAGTGAGTGCGGCCAGTCAGGGGAGTGTGGGTGCAGTGAGTACGGCCAGTCAGGGGAGTGTGGGTGCAGTGAGTGTGGCCAGTCAGGGGAGTGCGGGCAGTGAGTGCGGCCAGTCAGGGGAGTGCGGGTGCAGTGAGTGCGGCCAGTCAGGGGAGTGCGGGTGCAGTGAGTGCGGTCAGTCAGGGGAGTGTGGGTGCAGTGAGTGCGGCCAGTCAGGGGAGTGCGGGTGCAGTGAGTGCGGTCAGTCAGGGGAGTGTGGGTGCAGTGAGTGCGGCCAGTCAGGGGAGTGCGGGTGCAGTGAGTGCGGCCAGTCAGGGGAGTGCGGGGGCAGTGAGTGCGGCCAGTCAGGGGAGTGCAGGGGCAGTGAGTGCGGCCAGTCAGGGGAGTGCGGGGGCAGTGAGTGTGACCAGTCAGGGGAGTGCGGGTGCAGTGAGTGCGGCCAGTCAGGGGAGTGCGGGTGCAGTGAGTGCGGCCAGTCAGGGGAGTGCGGGCGCAGTGAGTGCGGCCAGTCAGGGGAGTGCGGGTGCAGTGAGTGCGGCCAGTCAGGGGAGTGCGGGCGCAGTGAGTGCGGCCAGTCAGGGGAGTGCGGGTGCAGTGAGTGCGGCCAGTCAGGGGAGTGCGGGTGCAGTGAGTGCGGCCAGTCAGGGGAGTGCGGGGGCAGTGAGTGTGGCCAGTCAGGGGAGTGCGGGGACAGTGAGTGCGGCCAGTCAGGGGAGTGCGGGTGCAGTGAGTGTGGCCAGTCAGGGGAGTGCGGGGGCAGTGTGTGCGGCCAGTCAGGGGAGTGCGGGTGCAGTGAGTGTGGCCAGTCAGGGGAGTGCGGGGGCAGTGAGTGCGGCCAGTCAGGGGAGTGCGGGTGCAGTGAGTGCGGCCAGTCAGGGGAGTGCGGGGGCAGTGAGTGCGGCCAGTCAGGGGAGTGCGGGGGCAGTGAGTGCGGCCAGTCAGGGGAGTGCGGGTGCAGTGAGTGCGGCCAGTCAGGGGAGTGCGGGGGCAGTGAGTGCGGCCAGTCAGGGGAGTGCAGGGGCAGTGAGTGCGGCCAGTCAGGGGAGTGCGGGGGCAGTGAGTGTGACCAGTCAGGGGAGTGCGGGTGCAGTGAGTGCGGCCAGTCAGGGGAGTGCGGGTGCAGTGAGTGCGGCCAGTCAGGGGAGTGCGGGTGCAGTGAGTGCGGCCAGTCAGGGGAGTGCGGGTGCAGTGAGTGCGGCCAGTCAGGGGAGTGCGGGTGCAGTGAGTGTGGCCAGTCAGGGGAGTGCGGGGGCAGTGAGTGCGGCCAGTCAGGGGAGTGCGGGTGCAGTGAGTGCGGCCAGTCAGGGGAGTGCGGGGGCAGTGAGTGCGGCCAGTCAGGGGAGTGCGGGTGCAGTGAGTGTGACCAGTCAGGGGAGTGCGGGTGCAGTGAGTGCGGTCAGTCAGGGGAGTGTGGGTGCAGTGAGTGCGGCCAGTCAGGGGGAGTGTGGGTGCAGTGTGTGCGGCCAGTCAGGGGAGTGCGGGTGCAGTGAGTGCGGCCAGTCAGGGGAGTGCGGGTGCAGTGAGTGCGGCCAGTCAGGGGAGTGCGGGTGCAGTGAGTGGGGCCAGTCAGGGGAGTGCGGGTGCAGTGAGTACGGTCAGTCAGGGGAGTGCGGGTGCAGTGAGTGCGGCCAGTCAGGGGGAGTGTGGGTGCAGTGTGTGCGGCCAGTCAGGGGAGTGCGGGGGCAGTGAGTGCGGCCAGTCAGGGGAGTGCGGGTGCAGTGAGTGCGGCCACTCAGGGGAGTGCGGGTGCAGTGAGTGCGGCCAGTCAGGGGAGTGCGGGTGCAGTGAGTGCGGCCAGTCAGGGGAGTGTGGGTGCAGTGAGTGCGGCCAGTCAGGGGAGTGCGGGGGCAGTGAGTGCGGCCAGTCAGGGGAGTGCGGGTGCAGTGAGTGCGGCCAGTCAGGGGAGTGCGGGTGCAGTGAGTGCGGCCAGTCAGGGGAGTGTGGGGGCAGTGAGTGCGGCCAGTCAGGGGAGTGCGGGTGCAGTGAGTGCGGCCAGTCAGGGGAGTGCGGGTGCAGTGAGTGCGGCCAGTCAGGGGAGTGTGGGGGCAGTGAGTGCGGCCAGTCAGGGGAGTGTGGGTGCAGTGAGTACGGCCAGTCAGGGGAGTGTGGGTGCAGTGAGTGTGGCCAGTCAGGGGAGTGCGGGCAGTGAGTGCGGCCAGTCAGGGGAGTGCGGGTGCAGTGAGTGCGGCCAGTCAGGGGAGTGCGGGTGCAGTGAGTGCGGTCAGTCAGGGGAGTGTGGGTGCAGTGAGTGCGGCCAGTCAGGGGAGTGCGGGTGCAGTGAGTGCGGTCAGTCAGGGGAGTGTGGGTGCAGTGAGTGCGGCCAGTCAGGGGAGTGCGGGTGCAGTGAGTGCGGCCAGTCAGGGGAGTGCGGGGGCAGTGAGTGCGGCCAGTCAGGGGAGTGCAGGGGCAGTGAGTGCGGCCAGTCAGGGGAGTGCGGGGGCAGTGAGTGTGACCAGTCAGGGGAGTGCGGGTGCAGTGAGTGCGGCCAGTCAGGGGAGTGCGGGTGCAGTGAGTGCGGCCAGTCAGGGGAGTGCGGGTGCAGTGAGTGCGGCCAGTCAGGGGAGTGCGGGCGCAGTGAGTGCGGCCAGTCAGGGGAGTGCGGGTGCAGTGAGTGCGGCCAGTCAGGGGAGTGCGGGTGCAGTGAGTGCGGCCAGTCAGGGGAGTGCGGGTGCAGTGAGTGTGGCCAGTCAGTGGAGTGCGGGGGCAGTGAGTGCGGCCAGTCAGGGGAGTGCGGGTGCAGTGAGTGCGGCCAGTCAGGGGAGTGCGGGGGCAGTGAGTGCGGCCAGTCAGGGGAGTGCGGGGGCAGTGAGTGCGGCCAGTCAGGGGAGTGCGGGTGCAGTGAGTGCGGCCAGTCAGGGGAGTGCGGGTGCAGTGAGTGTGGCCAGTCAGGGGAGTGCGGGTGCAGTGAGTGTGGCCAGTCAGGGGAGTGCGGGTGCAGTGAGTGCGGCCAGTCAGGGGAGTGCGGGTGCAGTGAGTGCGGTCAGTCAGGGGAGTGCGGGAGCAGTGAGTGCGGTCAGTCAGGGGAGTGTGGGTGCAGTGAGTGCGGCCAGTCAGGGGGAGTGTGGGTGCAGTGAGTGCGGCCAGTCAGGGGAGTGCGGGGGCAGTGTGTGCGGCCAGTCAGGGGAGTGCGGGTGCAGTGAGTGCGGCCAGTCAGGGGAGTGCGGGTGCAGTGAGTGCGGCCAGTCAGGGGAGTGCGGGTGCAGTGAGTACGGTCAGTCAGGGGAGTGCGGGTGCAGTGAGTGCGGCCAGTCAGGGGAGTGCGGGTGCAGTGAGTACGGTCAGTCAGGGGAGTGCGGGTGCAGTGAGTGCGGCCAGTCAGGGGAGTGCGGGTGCAGTGAGTACGGTCAGTCAGGGGAGTGCGGGTGCAGTGAGTACGGTCAGTCAGGGGAGTGCGGGTGCAGTGAGTGTGGCCAGTCAGGGCAGTGCGGGTGCAGTGAGTGCGGCCAGTCAGGGCAGTGCGGGTGCAGTGAGTGCGGCCAGTCAGGGGAGTGTGGGTGCAGTGAGTGCGGTCAGTCAGGGGAGTGCGGGTGCAGTGAGTGCGGCCAGTCAGGGGAGTGCGGGTGCAGTGAGTACGGTCAGTCAGGGGAGTGCGGGTGCAGTGAGTGCGGCCAGTCAGGGGAGTGCGGGTGCAGTGAGTACGGTCAGTCAGGGGAGTGCGGGTGCAGTGAGTGCGGCCAGTCAGGGGAGTGTGGGTGCAGTGAGTGCGGTCAGTCAGGGGAGTGCGGGTGCAGTGAGTGCGGTCAGTCAGGGGAGTGCGGGTGCAGTGAGTACGGTCAGTCAGGGGAGTGCGGGTGCAGTGAGTGTGGCCAGTCAGGGCAGTGCGGGTGCAGTGAGTGCGGCCAGTCAGGGGAGTGTGGGTGCAGTGAGTGCGGCCAGTCAGGGGAGTGCGGGTGCAGTGAGTGCGGCCAGTCAGGGCAGTGCGGCTGCAGTGAGTGCGGCCAGTCAGGGCAGTGCGGGTGCAGTGAGTGCGGCCAGTCAGGGGAGTGCGGGTGCAGTGAGTGCGGCCAGTCAGGGGAGTGCGGGGGCAGTGAGTGCGGCCAGTCAGGGGAGTGCGGGTGCAGTGAGTGCGGTCAGTCAGGGGAGTGCGGGTGCAGTGAGTGCGGCCAGTCAGGGGAGTGCGGGGGCAGTGAGTGCGGCCAGTCAGGGGACTGCGGGGGCAGTGAGTGCGGCCAGTCAGGGGAGTGCGGGTGCAGTGAGTGCGGCCAGTCAGGGGAGTGCGGGGGCAGTGAGTGTGGCCAGTCAGGGGAGTGCGGGTGCAGTGAGTGCGGCCAGTCAGGGGAGTGCGGGGGCAGTGAGTGCGGCCAGTCAGGGGAGTGCGGGTGCAGTGAGTGCGGCCAGTCAGGGGAGTGCGGGTGCAGTGAGTGCGGCCAGTCAGGGGAGTGCGGGTGCAGTGAGTGCGGTCAGTCAGGGGAGTGCGGGTGCAGTGAGTGCGGCCAGTCAGGGGAGTGCGGGGGCAGTGAGTGCGGCCAGTCAGGGGAGTGCGGGGGCAGTGAGTGCGGCCAGTCAGGGGAGTGCGGGTGCAGTGAGTGCGGCCAGTCAGGGGAGTGCGGGGTCAGTGAGTGTGGCCAGTCAGGGGAGTGCGGGGGCAGTGAGTGTGGCCAGTCAGGGGAGTGCGGGTGCAGTGAGTGCGGCCAGTCAGGGGAGTGCGGGTGCAGTGAGTGCGGGCAGTCAGGGGAGTGTGGGGGCAGTGAGTGCGGCCAGTCAGGGGAGTGCGGGTGCAGTGAGTGCGGCCAGTCAGGGGAGTGCGGGGGCAGTGAGTGCGGCCAGTCAGGGGAGTGCGGGTGCAGTGAGTGCGGCCAGTCATGGGAGTGCGGGGTCAGTGAGTGTGGCCAGTCAGGGGAGTGCGGGGGCAGTGAGTGTGGCCAGTCAGGGGAGTGCGGGTGCAGTGAGTGCGGCCAGTCAGGGGAGTGCGGGTGCAGTGAGTGCGGCCAGTCAGGGGAGTGCGGGTGCAGTGAGTGCGGCCAGTCAGGGGAGTGCGGGGGCAGTGAGTGCGGTCAGTCAGGGGAGTGCGGGGGCAGTGAGTGCGGCCAGTCAGGGGAGTGCGGGTGCAGTGAGTGCGGCCAGTCAGGGGAGTGCGGGTGCAGTGAGTGCGGCCAGTCAGGTGAGTGCGGGTGCAGTGAGTGTGGCCAGTCAGGGGAGTGTGGGTGCAGTGAGTGCGGCCAGTCAGGGGAGTGCGGGTGCAGTGAGTGTGGCCAGACAGGGGAGTGCGGGTGCAGTGAGTGCGGCCAGTCAGGGGAGTGCGGGGTCAGTGAGTGTGGCCAGTCAGGGGAGTGCGGGGGCAGTGAGTGTGGCCAGTCAGGGGAGTGCGGGAGCAGTGAGTGCGGCCAGTCAGGGGAGTGCGGGGGCAGTGAGTGTGACCAGTCAGGGGAGTGCGGGGGCAGTGAGTGCGGCCAGTCAGGGGAGTGCGGGTGCAGTGAGTGCGGCCACTCAGGGGAGTGCGGGTGCAGTGAGTGCGGCCAGTCAGGGGAGTGCGGGTGCAGTGAGTGCGGCCAGTCAGGGGAGTGCGGGTGCAGTGAGTGCGGCCAGTCAGGGGAGTGCGGGGGCAGTGAGTGCGGCCAGTCAGGGGAGTGCGGGTGCAGTGAGTGCGGCCAGTCAGGGGAGTGCGGGTGCAGTGAGTGCGGCCAGTCAGGGGAGTGTGGGGGCAGTGAGTGCGGCCAGTCAGGGGAGTGCGGGTGCAGTGAGTGCGGCCAGTCAGGGGAGTGCGGGTGCAGTGAGTGCGGCCAGTCAGGGGAGTGTGGGGGCAGTGAGTGCGGCCAGTCAGGGGAGTGTGGGTGCAGTGAGTACGGCCAGTCAGGGGAGTGTGGGTGCAGTGAGTGTGGCCAGTCAGGGGAGTGCGGGCAGTGAGTGCGGCCAGTCAGGGGAGTGCGGGTGCAGTGAGTGCGGCCAGTCAGGGGAGTGCGGGTGCAGTGAGTGCGGTCAGTCAGGGGAGTGTGGGTGCAGTGAGTGCGGCCAGTCAGGGGAGTGCGGGTGCAGTGAGTGCGGTCAGTCAGGGGAGTGTGGGTGCAGTGAGTGCGGCCAGTCAGGGGAGTGCGGGTGCAGTGAGTGCGGCCAGTCAGGGGAGTGCGGGGGCAGTGAGTGCGGCCAGTCAGGGGAGTGCAGGGGCAGTGAGTGCGGCCAGTCAGGGGAGTGCGGGGGCAGTGAGTGTGACCAGTCAGGGGAGTGCGGGTGCAGTGAGTGCGGCCAGTCAGGGGAGTGCGGGTGCAGTGAGTGCGGCCAGTCAGGGGAGTGCGGGCGCAGTGAGTGCGGCCAGTCAGGGGAGTGCGGGTGCAGTGAGTGCGGCCAGTCAGGGGAGTGCGGGCGCAGTGAGTGCGGCCAGTCAGGGGAGTGCGGGTGCAGTGAGTGCGGCCAGTCAGGGGAGTGCGGGTGCAGTGAGTGCGGCCAGTCAGGGGAGTGCGGGGGCAGTGAGTGTGGCCAGTCAGGGGAGTGCGGGGACAGTGAGTGCGGCCAGTCAGGGGAGTGCGGGTGCAGTGAGTGTGGCCAGTCAGGGGAGTGCGGGGGCAGTGTGTGCGGCCAGTCAGGGGAGTGCGGGTGCAGTGAGTGTGGCCAGTCAGGGGAGTGCGGGGGCAGTGAGTGCGGCCAGTCAGGGGAGTGCGGGTGCAGTGAGTGCGGCCAGTCAGGGGAGTGCGGGGGCAGTGAGTGCGGCCAGTCAGGGGAGTGCGGGGGCAGTGAGTGCGGCCAGTCAGGGGAGTGCGGGTGCAGTGAGTGCGGCCAGTCAGGGGAGTGCGGGGGCAGTGAGTGCGGCCAGTCAGGGGAGTGCAGGGGCAGTGAGTGCGGCCAGTCAGGGGAGTGCGGGGGCAGTGAGTGTGACCAGTCAGGGGAGTGCGGGTGCAGTGAGTGCGGCCAGTCAGGGGAGTGCGGGTGCAGTGAGTGCGGCCAGTCAGGGGAGTGCGGGTGCAGTGAGTGCGGCCAGTCAGGGGAGTGCGGGTGCAGTGAGTGCGGCCAGTCAGGGGAGTGCGGGTGCAGTGAGTGTGGCCAGTCAGGGGAGTGCGGGGGCAGTGAGTGCGGCCAGTCAGGGGAGTGCGGGTGCAGTGAGTGCGGCCAGTCAGGGGAGTGCGGGGGCAGTGAGTGCGGCCAGTCAGGGGAGTGCGGGTGCAGTGAGTGTGACCAGTCAGGGGAGTGCGGGTGCAGTGAGTGCGGTCAGTCAGGGGAGTGTGGGTGCAGTGAGTGCGGCCAGTCAGGGGGAGTGTGGGTGCAGTGTGTGCGGCCAGTCAGGGGAGTGCGGGTGCAGTGAGTGCGGCCAGTCAGGGGAGTGCGGGTGCAGTGAGTGCGGCCAGTCAGGGGAGTGCGGGTGCAGTGAGTGGGGCCAGTCAGGGGAGTGCGGGTGCAGTGAGTACGGTCAGTCAGGGGAGTGCGGGTGCAGTGAGTGCGGCCAGTCAGGGGGAGTGTGGGTGCAGTGTGTGCGGCCAGTCAGGGGAGTGCGGGGGCAGTGAGTGCGGCCAGTCAGGGGAGTGCGGGTGCAGTGAGTGCGGCCACTCAGGGGAGTGCGGGTGCAGTGAGTGCGGCCAGTCAGGGGAGTGCGGGTGCAGTGAGTGCGGCCAGTCAGGGGAGTGTGGGTGCAGTGAGTGCGGCCAGTCAGGGGAGTGCGGGGGCAGTGAGTGCGGCCAGTCAGGGGAGTGCGGGTGCAGTGAGTGCGGCCAGTCAGGGGAGTGCGGGTGCAGTGAGTGCGGCCAGTCAGGGGAGTGTGGGGGCAGTGAGTGCGGCCAGTCAGGGGAGTGCGGGTGCAGTGAGTGCGGCCAGTCAGGGGAGTGCGGGTGCAGTGAGTGCGGCCAGTCAGGGGAGTGTGGGGGCAGTGAGTGCGGCCAGTCAGGGGAGTGTGGGTGCAGTGAGTACGGCCAGTCAGGGGAGTGTGGGTGCAGTGAGTGTGGCCAGTCAGGGGAGTGCGGGCAGTGAGTGCGGCCAGTCAGGGGAGTGCGGGTGCAGTGAGTGCGGCCAGTCAGGGGAGTGCGGGTGCAGTGAGTGCGGTCAGTCAGGGGAGTGTGGGTGCAGTGAGTGCGGCCAGTCAGGGGAGTGCGGGTGCAGTGAGTGCGGTCAGTCAGGGGAGTGTGGGTGCAGTGAGTGCGGCCAGTCAGGGGAGTGCGGGTGCAGTGAGTGCGGCCAGTCAGGGGAGTGCGGGGGCAGTGAGTGCGGCCAGTCAGGGGAGTGCAGGGGCAGTGAGTGCGGCCAGTCAGGGGAGTGCGGGGGCAGTGAGTGTGACCAGTCAGGGGAGTGCGGGTGCAGTGAGTGCGGCCAGTCAGGGGAGTGCGGGTGCAGTGAGTGCGGCCAGTCAGGGGAGTGCGGGCGCAGTGAGTGCGGCCAGTCAGGGGAGTGCGGGTGCAGTGAGTGCGGCCAGTCAGGGGAGTGCGGGCGCAGTGAGTGCGGCCAGTCAGGGGAGTGCGGGTGCAGTGAGTGCGGCCAGTCAGGGGAGTGCGGGTGCAGTGAGTGCGGCCAGTCAGGGGAGTGCGGGTGCAGTGAGTGTGGCCAGTCAGGGGAGTGCGGGGGCAGTGAGTGCGGCCAGTCAGGGGAGTGCGGGTGCAGTGAGTGCGGCCAGTCAGGGGAGTGCGGGGGCAGTGAGTGCGGCCAGTCAGGGGAGTGCGGGGGCAGTGAGTGCGGCCAGTCAGGGGAGTGCGGGTGCAGTGAGTGCGGCCAGTCAGGGGAGTGCGGGTGCAGTGAGTGTGGCCAGTCAGGGGAGTGCGGGTGCAGTGAGTGTGGCCAGTCAGGGGAGTGCGGGTGCAGTGAGTGCGGCCAGTCAGGGGAGTGCGGGTGCAGTGAGTGCGGTCAGTCAGGGGAGTGCGGGAGCAGTGAGTGCGGTCAGTCAGGGGAGTGTGGGTGCAGTGAGTGCGGCCAGTCAGGGGGAGTGTGGGTGCAGTGAGTGCGGCCAGTCAGGGGAGTGCGGGGGCAGTGTGTGCGGCCAGTCAGGGGAGTGCGGGTGCAGTGAGTGCGGCCAGTCAGGGGAGTGCGGGTGCAGTGAGTGCGGCCAGTCAGGGGAGTGCGGGTGCAGTGAGTACGGTCAGTCAGGGGAGTGCGGGTGCAGTGAGTGCGGCCAGTCAGGGGAGTGCGGGTGCAGTGAGTACGGTCAGTCAGGGGAGTGCGGGTGCAGTGAGTGCGGCCAGTCAGGGGAGTGCGGGTGCAGTGAGTACGGTCAGTCAGGGGAGTGCGGGTGCAGTGAGTACGGTCAGTCAGGGGAGTGCGGGTGCAGTGAGTGTGGCCAGTCAGGGCAGTGCGGGTGCAGTGAGTGCGGCCAGTCAGGGGAGTGTGGGTGCAGTGAGTGCGGTCAGTCAGGGGAGTGCGGGTGCAGTGAGTGCGGCCAGTCAGGGGAGTGCGGGTGCAGTGAGTACGGTCAGTCAGGGGAGTGCGGGTGCAGTGAGTGCGGCCAGTCAGGGGAGTGCGGGTGCAGTGAGTACGGTCAGTCAGGGGAGTGCGGGTGCAGTGAGTGCGGCCAGTCAGGGGAGTGTGGGTGCAGTGAGTGCGGTCAGTCAGGGGAGTGCGGGTGCAGTGAGTGCGGTCAGTCAGGGGAGTGCGGGTGCAGTGAGTACGGTCAGTCAGGGGAGTGCGGGTGCAGTGAGTGTGGCCAGTCAGGGCAGTGCGGGTGCAGTGAGTGCGGCCAGTCAGGGGAGTGTGGGTGCAGTGAGTGCGGCCAGTCAGGGGAGTGCGGGTGCAGTGAGTGCGGCCAGTCAGGGCAGTGCGGCTGCAGTGAGTGCGGCCAGTCAGGGCAGTGCGGGTGCAGTGAGTGCGGCCAGTCAGGGGAGTGCGGGTGCAGTGAGTGCGGCCAGTCAGGGGAGTGCGGGGGCAGTGAGTGCGGCCAGTCAGGGGAGTGCGGGTGCAGTGAGTGCGGTCAGTCAGGGGAGTGCGGGTGCAGTGAGTGCGGCCAGTCAGGGGAGTGCGGGGGCAGTGAGTGCGGCCAGTCAGGGGACTGCGGGGGCAGTGAGTGCGGCCAGTCAGGGGAGTGCGGGTGCAGTGAGTGCGGCCAGTCAGGGGAGTGCGGGGGCAGTGAGTGTGGCCAGTCAGGGGAGTGCGGGTGCAGTGAGTGCGGCCAGTCAGGGGAGTGCGGGGGCAGTGAGTGCGGCCAGTCAGGGGAGTGCGGGTGCAGTGAGTGCGGCCAGTCAGGGGAGTGCGGGTGCAGTGAGTGCGGCCAGTCAGGGGAGTGCGGGTGCAGTGAGTGCGGTCAGTCAGGGGAGTGCGGGTGCAGTGAGTGCGGCCAGTCAGGGGAGTGCGGGGGCAGTGAGTGCGGCCAGTCAGGGGAGTGCGGGGGCAGTGAGTGCGGCCAGTCAGGGGAGTGCGGGTGCAGTGAGTGCGGCCAGTCAGGGGAGTGCGGGGTCAGTGAGTGTGGCCAGTCAGGGGAGTGCGGGGGCAGTGAGTGTGGCCAGTCAGGGGAGTGCGGGTGCAGTGAGTGCGGCCAGTCAGGGGAGTGCGGGTGCAGTGAGTGCGGGCAGTCAGGGGAGTGTGGGGGCAGTGAGTGCGGCCAGTCAGGGGAGTGCGGGTGCAGTGAGTGCGGCCAGTCAGGGGAGTGCGGGGGCAGTGAGTGCGGCCAGTCAGGGGAGTGCGGGTGCAGTGAGTGCGGCCAGTCATGGGAGTGCGGGGTCAGTGAGTGTGGCCAGTCAGGGGAGTGCGGGGGCAGTGAGTGTGGCCAGTCAGGGGAGTGCGGGTGCAGTGAGTGCGGCCAGTCAGGGGAGTGCGGGTGCAGTGAGTGCGGCCAGTCAGGGGAGTGCGGGTGCAGTGAGTGCGGCCAGTCAGGGGAGTGCGGGGGCAGTGAGTGCGGTCAGTCAGGGGAGTGCGGGGGCAGTGAGTGCGGCCAGTCAGGGGAGTGCGGGTGCAGTGAGTGCGGCCAGTCAGGGGAGTGCGGGTGCAGTGAGTGCGGCCAGTCAGGTGAGTGCGGGTGCAGTGAGTGTGGCCAGTCAGGGGAGTGTGGGTGCAGTGAGTGCGGCCAGTCAGGGGAGTGCGGGTGCAGTGAGTGTGGCCAGTCAGGGGAGTGCGGGTGCAGTGAGTGCGGCCAGTCAGGGGAGTGCGGGGTCAGTGAGTGTGGCCAGTCAGGGGAGTGCGGGGGCAGTGAGTGTGGCCAGTCAGGGGAGTGCGGGAGCAGTGAGTGCGGCCAGTCAGGGGAGTGCGGGGGCAGTGAGTGTGACCAGTCAGGGGAGTGCGGGGACAGTGAGTGCGGCCAGTCAGGGGAGTGCGGGTGCAGTGAGTGCAGCCAGTCAGGGGAGTGTGGGTGCAGTGAGTGCGGTCAGTCAGGGGAGTGCGGGGGCAGTGAGTGCGGGCAGTCAGGGGAGTGTGGGTGCAGTGAGTGCGGCCAGTCAGGGGAGTGCGGGGGCAGTGAGTGCGGGCAGTCAGGGGAGTGCGGGTGCAGTGAGTGCGGCCAGTCAGGGGAGTGCGGGTGCAGTGGGTGCGGTCAGTCAGGGGGAGTGCGGGTGCAGTGAGTGTGGTCAGTCAGGGGGAGTGCGGGTGCAGTGAGTGTGGCCAGTCAGGGGAGTGCGGGTGCAGTGAGTGCGGTCAGTCAGGGGAGTGTGGGTGCAGTGAGTGCGGTCAGTCTGGGGAGTGTGGGTGCAGTGAGTGCGGCCAGTCAGGGGAGTGCGGGTGCAGTGAGTGCGGCCAGTCAGGGGAGTGCGGGTGCAGTGGGTGCGGCCAGTCAGGGGAGTGTGGGTGCAGTGAGTGCGGTCAGTCAGGGGAGTGTGGGTGCAGTGAGTGCGGTCAGTCTGGGGAGTGTGGGTGCAGTGAGTGCGGCCAGTCAGGGGAGTGCGGGTGCAGTGAGTGCGGTCAGTCAGGGGAGTGCGGGTGCAGTGAGTGCGGCCAGTCAGGGGAGTGCGGGGGCAGTGAGTGCGGCCAGTCAGGGGAGTGCGGGTGCAGTGAGTGCGGCCAGTCAGGGGAGTGCGGGTGCAGTGAGTGCGGCGAGTCAGGGGAGTGCGGGGGCAGTGAGTGCGGCCAGTCAGGGGAGTGTGGGTGCAGTGAGTGTGGCCAGTCAGGGGAGTGCGGGTGCAGTGAGTGTGGCCAGTCAGGGGAGTGCGGGGGCAGTGAGTGCGGCCAGTCAGGGGAGTGCGGGTGCAGTGAGTGCGGCCAGTCAGGGGAGTGCGGGTGCAGTGAGTGCGGCCAGTCAGGGGAGTGCGGGGGCAGTGAGTGCGGCCAGTCAGGGGAGTGTGGGTGCAGTGAGTGCGGTCAGTCAGGGGAGTGTGGGTGCAGTGAGTGCGGCCAGTCAGGGGGAGTGTGGGTGCAGTGAGTGTGGCCAGTCAGGGGAGTGTGGGTGCAGTGAGTGCGGCCAGTCAGGGGGAGTGTGGGTGCAGTGAGTGTGGCCAGTCAGGGGAGTGCGGGTGCAGTGAGTGCGGCCAGTCAGGGGGAGTGTGGGTGCAGTGAGTGCGGCCAGTCAGGGGAGTGTGGGTGCAGTGAGTGCGGCCAGTCAGGGGGAGTGTGGGTGCAGTGAGTGTGGCCAGTCAGGGGAGTGCGGGTGCAGTGAGTGCGGCCAGTCAGGGGGAGTGTGGGTGCAGTGAGTGCGGCCAGTCAGGGGAGTGCGGGTGCAGTGAGTGCGGCCAGTCAGGGGAGTGCGGGTGCAGTGAGTGCGGCCAGTCAGGGGGAGTGTGGGTGCAGTGAGTGTGGCCAGTCAGGGGAGTGCGGGTGCGGTGAGTGTGGCCAGTCAGGGGAGTGCGGGCAGTGAGTGCGGCCAGTCAGGGGAGTGCGGGTGCAGTGAGTGCGGCCAGTCAGGGGGAGTGTGGGTGCAGTGAGTGTGGCCAGTCAGGGGAGTGCGGGTGCAGTGAGTGCGGCCAGTCAGGGGAGTGTGGGTGCAGTGAGTGTGGCCAGTCAGGGGAGTGTGGGTGCAGTGAGTGTGGCCAGTCAGGGGAGTGCGGGTGCAGTGAGTGCGGCCAGTCAGGGGAGTGCGGGCAGTGAGTGCGGCCAGTCAGGGGAGTGCGGGGGGAGGGAGTGCGGCCAGTCAGGGGAGTGCGGGGGCAGTGAGTGCGGCCAGTCAGGGGAGTGCGGGGGCAGTGAGTGCGGCCAGTCAGGGGAGTGCGGGGGCAGTGAGTGCGGCCAGTCAGGGGAGTGCGGGCAGTGAGTGCGGCCAGTCAGGGGAGTGCGGGGGCAGTGAGTGTGGCCAGTCAGGGGAGTGTGGGTGCAGTGAGTGTGGCCAGTCAGGGGAGTGCGGGTGCAGTGAGTGCGGCCAGTCAGGGGAGTGCGGGCAGTGAGTGCGGCCAGTCAGGGGAGTGCGGGGGCAGTGAGTGCGGCCAGTCAGGGGAGTGCGGGTGCAGTGAGTGCGGCCAGTCAGGGGAGTGCGGGGGCAGTGAGTGCGGCCAGTCAGGGGAGTGCGGGGGCAGTGAGTGCGGCCAGTCAGGGGAGTGCGGGTGCAGTGAGTGCGGCCAGTCAGGGGAGTGCGGGTGCAGTGAGTGTGGCCAGTCAGGGGAGTGCGGGTGCAGTGAGTGTGGCCAGTCAGGGGAGTGCGGGTGCAGTGAGTGCGGCCAGTCAGGGGAGTGCGGGTGCAGTGAGTGCGGTCAGTCAGGGGAGTGCGGGTGCAGTGAGTGCGGTCAGTCAGGGGAGTGTGGGTGCAGTGAGTGCGGCCAGTCAGGGGGAGTGTGGGTGCAGTGAGTGCGGCCAGTCAGGGGAGTGCGGGGGCAGTGTGTGCGGCCAGTCAGGGGAGTGCGGGTGCAGTGAGTGCGGCCAGTCAGGGGAGTGCGGGTGCAGTGAGTGCGGCCAGTCAGGGGAGTGCGGGTGCAGTGAGTGGGGCCAGTCAGGGGAGTGCGGGTGCAGTGAGTACGGTCAGTCAGGGGAGTGCGGGTGCAGTGAGTGCGGCCAGTCAGGGGAGTGCGGGTGCAGTGAGTGCGGCCAGTCAGGGGAGTGCGGGTGCAGTGAGTACGGTCAGTCAGGGGAGTGCGGGTGCAGTGAGTGCGGCCAGTCAGGGGAGT
This sequence comes from Mustelus asterias, assembly GCF_964213995.1. Classification (NCBI taxonomy): domain Eukaryota; kingdom Metazoa; phylum Chordata; class Chondrichthyes; order Carcharhiniformes; family Triakidae; genus Mustelus; species Mustelus asterias. The sequence continues at coordinate 137,830,620 of NC_135808.1, forward strand.
GCGGGTGCAGTGAGTACGGTCAGTCAGGGGAGTGCGGGTGCAGTGAGTACGGTCAGTCAGGGGAGTGCGGGTGCAGTGAGTGTGGCCAGTCAGGGCAGTGCGGGTGCAGTGAGTGCGGCCAGTCAGGGGAGTGTGGGTGCAGTGAGTGCGGTCAGTCAGGGGAGTGCGGGTGCAGTGAGTGCGGCCAGTCAGGGGAGTGCGGGTGCAGTGAGTGGGGCCAGTCAGGGGAGTGCGGGTGCAGTGAGTACGGTCAGTCAGGGGAGTGCGGGTGCAGTGAGTACGGCCAGTCAGGGGGAGTGTGGGTGCAGTGAGTGCGGCCAGTCAGGGGAGTGCGGGTGCAGTGAGTGCGGCCAGTCAGGGGAGTGTGGGTGCAGTGAGTGTGGCCAGTCAGGGGAGTGCGGGTGCAGTGAGTGCGGCCAGTCAGGGGAGTGTGGGTGCAGTGAGTGTGGCCAGTCAGGGGAGTGCGGGTGCAGTGAGTGCGGCCAGTCAGGGGAGTGTGGGTGCAGTGAGTGCGGCCAGTCAGGGGAGTGCGGGGGCAGTGAGTGTGGCCAGTCAGGGCAGTGCGGGTGCAGTGAGTGCGGCCAGTCAGGGGAGTGCGGGTGCAGTGAGTGCGGCCAGTCAGGGGAGTGCGGGTGCAGTGAGTGCGGCCAGTCAGGGGAGTGCGGGGGCAGTGAGTGCGGCCAGTCAGGGGAGTGCGGGTGCAGTGAGTGCGGCCAGTCAGGGGAGTGCGGGTGCAGTGAGTGCGGCCAGTCAGGGGAGTGCGGGTGCAGTGAGTGCGGTCAGTCAGGGGAGTGCGGGTGCAGTGAGTGCGGCCAGTCAGGGGAGTGCGGGGGCAGTGAGTGCGGCCAGTCAGGGGAGTGCGGGGGCAGTGAGTGCGGCCAGTCAGGGGAGTGCGGGTGCAGTGAGTGCGGCCAGTCAGGGGAGTGCGGGGTCAGTGAGTGTGGCCAGTCAGGGGAGTGCGGGGGCAGTGAGTGTGGCCAGTCAGGGGAGTGCGGGTGCAGTGAGTGCGGCCAGTCAGGGGAGTGCGGGTGCAGTGAGTGCGGGCAGTCAGGGGAGTGTGGGGGCAGTGAGTGCGGCCAGTCAGGGGAGTGCGGGTGCAGTGAGTGCGGCCAGTCAGGGGAGTGCGGGGGCAGTGAGTGCGGCCAGTCAGGGGAGTGCGGGTGCAGTGAGTGCGGCCAGTCATGGGAGTGCGGGGTCAGTGAGTGTGGCCAGTCAGGGGAGTGCGGGGGCAGTGAGTGTGGCCAGTCAGGGGAGTGCGGGTGCAGTGAGTGCGGCCAGTCAGGGGAGTGCGGGTGCAGTGAGTGCGGCCAGTCAGGGGAGTGCGGGTGCAGTGAGTGCGGCCAGTCAGGGGAGTGCGGGGGCAGTGAGTGCGGTCAGTCAGGGGAGTGCGGGTGCAGTGAGTGCGGCCAGTCAGGGGAGTGCGGGGGCAGTGAGTGCGGCCAGTCAGGGGAGTGCGGGTGCAGTGAGTGCGGCCAGTCAGGGGAGTGCGGGTGCAGTGAGTGTGGCCAGTCAGGGGAGTGCGGGTGCAGTGAGTGCGGTCAGTCAGGGGAGTGTGGGTGCAGTGAGTGCGGCCAGTCAGGGGAGTGCGGGTGCAGTGAGTGTGGCCAGTCAGGGGAGTGCGGGTGCAGTGAGTGCGGCCAGTCAGGGGAGTGCGGGGTCAGTGAGTGTGGCCAGTCAGGGGAGTGCGGGGGCAGTGAGTGTGGCCAGTCAGGGGAGTGCGGGAGCAGTGAGTGCGGCCAGTCAGGGGAGTGCGGGGGCAGTGAGTGTGACCAGTCAGGGGAGTGCGGGGACAGTGAGTGCGGCCAGTCAGGGGAGTGCGGGTGCATTGAGTGCAGCCAGTCAGGGGAGTGTGGGTGCAGTGAGTGCGGTCAGTCAGGGGAGTGCGGGGGCAGTGAGTGCGGGCAGTCAGGGGAGTGTGGGTGCAGTGAGTGCGGCCAGTCAGGGGAGTGCGGGGGCAGTGAGTGCGGGCAGTCAGGGGAGTGCGGGTGCAGTGAGTGCGGCCAGTCAGGGGAGTGCGGGTGCAGTGAGTGCGGTCAGTCAGGGGAGTGCGGGTGCAGTGAGTGCGGTCAGTCAGGGGAGTGCGGGTGCAGTGAGTGCGGCCAGTCAGGGGAGTGCGGGTGCAGTGAGTGCAGTCAGTCAGGGGAGTGCGGGTGCAGTGAGTGCGGGCAGTCAGGGGAGTGCGGGGGCAGTGAGTGCGGCCAGTCAGGGGAGTGTGGGTGCAGTGAGTGCGGGCAGTCAGGGGAGTGCGGGTGCAGTGAGTGCGGGCAGTCAGGGGAGTGCGGGTGCAGTGAGTGCGGCCAGTCAGGGGAGTGCGGGTGCAGTGAGTGCGGGCAGTCAGGGGAGTGCGGGTGCAGTGAGTGCGGCCAGTCAGGGGAGTGCGGGTGCAGTGGGTGCGGTCAGTCAGGGGGAGTGCGGGTGCAGTGAGTGTGGTCAGTCAGGGGGAGTGCGGGTGCAGTGAGTGTGGCCAGTCAGGGGAGTGCGGGTGCAGTGAGTGCGGTCAGTCAGGGGAGTGTGGGTGCAGTGAGTGCGGTCAGTCTGGGGAGTGTGGGTGCAGTGAGTGCGGCCAGTCAGGGGAGTGCGGGTGCAGTGAGTGCGGCCAGTCAGGGGAGTGCGGGTGCAGTGGGTGCGGTCAGTCAGGGGAGTGTGGGTGCAGTGAGTGCGGTCAGTCTGGGGAGTGTGGGTGCAGTGAGTGCGGCCAGTCAGGGGAGTGCGGGTGCAGTGAGTGCGGTCAGTCAGGGGAGTGCGGGTGCAGTGAGTGCGGCCAGTCAGGGGAGTGCGGGGGCAGTGAGTGCGGCCAGTCAGGGGAGTGCGGGGGCAGTGAGTGCGGTCAGTCAGGGGAGTGCGGGGGCAGTGAGTGCGGCCAGTCAGGGGAGTGCGGGTGCAGTGAGTGCGGCCAGTCAGGGGAGTGCGGGGGCAGTGAGTGCGGCCAGTCAGGGGAGTGCGGGTGCAGTGAGTGCGGCCAGTCAGGGGAGTGCGGGTGCAGTGAGTGCGGCCAGTCAGGGGAGTGCGGGGGCAGTGAGTGCGGCCAGTCAGGGGAGTGTGGGTGCAGTGAGTGTGGCCAGTCAGGGGAGTGCGGGGGCAGTGAGTGCGGCCAGTCAGGGGAGTGCGGGTGCAGTGAGTGTGACCAGTCAGGGGAGTGCGGGTGCAGTGAGTGCGGCCAGTCAGGGGAGTGCGGGGGCAGTGAGTGCGGCCAGTCAGGGGAGTGCGGGTGCAGTGAGTGCGGCCAGTCAGGGGAGTGCGGGTGCAGTGAGTGCGGCCAGTCAGGGGAGTGCGGGTGCAGTGAGTGCGGCCAGTCAGGGGAGTGCGGGTGCAGTGAGTGCGGCCAGTCAGGGGAGTGTGGGTGCAGTGAGTGTGACCAGTCAGGGGAGTGTGGGTGCAGTGAGTGTGGCCAGTCAGGGGAGTGCGGGTGCAGTGAGTGCGGCCAGTCAGGGGAGTGCGGGTGCAGTGAGTGCGGCCAGTCAGGGGGAGTGTGGGTGCAGTGAGTGCGGTCAGTCTGGGGAGTGTGGGTGCAGTGAGTGCGGCCAGTCAGGGGAGTGCGGGTGCAGTGAGTGCGGTCAGTCAGGGGAGTGCGGGTGCAGTGAGTGCGGCCAGTCAGGGGAGTGCGGGGGCAGTGAGTGCGGCCAGTCAGGGGAGTGCGGGGGCAGTGAGTGCGGTCAGTCAGGGGAGTGCGGGGGCAGTGAGTGCGGCCAGTCAGGGGAGTGCGGGTGCAGTGAGTGCGGCCAGTCAGGGGAGTGCGGGGGCAGTGAGTGCGGCCAGTCAGGGGAGTGCGGGTGCAGTGAGTGCGGCCAGTCAGGGGAGTGCGGGTGCAGTGAGTGCGGCCAGTCAGGGGAGTGCGGGGGCAGTGAGTGCGGCCAGTCAGGGGAGTGTGGGTGCAGTGAGTGTGGCCAGTCAGGGGAGTGCGGGTGCAGTGAGTGCGGCCAGTCAGGGGAGTGTGGGTGCAGTGAGTGCGGCCAGTCAGGGGAGTGTGGGTGCAGTGAGTGTGGCCAGTCAGGGGAGTGTGGGTGCAGTGAGTGCGGCCAGTCAGGGGAGTGCGGGCAGTGAGTGTGGCCAGTCAGGGGAGTGTGGGTGCAGTGAGTGTGGCCAGTCAGGGGAGTGCGGGTGCAGTGAGTGCGGTCAGTCAGGGGAGTGCGGGAGCAGTGAGTGTGGTCAGTCAGGGGAGTGCGGGTGCAGTGAGTGCGGCCAGTCAGGGGAGTGTGGGTGCAGTGAGTGTGACCAGTCAGGGGAGTGTGGGTGCAGTGAGTGCGGCCAGTCAGGGGAGTGTGGGTGCAGTGAGTGCGGTCAGTCAGGGGAGTGCGGGTGCAGTGAGTGCGGCCAGTCAGGGGGAGTGTGGGTGCAGTGAGTGCGGCCAGTCAGGGGAGTGTGGGTGCAGTGAGTGTGGCCAGTCAGGGGAGTGTGGGTGCAGTGAGTGTGGCCAGTCAGGGGAGTGCGGGCAGTGAGTGCGGCCAGTCAGGGGAGTGTGGGTGCAGTGAGTGTGACCAGTCAGGGGAGTGCGGGTGCAGTGAGTGCGGCCAGTCAGGGGAGTGCGGGTGCAGTGAGTGCGGCCAGTCAGGGGAGTGCGGGTGCAGTGAGTGCGGCCAGTCAGGGGAGTGCGGGTGCAGTGAGTGTGACCAGTCAGGGGAGTGCGGGGGCAGTGAGTGCGGCCAGTCAGGGGAGTGTGGGTGCAGTGAGTGCGGCCAGTCAGGGGAGTGCGGGGGCAGTGAGTGTGACCAGTCAGGGGAGTGCGGGTGCAGTGAGTGCGGCCAGTCAGGGGAGTGGGGGTGCAGTGAGTGCGGCCAGTCAGGGGAGTGCGGGTGCAGTGAGTGCGGCCAGTCAGGGGAGTGCGGGTGCAGTGTGTGTGGTCAGTCAGGGGAGTGTGGGGACAGTGAGTGCGGCCAGTCAGGGGAGTGCGGGGGCAGTGAGTGTGACCAGTCAGGGGAGTGCGGGTGCAGTGAGTGCGGCCAGTCAGGGGAGTGCGGGTGCAGTGAGTGCGGCCAGTCAGGGGAGTGTGGGTGCAGTGAGTGCGGCCAGTCAGGGGAGTGCGGGTGCAGTGAGTGCGGCCAGTCAGGGGAGTGGGGGTGCAGTGAGTGCGGCCAGTCAGGGGAGTGCGGGTGCAGTGAGTGCGGCCAGTCAGGGGAGTGGGGGTGCAGTGAGTGCGGCCAGTCAGGGGAGTGTGGGTGCAGTGAGTGCGGCCAGTCAGGGGAGTGCGGGTGCAGTGAGTGCGGCCAGTCAGGGGAGTGCGGGTGCAGTGAGTGCGGCCAGTCAGGGGAGTGCGGGGACAGTGAGTGCGGCCAGTCAGGGGAGTGTGGGTGCAGTGAGTGTGGCCAGTCAGGGGAGTGCGGGCAGTGAGTGTGGCCAGTCAGGGGAGTGTGGGTGCAGTGAGTGTGGCCAGTCAGGGGAGTGCGGGCAGTGAGTGCGCTCAGTCAGGGGAGTGCGGGCAGTGAGTGTGGCCAGTCAGGGGAGTGCGGGCAGTGAGTGTGGCCAGTCAGGGGAGTGGGGGCAGTGAGTGCGGTCAGTCAGGGGAGTGCGGGTGCAGTGAGTGCGGTCAGTCAGCGGAGTGCGGGTGCAGTGAGTGCGGCCAGTCAGGGGAGTGTGGGTGCAGTGAGTGCGGTCAGTCAGGGGAGTGCGGGTGCAGTGAGTGCGGCCAGTCAGGGGAGTGCGGGTGCAGTGAGTGCGGCCAGTCAGGGGAGTGCGGGGGCAGTGAGTGCGGCCAGTCAGGGGAGTGCGGGGACAGTGAGTGTGGCCAGTCAGGGGAGTGTGGGTGCAGTGAGTGCGGCCAGTCAGGGGAGTGTGGGTGCAGTGAGTGTGGCCAGTCAGGGGAGTGCGGGTGCAGTGAGTGTGACCAGTCAGGGGAGTGCGGGTGCAGTGAGTGCGGCCAGTCAGGGGAGTGGGGGTGCAGTGAGTGCGGCCAGTCAGGGGAGTGCGGGTGCAGTGAGTGCGGCCAGTCAGGGGAGTGCGGGTGCAGTGTGTGTGGTCAGTCAGGGGAGTGTGGGGACAGTGAGTGCGGCCAGTCAGGGGAGTGCGGGGGCAGTGAGTGTGACCAGTCAGGGGAGTGCGGGTGCAGTGAGTGCGGCCAGTCAGGGGAGTGCGGGTGCAGTGAGTGCGGCCAGTCAGGGGAGTGTGGGTGCAGTGAGTGCGGCCAGTCAGGGGAGTGCGGGTGCAGTGAGTGCGGCCAGTCAGGGGAGTGCGGGTGCAGTGAGTGCGGCCAGTCAGGGGAGTGCGGGGACAGTGAGTGCGGCCAGTCAGGGGAGTGTGGGTGCAGTGAGTGTGGCCAGTCAGGGGAGTGCGGGCAGTGAGTGTGGCCAGTCAGGGGAGTGTGGGTGCAGTGAGTGTGGCCAGTCAGGGGAGTGCGGGCAGTGAGTGCGGTCAGTCAGGGGAGTGCGGGCAGTGAGTGTGGCCAGTCAGGGGAGTGCGGGCAGTGAGTGTGGCCAGTCAGGGGAGTGGGGGCAGTGAGTGCGGTCAGTCAGGGGAGTGCGGGTGCAGTGAGTGCGGTCAGTCAGGGGAGTGCGGGTGCAGTGAGTGCGGCCAGTCAGGGGAGTGTGGGTGCAGTGAGTGCGGTCAGTCAGGGGAGTGCGGGTGCAGTGAGTGCGGCCAGTCAGGGGAGTGCGGGTGCAGTGAGTGCGGCCAGTCAGGGGAGTGCGGGGGCAGTGAGTGCGGCCAGTCAGGGGAGTGCGGGGACAGTGAGTGTGGCCAGTCAGGGGAGTGTGGGTGCAGTGAGTGCGGCCAGTCAGGGGAGTGTGGGTGCAGTGAGTGTGGCCAGTCAGGGGAGTGCGGGTGCAGTGAGTGTGACCAGTCAGGGGAGTGCGGGTGCAGTGAGTGCGGCCAGTCAGGGGAGTGCGGGGGCAGTGAGTGCGGCCAGTCAGGGGAGTGCGGGTGCAGTGAGTGTGGCCAGTCAGGGGAGTGCGGGTGCAGTGAGTGCGGCCAGTCAGGGGGAGTGTGGGTGCAGTGAGTGTGACCAGTCAGGGGAGTGTGGGTGCAGTGAGTGCGGCCAGTCAGGGGAGTGCGGGTGCAGTGAGTGCGGCCAGTCAGGGGAGTGTGGGTGCAGTGAGTGTGACCAGTCAGGGGAGTGCGGGTGCAGTGAGTGTGACCAGCCAGGGGAGTGCGGGTGCAGTGAGTGCGGCCAGTCAGGGGAGTGCGGGTGCAGTGAGTGCGGCCAGTCAGGGGAGTGCGGGTGCAGTGAGTGTGACCAGTCAGGGGAGTGCGGGTGCAGTGAGTGCGGCCAGTCAGGGGAGTGCGGGGGCAGTGAGTGCGGCCAGTCAGGGGAGTGTGGGTGCAGTGAGTGTGACCAGTCAGGGGAGTGCGGCTGCAGTGAGTGCGGCCAGTCAGGGGAGTGCGGGGGCAGTGAGTGCGGCCAGTCAGGGGAGTGCGGGTGCAGTGAGTGCGGCCAGTCAGGGGAGTGTGGGTGCAGTGAGTGTGACCAGTCAGGGGAGTGTGGGTGCAGTGAGTGCGGCCAGTCAGGGGAGTGTGGGTGCAGTGAGTGCGGCCAGTCAGGGGAGTGCGGGGGCAGTGAGTGCGGCCAGTCAGGGGAGTGTGGGTGCAGTGAGTGCGGCCAGTCAGGGGAGTGCGGGTGCAGTGAGTGCGGTCAGTCAGGGGAGTGCCGGTGCAGTGAGTGCGGCCAGTCAGGGGAGTGCGGGGGCAGTGAGTGCGGCCAGTCAGGGGGAGTGCGGGTGCAGTGAGTGTGACCAGTCAGGGGAGTGCCGGTGCAGTGAGTGCGGCCAGTCAGGGGAGTGCGGGTGCAGTGAGTGTGACCAGTCAGGGGAGTGTGGGTGCAGTGAGTGCGGCCAGTCAGGGGGAGTGTGGGTGCAGTGAGTGTGACCAGTCAGGGGAGTGTGGGTGCAGTGAGTGCGGCCAGTCAGGGGAGTGCGGGTGCAGTGAGTGCGGTCAGTCAGGGGAGTGTGGGTGCAGTGAGTGCGGCCAGTCAGGGGAGTGCGGGTGCAGTGAGTGCGGTCAGTCAGGGGAGTGTGGGTGCAGTGAGTGCGGCCAGTCAGGGGAGTGCGGGTGCAGTGAGTGCGGCCAGTCAGGGGAGTGCGGGTGCAGTGAGTGCGGCCAGTCAGGGGAGTGCGGGTGCAGTGAGTGCGGTCAGTCAGGGGAGTGCGGGTGCAGTGAGTGTGGCCAGTCAGGGGAGTGCGGGTGCAGTGAGTGCGGCCAGTCAGGGGAGTGCGGGTGCAGTGAGTGCGGCCAGTCAGGGGAGTGCGGGGGCAGTGAGTGCGGCCAGTCAGGGGAGTGCGGGTGCAGTGAGTGCGGCCAGTCAGGGGAGTGCGGGTGCAGTGAGTGCGGGCAGTCAGGGGAGTGCGGGGGCAGTGAGTGCGGCCAGTCAGGGGAGTGTGGGTGCAGTGAGTGCGGCGAGTCAGGGGAGTGCGGGTGCAGTGAGTGTGACCAGTCAGGGGAGTGTGGGTGCAGTGAGTGCGGCCAGTCAGGGGAGTGCGGGTGCAGTGAGTGCGGCCAGTCAGGGGAGTGCGGGTGCAGTGAGTGCGGCCAGTCAGGGGAGTGCGGGGGCAGTGAGTGTGACCAGTCAGGGGAGTGCGGGGGCAGTGAGTGCGGCGAGTCAGGGGAGTGCGGGTGCAGTGAGTGTGACCAGTCAGGGGAGTGTGGGTGCAGTGAGTGCGGCCAGTCAGGGGAGTGCGGGGGCAGTGAGTGTGACCAGTCAGGGGAGTGTGGGTGCAGTGAGTGTGACCAGTCAGGGGAGTGTGGGTGCAGTGAGTGTGACCAGTCAGGGGAGTGTGGGTGCAGTGAGTGCGGCCAGTCAGGGGAGTGCGGGGGCAGTGAGTGTGACCAGTCAGGGGAGTGTGGGTGCAGTGAGTGCGGCCAGTCAGGGGAGTGCGGGTGCAGTGAGTGCGGCCAGTCAGGGGAGTGCGGGGGCAGTGAGTGCGGCCAGTCAGGGGAGTGCGGGTGCAGTGAGTCCGGCCAGTCAGGGGAGTGCGGGTGCAGTGAGTCCGGCCAGTCAGGGGAGTGCGGGTGCAGTGAGTGCGGCCAGTCAGGGGAGTGCGGGTGCAGTGAGTGTGGCCAGTCAGGGGAGTGCGGGGGCAGTGAGTGTGGCCAGTCAGGGGAGTGCGGGTGCAGTGAGTGCGGCCAGTCAGGGGAGTGCGGGGGCAGTGAGTGCGGCCAGTCAGGGGAGTGCGGGGGCAGTGAGTGCGGTCAGTCAGGGGAGTGCGGGTGCAGTGAGTGTGGCCAGTCAGGGGAGTGTGGGGGCAGTGAGTGTGGCCAGTCAGGGGAGTGCGGGTGCAGTGAGTGCGGCCAGTCAGGGGAGTGCGGGGGCAGTGAGTGCGGCCAGTCAGGGGAGTGCGGGTGCAGTGAGTGTGACCAGTCAGGGGAGTGCGGGTGCAGTGAGTGCGGCCAGTCAGGGGAGTGTGGGGGCAGTGAGTGCGGCCAGTCAGGGGAGTGCGGGGGCAGTGAGTGTGGCCAGTCAGGGGAGTGCGGGTGCAGTGAGTGCGGCCAGTCAGGGGAGTGCGGGGGCAGTGAGTGCGGCCAGTCAGGGGAGTGCGGGTGCAGTGAGTGTGACCAGTCAGGGGAGTGCGGGTGCAGTGAGTGCGGCCAGTCAGGGGAGTGCGGGTGCAGTGAGTGCGGCCAGTCAGGGGAGTGCGGGGGCAGTGAGTGCGGCCAGTCAGGGGAGTGCGGGTGCAGTGAGTGTGACCAGTCAGGGGAGTGCGGGGGCAGTGAGTGCGGCCAGTCAGGGGAGTGCGGGGGCAGTGAGTGCGGGCAGTCAGGGGAGTGCGGGTGCAGTGAGTGCGGGCAGTCAGGGGCCCGCTGGCAACAAATACTTGTGAGAAATTCTGAAGGCTGCTTTCTGTTGAGTCTCATGTATCCCTCCAGGTGCTGATTGGCTGCCTTTCGATAAGGTGCTGTGTCCGGAGCGGTTGCAATACTCAAGGCTCCCATTGAAGAGAGAGAATGATCACAAGCTGGGGTTGTGCGCGGCAGCACAATGCTCGTTCTCCGCAGGCAGGAGTGAGGACAGTATGTTCAAGGGATGAAGGGACGTGAAACCAGCATTATCCAGATCCATGGGGGCATGAGGTGAGCGAGCAGCCATGTCTGTGTGTGTGGGGAGACGATGTCTGATGTCTGTGGGGGGGTTGTGGGGGCCAGCAATGAGGCCAGCGATGTCTGTATGGGAGAGGGGGGTCATTAATGTGTGTGGGGGGGATTGTGGGGCAGCGATGAGGCCAGCGATGTGTGTGGGGGGCTAGTGGAGGCCAGAGATGTATGTAGGGGGGTTGGGGTGGGGCCAGCGATGTGTGTGTGTGTGGGGGGGATGGGGGGGGGGGGGCTAGTGGAGGCCAGCGATATGTGTGGGGGGGTTGTAGGGGCCAGCGATGTCTGTGGGGTTTGGATGGCAGTGATCTGGATGCTGGGAGGTCTTTTCCGCGATCTCCCAGCGATGTTCACATGCGCGGGTTCCCACTCATCCTGCTGATTTCAGGCTCTTTGGCGTGAATAGGCCCCGTCCCCCGGGTTTTTAATGAGATTCACGACTGAGACCTCTGCATTGCACAGAGTGCGGAGATTCAGGTCTGAAACTGCTCTGTAAAAACAGTCTCAACTCCATTTGTAGCTCAGCCAATCAGATTATGGGAAAAACAGAGAGATGTCCCCCTGAAACTGAGCCAGAACTGTCCAAGGGAATGAAATAGTGGCGCACTGTCCGATACTGAGTGTACTCCCTATCTCTGTAACCAACAGCAACCCCTCCCTATCTCTGTAACCAACAGCAACCCCTCCCTATCTCTGTAACCAACAGCAACCCCTCCCTATCTCTGTAACCTCCTCCAACCCCTCCCTATCTCTGTAACCAACTGCAACCCCTCCCTATCTCTGTAACCAATTGCAACCCCTCCCTATCTCTGTAACCAACAGCAACCCCTCCCTATCTCTGTAACCAACTGCAACCCCTCCCTATCTCTGTAACTAACTGCAACCCCTCCCTATCTCTGTAACCTCCTCCAACCCCTCCCTATCTCTGTAACCTCCTCCAACCCCTCCCTATCTCTGTAACCAACTGCAACCCCTCCCTATCTCTGTAACCTCCTCCAACCTCTCCCTATCTCTGTAACCTCCTCCAACCTCTCCCTATCTCTGTAACCAACAGCAACCCCTCCCTATCTCTGTAACCAACTGCAACCCCTCCCTATCTCTGTAACCAACTGCAACCCCTCCCTCTCTGTAACCTCCTCCAACCCCTCCCTATCTCTGTAACCAACTGCAACCCCTCCCTATCTCTGTAACCAACTGCAACCCCTCCCTATCTCTGTAACCTCCTCCAACCTCTCCCTATCTCTGTAACCAACAGCAACCCCTCCCTATCTCTGTAACCAACTGCAACCCCTCCCTATCTCTGTAACCAACTGCAACCCCTCCCTCTCTGTAACCTCCTCCAACCCCTCCCTATCTCTGTAACCAACTGCAACCCCTCCCTATCTCTGTAACCTCCTCCAATCCCTCCCTCTCTCTATAACCAACTGCAACCCCTCCCTCTCTGTAACCTCCTCCAACCCCTCCCTATCTCTGTAACCAACTGCAACCCCTCCCTATCTCTGTAACCAACTGCAACCCCTCCCTATCTCTGTAACCTCCTCCAATCTCTCCCTATCTCTGTAACTAACAGCAACCCCTCCCTATCTCTGTAACCAACTGCAACCCCTCCCTATCTCTGTAACTAACTGCAACCCCTCCCTATCTCTGTAACCAACTGCAACCCCTCCCTATCTCTGTAACTAACTGCAACCCCTCCCTATCTCTGTAACCTCCTCCAACCCCTCCCTATCTCTGTAACCTCCTCCAACCTCTCCCTATCTCTGTAACCAACTGCAACCCCTCCCTATCTCTGTAACCAACTGCAACCCCTCCCTATCTCTGTAACCTCCTCCAACCTCTCCCTATCTCTGTAACCTCCTCCAACCTCTCCCTATCTCTGTAACCAACTGCAACCCCTCCCTATCTCTGTAACCAACTGCAACCCCTCCCTATCTCTGTAACCAACTGCAACCCCTCCCTATCTCTGTAACCTCCTCCAATCTCTCCCTATCTCTGTAACCAACAGCAACCCCTCCCTATCTCTGTAACCAACTGCAACCCCTCCCTATCTCTGTAACTAACTGCAACCCCTCCCTATCTCTGTAACCAACTGCAACCCCTCCCTATCTCTGTAACTAACTGCAACCCCTCCCTATCTCTGTAACCTCCTCCAACCCCTCCCTATCTCTGTAACCAACTGCAACCCCTCCCTATCTCTGTAACCTCCTCCAACCTCTCCCTATCTCTGTAACCAACTGCAACCCCTCCCTATCTCTGTAACCAACTGCAACCCCTCCCTATCTCTGTAACCAACAGCAACCCCTCCCTATCTCTGTAACCTCCTCCAATCCCTCCCTATCTCTGTAACCTCCTCCAACCCCTCCCCATCTCTGTAACCTCCTCCAATCCCTCCCTATCTCTGTAACCAACTGCAATCCCTCCCTATCTCTGTAACCAACAGCAACCCCTCCCTCTCTCTGTAACCAACTGCAACCCCTCCCTCTCTCTGTAACCAACTGCAATCCCTCCCTATCTCTGTAACTTCCTCCAACCCCTCTTTATCTTGGTAATCTCTCTAATCCTATCCCACTCTGAGATCTCTGACTCCTCCATCTCTGGTTTCCTGTGCATTCCTGAATCTAATCTCTCCTCCATTGACGACAGTATCTCAAACTGCCAAGTTCCTGAGTTCTGGAACTCTTTCACTAATTCTCCTCCACCTCTCTCTGCCCCTTTAAGACGCTCCTTAAACCGAGCTTTTTGGTGCTGGGTGTCGATGGGAAGTTTGGAATGAAGAATGAAGAATGAAGATTATTTGGCGAGAACCTTAATGGATCTGAAACCAAGGTGGACAGATGGAGTTATGATTCAGATCAGTCATGATCTCACTGAATGATGGAACAGGCTGGAGGGGCTGAATGGCCTCCTCCTGTTTCCAAATTGTGGGAGTTTGCTTTGCTAAAATTAGCTGCCGTGTTTCCTACATCAGAACAATAACCACATTTCAGAAATGCTTCATTGGGTTTGGGATGTCCTGAGGTGGTGATTGGAGCGACAGAAATGGAAATATTTCTTTTTATAGTTTGAGAGGATTGCCTTAAACCAACAAATGACTGAATTCCCCAGTCTGTCATTTCCACCTGAAGCCCTTCACTTTCTAATCGTTTGGTGAATGGAAATGTATCTCTGGGTAAAATGTCTCCTTGCTCTTTGTGATATTTATTGCAGTGTTTGTGTGCAGTGACTCTGGTGTTGAGAAAGGGAAGGGAATGAGTGGACTGGGTGAAACTATTAAACCTGTGCTGACACAGCCTGTGAACAGGCAGTCAGCACACAGACCATAATACCAGTCACTGACAACAGTCCCAGAAATAAACCTCAGCCTCACGCTGCCTCTTCAATAGCAGCAGAACAGGTGGATCGTTCCAACACAACCTCCCTGCCCTTAAAGTCTGTGGCTGGAATTTTGCCGGCACGTCCGCTTCGGAATCGGGGCGTGTGAGGCTCGCAGGAAGAATTCTCCGTTGGCCTCGGGTGGGATTTTATGAGCCTCGCACGAGTGAGGTTGTAAAATCCTGGCCTGTGTCTCGGCTAATTAAGGCAGGACACCATCTGCCTTCTTATCCAACTGTCCTGTTGCTTTAAGAGACCGGTGTCCCTGCACATCAAGGTTCCTCTGATCCTCGGTGCTTCCCAGGGTCCTGCCGTTCATCGTGTATTCCCTTGTCTTGTTTGTCCTGCCCAGGTGCAGCAGCTCACACTGGCCCAGATCGAATTCCATTTGCCCCTGACCATCCTGTCTATATCCTCCTGCAATCTAAGGCTTTCTTCCTCCCTGTTTATCACCCCAACAATTTTGTGACAGTAATAAATAAACTTTAAAACACACACACACCATCTCTCTGTCACAGATACAAACACACACACATAGCAGGATTTTAGAACCTCGCTCGAGCGAGACCGGGAATTCTGTCAACGGACCTTTCCATTGTCCACCCCTCACCCACTCCGATTCCATCGCAGGCGAGGCGGTAGAATTACAGTGCCAGTCACACGCACACACACACGCTTACACACACACGCTTACACACACACGCTTACATATGCACATTCTCTGACACAGATACACATTAAAAACCTGTCAGATAGACACATAATGTGGAGATGCCGGCGTTGGACTGGGGTAAACACTTAAGAAGTCTCACAACACCAGGTTAAAGTCCAACAGGTTTATTTTTTTTATACTTTTCCAATTCAATCAAATCAAATCCAATTCAGAGTCTCAACAAGTTGAGACATTTCAGATCCAGGCTGACAAGACAGGGCGAGCGACCAAATTACCCTGTCCTGGGCCCGATCTTCATGAGCCAAGCTGATTGGAGAAGGGGGAGGTTCCTCCTCCAAGGCTTGAGCTCATTTGCATCTTAGTCAAAAGGCCGAGATGCTGCTTTTAAAAATTGCTTCATATGAAACATATGAAGCTTCAGTGTAACCCAATGACCTCAACCAAGTGCAGCATCCAATCCACACTACACTTGATCTTAGCCAAAAGGCCCAACAGGTTTATTTGGCAGCACGCGCTTTCGGAGTCTCAAACTCCTGCACTCACCTGATGAAGGAGCAGTGCTCCGAAAGCTCATGCTGCCAAATAAACCTGTTGGACATTAACCTGGTTGTGAGATTTCTGACTGAGATAGACACATAAACAGACTTGCTAAAACACATTCACACAGTCACTCAAACTCACACATTCTCACAGACACAATAAACTATCAGAGAAACAGGTTTATTATTTAATGAATAAAGATGTTTGGCTCACTCACTGAAGCTTGTGTAAACTCTCCGAAACAGCTCATCCATCCCAGGAAATATTCATGAGGATCAGTTTGAGGTTCCAGAAAGTTCACATCAGGCAGGAGAGATTCTCAGTTCCAATATCCTCTTTAAACAAGTTTCCACTGTGATGTGCAGATTTAAATGTCACTCAGATCAATCTGTTTGTCTCAATATTGCTGCTGCTTTCATCCTGCTGATGATGGACTGTGCTGAGTTTGAGATGTTTCTGGGTAAAGTTCGCCCCCTTTAGATGTTCCTGTCTCCCTCGGCTGGTCTAAAACCCCAATAATCCAGGAAGATGAACAGGGAACTGGGAAAGAGCAGCACATGTGTGATGTCTCTATTCTGCTGCTGTGGTGTTTACAGAATCACAGAATCCAACAGCACAGAGAGAGGCCATTCAGCCCATCGTCTGTGTGCTGGCTCTGTGAAAGAGCTTTCCGATTAGTCCCACCCACTCCCCCGTCCTTTCCCCAGCACTCTGCAAGATGTTTCTGTTCAAATCGCTCTCCAATTCCCTTTTGAAAGTTATTATTGAATCTGCTTCCACCGCCCTTTCAGGCAGCACATTCCAGATCACAACAACTCACTGAGTCAAATAAATTGCCCTCATCTCCCCCTCTGGTTCTTTTCCCGATTCTCTTCAATGTGTGTCCCTCTGGTTACCCACCCTCCTGTCACTGCAAACACTTTCTCCTGATTTACTCCATCAAAACTCTTCCTGATTGTTGATGTTTATTTGAGGGGGACGGGACACGGTGACCAGTCACTGGTTTTCTTGCCCATGTTTAACCTGAAGCCACGAAGCCATGGGGTCCGGAGTTGGTGCTGAGAACTCTCAGGGTAACAGGTCCACAGCAGACGCCTTCTCCTTGGCCCTGCACCCAACCCTGGAACACCTAGATAACAAGGACACCGATGTCAGACTCCTATTCATAGACTACAGCTCAGCCTTCAACACCATTATTCCTCTGAAATTCATCTCCAAACTCCGTGGCCTGGGCCTTGGCACCTCCCTCTGCGACTGGATCCTGAACTTCCTAACTCACAGACGACAATCAGTAAGGATAGGCAACAACACCTCCTCCACGATCACCCTCAACACCGGTACCCCACAAGGCTGTGTTCTCAGCCCCCTACTATACTCCTTATACACCTGTGACTGTGCGGCCAAATTCCCCTCCAACTTGATGTTCACGTTTGCTGACGTCGCCACCGTAGTGGGTCGGATCTCAAACAATGAAGAGACAGAGAACAGGAATGAGACAGAGAATCTGGTGAACTGGTGCGGCAACAATAATCTCTCCCTCAATGTCAACAAAACAAAGGAGATTGTCATCGACTTCAGGAAGAATAGAGGAGAACATGTTCCAGCTACATAATCCAGAAACTCAGCTAATGTTCTGGGGACCCGGGTTTGAATCCCGCCACAGCAGATGATGGAATTTGAATTCAACAAAAAAATATCTGGAATGAAGAATCTACTGACGACCATGAAACCATTGCCAATTGTCGGAAAAACCCATCGGGTTTACTAATGTCCTTTAAAGAAGGAAATCTACCATCCTTACCCGGTCTGGCCTACATGTGACTCCAGAGCCACAGCAATGTGGTTGACTCTTAACTGCCCTCGGACAACTAGGGATGGGCAATAAATGCTGACCAGCCAGCGACGCCCATGTCCCACGAATGAATTTTTAAAAATGGGGTGAAGTAAAAATGGTCGAGAGATTCAGGTTTTTATGTGTCCAGATCACCAACAACCTGTCCTGGTCCCCCCATGCTGACACTATAGTTAAGAAAGCCCACCAATGCCTCGACTTTCTCAGAAGATGAAGGAAATTTGGCATGTCAGCTACGACTCTCCCCAACTTTTACAGATGCACCATAGAAAGCATTCTTTCTGGTTGTATCACAGCTTGGTATGGCTCCTGCTCTGTCCAAGACTACAAGGAACTACAAAGGGTTGTGAATGTAGCCCAATCCATCACGCAAACCAGCCTCTCATCCATTGACTCTGTCTACACTTCCCGCTGCCTTGTCAAAGCAGCCAGCATAATTAAGGATCCCACGCACCCCGGACATTCTCTCTTCCACCTTCTTCCGTCGGGAAAAAGATTCAAAAGTCTGAGGTCACGTACCAACCAACTCAAGAACAGCTTCTTCCCTGCTGCTGTCAGACTTTTGAATGGGCTTACCTTGCATTAAGGTGATCTCTCTCTACACCCTAGCTATGACTGTAATACTACATTCTGCACTCTCTCCTTTTCTTCTCTATGAACGGTATGCTTTGTCTGTATAGTGCGCAAGAAACAATACTTTTCACTGTATGTTAATACATGTGACAATAATAAATCAAATCAAATCAAACATATGGTCCTCATCAACGGGAATCTGTCACGTTAGCCTTGCTGGCAGGATTGGAGGCCATTGAGGCCCCCAAAGAGGTGGGGCCAATGCTCCTTGGGAAATGTCAGCCTGGCACTGCCAGCCAGGCATCCTGGCATTGCCCACTGGGCACCCTGGCAGTGAACCTTATTTCTAGATTTTCCCACAAGATGTAACATCATCTTCACATCCACCCTGTCAGTATCCTCTGCAATGCCTCTCTGATAGCTTCAAGACTTTATTCACTAATTTCTAGCAAGTATGCGTGGGTTTGCTAACTGTATTTAAAGTGGGTTTTAAATCTATAGGAATAATCCTTTCCCTAAGCAAAAACAGAAAAATTATCGAAAGCCAGTCTGGTTTCATAATGCACCTTGGGGTTCTGGTCCAGCACCCGAATAATCCCTATTCAATGTTTGAACAAGGATGTAATATTTTCAATTCTCCTGGCCCCTGGCACACCCTGATTTTAACAAAGAAATGTTGTGGCCAGAGACTCCAGAATTCCCTCTCTCACTTCCCTCAGTATCCTCATGTGAACAAAGACATTAGAAGCAGGGCTCGGCAACTCTGCCCCTCGAGCCTGTTCCATTCAACATGATCATGGTGGATCTGATTGTAACCTCATTCCTGCTGACCCCCCATTAACCTTTCACCCCTTGTCCATCAAGAATCTATCAGGGTCTGCCTTAAAAATATTCGAAAATTCTGCTTTCACTGCCTTTTGAGAAAGAAAGTTCCAGAAACTCTCAAACTTCAGAGGAAAAAAAAAATCACCTCATCTCTGTCTTAAATTGATGAACCTTATTTTTAAACAGTGACCCCCGGTTCTAGATTCACCCACAAGAGGAAACATCTTCTCCACATCCACCCTGTCAATACCCCTCAGTATCTCAAAGGTTTGATCAAGTCACCTCTTATTCTTCTAAACCCCAGCGGATACAAACCTAACCTCTCTAACCTTTCCTCATAAAACAACCCATCCGTTCCTGGTATTACCCTTTAAACCTCCTCTGAACTACTTCTAACACATTGACATTTTTGCTTAAATAAGGAGGCCAATACTGTCCACAATACTCCAGATGTGGCCTCACCAATGTCCTGTATAATTGAAACATAACCTCCCTATTTTTATAACTAATTTCCCATCACAATAAACAATAACATTCTGTTAGCTTTCCCAATTACTTGCTGTACCAGTATACTAGCATTTTGCAACTCGCGCACTCAGACACGCAGATCCCTCTGCACCTCAGAGCATCCTCAGAAACGTCTGAACCCATCCTCGTGACCTATCAATGCTAACAGACCACCTATCTAATACCTCCTCCTTTAGCCCGGACACTATCTCAGCTCCCTTCCCCGGTCAGTGACGCATCCCCAAGACTCTTCCACCATTCACAGAGACACTCAAAATAGGACAAGTGTAAAACCGGGGCTCGTTAATATAAGATGACCACCAATCGAGACAGCTCCTTGGTAAATATTTCAGTATCTTGGACATGTTCTCTTACTCCATGTATAAATCCCCTTTTTAGACCCCAATCAGCACCACCCCTCCTTCCACCCACCCTTTTATTATTTATGTGCCGATAGACGACGACTGGATTCCCTTTGATGTTAACTGCCAATCCCTTCTCATACTCTCCCTTTGTTTCTTGGATTTATTTTCATTTCCTCTCTGAACTTTCTATATTCAGTCTCTTTCTCACTTGTATCATCCACAAAACATTTGTCGTGCCCCTCTTTCTGCTGAATATTATTCTTTATCCCTTTTATCATCCAGGAAGCTCTGGGTTTGTTTGCCCTGCTGTTTCCCTTCAAAGGGTTGGGCCTCATCTACAATCCAACCCTCCCCTCTGTGAAGACGGAGCATTGATCCATTCCAGCTTTCTCTGCTAATCTTTCATTCCCATTTACCTCCAGACCCATTCCCACCCCAATGAAAATGAATCTCCTCCTGATTAAAAATTTTCGCTTGAAAATCTCTTCGGTTCCCAAAGCCTGTTCCACCATTCACAGGAACAGGAGGAGTTCAGACAACCTCGAGACTCTCACCATCCACAGGAACATCAGGTACAGGACAATCCAAAACTGGCCTTTGTTAACATAAAATGATCACCAATAAATACTGCTGATAATTCAGGAGAAATGTCTTTACCCAGGGAGTGGAGAGAATGTGGGACTCGCTCCCATGGGGAATGGGGAGAATGTGGGACTCGCTCCCACGGGGAATGGGGAGAATGTGGGACTCGCTCCCACAGGGAGTGGGGAGAATGTGAAACTCGCTCCCACAGGGAGTGGGGACAATGTGGGACTCGCTCCCACAGAGAGTGGGGAGAATGTGGGACTCACTCCCACAGGGAGTGGGGAGAATGTGGGATTCACTCCCATAGGGAGTGGAGAGAATGTGTGACTCGCTCCCACGGGGAGTGGGGAGAATGTGGAATCACAGCAAATGATTGAAAGAAGCAGCATTGATGGTGAAGGGAAGCTGTATTAATAATTGAAGGAGAGAGGAATAGAAGGAGATGCTGATAGGGTGAGAGGAAGAGGGGGTGAGAGGAGGGTCATGTGGAGCAGGAAGACCAGCATGGAGCAGATGGGCTGAATGGCCTGTTCCTGTTCAGTGAATTCTATTTATATTTGAATGATTCTAACACTCGACTCAATCCCTAAAGTGTCTCTGATCAGTGGTGAAGTGAGAATTGGAATTGGATTTATTGGGAAAGCAGGATGGAGAATGTGGTCTGTTCATACAAGCAGCAGCTGAACAGAGAAATCTATTCACAGGGGAATGTGCAATCTTACGTCAGCTGGTGAAATCCAGATTGCACTAAGTGTGTTCATTACAAACTCCAGACACGCTGCAAAACCCATAATTAGTCTTCAGCGCTGTAACATTATCCTGTCAGCGTTATTACTTTATTACATGCTTCATTTTAATGGATAAAAACAGTGTTTTAAACTGCGCTCCCTGACTCGCTCAGGAAGGAGACTCAGAGCAACAGTGACTGGGCCTATAGGAGGCTCATGTCCCTGATCTCAGGTCACCCGTAGCCCAGGCCCCAGTCCCTGCGGGAGCGAGTCCCACGTCCTTCCCACTCCCTGTGGGAGTGAGTCCCAGATTCTCCCCATTCCCCGTAGGAGTGAGTCACACATTCTCCCCACTCCCTGTGGGAGCGAGTCCCACATCCTTCCCACTCCCTGTGGGACTTAGTCCCAAATTCTCCCCACTCCCTGTGGGAGTGAGTCCCACATTCTCCCACTCCCTGTGGGAGCGAGTCCCACATTCTCTCCATTCCCTGTGGGAGCGAGTTCCACATTCTCCCCACTCCCTGTGGGAGCGAGTTCCACATTTTCCCCATTCCCTGTGGGAGCAAGTCCCACATTCTCCCCATTCCCCATCATTTCCTGCAGTGTTTTCAGTCTAGAATCATTCAATCAATCAGCCTCAATCACAGGCTTTGGGCCCATCTAAAGAAGCAATTGCCCCTCACTAGAGGCTGGTTGGAGTGAGTTAGAGACCAGGTCCCAGACAGAAAGGATTTTGAACTGAGATTTTATTCACTGAAATGTCCAGAGCATTGAGAAGTCTGAAATGACACAGTTACACTGAGTTTCCACCAGTGAGTAAGATCTCAGATTTCCTTCCAATGGTTAAGTTTCATCACTCACAGGAAAGGGAATCTTTTCTTTAACATTCTCGGTATGTCCAACATCGACTTTTCTCTCCTGTGTGACCATTAGAATCCCAAGTTCGGAATTATATGTGATACAATGAGGCTGTAGCAGACACACAGAATGAGATGCCACAGTAGGAAACCATTGACCTTCAATCTGTGTCCCTCTGGTTACCCACCCTCCTGTCACTGGAAACACTTTCTCCTGATTTACTCTCTCTACAATAATTATAAATCACTGGTTAAACCCCAGCTGGAGAATAGTGTCCAGTTCTGGGCTCCACACTTTAGGAGGGATGTCAGGGCCTTGGAGAGGGTGCGGAGGAGATTTACTGGAATGTTCCCAGGGATGAGGGGCCTCAGTGAATGTGGAGAGACTGGAGAAGCTGGGATTGTTCTCCTGGGAGCAGAGAAGGTTCAGAGGAGATTGAATAGAGGAGCTCAAAATCAGGAAGAGTTTAGATGGAGTAAATCAGGAGAAAGTGTTTGCAGTGACAGGAGGGTGGGTAACCAGAGGGACACAGATTGAAGAGAATCGGGAAAAGAACCAGAGGGGGAGATGAGGGGAGTTTAT
Source organism: Mustelus asterias (assembly GCF_964213995.1). Lineage (NCBI taxonomy): Eukaryota > Metazoa > Chordata > Chondrichthyes > Carcharhiniformes > Triakidae > Mustelus > Mustelus asterias. The sequence continues at coordinate 137,852,088 of NC_135808.1, forward strand.
TTGACACAGTGAGTTCCTGTGATCTGGAATGTGCTGCCTGAACGGGCGGTGGAAGCAGATTCAATAATAACTTTCAGCTACAGAATCGGTTTTGGGACCAACTGGGGAACTCGTTCAAACAGCCAGCACACACGGAGCCCTCAACAATATCCTCCGACCTCCCTCAGTCCCTCACTCAGTCACCTCACCATTAACCTCTGACCTCCCTCACACTATCACCCCAACATTAACCTCTGACCTCCCTCACTCTGTCACCCCAACATTAACCTCCGACCTCCCTCACTCTGTCACCCCAACATTAACCTCTGACCTCCCTCACACTGTCATCCCAACATTAACCTCTGACCTCACACTGTCACCTCAGTTTTGCGAAGTTGTGTGTGTGTGAGGAATATTTTTGGATCAGCTATTTGATGATGTTGGTAATTCTGAGAGTGAATGTCAGAGTTTGGGGTTTTTTACTCAGGTTGTTGTTAATGACAGTCAGACCCACTCAATCCTGTCAACAGTCTCCACGTCCCCGACAACCCGGAGCGCGGCCTTTTCGACCCAATTCCCAGTGAAATGATGGCCGGTCTTGTGGCTGATCAAAGTGATCCTTCTCCTCGTTGCTCAGCAACAGCGGAAACAGGGCTTGGAGACAACATCCGAATGGCCACACCTTTGACAAAGTGGAAATGGAAAATGACACTTCACCAGGTGAATGTTTGCTGCTATGTCACTGGGCTGAAAGGGAATTGAAACTCCGTTATGTTTGATCCACCGTCAAACGTAGCTGTTTGACCAGGATTCTGCTCACCTGTCCTCATATTCCTTCTCTAATCCCTGCCAAATGCTGCCTAACCTACCCCCTGTGTGAAGCGTCTTGTGGTGCAATGGGTATCTTTCCCGCCTCAGAGACAGAGTCCGGGTTCAAAACCCACTCCAGGACCTGATGGTGAGAGAATGTGGCCAATCAGGTTCATTACCAAGCTGCAAATGTCTCCAATACACCTGTGACAGGGAGTGAGAGTGGCAGATTCTCCTGGTCACTCAATGCTGGCCGTGTAACTGCCTCTGGTGACAGGTAAATTGTAAACCTCACACATTTAATACATCAATCATTTCTCCCTCCCAGTTTCAGCAATGTTTCTGTGCTGACCAGCAAACAAGATTCGCCATTCTTTCCCATCCAGAAAGTTTTACATTTCCAAATGAGGGAATTCTCTGGAAATCTGTGTCTGTCTGTAGCACCAATAATAACTGCCGTTGAATACAATACCTCAAACTTCCCGATATAATCAGCATTTAGAATAGTCATCGCAGACGTTAACATTCAGTTACAGTATCACTTCAAACACTCTCTCTAGAACAAGCTGAGCACATCCCACAACCAGAGTGTCTCATTCCCCCAGTTACAAAGAACAAAGAAAATTACAGCACAGGAACAGGCCCTTCAGCCCTCCAAGCCTGCACTGACCATGCTGCCCGACTTGACTAAAACCTCCTACCCTTCCGGGGACCATATCCCTCTATTCCCATCCTATTCATGTATTTGTCAAGACGCCCCTTCAAACTCACTATCGTATCTGATTCCACTACTTCCCCCGGCAGCAAGTTCTAGGAACCCACCACCCTCTGTGTAAACAATCTGCCTCGTACATCTCCTTTAAACTTTGCCCCTCACACCTTAAACCTATGCCCCCTAGTAATTGATTCTTCCACCCTGGGAAAAACCTTCTGACTATCCATTCTGTCCATGCCTCTCATAATCTTGTGGACTTCAATCAGGTCTCCCCTCAACCTCCGTCGTTCCAGTGAGAACAAACCAAGTTTCTCCAGCCTCTCTTCATAGCTAATGCCCTCCATACCAGGCAACATCCTGGTAAATATTTTCTGTACCCTCTCCAAAGCCTCCACATCCTTCTGGTAGTGTGGCGACCAGAATTGAAAACTATATTCCAAGTGCGGCCTAACTAAGGTTCGATAAAGCTGCAATATGATTTGCCAACTTTTTAACTCAATACCCAGGCCGATGAAGGCAAGCATGCCGTATGCATTCTTGACTACCTTCTCCACCTGCGTTGCCACTTTCAGTGATCTGTGTACCTGTACACCCAGATCCCTCTGCCTATCAATACTCTTAAGGGTTCTGCCATTCACTGTATATTTTCTATCTGTATTAGACCTTCCAAAATGCATTACCTCACATTTGTCCAGATTAAATTCCATTTGCCATCTCTCTGCCCAAGCCTCCAACCAATCTATATCCTGCTGTATCCTCTGATGGTCCTCATCGCTATCTGCAAATCCACCAACCTTTGTGTTGTCCGCAAACTTACTCATCATTCATATTGATATATATTACAAACAGCAAAGGTCCCAGCACTGATCCCTGAGGAACGCCACTTGTCACAGCCCTCCATTCAGAAATGCACCCTTCCACTGCTACCTTCTGTCTTCTTTGACCAGTTTTGTATCCACCTTGCCAGCTCATCTCTAATCCCATGCGACTTCACCTTCTGCACCAGTCTGCCATCATGTATTAGCATGGATAGAGGATTGGTTAACTACCAGAAAGCATAGAGTGGGGGTAAATGGGTGTTTGTCTGGTTGGCGATCAGTGACTCGTGGTGTGCCTCAGGGATCAGTGTTGGGACCGCAATTGTTTACGATTTACAGAGATGATTTGGAGTTGGGGACCAAGTGTAGTGTGTCAAAATTCACAGATGACACTAAGACGAGTGGCAGAGCGAAGTGTGGAGAGGATGCTGAAAGTCTGCAAAGGGATATAGATAGTCTAAGTGAATGGGCGAGGGTCTGGCAGATGGAGTACAATGTTGGTAAATGTGAGGTCATCCACTTTGGTAGGAATAACAGCAAAATGGTCGATTATTAAGCCGAGATATTTGAATCATCGATAGTCACGGGTGGGGTGCCTCAAGATTGGAGAGTGGCAAATGTTGTGCCTTTGTTTGAAAAGGGCTGCAGGGAAAAGCCTGGGAACTACAGGCCAGTGAGCCTCACATCTGTGGTGGGTAAATTGTTGGAAGGTATTTTGAGAGACTGGATCTACAGGCATTTAGAGACGCAAGGACTGATTAGGGACAGTCAGCATGGCTTTGTGAGTGGAAAATCATGTCTCACAAATTTAACTGAGTTTTTTGAAGGGGGAACCAAGAAGGTAGATGAGGGCAGTACAGTTGATGTTGTCTACATGGACTTTAGCAAGGCCTTTGACAAGGTACCGCATGGTAGGTTGTTGCATAAAGTTAAATCTCACGGGATCCGGGGTGAGGTATCTAAATGGATACAAAACTGGCTTCTTGACAGAAGCCAGAGGGTGGTTGTAGAGAGTTGTTTTTCAAACTGGAGGCCTGTGACCAGCGGTGTGCCTCAGGAATCAGTGCTGGGCCCACTGTTATTTGTCATTTATATTAATGATTTGGATGAGAATAGAGGGGGCATGGTTGGTAAGTTTGCAGATGACACCAAGATTGGTGGCATGGTGGAAAGTGAGGAAAGTTATCTCCAATTGCAGCGGGATCTTGATCAATTGGGCCAGTGGGCTGACGAATGGCAGATGGAGTTTAATTTAGACAAATGCGAGGTAATGCATTTTGGTAGATTGAACCAGGGCAGGACTTACTCAGTTAATGGCAGGGCATTGGGGAAAGTTACAGAACAAAGAGATCTGGGGGTACATGTTCATAGCTCCTTGAAAGTGGAGTCACAGGTGGGCAGAGTGGTGAAGAAGGCATTCGGCATGCTTGGTTTCATTGGTCAGAACATTGAATACAGGAGTTGGGACGTCTTGTTAAAGTTGTACAAGACATTGGTAAGGCCACACTTGGAATACTGTGTGCAATTCTAGTCACCCTATTATAGAAAGGATATTATTAAACTAGAAAGAGTGCAGAAAAGATTTACTAGGATGCTGCCGGGACTTGATGGATTGAGTTATAAGGAGAGGCTGTAGAGACTGGGACTTTTTTCTCTGGAGCATAGGAGGCTGAGGGGTGATCTTATAGAGGTCTATAAAATAATGAGGGCATAGACAAGGTAGATAGTCAATATCTTTTCCCAAAGGTAGGGGAGTCTAAAACTAGAGGACATAGGTTTAAGGTGAGAGGGGAGCGATACAAAAGTGTCCAGAGGGGCAATTTTTTCACACAGAGGGTGGTGAGTGTCTGGAACAAGCTGCCAGAGGTAGTAGTAGAGGCGGGAACAATTTTATCTTTTAAAAAGCATTTAGATAGTTACATGGGTACTATGGGTATAGAGGGTTATGGGCCAAATGTGGGCAATTGGGATTCGCCTAGGGGTTTTCAAAAAGAAAAGGAGGCATGGACAAGTTGGGCCGAAGGGCCTGTTTCCATGCTGTAAACCTCTATGACTCTATAATGGTAAAAGGTTGCAGCATGCTGCTGTGCAGAGGGACCTGGGTGTCCTTGTGCAAGAATTTCAAGGAGTTGGTTTGCAGGTGCAGCAGGTAATTAAGAAGACAAATGGAATTTTGTCCTTCATTGCTAGAGGGATGGAGTTTAAAAACAGCGAGGTTATGTTGCAGCTGTATAAGGTGCTGGTGAGGCCACACCTGGAGTACTGTGTACAGTTTTGGTCTCCTTACTTGAGAAAGGATATACTGGCACTGGAGGGGGTGCAGAGGAGATTCACTAGGTTGATTCCAGAGTTGAGAGGGTTGGCTTATGAGGAGAGACTGAGTAGACTGGGGCTATATTCATTGGAATTCAGAAGAATGAGGGGAGATCTTATAGAAACATATAAGATTATGAAGGGAATAGATAAGTTAGAAGCAGGGAAGTTGTTTCCACTGGCAGGTGAAACTAGAACTTGGGGGCATAGCTTCAAAATAAGGGGAAGCAGATTTAGGACTGAGTTGAGGAGGAACTTCTTCACACAAAGGGTTGTGAATCTGTGGAATTCCGTGCCCAGTGAAGCAGTTGAGGCTACCTCATTGAATGTTTTTAAGGCAAGGATAGATAAATTTTTAAACAGTAAAGGAATTAAGTGTTATGATGAGTGGGCAGGTAAGTGGAGCTGAGTCCACGAAAAGATCAGCCATGATCTTATTGAATGGCGGAGCAGGCTCGAGGGGCCAGATGGCCTACTCCTGCTCCTAGTTCTTATGTTCTTATGAGGGACCTTGTCAAAGGCCTTACAGAAGTTCATGTAGACAACATCCACTGCCCTACCCTCATCAATCATCTTCATCACTTCCTCAAAAAACTCAATCAAGTTAGTGAGGCACGACCTCCCCTTCAGAAAACCATGTTACCTCTCACCAATATGTCCACTTATTTCCAAATGGGAATAAATCCCATCACGAAGAATCCTCTCTAATAATTTCCCTACCACTGATGTAAGGCTCACCGGCCTATAATTACCTGGATTATTCTTGCTACCCTTCTTAAACAAAGGAACAACATTGGCCATTCTCCAATCCTGTGGGACCTCCCCTGTTGCCCGTGAGGATACAAAGATTTCTCTCAAGGCCCCAGCAACTTCCTCCCTTGCCTCTCTCAGTATTCTGGGGTATATCCCATCAGGCTCTGGGGACTTGTCTACCTTAATGTTTCTCAAGAACCCCAAAACCTCCTCCTTTTTGATCTCAACATGACTCAAACTATCTATACATCCTTTCCCAGACTCATTATCCACCAAGTCCTTCTCTTTGGTGAATACTGATGCAAAGTACTCATTTAATACCTCGCCCATTTCCTCTGGCTCCACGCATAGATTCCCTCCCTTGTCCTTGAGTGGGCCAACCCTCTCCCTGGCTACCCTCTTGCTCTTTATATATGTGTAAAAAGCCTTGGGATTTTCCTTAATCCTGCTGGCCAATGCCTTTTCATGACCTCTTTTAGCCCCCCCTTACTCCTTGCTTAAGTTTCTTTCTACTTTCCTTGTATTCCACACTTGCTTCATGTGTTCCCAGCCTCCTAGCTTTGACAAATGCTTCCTATTCTCTTTGGCTTGGCTCACAATATCTCTCGTTATCCAAGGTTCCCAAAACTTGCCATACTTATCCTTCATCCTTACAGGAATGTGCCGGTCCTGAATCCCTATCAACTTACACTTGAAAGCCTCCCACATGCCAGATGTTGATTTGCCCTCAAACATCTGCCCCCAATCTACATTCTTCAGTTCCTGCCTAATATTGTTGTAATTAGCCTTCCCCCAATTTAGCACCTTAACTTGAGGACAACACTTATCTTTATCCATCAGCACCTTAAAATGTACTGAATTGTGCTCACTGTTCCCGAACTGCTCCCCTGCTGAAACATCGAGCACCGGGCCGGGCTCATTCCCCAATGATGTGGAGATGCCGGCGTTGGACTGGGATGAACACAGTAAGAATTTTAACAACACCAGGTTAAAGTCCAGCAGATGCCATTAGCTTTCGGAGCGTTGCTCCTTCGTCAGATGGAGTGGATATCTGATACGCTGCAGGAAAGGATGTCCCGAGGCATGGTACACTGGGGAAAACATGCAGACGCCACGACAACGGATCAACGGATGAATGAACACCGCTCGACAATCACCAGGCAAGACTGTTCTCTTCCTGTGGGGGAGCACCTCAGTGGCCACGGGCATCCAGCCTCCGATCCTCAGGCAAGCGTTCTCCAAGGCGGCCCCCACGACACACGACAGCGCAGAGTCGCTGAGCAGAAACCGATAGCCAAGTTCCGCACACATGAGGACGGCCTCAACCGGGATCCTGGGCTGGTGATTGTCGAGCGGTGTTCATTCATCCGTTGTCGTGGCATCTGCATGGTTTCCCCAGTGTGCCATGCCTCAGGACATCCTTTCCTGCAGCGTATCAGATATCCACTCCATCTGACGAAGGAGCAGCGCTCCGAAAGCGAATGGCATTCAGAACATAGAACAGTACAGCACAGAACAGGCCCTTCGGCCCACGATGTTGTGCCGAGCTTTATCTGAAACCAAGATCAAGCTATCCCACTCCCTATCATCCTGGTGTGCTCCATGTGCCTATCCAATAACCGCTTAAATGTTCCTACAGTGTCTGACTCCACTATCACTGCAGGCAGTCCATTCCACACCCCAACAACTCTCTGCGTAAAGAACCTACCTCTGATATCCTTCCTATATCTCCCACCACGAACCCTATAGTTATGCCCCCTTGTAATAGCTCCATCCACCCGAGGGAATTGTCTTTGAATGTTCACTCTATCTATCCCCTTCATCATTTTATAAACCTCTATTAAGTCTCCCCTCAGCCTCCTCCGCTCCAGAGAGAACAGCCCCAGCTCCCTCAACCTTTCCTCATAAGACCTACCCTCCAAACCAGGCAGCATCCTGGTAAATCTCCTCTGCACTCTTTCCAGCGCTTCCACATCCTTCTTATCGGATTTGCTACCAAATAAACCTGTTGGACTTTAGCCTGGTGTTGTTAAAACTCTTACTGTGTCATTCCCCAATACCAGGTCCAGTATGGCCCCTTCCCGAGATGGACTATCGACATACTGTTTCAAGAAGCCCTCCTGGATGCTCCTTACAAACTCTGCCCCATCCACGTCCCCTAGCACTAAGTGAGTCCCAGTCAATATAGGGGAAGTTAAAATCTCCCACCACAACAACCCTGTTACTTTTACACCTTGCCAAAATCTGCCGACATATCTGTTCCTCAATCTCCCGCTGGCTGTTTCGCAACTTCAGAATAAATAATTATTGAGAACATTTCCCAGTCAAATCACAGATTTCAGAATTGTCACAGATCACAGTTTACAAAGAAGAAATCAAACTTCAAAAGAACATTGGATTTAGGAGCAGGAATAGGCCATTCGGCTCCTTGACCCTGATCTGCTATTCCCGACCGGTCTGATTGTGTCTTAATTCCACTTTCCTGTCTGCTCCCCAAAACCTTTCACTTCCATCGAATCATAGAAGTTCAACAGTGCAGAAAGAGGCCATTGGGCCCATCGAGTCTGCGCCAACTCTCTGACAGAGCATCTTACCCAGGCCCTCGCCCACTGCCCCCCGACATCCCCGCACTACTGAAGCTTCACAACCCTTTGGCTGAGGACATTTCTCCTCCCAACAGTCATAAATAATCGAGCGCCTATTCTGCGACTGTGCCCGCCCCCTCCCCATGTTGGAGATTCCCCAGTCAGGGGGAACAATCTCTCAGTGCCGACCCTGTCAAACCCCTTCACAGTCCTGATGGATTCAATGGGATCACCTCTCAGTGAAGAGTTAACTTGCTGTTATTTGAAAGGGTTAATGATCTCACTCCAACCCAGGGCAGCCAATGGGTGTCAGACTAACCAGTGACACCCACACCCCCAGAATAAATGTTTCAAAATGCCAACCCCTCGAACTAGCAGAAAGGAACCTGCTCCTGAATGCTGATGTGGAATAATTGATTCTGATTATCAATGGATGTGGAATATATAAACCCTGATGCTAATGTCACTGTATAAACTACCTCTTCATTCCAATGTTTGGTGAATTAATGTGAGAATCTTTAATCGGTCTGCAAGATATAAATATTTAACACCAAAACCTCAATGTTCATTTCAGCAGACGCTGAAGAACAAATCATGTTGTGCAGCTTGTGAGGAGTTGAAGTGTTGAAGTTTCTCACACTGGAGGCTCTGGGTTTAATGTCACATCCTGAGGACAGCAATGCCCCTGTAAGGGGCCGTGTTACTGTGGGGGGAAAGGAGAGACACCAGGTTGCTGTGTGTGAGGGTCACGGGGAGAGCAGTGGGAGCGATGGTCCTCCCGTCCTCCTGCTCTTTCCTCACTGTGTAATCGTCACTGATTGAACCTCGAGAACATCTGCACATTAGAGAGACAGAGAGATAGAGACAGGAATGTGACTCCATCCATTACTGCGAGTTTCTCAGGCTGAGATCTATGTTACACTCGCCACATTGATGCATTGTCCATGTTTAACATTCAGCCCAAACACGCCATCATTTACAGGATCAGACAGACACAGATTTCACCAGGGAACTACTGTTTGCAAAGAAACCATAGAACCATAGAAAATTACAGCTCAGAAACAGGCCTTTTGGCCTTTCTTGTCTGTGCCGAACCATTTTATGCCTAGTCCCACTGACCTGCACTTGGACCATATCCCTCCACACCCCTCTCATCCATGAACCCTTCCAAGTTTTTCTTAAATGTTAAAAGTGACCCCGCATTTACCACTTTATCCGGCAGCTCATTCCACACTCCCACCACTCTCTGTGTGAAGAAGCCCCCCCTAATATTCCCTTTAAACTTTTCTCCTTTCACCCTTAACCCATGCCCTCTGGTTTTTTTCTCCCCGAGCCTCAGCGGAAAAAGCCTGCTTGCATTCACTCTATCTATACCCGTCAAAATCTTATACACCTCTATCAAATCTCCCCTCAATCTTCTACGCTCCAGGGAATAAAGTCCCAACCTATTCAATCTCTCTCTGTAACTCAGCTTCTCACAGACTCTCACAGTCTCCTCATAAAACCCAAATCCAGCACTGCTGTGTCCTGTCCATGTTAATGCTGCACTGCTGTGTCCTGTCCATGTTAATGCTGCACTGCTGTGTCCAGTCCATGTTAATGCTGCACTGCTGTGTCCTGTCCATGTTAATGCTGCACTGCTGTGTCCAGTCCATGTTAATGCTGCACTGCTGTGTCCTGTCCATGTTAATGCTGCACTGCTGTGTCCAGTCCATGTTAATGCTGCACTGGTGTGTCCTGTCCATGTTAATGCTGCACTGCTGTGTCCTGTCCATGTTAATGCTGCACTGCTGTGTCCTGTCCATGTTAATGCTGCACTGCTGTGTCCAGTCCATGTTAATGCAGCACTGGTGCATCTAGCCGTGTGTACCAGTTACAAGATGCTCTGCAGGAACTCACCAAGGTTCTTTAGACAGCACCTTCCAAACCCACGACCTCCACCATCTAGAAGGACAAGGGCAGCAGAATCCTGGGAACATCCCAGCTGGAGGTTCCCCTCCAAGTCGCTCACCATCCTGACTTTGAAATATATCACTGTTCCTTCACTTCCACAGGGTCAAATCCTGGAACTCCCTCCCTCACAGTGATTGGTCAGTGAGGGGGTCAGTGATCACTGATTGGTCAGGGAGGGGGTCAGTGAGCAGTGATCATCAATGAGGGGGTCAGTGAGTTGTGATTGGTCAGTGAGGGGGTCAGTGAGCGGTGATTGGTCAGTGGGGGGATCAGTGAGCAGTGATTGGTCAGTGAGGGGGTCAGTGAGCGGTGATTGGTCAGTGTGGGGGTCAGTGAGCAGTGATTGGTCAGTGAGGGGATCAGTGAGCAGTGATTGGTCAGTGGGGGGGTCAGTGAGCGGTGATTGGTCGGTGAGGTGGTCAGTGAGCAGTGATTGGTCAGTGAGGGGGTCAGTGAGTGGTGATTGGTCAGTGAGGGGGTCAGTGAGCAGTGATTGGTCAGTGAGAGGGTCAGTGAGTGGTGATTGGTCAGTGAGGAGGTCAGTGAGCAGTGATTGGTCAGTGAGAGGGTCAGTGAGTGGTGATTGGTCAGTGAGTGGGTCAGTGAGCGGTGATTGGTCAGTGAGTGGGTCAGTGAGCGGTGATTGGTCAGTGACAGGAACAGCGATTCACTATTGGTGGTTGTTAGCAAGGGGTTTCTAAGGAAACAGCAGCAGTTGAATTCCGTGTCCACTGCACTGTCGGAGCAGTGGCTGATGTTGATGGGAAGCTGGGAGCAGGGCAGACATTTCAATCATTTATATTCACTGCAATTGTGGAGAAAATCAATGTTTGATCCAGAACCCGGAGCAGGACAGAGGACAGGGAGGAGGGAGAATCACCTCATACAATCTCAGCATGGTCATCATTGGCGTGTATTAACCATCCTTAATTGCCCTTGAGAAGGCGGTGGTGAGCTGCCTTCAGGAACCATTGCAGTCCATGTGGTGTAGGTACACCCACAGTGCTGTTAGAGAGGGAGTTTGACGCAGTGACAGTGCAGGAACAGTGATATATTTCCAAGTCAGGATTGTGCGTGAGAAGCCAGGAGAATTTGCAGTTGGTGGTGCAGTTGGTGGTGTTCCCATGGGCAGTACACACGGCTGTCACTGTGTATCGATGGTGGAGAGACTGAGTTTGTCACCAGTGAGTGTTTCAGTTCCAGTTGTGGCTCAGAATGGGACACTCTTGCTTCAGTATCAGAACGGCATGACTTCAAATCCCACTCGAGACTTGGAGACATAACCCCAACTGACACTTCCCGTGCAGCACTGAGGGAGTGCCGCACTGTCAGAGATGCCGTCTTTCAATGGAGATAAGAAACTGTGGGCCCAGCCATCCCTCTCAGGTGGACAGTAAAGATCCCACAGCTACTATGTCAATGAAAGAGATTATCTGCTCATTATCAGTCAGAGAAAGTTCAAAGAGTTAATTAAATATTCTTCAGCCAATGAAGTGAACACATTTCCCTGGGCAATTAGTTAAAGGTTAGAATATTGTGTTTAAGATGAATCGAGTGGGCTGGATAATAATGTAAGTTGATAAATTCTGGATTATGAATGCAGCGTGACAGAGTTTGAATCCAGTGAGAGTTTGGGGATTCAGATCAGAGACAGAGAGAAGAATAAAGATTAGACAATCAGGAAGACAAAACTGGAAGCTGTCAATAACGGGGAGAATTGATGGACATTCACCAACAGAAGACAAAGGGTTAAATTTACAGGACCCCCCGGTTTCAGACATTCCAACATTGTCGACACTTTGAATGTATTCCATTGATAGTGAAGAGCTTTGGGCTGTCCTGAGGAGGTGACAGGTGCTATAGCAATGTACATTCTTTATTCACTGACTTGGAGCCTGAGCTGGGGCAGTTTTCCATTTGCTTTTCACTCAGTGTGAAAGGACTGTGTTCCCTGGAGACTGACAATAAATGAGGGCAGATTTCAGATTCGGCTCTGCCTCCGAGTCTCAGCCTCAGCTGATGTTTCCTGTCGTTTTTCTCAATGTTTCTGCTTTTTGTTTTGATGGATCAGCCTGTCAGGGTTCTAATTACATTGAGCTTTGCTCATTCCTCTCTGCCCTGTTTACAGACCGTAATGCTGTAAATCCTAGCAAATGATCAGAGCTGGGAGTTCAGGGAGTGTGATGAATCTCACCCGGAGTGACTGGAACCCCAGTGTTTCCATATCCCGGGAATCACTCCCACTGCAGCTTACACCATTCACTCCCCATTCAACCAGTGTCTTGTTGCTCATTCCATTTGATTTCATCTCCTTCTCCCTCCCTCCCGGTGCCTCCTTGTTGTTCTGTGATTCACCAACTCTGATCCCTCCTCTTCCACCAGGAGCCCTCATCCCAACTGTCATTATTCAGCTGCACAGCATGATGTTAGCTCGCTATTCAACCTTGGGAGGACTCATACTGAAACCAATCTTGGCCGGGATTTTAGCGGCTCTACTTCCCGATCGATAGGCGGAGCGAGGCGGTAAAATTGTGTGAGAGCCAAGAAATCAGGATCACGCCAGGAACCGGATTTCCGGTGCGGTGAGCTTCTGACCGGAATTGGGCGAGATGCTGAATAATTTATTGAAATGATGATTTCAATATGACTATCGAGCCTGGTGCTCAATCATCCCAGCTCGCGTCCCTTTCTGGCCTCACCGGGAGATGTTCTCTCTGGCGAGGAAAACACCTGCTCCCCATGAATGGGGAACAGTCATGTTTCCCCCGCTGGTAAAACCGGAGCCAATTGAGGCCCCCCAGGGAGGCCCGGGGAAAGGCGGGAGTGCCCCTTGGTGTCCAACCCCGTGCTGCAACTTTTCCTGGGAGTGTTTGATGGGGGACAATGTCCCTCCATATACACAAGATCTGCTCGGATGAGGAGGATCGCAACAGACACCTCCAGACGCTGAAAGATGCCCTCATAAGAACAGGATATGGCGCTCAACTCATCGATGGACAGTTCCGACGTGCCCACAGCGAAAAACCGCACCGACCTCCGCAGAAGACAAACACGGGACACGGTGGACAGAGTACCCTTCGTCGTCCAGTACATCCCCGGAGCGGAGAAGCTACAGCATCTCCTCCGGAGCCTTCAACATGTCATTGATGAAGACGAACATCTCGCCAAGGCCATCCCCACACCCCCCCACTTCTTGCCTTCAAACAACCGCGCAACATCAAACAGACCATTGTCTGCAGCAAACTACCCAGCCTTCAGGAGAACAGTGACCACGACACCACACAACCCTGCCACAGCAACCTCTGCAAGACGTGCTGGATCATCGACACGGATGCCATCATCTCACGTGAGAACACCATCCACCAGGTACACGGCACCTACTCTTGCAACTCGACCAACGTTGTCTACCTGATACGCTGCAGGAAAGGATGTCCCGAGGCATGGTACATTGGGGAAACCATGCAGAAGCTGCGACAACGGATGAATGAACACCGCTCGACAATCACCAGGCAAGACTGTTCTCTTCCTGTTGGGGAGCACTTCAGCGGTCACGGACATTTGGCTCTGATATTCGGGTAAGCGTTCTCCAAGGCTGCCTTCACGACACACGACGGCGCAGAGTCGCTGAGCAGAGACTGATAGCCAAGTTCCGCACACATGAGGACGGCCTCAACCAGGATATTGGGTTCATGTCACACTATCTGTAACCCCCACAGCTTGCCTGGACTTGCAGAGTCTCACTGGCTGTCCTGTCTGGAGACAATGCACATCTCTTTAACCTGTCTTAATGCTCTCTCCACTCACATTGTTTGTATCTTTAAGACTTGTTTAGTTGTAAGTATTCGCATTCCAACCATTATTCTGTAAATTGAGTTTGTGTCTTTATACGTCCTGTTTGAGAACAGAATTCCCACTCACCTGAAGAAGGAGCTTAAGGCTCCGAAAGCTTGTGGCTTTTGCTACCAAATAAACCTGTTGGACTTTAACCTGGTGTTGTTAAACTTCTTACAATGTTTGATGGGGGACAGTGTAGAGGGAGCTTTACTCTGTATCTAACCCCGTGCTGTACCTGTCCTGGGAGTGTTTGATGGGGACAGTGTAGAGGGAGCTTTACTCTGTATCTAATCCCGTGCTGTACCTGTCCTGGGAGTGTTCGATGGGGACAGTGTAGAGAGAGATTTACTCTGTATCTAACCCCGTGCTGTGCCTGCCCTGGGAGTGTTTGATGGGGACAGTGTCCCAGCACCAAAATTTTCACCTTCAGGAGCACAAAAGGTGAAAAATTCTCCAGATTCTGGTGTGATAAGAATTCAAAGTGACTTTATTCAGTGTCCCAGAACATAAATAATTCATTCCCACATCAGCAAATATTCATTGTGTGAAAGCACAGCTTGTGTCTGGAGCTCAGCAAATTAACAGGAACAGAAATGATCACTAACTCTGCAGATTAACGTAACCTGGTTAATCTCTGATCACTAACTCTGCAGATTAACGGTAACCTGGTTAATCTCTGATCACTAACTCTGCAGATTAATACTAACCTGGTTAATCTCTAATCACTAACTCTGCAGGTTAACGGTAACCTGGTTACTAACTGTAATTAGGTGTTGTTTGCAGTTTGGTAGGTCTGAAGAATGTTCTCTTTGTGATGCCCCCTGGGTTAACTTTAACTCGTTACTGACTCTGAGAACTATTTACAATATAAAGTAAAGGTTTCAAGCTGGGAGCTGTCCCCGTGCTGGCTAATACACACAGCTCTGTCCCACATCAGGTTGACTCTCCATTCTTGTCATGTGTTGACTCACATCACTGTGTGGGTGGTTCTGTGCTAAATGCAGGTAGATGCAGGGAGGATGTTCCCGATGGTGGGGGGAGTCCAGAACCAGGGGTCACAGTCTGAGGATTCGGGGTAGACCATTTAAGACGGAGATGAGGAGACATTTCTTCACCCAGAGAGTGGTGAGCCTGTGGAATTCATTACCACAGGAAGTAGTTGATGCCAAAACATTGAATGTATTCAAGAGGCGGCTGGATGTAGCACTTGGGGCGAATGGGATCAAAGGTTATGGGGAGAAAGCAGGATTAGGCTATTGAGTTGGATGATCAGCCATGATCGTGATGAATGGCGGAGCAGGTTCGAAGGGCCGAATGGCCTCCTCCTGCTCCTATCTTCTATGTTTCTCTGTTTCTAAATCCCACGTTAACCCTATGGGTGGAATTTTACGAGAAAATTTCAAAGTGCCGGAGCTGGCGTCAAAAAGGAGAGTTTCAGAGAGGTTTTTTTGGGAGTTCAAAATTGCAATTTTATGCAGTTAGACAAAAAAAAATGGGCAAGACTGTTTTTACCCGCACACGTCCCCACAGATCCCACCCCCCAACTGACCGCCCTGCCCCAGAAACCCCCGCACACCTCCCTACAGATCCCCCCCCACTGACCCCCCACCCCACCCCAGAAACTCCCGCCCACCTCCCCCCTGATTCCCCCCCACTGACCCCCCACCCCTCAGAAACCCCCACACACCTCCACACTGACCCCCCCACAAACCCCCTCCCACAGACCCTCCCATCCCCCCAGAAACCCGCCGCACACCCCCCACTGACCCTCTCCCACTGACCCCCTCCCTATAGACCCCCTTCACACACCCCCCACTGCCCCAGAAACCCCTGCACACCTCCCCACTGACCCCCTCCCACTGACCCCGCACCTACCCTCCCACTGACCCCCCCAACATGACCCGCCAGAAACCCCCCGCACACCTCCCCACTGAACCCCTCCCCACAGAGCCCCCCAAACACACCCCACCCCCCTCAGAAACCCCTGCACACCTCCCGCTGACCCACACACACACCCAGAGCCCATGTACCGCTGCTTTGCAAGTCCTGAGGAAGTTGTGCTGCCAGTTTAATCTTTCCCCCCATCACCAACATTGCTTGTTGCTGGCAGCACTAGGACCCTGAGGCGGCATTAAGACCCGAGGTCAGCGCTGAGAGGCCAAGGTCCGACCCCGTGACCAAATACACCCCCCTCCCCCACCCCCCAACACACACGCAGGCCTCCCCATCCGAAATGCAACAATTGCAACGATTCAAACCCCCCCCCCCCCCCGCCCCCCCCCCGCCCCGCCAGCAGCATGGAGCCCTGTGAACACAGCAACCAACCTCTCCGCTTACTCTCATTGCTCTGCCGCCTACAGCCGACTTTTCCAGAGCAGCTGCTTTATGGGTAGTGGTTAAGGCGGGTGGAGCTGGGACGATTGCGAGTGGAACTCACCAATGGCATTGCAACGAATGCAATAAAATGCAAATTGACATTTTGCCCATTTTTTTGGTCCAATGGGAATGGGTGTGAAAACGGGCGCCTTTCGGCTCACCCCCAATTTTACAGCCTGAACTTAACGGGAGCGATGTGGTCGTAACATCAAGGCATATATCTCAGACTCTTGTACTATACATTCCCAAACTTTTTATCCAATGAATGTGAAGTGATTATATTTCACCTGATACCTGACATTGGTATTACTTTCCAACATTGACATTGCTGTTCCTACATCATCAGCCCAGATCCGCTATTCAAAGATGCTGGGTTGGGTTGATTGGCCATGCTACATTGACCCTAGTGTCAGGGGGATTAGCAGGGTAAATGTGTGGGGTTACGGGGATAGGGCCTGGGTGGGATTGAACACAATAAGAATATAAGAACTAGGAGCAGGAGTAGGCCACCTGGCCCCTCGAGCCTGCTCTGCCATTCAATAAGATCAAGGCTGATCTTTTCGTGGACTCAGCTCCACTTACCCACCCGCTCACCATAACCTTTAATTCCTTTACTGTTCAAAAATGTATCTATCCTTGCCTTAAAAACATTCAATGAGGTAGGCTCAACTGCTTCACTGGGCAGGGAATTCCACAGATTCACAACCCTTTGTGTGAAGAAGTTCCTCCTCAACTCGGTCCTAAATCTGCTTCCCCTTATTTTGAGGCCATGCCCCCTCGTTCAAGTTTCTCAAAGAACAAAGGACAAAGAAAATTACAGCACAGGAACAGGCCCTTCGGCCCTCCAAGTCTGCACCGACCATGCTGCCCGACTGAACTAAACCCCCTACCCTTCCGGGGACCATATCCCTCTATTCCCATCCTATTCATGTATTTGTCAAGATGCCCCTTAAAAGTCACTACTGTATCCGCTTCCACTCCCTCCCCCGGCAGCGAGTTCCAGGTTACCAGGTTGTACACAGAGTTACCACTCTGTGTACAAAACTTGCCTCGTACATCTCCTTTAAACCTTGCCCCTCGCACCTTAAACCTGTGCCCCCCTAGTAATTGAATCACCTTTTGATTTGATTGATTTGATTTGATTTATTATTGTCACATGCATTAACATACAGTGAAAAGTATTGTTTCTTGCGCGCTATACAGACAAAGCATACCGTTCATTGGGAAGGAAAGGAGAGAGTGCAGAATGTAGTGTTACAGTCATAGCTGGGGTGTAGAGAAAGATCAACTTAATGCAAGGTAAGCCCACTCAAAAGTCTGACAGCAGCAGGGAAGAAGCTGTTTTTGAGTCAGTTGGTATGTGACCTCAGACTTAATTATCTTTTTTCTGAAGGAAGAAGGTGGAAGAGAGAATGTCCGGGGTACGTGGGGTCCTTAATTATGCTGGCTGCTTTGCCGAGGCAGTGGGAAGTGTCGACAGAGTCAATGGATGGGAGGCTGGAGGCTGGAGACTGGCTGCCAGTGGAAACAACTTCCCTGCTTCTATCTTATCTGTTCCCTTCATAATCTTATATGTTTCTATAAGATCTCCCCTCATTCTTCTGAATTCCAATGAGTATAGCCCCAGTCTACTCAGTCTCTCCTCATAAGCCAACCCTCTCAACTCCGGAATCAGCCTAGTGAATCTCCTCTGCACCCCCTCCAGTGCCAGTATATCCTTCCTCAAGTAAGGAGACCAAAACTGTACACAGTACTCCAGGTGTGGCCTCACCAGCACCTTATACAGCTGCAACATAATCTCGCTGTTTTTAAACACCATCCCTCTAGCAATGAAGGACAAAATTCCATTTGTCTTCGTAATTACCTGCTGCACTTGCAAACCAACTTTTTGAGATTCTTGCACAAGGACGCTGATTGTGGTCGGTACAGACTCGATGGGCCAAATGGCCTCCTTCTGTACTGTCGGATTCTATGAACTCTCTGAATTCAATGGTGGAGGCAGTCTGGGGGCTTTATAACCCTTCCATTCATCGCTCACAGCGCTGTGAGAGGAACGCTTGGCTCTATCACCGCTGGCTTTGCCCGTAATGTGCAGGTTCTGATGCCTGGGAACGTTTTTATCTTTTCCTTCCATTCCTTTGCGTTGAGCACACTTGCTCGATTCGCTTGGTGCATCGATGGGTGTGTGCTGCCCTCACTAGTTCCTTGTGGGTGGACGAACATTGGTCTTGACTCATTTCTTCCATCATTGTGTGGGATATGGCAAGGTTCCCTCTGGTGAAGGATGCACATTCCTGTGACTAGAATGATGTTTGCTGGTATATTCACCCCCCCCCCCAGCCTTTCACTGTCCACAGCTGCTCCCAGCACCGTTCACACTCTGTGTTATCGACTGGGAGTTGCTGGTGCTGTCCTGTTGTATGGTCTGATCCAGGCACTGAGGTGAACGGACTCTGCTGCTTTCTCTCTTTGACATCCTTCACTGGGGGTGCTGCAGTTACCTCTTGGTCTGATCAGTGAAGGTTTTCCTCCAGCTCTAATGAGAATGAACAAAGAGAGAAGTCAGCTCAGAGTTGAAGGGCTGGTTTGAATCTAGTTTGATGTTTGTGCCTTCAGGAACCTGCAGTTCCGTCTGATTAAACAAAGCCTTTGTTTTGACATCTTCTGCAGTTTTGAGGAGATCCAGGATTACCCAGGGATCCCTGCTCAAGAAAGGCTGGATACGGAGAATGTACATTAGCTGAAGATGTGTTTGTCATTTTGAGCTCAGTGGTTCCAAAATCTTACCAATGTGCAGAAGTCAGATTCCTTCAGGCCCACAGAGATCTGCGTCTGCAGATTAAGTCTGTAGTTAAGTCGGGCAGCATGGTCCGTGCAGGCTTGGAGGGCCGAAGGGCCTGTTCCTGTACTGTAATTTTCTTTGTTCTTTTGCTGTTGGAAGCCGGTGGTCGTTTAGCCGGTTCCTTCTCCGATGAGACTGTTATGCTGACTCCTGTATCTCTTACAAGACTGCTTCAAGAAAATGACCATCAACCAGTACCAAAGAAAGGCCAAGCAGCGTGCCTTAATGACTATCGGCCGGTGGCTCTGACATCCATCGTTATGAAGTGGTTCGAAAGGTTAGTCATGGCACGAATCAATTCCATCCTCCCGGACTGCCTGGATCCACTACAGTTTGCCTATCGCCGCAACAGGTCCACAGCAGACACCATCTCCCTGGCCCTGCACTCAACCCTGGAACACCGAGAAAACAAGGACACTGATGTCAGACTCCGATTCATAGACTATGATTCTATGACTACGGGTGGAATTCTAAGGGCCTGATTTTACCCTTTGGCTTCGAAGTGCAGAATCTGGGCGCAATTCAGATCCGACTTGGAAATCTGCTCTCAGGCGCCCCCCATACGCACCCAGCCTGAAAAGAAATCGCAGGTCTGAATTGCGCTGTGTGCGGGGCTTAGCGCGGCCGAGTGGATCGGGGCTCTGAACTGCGAGTGCGCAGTTAGAAAAAAAATTTGAAAAACGCGCCCGTGTCAGATCGCTTCCGGGAGCGAAAAGCAGGAGTGATGGCCCCCACAGACATCACTGTCCCCTTTATCCACCCCCCCCCCGTCGCTACCCAGACCAATCACGACCCCATGTCACCTTACCCCCCACCGATCGCCCGCAGAGTGGCAGCGGAGCCCCCCCCGCCCCCCCCCACCAGAGATCCATTTTACCTGCCTCCCTCCCTCCCCCGGAGAATGATCTGGCCTCAACCCTCCCCCCCTCCCCCCCGCCAGAAAATGACCTGGCCTCACTCCCCCCCCCCTCTCCCCCCAGAGAATAATCTGGCCCGTCTCCCCGCCCCCCCCCCCCCCCCCCCCCCCCCACCCCTCCCACCACTGATCTGAGTCAGGGAGCCGTTGGAAGCTCTGAACTCGCTCTTCAGCAGCTGGAGCGCTCGATCCAGACTTTTATTCAGCAGGTTCATTTCGGTGGTTCCGGATCGGCGAACGCGGGGGTAAAGGGGGAAATGCTGATAAAGTTGGGCGGGCAGTTCATTAATTCAATTTAAATGCATGCAAATATATTTAAATCGCCGTTGTGCCCGTTTTGGGTGCGAACCGGATCGCGGCCATTCCCGGGTCTCGGTAAAGTGGCCATCTGCGCGGGCGTGGATCACGTTAATGGCCTCACGCCCGACTTTACCACGTTCTTGTGAATGGTCAAATCGGGCCCCAAGTGCCAAATTTGGGTAAAAACTGGAATAAATCCCGGTGTTTTTTCAGTGGGAGTTTCAAAGTGAATCTCTCGCAGTCTGTGCAGTGCAGAGTGTCTCAGCGTGAGCTGAAAATCCGGGACCTATTCCCTCTGGAGAGGCTGGGAGCAGGAGCGCTGAGTGGGCCATTGATCTATCAGAGCGGAGATCGATGCAAGCACAGTAGCACCAATTGCAGGTCAGCCTCGCGACCCCCCTCATTGGCCGTGCAACCGCCCCCCCCCCGCCCCCCCCACCACCACCACTATCACCAGCAGCCCCTACATCTCTCCCCGCAGTCCCAACCCCCCTGGCAGGCCGACCTCCTCCCCCCACCCCAATGGCCAGCCCCAATTGCTGGCCTCACTCCCTCCCTCCGTCACCGCTGAGTGCGGAGTGGCAACAGGACCCTACCCCCAGCAACCTCCCCCAGAGGCCACACCTCCTTGGCACTGGCCCATGCCCGATGGGCAGAGGCAAGATGCACCCTGGGTATTGGCAGTTTTCTCCTTCAGCAATGCCAGGGGGCACAGGCTGGCAATATCCAAGGGGTACCCCCTCCCAGCTCCCGGCTCTCTTGTGGGGGCCTCAATGGCCTCTCTTCACTCCAGTGGAAGAGAGAATGTCCGGGGTGCGTCGGGTCCTTAATTATGCTGGCTGCTTTGCCGAGGCAGCGGGAAGTGTAGACAGAGTCAATGGATGGGAGGCTGGTTTGCGTGATGGATTGGGCTACATTCACAACCTTTTGTAGTTCCTTGTGGTCTTGGGCAGAGCAGGAGCCATACCAAGCTGTGATACAACCAGAAAGAATGCTTCCTATGGTGCATCTGTCAAAGCTGCTGCCAGTCTCCCCATTGCCCCCTCTCGGTGTGGCATCTTTTTAAACGGACTTCTCTGGGTTTCAGTGTGAGGATGATGGTTTATAAATAACTGATCCTGATGTTCTGATGAACGCAATGCTGCCGGAATCACTGAGATTCCGGTAAGGTCTCCGCTCGCTGCTGGACTCAGACATTTGGAACGAGTCACTGTGACTATTCCAGATTCTCCTGGTTGTAGAACTGGGTATATTTACTGTTTTGTGACTGAAACACTTGGACTGATCGACCCTGTGAGTCATCACAGAAGGCATTGGACTGAAAGACTGTCCGTCCCTCCAGGAGTCTGTGTTGGAACTGAGTCAGTGTGTTTACGAAGGTAGCGTTGCTGTCGGAACAATCTACAGCCAGGAGTCTGCGGCCGTCAGAGATTCACTCCACTGCGAGCAGCACTTCCGAAATTACCAATTGGAGTCTGCTGGAACAAACAAAGAACAAAGAACAATACAGCACAGGAACAGGCCCTTCGGCCCTCCAAGCCCGCGCCGCTCCCCGGTCCAGGAACCACAGGGATGATGTTCTGGCTGTGTCAAGCCCGGCGCAGATCGCGCTAGCGTATAGCGGGACTGGAGAACCGTGGACGAGGGGTTTAGTGCGATCTACACCGGTGCGGAACCATGTCGGTATCTTTCCAGCCTGTGCTCCCCAGACAGAAGCTGGTTCCCACTCAGTCACGGCATGAACCAAAGCAGCAAATTTAAATGAGCATTGAACGGGAGAGAAAATAGGAATATGTGCGGCACTCTGCAATACTGAGGCGGTGACGCGAATCTTGACAGTGGGGGGGTGGAGTGGGAGGGGGGGGGGGTGCGGTGGACAGAGCCTCAGCTCATTGGGAAGCCAGCTTCTGATCTCTGAGTTCACGTACCGACCGACTCAAGAACAGCTTCCTCCCTGCTGCCATCAGACTTTTGAACGGACCTACCTCGCATTAAGTTGATCTTTCTCTACACCCTCGCTATGACTGTAACACTACATTCTGCACTCTCTCCTTTCCTTCTCTATGAACGGTATGCTTTGTCTGTATAGTGCGCAAGAAACAATACTTCTCACTGTATATTAATAAATGTGACAATAATAAATCAAATCCGAGCGAGACAGAGGGCAGAATGTTCCCGTCCCGCTTGCCACGGGAATCGTATCAGGAGGGCCGGTAGAATTCCGGCGAAGAAAGGAAGGAAGAGAGAGAGGTGGTGGTGGGGGGGGGGGGGGGGGGGGGGGGGGGGCGACGCAGGGGCGGCGGGGAGGGGGGTTGGGGGGGGTCGGGGCGGGGGCGGCGGGGAGGGGGGTTGGGGGGGGCGGGGCGGCGTGGGGGGGGGGTGGTTTGAGGGGGGTTTGAGCAGTACAGTCACATTGATCTCCAGAAGGTGTGTGCGGATTGTGACGTTCGCTCTGTTGGGGAACAGAATTACGTGGGAGGATGTGAGACTTTCAGAGACTATTTCTGTTTGCTGTGTAGCAGTTTATAAAATCCTGTAGTATTTCTCATACAAAATGTGTGTATAAATATCTCTATCTAAGTCTGTATATCAGTCACTACGCAGAGTATCACCTTGTGTTGTAAAACAGATTGTGGGATGGGTCACCGAACTCTGAATTTGTGTTTAGCAGAGTCAGAAATTTGTGTAAAAATGGGAATAATTTGTTGTTTTTTTCAGTTTGAGATGCTGCTGAGTTTGGATTCAGATGATGTGGATCAATAGCTTTTGATGGGACCAGAGGGTGTGATTCGGTCCGTTGATTCTATGCTGGCCCTGCAAGGAATGTCCACTCAGTATCTGCGCCACACGGCTGGGGGATGGAGGATCGTTCTGTTTCCATTGCAATTGTTACTTACGAGGGGAAGTGATTCTCACGATAATGACGCCTCTTTCAAACACTCACAGATAACTGTGTGCAGTTCTGGTCAGCACATTATAAAGACGTCTGGAGTGTGTGCAGAGAGGATTCACTCGGATGAGAGCAGGAATGTGTGTTTCTCATCAGGAAAGGAGCGAGAGGCTGTCTTACTCCTCTGCTGAAGAAAGGCAGAACAGTGACCATAGAGGACTTCACAATTCGGCAAGGTTTAATAGAGTGAATACAGAGAGAATGTTTCTCAATGAAGGCTGTCACTATTAGACAGTCACTCAGACATCCAATCAGAAACAGTGAGTGGGGAGAATGTGGAACTCGCTCCCATAGGGAGTGGGGAGAATGTGGGACTCGCTCCCATAGGGAGTGGGGAGAATGTGGGACTCACTCCCAAAGGGAGTGGGGAGAATGTGGGACTCGCTCCCACAGGGAGTGGGGAGAATGTGGGACTCACTCCCACAGGGAGTGGGGAGAATGTGGGACTCACTCCCACAGGGAGTGGGGAGAATGTGGGACTCGCTCCCACAGGGATTGGTTGAAGTGAATTGTGTAGATGCATTTAAGGAGAAAGCTGAATAAGTTTATGGGGGAGATGAGAATAGAATGTTCCAGAGATAGATTCTCATGAAGAAATGGAGGGAATTTTGAGTGAAGCATAAACGCTGGAACTGACCGGTACCTAAGAAAACCCAAGCAGTGTGCCTTCATGTCTATCGGCCGGTGGCTCTGACATCCATCATTATGAAGTGCTTTGAAAGGCTAGTCATGGCACGAATCAATTCCAGCCTCCCGGACTACCTGGATCCACCACAGTTTGCCCACCACCACAACAAGTCCGCAGGAGACACCATCTCCCTGGCCCTGCACTCAACCCTGGAACACCTGGATAACAAGGACACCTATGTCAGACTCCTATTTATTGTCTACAGCTCAGCCTTCAACACTATAATTCCCATGAAACTCATCTCCAAACTCCGTGGCCTGGGCCTCGGCTCTTCCCTCTGCGACTGGATCCTGAACTTCCGAATTCACAGACCACAATCAGTAAGGATAGGCAACAACACCTCCTCCACGATCATCCTCAACACCGGTGCCCCACAAGGCTGTGTTCTCAGCCCCCTACTATACTCCTGATACACCTATTACTGTGCGGCCAAATTCCCCTCCAACTCGATTTTCAAGTTTGCTGATGACACCACCATAGTGGGTTGGATCTCAAACAATGACGAGACAGAGTACAGGAATGAGATAGAGAATCTGGTGAACTGGTGCGGCAACAATAATCTCTCCCTCAATGTCAACAATACGAAGGAGATTGTCATCGACTTCAGGAAGCGTAAAGGAGAACATGCTCCTGTCTACATCAATGGGGACGAAGTAGAAAGGGTCGAGAGCTTCAGGTTTTTAGGTGTCCAGATCGCCAACAACCTGTCCTGGTCCCCCCATGCTGACACTATAGTTAAGAAAGCCCACCAACACCTCTACTTTCTCAGAAGACTAAGGAAATTTGGCATGTCAGCTACGACTCTCACCAACTTTTACAGATGCACCACAGAAAGCATTCTTTCTGGTTGTATCACAGCTTGGTATGGGCTCCTGCTCTGCCCAAGACCGCAAGGAACTACAAAAGGTCGTGAATGTAGCCCAATCCATCACGCAAACCAGCTCTCATCCATTGACTCTGTCTACACTTCCCGCTGCCTCGGCAAAGCAGCCTGCATAATTAAGGACTCCATGCTCCCACAGGGAGTGGGGAGAATGTGGAACTTGCTCGCATAGGGAGTGGGGAGAATGTGGAACTCTCTTCCACCTTCTTCCTTCAGGAAAAAGATACAAAAGTCTGAGGTCACGTACCAACCGACTCAAGAACAGCTTCTTCCCTGCTGCTGTCAGACTTTTGAATGGACCTACCTTGCATTAAGTTGATCTTTCTCTACATCCTAGCTATGACTGTAACACTACATTCTGCACTCTCTCATTTCCTTCTCTATGAACGGTATGCTTTGTCTGTATAGCGCGCAAGAAACAATAGTTTTCACTGGATGTTAATACATGTGACAATAATAAATCAAATCAAATCAAATCAAACCTGTTTCTGCACTGTCTTTCAGATTTATTCCTTTGTAACAGGAGAGATTCTAACAGGCTCCCCAGTCTGCCTGACTTGATGTCAATGTTTATCTTGTGTGTTTCTAATTAATTTCTTCTCTCTTTCTGTCCTGTCTCAGCTGCTTCTGTCTTCTGCGGCTTTTCATTTCTAACTCCTGCCAGTTGCAACTTCCTCCCTCCTTCCTCGACTCCGTTCTGGTCAGGTACAGATCACTCACTCGATTTTCTCCTCTCTCCACCTCTTGCCGTGTTAGTTTACCCTCGCTCTGTGTGAGGGAGCGTCCAATCCAGCTCTCCACACTGCAAATATCCCATTGGTTCCAGCCCAGTGGCTCTGAGCTCAGTGAACTGTCTGTCACAGGACAGACTCTGTGTCACCACAGCTAATAATGTGCTCTCTCCATAGCACACACTGCAGGTTGTAGAGCCCCGTTACACCCAGCCGCGTTACACCCAGCCCCGTTACACCCAGCCCCGTTACACCCAGCCCCGTTACACCCAGCCCCGTTACACCCAGCCCCTTTACACCCAGCCCCGTTACACCCAGCCCCGTTACACCCAGCCCCATTACACCCCGCCCCATTACACCCAGCCCCGTTACACCCAGCCCCGTTACACCCAGCCCCATTACACCCAGCCCCGTTACACCCAGCCCCATTACACCCAGCCCTGTTACACCCAGCCCCGTTACACCCAGCCCCATTACACCCAGCCCCGTTACACCCAGCCCCTTTACACCCAGCCCCGCTACACCCAGCCCCGTTACACCCAGCCCCTTTACACCCAGCCCCGTTACACCCAGCCCCGTTACACCCAGCCCCGTTACACCCAGCCCAATAAAACGAACCCCGTTACACCCAGCCCCATTACACCCAGCCCCGTTACACCCAGACGCGTTACACCGAGCCCCGTTACACCCAGCCCCGTTACACCCAGCTCCGTTACACCCAGCTCCGTTACACCCAGCCCCGTTACACCCAGCCCCATTACACCCAGCCCCGTTACACCCAGCCCCGTTACACCCAGACGCGTTACACCGAGCCCCAATACACCCAGCCCTGTTACACCCAGCCCCGTTACACCCAGCCCCGTTACACCCAGCCTCGTTACACCCAGCCCCGTTACACCCAGCCCCGTTACACCCAGCCCCGTTACACCCAGCCCCATTACACCCAGCCCTGTTACACCCAGCCCTGTTACACCCAGCCCCTTTACACCCAGCCCCGTTACACCCAGCCCCGTTACACCCAGCCCCGTTACACCCAGCACCGTTACACCCAGCCCCTTTACACCCAGCCCCGTTACACCCAGCCCTGTTACACCCAGCCCCGTTACACCCAGCCCAATAAAACGAACCCCGTTACACCCAGCCCCATTACATCCAGCCCCGTTACACCCAGCCCCATTACAACCAGTCCCGTTACACCCAAAGAACAAAGAACAATTCAGCACAGGAACAGGCCCTTCGGCCCTCCAAGCTCGTGCCGCTCCCTGGTCCAAACTAGACCATTCTTTTGTATCCCTCCATTCCCACTCTGTTCATGTGGCTATCTAGATAAGTCTTAAACGTTCCCAGTGTGTCCGCCTCCACCACCTTTCCCGGCAGCGCATTCCAGGCCCCTACCACCCTCTGTGTAAAATATGTCCTTCTGATATCTGTGTTAAACCTCCCCCCCTTCACCTTGAACCTATGGCCCCTCGTGAACATCACCACCGACCTGGGGAAAAGCTTCCCACCGTTCACCCTATCTCTGCCTTTCATAATTTTATACACCTCTATTAGGTCACCGTCTTTCCAGGGAGACCAACCCCAGTTTCCCCAATCTCTCCTCATAACTAAGCCCTTCCATACCAGGCAACATCCTGGTAAACCTCCTCTGTACTCTCTCCAAAGCCTCCACGTCCTTCTGGTAGTGTGGCGACCAGAACTGGGCGCAGTATTCCAAATGCGGCCGAACCAACGTTCTATACAACTGCAACATCAGACCCCAACTTTTATACTCTATGCCCCGTCCTATAAAGGCAAGCATGCCAGCCCCGTTACACCCAGCCCTGTTACACCCAGCCGTTACACCCAGACCTGTTACACCCAGACCCGTTACACTGAGCCCTGTTACACTGAGCCCTGTTACACAGAGCCCCGTTACACTGAACCCCATTACACCCAGCCTCGTTACACCCATCCCCGTTATACCCAGCCCTGTTCCACCCAGTCCTGTTACACTGAGCCCCATTACACCCAGCCTCGTTACACCCAGCCCTGTTACACCCAGCCCTGTTACACCCAACCCCATAACACCCAGCCCTGTTACACTGAGCCCCGTTACACCCAGCCCCGTTACACCCAGCCCCGTTACACCCAGACCCGTTATATCCAGACCCGTTACACCCAGCCCCATTACAGCCAGCCCCGTTACACCCAACCCTGTTACACCCAGCCCCGTTACACCCAGCCCCATTACACCCAGCCCCGTTACACCCAGCCCCGTTACACTGAGCCATGTTACACAGAGCCCCGTTACATTGAACCCCATTACACGCAGCCTCGTTACACCCATCCCCGTTATACCCAGCCCTGTTCCACCCAGCCCCGTTACATCCAGCCCCGTTACACCCAGCCCCGTTACACCAAGCCCTGTTACACCCAGCCCCGTTACACCAAGCCCTGTTACATCCAGCCCCGTTACACCCAGCCCCGTTACACCAAGCCCTGTTACACCCAGCCCTGTTACACTGAGCCCCGTTACACCCAGCCCCGTTACACCCAGCCCTGTTACACCCAGCCCTGTTACACTGAGCCCCATTACACCCAGCCTCGTTACACCCAGCCCTGTTGCAGCGAGCCCCGTTACACCCAACCCCATAACACCCAGTGCCGTTACACCAGCCCCGTTACACAGAGTCCCGTTACACTGAGCTCCGCTATACCGAGCCCCGTTACAGTGCAGAGAAGGTTTACCAGGATGTTGCCTGGTATGGAGGGTCTTAGCTATGAGGAGAGATTGGGTAAACTGGGGTTGTTCTCCCTGGAAAGACGGAGAATGAGGGGAGATCTAATAGAGGTATACAAGATTATGAAGGGTATAGATAGGGTGAACAGTGGGAAGCTTTTTCCCAGGTCGGAGATGACGATCACGAGGGGTCACGGGCTCAAGCTGAGAGGGGTGAAGTATAACTCAGACATCAGAGGGACGTTTTTTACACAGAGGGTGGTGGGGGCCTGGAATGTGCTGCCAAGTAGGGTGGTGGAGGCAGGCACGCTGACATCGTTTAAGACTTACCTGGATAGTCACATGAGCAGCCTGGGAATGGAGGGATACAAACAAATTGTCTAGTTGGACCAATGAGTGGCACAGGCTTGGAGGGCCGAAGGGCCTGTTTCCTGTGCTGTACTGTTCTTTCTTCTTTGTTTTTTGTTACACCCAGCCCTGTTACACCCAGCCCCGTTATACAGAGCCCCGTTACACCCGGCCCCGTTACACCCAGCCCCGTTACACCCAGCCCCGTTACACCCAGCCTCGTTACACCCAGCCCCGTTACAAGGAGCTCCGTTACACCCAGCCCCGTTACACCCAGCCCCGTTACACCCAGCCCGATTACACCCGGCCCTGTTATACACAGCCCTGTTATACCCAGCCCCATTACACCCAGCCCCATTACACTGAGCCCCATTACACTGAGCCCCATTACATTGAGCCCCGTTAAACCGAGCACTGTTACACCCAGCCCCATTACACCCAGCACTGTTACACCCAGCCCTGTTACACCAGCCCCATTACACTGAGCCCCATTACACTGAGCCCCGTTAAACCGAGCACCATTACACCCAGCCCTGTTACACCCAGCCCCGTTACATCGAGCCCCGTTACACCCAGCCCCATTACACCAGCCCCGTTACACCCAGCCCCGTTACACCCAGCCCCGTTACACCCAGCCCCGTTACACTGAGCACCGTTACCCCCAGCCCCATTATACCCAGCCCTGTTACACAGAGCCCTGTTACACCCAGCCCCGTTACACCCAGCCCCGTTACACCAGCCCCGTTACACTGAGCACCGTTACCCCCAGCCCCATTATACCCAGCCCTGTTACACCCAGCCCCGTTACACCCAGCCCCGTTACACCCAGCCCCATTATACCCAGCCCTGTTACACCCAGCCCTGTTACACCCAGCCCCGTTACACCCAGCCCCACTACACCCAGCCCTGTTACACAGAGCGCCATTACATAGAACACAGAACATTACAGCGCAGTACAGGCCCTTCGGCCCTCGATGTTGCACCGACCTGTGAAACCAATCTAAAGCCCATCTAACCTACACTATTCCAATATCATCCATATGTTTATCTAATAACCATTTGAATGCTCTTAATGCTGACGAGTCCATTACTGCTGCAGGCAGGGCATTCCACGCCCTTACCACTCTCTGAGTAAAGAACCTACCTCTAACATCTGTCCTAAATCTATCACCCCTCAATTTAAAGCTATGTCCCCTCGTGCTAGCCAACACCATCCGAGGAAAAAAGCTCTCACTATCCACCCTATCTAACCCTCTGATCATCTTGTATGCCTCTATTAAGTCACCTCTTAACCTTCTTCTCTCTAACGAAAACAACCTCAAGCCCCTCAGCCTTTCCTCATACAATTTTCCCACCATACCAGGCAACATCCTGGTAAATCTCCTCTGCACCCTTTCCAACACTTCCACATCCTTCCTATAATGCGGCGACCAGAACTGTATGCAATACTCCAAGTGTGCCACACCAGAGTTTTGTACAGTTGCAACATGACCTCCTGGCTCCGAAACTCAATCCCTCTCCCAATATAAGCTAACACTCCGTACGCCTTCTTAACAACCCTGTCAACCTGGGTGCCAACTTTCAGGGATCTATGCACATGGACACCGAGATCCCTCTGTTCATCCACACTACCAAGTATCCTACCATCAGCCCAGTACTCTGTATTCCTGTTACTCCTTCCAAAGTGAATCATATATTTCCAGTGCCCCACAAGGCTGTGTTCTCAGCCCCCTACTATACTCCTTATACACCTATGACTCTGCGGCCAAATTCCCCTCCAATTCGATTTTCAAGTTTGCTGATGACACCACCGTAGTGGGTCGGATCTCAAACAATGACGAGACAGAGAACAGGAATGAGATAGAGAATCTGGTGAACTGGTGCGGCAACAATAATCTCTCCCTCAATGTCAACAAAATGAAGGAGATTGTCATTGACTTCAGGAAGTGTAAAGGAGAACATGCTCCTGTCTACAACAATGGGGACGAAGTAGAAATGGTCGAGAGCTTCAAGTTTGTAGGTGTCCAGATCACCACCAACTGTCCTGGTCCCCCCATGCTGACACTCTAGTTAAGAAAGCCCACCAACGCCTCTACTTTCTCAGAAGACTAAGGAAATTTGGCATGTCAGCTACGACTCTCACCAACTTTTACAGATGCACCATTGAAAGCATTCTTTCTGGTTGTATCACAGCTTGGTATGGCTCCTGCTCTGCCCAAGACCACAAGAAACTACAAAGGGTCATGAATGTAGCCCAATCCATCACACAAACCAGCCCCCCATCCATTGACTCAGTCTACACTTTCCGCTGCCTCGGAAAAGTAGCATAATTAAGGACCCCATGCACCCTGGACCTACTGGCCGAGATTCTCCCAAAAAGAAAATCCCCAATTCACGTGAAAACGGGAGTAACTCCTGCTGTTTTTTTCAGTGTGATTTCCAGAATCCAGGGACCTGGGTTCAATTCCCGGCTTGGGTCACTGTCTGTGTGGAGTTTGCACATTCTCCCGTGTCTGCATGAGATTCCTCCGCATGCTCCGGTTTCCTTCCACAGACCAAAGATGTGCGGATTAGATTAATTGGCTGTGCTAAATTGTCCTGTGGTGTCCCGAGATGCATAGTTTAGAGAGGTCAGCGGGGTTACGGGGATAGGGCCCAGCTTGGGTGGGATTGTTGTTGGTACAAACCCGATGGGCTGAATGGCCTCCTTCTGCACTGTATGGTTCCTATGACTTCTATGAATGAATCTCCTCCACTCTGATCACTGCAGAGTGCCCTAGCAAGATTCCCTCTGAAAATCCAGGCGCGGGGCCTATACCCGCTGGAGAGCCCAGCAGCACAGTGCTGAGCAGGCCACTGCGCATGAACTGATCTGTCAGCGCCAAGATCGGTGCACGTGCCGTAGCCCCACACTCTGCCGGTCCCCAGATCGCTGGCCAGTCCCACGACCTTCGCTGGCCTCCTGACTCCCCCCCACGCCTGGCAGCCGTGATGCCACCCCCCCCCCCCCCCCCGCCCCCACCCCTGCCCGACCCCCTCCCCCCCACCCTGATGGCCAGCCATGATCACCATCCTCCCTCCCTCTGCCACCAGTCCAGAATGCAGGGTGACAGCGGGACCCCCTTGCACTGCCCTAGGAGCACCCCCTTACCCATGACGTCCTGGGGGGGCCTCACTGGCCTCTGTTCCCTCCAGCGGGGTCTGGCGCTTGTTCCCCGTTCGGGGTGAGCTGTTGTAAACCCCATTGGACGGAACCACTCCATGCTCTGAAAACAAGTCAATATTTTACCTCTGTCTTCGTGGTGGAGAAAAATGAAGATTTTCCAAAAACTGCAGTTAATGCAGAGAAACTCGGTGCAGTAGCCATCACCGGGGAGAGGGTATTGGATCAACTAATGGGATTAAAGGCAGATAAGTCTCCAGGATCTGATGGCCTGTACGGAGCTGAAAGCAGAGATAGTGGATGCATTGTGATATTTCAAAATTCCTTGGATTCTGCTAAGGTCCCGGTGGATTGGAAACTCGTTAATGTGATGCCCCGATTCAAAAAGGGAGTGAGGCAAAAAGTAGGAAACTATTGGTCGGTTAGCTTGACCTCTGTGGTGAGAAAAATGCTGGAATCAATCATTAAGGAGGAGATGAATGAGCGTTTGGAAAGACGAAGCTCAATCCACCATTCCCAGCACGGTTTTACGAAGGGAAAGTCATGCTTGACAAACTTGCTTGAGTTCTCTGAGGACATGACCAGGAAGGTGGACAGTGGGGAACCAATGGATGTGATATATCTGGACTTCCAGAAAGTGTTAAGACTGATTCAGAAGGTGAAATCGCAGGGGATTGGGGGTACAGTACAGGATTGGATTGAGGATTGGCTGACTGACAGTAAGCAGAGGGTCGGGATAAATGGATCATTCTCTGGCTGGCGAAATGTAACTAGCGGAGTGCCGCAGGGGTCAGTCCTCAGACCTCAGCTGTTTACAGTCTATATAAATGATCTACAAGCAGGGGCAGAGTATAACATCGCAGAATTTGTGGATGATACTAAATAGGTAGGAAAGCAGGCAGCAAAGAGGATATAAAGATTTTACAGACAGATATGGATAGGATAGGAGAATGGGCCAAAATGTGGCAGATGGAGCTTAATGTGGAGAAGTGTGAGGTTGTCCATTTTGGCAGAAAAAATAGAAAGGCAAATTATTACCTAAATGGAAAGCAGATTCAAAATGTACCCGGGCAGAGGGATCTGAATTTGTGGAACACGCTGCCCCAGAGCGCAGTGGAGTCTGAATAGTTGAATGGTTTCAAGAGGGAGATAGATATATTTCTAAATAAATGCAGAGGAGATTTACGAGGATGTTGCCTGGATTGAGTGGCATGCCTTATGAGGATAGGCTGAGGGAGCTCGGTCTTTTCTCCTTGGAGAGATGTAGGATGAGAGGAGACCTAATAGAGGTATATAAGATGTTGAGAGGCATAGATCGGGTGGACTCTCAGAGGCTTTTTCCCAGGGTGGAAATGGCTGCTACGAGAAGACACAGGTTTAAGGTGCTGGGGAGTAGGTACAGGGGAGATGTTCGGGGGAAGTTTTTTCACACAGAGGGTGGTGGGTGAGTGGAATCGGCTGCCGTCAGTGGTGGTGGAGGCAAACTCAATAGGGACTTTTAAGAGACTCCTGGATGAGTACATGGAGCTTAATAGGATGGAGGGTTATAGGTAGGTCTAAAAGGTAGGGATGTGTTCAACACAACTTGTGGGGCCGAAGGGCCTGTTTTGTGCTTTAGTTTTTCTATGTTTCTATGTTTTTAAAAAAGGGGAGAAGGGGATGTGGGGAACAGGTGGGGAGGTGGATTTGAGACCAGGGAGAGATCAGCCAGGATCTGATTGAATGGCGGAGCAGGCTCGAAGGGCTGGATTTTCCGACTTCTGCTCCTAATTCCGATGTTCCAATGTTTCCTCTGTCGGGAAAAAGATACAAAAGTCTGAGGTCACGGACCAACCAACTCAAGAACAGTTTCTTCCCTGCTGCTGTCAGACTTTTGAATGGACCGACCTCATTTTGAGTTGATCTTTCTCTACACCCCAGCTATGACTGTAACACTACATTCTGCTCATTGCGTCTTGGAAGTGCAGCAGAGAGGGAGAGATTCGCGAGAGGAGTGCTGCGGGTAAGCGCTGTTATTTTTAACTTACTTTTTCGCGGGTTTTTTTCTTAAAAAATATCTAAACCCGGAAGTGGTCGCGCAGGGAGGTCTGGGAGAGAGAGATTTTTTTTTTCCCCAATAAATTGGAACAGAGAGGAATCCTGATACTCGACACTTGTAGAGTATCCCACCCTCCCTCCTCCTCTAACCTAAAAAAAAAGACCCAGTGAGAGCAGGGCTTTGGAGAAAACAGGAGGAGGAAAGGTAAGTTTAAAATTTTCATTCACTTTTTTTTTCCCTGTGTGTTTAAAGGGGCAATTATGAGTGTGAGGCCAGTATGTTGTTCCCAATGTAGGATGTGGGAGGTCCTGGAGGCTCCTAGCCTCCTGGACGACCATATCTGTGCTGGGTGTGTTGAGCTGCGGTTCCTAAGGGACCATGTTAGGGAACTGGAATTGCAGCTCGAGGACCTTCGCCGGGTTAGGGATAGTGAGGAGGTCATTGACAGGAGCTATCGGCAGGTGGTCACACCGGGACCACGGGAGGAGGGTAACTGGGTAACAGTGAGGAAGGAGAAAGCTCGGTTGATGGTGAGCACCCCGGTGGATGTGCCCCTTAATAATAAGTACTCCTGTCTGAGTACTACTGGGGTGGACAGCCCACCTGGGGGAAGCAACGGTGGCAGTGTCTCTGGAGCTGAGCCTGGCCCAGTAGTGCAAAAGGGTAAGGAAAGGAGGGTAGTGCTAATTGGGGACTCTACGGTGAGGGGGTCAGATAGGCGTTTTTGCGGACACAGACGGGACTCTCGGATGGTGGTTTGCCTCCCTGGTGCAGGGGTCCGGGATGTCTCTGGTCGAGTCCCAGAAATCCTGAAGGGGGAGGGAGAGGAGCCGAAGGTCGTGATGCATATAAGTACTGCTGACATAGGTAGGAAGAGGGAAGGGGTCATGAAAAGAGAATATAGGGAGTTAGGTAGACAGCTGAGAAAGAGGAATGCAAAGGTAGTAATCTCGGGATTGCTGCCTGTGCCGCGGGAGAGTGAGAACAGGAATCGGTGGAGAATGAATGCGTGGCTGAGGGACTGGAGCAAGGGACAAGGATTTGGGTACTTGGATCATTGGGACCTCTTTAGGGGCAGGTGTGACCTGTTTAAAAAAGTCGGGTGGCGCTTGAATCCCAGGGGGACCAATATCCTGGCGGGAAGGTTGGCTAAGGCTACTGGAGAGACTTTAAACTAGAAAGGTTGGGGGGAGGGAATCGAAATGAGGGGACTGAGAGCGAGGAGGTTAGCTCGCAAATAGATAAGGAATGTAAACAGGGTAAGAGGGAGGTTAGATGAGTGATGGAGAAGGGAAGTGCTCAGGCTGAAGGTCTGAGATGTGTCTATTTTAATGCCAGGAGTGTAGTGAATAAAGTGGATGAGCTTAGAGCGTGGATTGCTGCTTCGAATTGTGATGTGGTGGCCATTACGGAGACTTGGATGTCTCAGGGACAGGACTGGGTGCTTCAGGTGCCGGGTTTTAGATGTTTCAGGAAGGACAGGAAGGGAGGCAAGAGAGGGGGGGGAGTGGCACTGTTGATCAGGGATAGTGTCACGGCTGTAGAGAAGGTGGACGCCGTGGAGGGATTGACTACGGAGTCTCTGTGGGTGGAGGTTAGGAACAGGAAGGGGTCGGTAACGTTGCTGGGTGTTTTCTATAGGCCGCCCAATAGTAACAGAGATGTTGAGGAGCAGATGGGGAAACAGATCCTGGAGAGATGTAGGAATAACAGAGTTGTCGTGATGGGAGATTTTAATTTCCCAAACATAGATTGGAATATCCCTAGGGCTAGGGGTTTGGATGGAGAGGAGTTTGTTAGGTGTGTCCAGGAGAGTTTCCTGACACAGTATGTGGATAAGCCTACTAGAGGAGAGGCTGTACTTGATCTGGTGCTGGCTAATGAACCTGGACAGGTGGAGGATCTCTCGGTGGGTGAGCATCTTGGGGATAGCGATCATAATTCTATCTCCTTCACGATAGCATTGGAAAGAGATAGGATCAGGCAGGCTAGGAAAGTGTTTCTCTGGAGTAAAGGGAAATACAGTGTCATCAGGGAGGAAATTAGACGGGTAAATTGGAAGGAGGCATTCTTGGGGAAAAGTACCGAAGGAAAGTGGAGGATTTTCAAGGAATGTTTGTCTGGAGCTCTGCATGACAACGTTCCGATGAGACAGGGGGGTGTTGGTAGGGTACGGGAACCGTGGTGCACGAAGGTTGTGATGAACCTGGTGAATAAGAAAAGAGAGGCGTACAGAAGGTTCAGAGAGCTAGGAGGTGTTAAGGATTTAGATGAGTATACGGGATGTAGGAAGGAGCTTAAGAAGGAAATTAGGAGAGCGAGAAGGGGTAATGAGAAGGCCTTGGCGGGTAAGATTAAGGAGAATCCCAAGGCTTTCTACAAATATGTCAAGAGTAAAAGGATGAGATGTGAAGGCATAGGACCCTTAAAAGGTGAAGGGGGAAAAGTTTGTGCGGAACCGTTAGAAATGGCGGAGGTGCTTAATGGATACTTTACCTCGGTATTCACGGTGGAAAGGGATCTGGGTGGTTGTACTGCTGGTTTGCGGTGGACAGAAAGGATCGAGCATGTGGACATAAAGAAAGAGGATGTGTTGGAACTATTGAATGGCATCAAGGTTGGTAAGTCGCCGGGACCGGATGGGATGTACCCCAGGTTACTGTGGGAGGCGAGGGAGGAGATTGCGGAGCCTTTGGCGATGATCTTTGCATCGTCGATGGAGACGGGAGAGGTTCCGGAGGATTGGAGGATTGCAGATGTGGTCCCTATATTCAAGAAAGGGAACAGGGACAGCCCGGGAAATTACCGACCGGTGAGTCTAACCTCAGTGGTTGGTAAGTTGATGGAGAGGATCCTGAGAGACAGGATTTATGATCATCTAGAGAAGTTTAGTATGATCAAAAGTAGTCAGCACGGCTTTGTCAAGGGCAGGTCGTGCCTTACGAGCCTGGTTGAGTTCTTTGAAAATGTGACCAAACACATTGACGAAGGAAGAGCGGTGGATGTGGTCTATATGGACTTCAGCAAGGCGTTCGATAAGATCCCCCATGCAAGACTTCTTGAGAAAGTGAGAGGGCATGGGGTCCAAGGGGCTGTTGCCTTGTGGATCCAGAACTGGCTTGCCTGCAGAAGGCAGAGAGTGGCTGTGGAGGGGTCTTTCTCTGCATGGAGGTCAGTGACCAGTGGAGTGCCCCAGGGATCTGTTCTGGGACCCTTGCTGTTTGTCATTTTCATAAATGACCTGGATGAGGAAGTGGAGGGATGGGTTGGTAAGTTTGCTGACGACACCAAGGTAGGTGGTGTTGTGGATAGTTTGGAGGGATGTCAGAAGTTGCAGCGAGACATAGATAGAATGCAAGACTGGGCGGAGAAGTGGCAGATGGACTTCAACCCGGATAAGTGTGTGGTGATCCATTTTGGCAGATCCAATGGGATGAAGCAGCAGTATAATATGAAGGGTACCATTCTTAGCAGTGTAGAGGATCAGAAGGACCTTGGGGTCCGGGTCCATAGGACTCTTAAATCGGCCTCGCAGGTGGAGGATGCGGTCAAGAAGGCGTACGGCGTACTGGCCTTCATTAATCGAGGGATTGAGTTTAGGAGTCGGGAGATAATGCTGCAACTTTATAGGACCCTGGTTAGACCCCACTTGGAGTACTGCGCGCAGTTCTGGTCACCTCATTACAGGAAAGATGTTGAAGCCATTGAAAGGGTGCAGAGGAGATTTACAAGGATGTTGCCTGGATTGGGGGGCATGCCTTATGAGGATAGGTTGAGGGAGCTTGGTCTCTTCTCCCTGGAGAGACGAAGGATGAGAGGTGACCTGATAGAGGTTTACAAGATGTTGAGAGGTCTGGATAGGGTAGACTCTCAGAGGCTATTTCCAAGGGCTGAAATGGTTGCTACGAGAGGACACAGGTTTAAGGTGCTGGGGGGTAGGTACAGAGGAGATGTCAGGGGTAAGTTTTTCACTCAGAGGGTGGTGGGTGAGTGGAATCGGCTGACGTCGGTGGTGGTGGAGGCAAACTCGTTGGGGTCTTTTAAGAGACTTCTGGATGAGTACATGGGATTTAATGGGATTGAGGGCTATAGATAGGCCTAGAGGTGGGGATGTGATCGGCGCAACTTGTGGGCCGAAGGGCCTGTTTGTGCTGTGGCTTTCTATGTTCTATGTTCTATGCACTGTCTCATTTCCTTCTCTATGAACGGTATGTTTTGTCTGTATAGCGCGCAAGAAACAATACTTTTCACTGTATGTTAATACATGTGACAATAATAAATCAGATCAAACAGACCCTGTTACACAGACACTGATAAGAAAATAGACAATCCAGACTCGAAAGGTTGGCTCTCTTCTCTCCCAATAAGAAGTCTAACACCAGGTTAAAGTCCAACAGGTTTACTTGGTAGCAAACGCCACTAGCTTTCGGACCGCTGCTCCTTCGTCAGGTGGAGTGGAGTGGAGCCACTCCACCTGACGAAGTAGCAGCGCTCCGAAAGCTAGTGGTGTTTGCTACCAAATAAACCTGTTGGACTTTAACCTGGTGTTGTTAGACTTCTTACTGTGTTTACCCCAGTCCAACGCCGGCATCTGCACATCAATTCTCTCCCCACAGATACTGTCAGATCTGCTGAGATTTCCAGCCCTTTCTGATTATTTTACAGACAATCAGTGATTTGGAGTGTTTGGGTTTCTGGGGTTGCTCAGTGCGATACTACGCACCACATGCAGAGCAGCAAGATCCCAGCTCCAATCCCTGCCCGAGGCGCTCTGATTGGTGATGTTTGCTGTGTTCCGCTGTCTGCACTCTGACAGTGAACACCAGAGGGCAGTGTTACACACACAATCTGCCTCTTGTGATTCAGTCTGTCAGTGAATCACTCCAACACTTTGCGAGCAGCACCCAGATTCAGAGTGAAAGACGGGGAGTTATTTCCTCTGACTCTTTATCCTGAATCCACCGTCACTCATCACATTCCCAGCTCCGACTCAGAAGCTTGTGGGTTCTGAGGGGTGGCACAGTGGTTAGCACTGCTGCCTCACAGCGCCAGGGACCCGGGTTTGATTCCCGGCTTGGGTCACTGTCTGTGCGGAGTCTGCACGTTCTCCCCGTGTCTGCGTGGGTTTCCTCCGGGTGCTCCGGTTTCCTCCCACAGTCCGAAGATGCGTGGGGTGGGGGATTGGCCATGATAAATTCTCCCTCAGTGTCCAATGATGTGCAGGTTAGGGGATTAGCCACAGTAAATGTGTGGGGTTACGGGGATAGGGCCTGGGTGAGATGCTCTTGCAGATTGTCAGTGCAGACTTGATGGGCTGAATGGCCTCTTCCTGCACCGTAGGGATTCAATGATTCAAACTCAACTCCAGAGGCTTAGTACAGGACAGGGGAAGCTCAAAGCAAAACCCTGCGGATGCTGGAATCTGAAACAAAAACAGAAAATGCTGGAAAATCTCAGCAGGTCTGACAGCCTCTGTGGAGAGAGAATAGAGCCAACGTTTCGAGTCTGGATGACCCTTCGTCAGAGCTGGAAGAGGAAAAGACTATTCAGCCCATCGGCACGGTGCTAGCTCATTTGAAGAACATTCACTCTTTCCCCATCTCCCTGAAATCTGTTCTCCTTCGAGGATTTATCCAATCTGCTTTGAAGTTTCTATTGATCCCATATCCACCCTCCAATCAGGCAATGTTTCCAACCCCTAATCACACTTCACGTTCTGTGAATCTGCTCCACATAAACTGAACTCCCTGATCTCGGTTCCATTCTGGTAAATTTCCTCAGTGACTTCTCCGAAGCTTTTACATAGAAACATAGAAGATAGGGGCAGGAGGAGGCCATTCGGCCCTTCGAACCTGCTCCACCATTCATCACCATCATGGCTGATCGTCCAACTCAATAGCCTAATCCTGCTTTCTCCCCATAACCTTTGATCCCATTCACCCCAAGTGCTATATCCAGCCGCCTTTAGAATACATTCAATGTTTTGGCATCAACTACTTCCTGTGATAATGAATTCCACAGGCTCACCACTCTCTGGGTGAAGAAATGTTTCCTTATCTCTGTCCTAAATGGTCTACGCTGAATCCTCAGACTGTGACCCCTGGTTCTGGACTCCCCCACCATCGGGAACATCCTCCCTGCATCTACCAGTGGAGTGCCCCAGGGATCTGTTCTGGGACCCTTGCTGTTTGTCATTTTCATAAATGACCTGGATGAGGAAGTGGAGGGATGGGTTGGTAAGTTTGCTGACGACACCAAGGTAGGTGGTGTTGTGGATAGTTTGGAGGGATGTCAGAAGTTGCAGCGAGACATAGATAGAATGCAAGACTGGGCGGAGAAGTGGCAGATGGACTTCAACCCGGATAAGTGTGTAGTGATCCATTTTGGCAGATCCAATGGGATGAAGCAGCAGTATAATATGAAGGGTACCATTCTTAGCAGTGTAGAGGATCAGAAGGACCTTGGGGTCCGGGTCCATAGGACTCTTAAATCGGCCTCGCAGGTGGAGGATGCGGTCAAGAAGGCGTACTGGCCTTCATTAATCGAGGGATTGAGTTTAGGAGTCGGGAGATAATGCTGCAGCTTTATAGGACCCTGGTTAGACCCCACTTGGAGTACTGCGCGCAGTTCTGGTCACCTCATTACAGGAAAGATGTTGAAGCCATTGAAAGGGTGCAGAGGAGATTTACAAGGATGTTGCCTGGATTGGGGGGCATGCCTTATGAGGATAGGTTGAGGGAGCTTGGTCTCTTCTCCCTGGAGAGACGAAGGATGAGAGGTGACCTGATAGAGGTTTACAAGATGTTGAGAGGTCTGGATAGGGTAGACTCTCAGAGGCTATTTCCAAGGGCTGAAATGGTTGCTACGAGAGGACACAGGTTTAAGGTGCTGGGGGTAGGTACAGAGGAGATGTCAGGGGTAAGTTTTTCACTCAGAGGGTGGTGGGTGAGTGGAATCGGCTGACGTCGGTGGTGGTGGAGGCAAACTCGTTGGGGTCTTTTAAGAGACTTCTGGATGAGTACATGGGATTTAATGGGATTGAGGGCTATAGATAGGCCTAGAGGTGGGGATGTGATCGGCGCAACTTGTGGGCCGAAGGGCCTGTTTGTGCTGTGGCTTTCTATGTTCTATGTTCTATGATCAATAAGGGAATTAAGGGTTATGGGGAGCGGGCGGGTAAGTGGAACTAAACCACTATCAGATCAGCCATGATCTTATTGAATGGCGGGGCAGGCTCGAGGGGCTAGATGGCCTCCTTCTGCTCCTATTTCTTATGTTCTTATGTAACACTACATTCTGCACTCTCTCCTTTCCTTCTCTATGAATGGTATGCTTTGTCTGTATAGCGCACAGGAAACAATACTTTTCACTGTATGTTAATACACGTGACAATAATAAATCAAATCAAATCATTCTCCAACATTTCTGGTATTTGATTTGTGTCCTCTTTTGTGAAGACAGAACCAAAGTGTGTATTCAGTTGCTCAGCCATTTCTCTGTCCCCCATTATACATTCCCCCGTTTCTGTCTGTAGGGGGCCTACATTTGTCTTCACCAACCTCTTTCTCTTCATGTATCCATAGAAACTCTTAGTGTCAGTCTTTATCTTCCCTCAGGCTTACTTTCGTCCTGTATTTTCCCCTTCTGAATCAATCCCTTGGTCCTTCTTTGCTGAATTCTAAACTGCTCCCAATCCTCAGACCTATTATTTTTCTTGGCCAATCTGTATGCTTCTTCTTTAGATCAGATATTCTCTCTAATTTCCTTTGTAAGCCATGGATTGGCCCTCTTACCCATTTTGTTTTTGTGCCAGACAGGGATAAACAGTTGCTGCAGTTCCCCCATGTGATCCTTGAATGTTTGTCATTGCCTATCCACTGTCATCCCTTTAAGTAACTCTCCCCAATCTATCAAGGCCAACTCACACCCCATATTCTCATAGTTTCCTTTATTAAGATTCAGCATCCTGGTCTCCAAATCAAATACTTCACTCTTCATCTTGATTAAAAATTCTATCATGTTATGGCCACTCATCCCCAAGGGATGTCGTACAGCTAGATTGGCAATGATTCCCTTCTCATTACACAGTACCCAGTCTAAGATGACCTGCTCTCTAGTTGGTTCCTCCACATATTGGTCAAGAAAACCATCCCGTATACACTCCAAGAATTCCTCCTCTACGGCATTGTAGCTAATTTGATTTGCCCAATCTATGGGCAGATTAAAATCACCCATGATCACCGATATTCCCTTATCACATGCATCACTAATTTCCTGTTCAATGCCATTCCCAACATCACCTCTGCAGTTTGGGGTTTATATATGACACCCACTAATGCTTTTTGCCCCTTGGTATTTCTCAACTCGACCCATACAGACTCCATGTTGTCAGAGCTAATATCCTTTCGCAATATTGCGTTAATTTTCTCTTTAACCAGCAGTGCCTCTCCACCACCTTTTCCTTTATGCCTGTCCTTCCTAAATATTGAACACCCTCGGACATTCAATTCCCACCCCGGGTCACTCTGCAGCCGTGTCTCCGTAATCCTAATTATATCATCCCCGTTTACATCTTTTTACATTCTTCCTGAAGTCAGGAGCTGAGAACTGGACACAATCCTCTGGCTGGGATCTACCCGCTGTTTGATGAAGATTAAAGTTAATCTCCTGCATTTTGTAGCCTAAGCCTGGGTTTCTAAAGCTCAGAATCCCAGGAGCTTTCTGTGCTGATTAGTGAAGCTGGTCCCATTGCCAGTGATGTGTGAACTCTCAGCTCCAGGTCTCTCTGCCCCCACTCCCCGTTTCAAATCCAATCCTTTCCTTCAGACCGTCTCTCGACATTCTTCACCGGACACTTTTCCCTGTTGGATTTGACCTGGATTTGTCTGATTCCGTCCCAATGTGATCTGTCGATATTCACTCTTTAACCAACCTCACCAATAAAACAGGTTAACCGTTCATTCTGCAATTGTGGGATCTTGCTGTGCACTAACTGCTGACCATTCAGAGGTGACCACACTCTCATTGTACTTTGTTCTCAGTCAATGTTTTGGGATGCCCTGAGGGTGTGGAAGGTGCTATAGAAATGCAATTTGCCTCTGAATTCTGAATGAAAGAAGCCAATAAAGTAAAAAATGGAAACAAATCAATTTGACCTTTAACCCCTTCAGTGATGAAGGTCACAGGTCAAGGGTCACAGGGTCAGGGGTCACAGGGTCAGGGGGTCTCAAGGTGAGGTCAATGTATTTCTAGTTTCTGATTGGATGTGGAGATCCTTGCAATGTCGAAATGCTGTTTATAAAGTTTCAGTAAAAACCTCTCCTGAATCTGGAGCAGTTTGATCCAAACGTTTATTTAATAAACTGGATTATTTTCCCTTTGTTCTGTAATTCTGGCCCAGGCTGCTGCAGAATGGCCTCATTACACAGCAGGATCCCAATCCTGATCTGAGGCCCCTCAATGGCAAAGCTGATTGTTCCCAGGGGAAGGACTCGAATCCTTTGCTGGATCTCAGGACACTTTTCCAGAGCTGGACTCTCTGACTCTTTGATGCAGCAACTTACAGACACAGGGAAATCAGACAGAGAAAAGAATCTCATTGCGGCCGTCACTGCGAGTTCCACAGTGATAGATATATTGACACAGACAAACAACTATTCACACACAAACTACATCACACCACGTGGGATTGCAAGAAAATAACTTCATCTTAATACAAAATAATTAATATCGACACAAACACTGATTGCTGCTCGCTATTAGACCCACATGGGACTGATACAGCCCCTCCCCTGCCCTGGATAGACCAGGATAGGAAACGGATTTCAGAAGGATTGGGATCAGGATGGAAGCAGTTACACAAATCCCCAAGGAACAGGATTACACGGGAATTCTCTCTGAATCCTGGGTGTGCGGAACACAAAACTGTGCCTCCTATTCCCTCTGGCAATGATGCACTGACAGAGAGACCCTGTCCCCACTCAGTGTTCCCTCACAGAGAGAGGGAGATTGAGTAGAACTTGTGTGCAGGATGGAGTGAGAGCTTCCCTGTCAGAGTTTCCACCTTTCCAGTGATGCATTAAACCGAAGCCTCCTGTTCTTTCAGAGACATCACCTCACTATTGATAAGAAAATCAGGGAGTTCTCCCCAGTGTCCTGGTCAGTATTTAACCATGAAGCAACACCACAAACTGATTATCCAGTCATTAACAGATTGTTATTTGTTGTCCTTCAATGGCTGGAATCGCTTTGGAACGTCCTGAGCTAGTGAAAGGCGCTAGGGAAATACAAGTCCTTCCTTTGTTTCTTTGTCTCAAAGCTGAACTTGGGATGAGTGACTGGCGGT
The DNA here is from genome assembly GCF_964213995.1 of Mustelus asterias. Classification (NCBI taxonomy): domain Eukaryota; kingdom Metazoa; phylum Chordata; class Chondrichthyes; order Carcharhiniformes; family Triakidae; genus Mustelus; species Mustelus asterias. The sequence goes on from NC_135808.1 coordinate 137,896,150, forward strand.
TGTAGAATGAATATTAGCAGCTGCCTTGGATCCACGCAGAGTCGGAGAGTCCAGTCCCCACTGACTGCTGATTCCATCCAGGATTGTAGATCCAGTTGGATTGGCTCTGTGGGCTCAGGTTTCGCATCCAGTTTGTCTTTCCCAGGGTCGGGTGTGCGAGGGAGGGAAGCGTGTTTCAACAGTGACACAGTAAACCCTGGATTCTCCTTTGCTCTCCGCACCTTCCCATCAGCGTCCATGACACTGGGAGCTGGTCAGAGTGGTATGCGGCCATTAGCGACGATTAGCAGCGCAGTCAGTGAGAGCAGCACCCGGTGTAAGGTGGGGTCTCGGGGGGATTGGGAGACACATCCTGCTGCTCCCTTCCTGCACTGCACTTTCTCACATAGGAGGCCAGTGTAGGGAGTGGGACAGAGACATCTCCCATTGTCCTCACACACTCCTCCATTCTCACACCGTGACAGCAGGTTATCACACACACTCGCTGCAAAAAATCAGAAAAAAGAAAGATTAGTTTGTGAAAAATCTCTCTGCACTAAAGATTGTTTCAATGTCACCAATCCCAGCGTTTAACTTTTACAACATTATTTTATTTGAGGAACATAATAAAAACACTACAGTGCAGGAGGAGGCTTATCGAGTCTGCACCGACAACAATCTCACCCAGGCCCGATCCCGGTAACTCCACATATTTACCCCACTAATCCCTCTGGCCTACGCATCCCGGGACACTAAGGGGCAATTTAGCATGGCAAACGCACCTAGCCGGCAAATCTTTGGACTGTCAGTGGAAACCGGAGCACCCGGAGGAAACCCACGCAGACACGGGGAGAATGCGCAGACTCAGTGACCCAAACCGGGAATCGAACCCAGGTCCCTGGCGCTGTGAGGCAGCAGTGCTAACCACTGTGCCACTGTGAATATAATAAAGTATAATCACACAGATTGCAAAAGGAATATGAACAGGTTTTTTTATTTATTAGGGTCACAAGTAGGCTTACACTAACACTGCAATGAAGTTACTGTGAAAATTCCCTAGTCGCCAGGAATGGTATAGAATTACTCAGGAATAAACCCAATTAATTCAAAGGTAATGACAGCAAAATGGCAAAAATATTCAACAATTACTTTGAATATTTACCAGAGATTAACATGCTGGACATGAGATTAAGAAATAGATTTAAAAAGATATAAAAACATTTCAAATTGAAAGGGGAAAGATAATTAATGAATGAATTAAACTTGAAGAGGATAAAACTCCTGATCCGGATGGATTGCATCCGCACCTTTTAAATAAGTTTGGGAAGAAACGTATTACATTGATATTTGGCAGAGACCAAATGTGATTCTTATATTTAAAGAGGGAGGTAGAACAAGTCTAGTGAACTATCGGAAATTAGCTTAATGTCGGTGGCAGGAAAGATGAGGGAATCTTTCCTCAAAAATGTAAGATAATAACACCTGGCAAGTGGAAATATGGCAAAGAGTAAACAGAGTAAGAAGTTTAACAACACCAGGTTAAAGTCCAACAGGTTTATTTGGTAGCAAAAGCCACACAAGCTTTCGGAGCTCCAAGCCCCTTCTTCAGGTGAGTGGGAATTCTGTTCACAAACAGAGCATATAAAGACACAGACTCAATTTACATGAATAATGGTTGGAATGCGAATACTTACAACTGAATGAACACCGCTCGACAATCACCAGGCAAGACTGTTCTCTTCCTGTTGGGGAGCACTTCAGCGGTCACGGGCATTCGGCCTCTGATATTCGGGTAAGCGTTCTCCAAGGCGGCCTTCGCGACACACGACGGCGCAGAGTCGCTGAGCAGAAACTGATAGCCAAGTTCCGCACACACGAGGACGGCCTCAACCGGGATATTGGGTTCATGTCACACTATTTGTAACCCCCACAGTTGCCTGGACCTGCAGACTTTCACTGACTGTCTTGTCTGGAGACAATACCCATCTTTTTAGCCTGTCTTGATGCTCTCTCCACTCACGTTGTTTTGTTTCTTAAAGACTTGATTCGTTGTAAGTATTCGCATTCCAACCATTATTCATGTAAATTGAGTTTGTGTCTTTATAAGCTCTGTTTGTGAACAGAATTCCCACTCACCTGAAGAAGGGGCTTGGAGCTCCGAAAGCTTGTGTGGCTTTTGCTACCAAATAAACCTGTTGGACTTTAACCTGGTGTTGTTAAACTTCTTACTCTGTTTACCCCAGTCCAACGCCGGCATCTCCACATCAAGAGTAAACAGCACAGATTTCAAAAGGGAAAGTTATATTTAACTAACCTTGTTCAAATCTTTGGAGAAATAAAAGAAAGGGTAGATAAGGATAATGTAGTTGATGTAATGTGTTTGGATTTTTAAAACGCCTTCGATAAGGTACCTGACAGTGAACCCATGGCTAAGGTCAGAATGTGAAGAATTGGGGAACATGTGGCTGACTGGACGGTAAGCTGGCTAGAAGAGAGAGTCAGTAAAGTGACCAAAAACTCTAATTTTAAGGAACCAATGAAGGGGATAGGTCAATGGGCCAAAATGGATAATTAAATGCTGAAGGAGAGACAGTGGATCAAATTGTGTCCAGTCATGGTCACTGCATTTTAGGGAGGATGTGGAGAAGGTTCACTCACTAAAAGCCTTTGTGTTTCCTCCACAGTAGCTGGACTATCAGATACTCTGCTGACACGGTCACACAGAACCCAGGGTGAAGTAAGCCCAGGAGCTGATGTAGATTGTTTCCTTACCTTGACAGCCCTTGTGCCAGTAATATCCGGGCAGGCACCGGTCACACTTAGGCCCTGTTGCCCCAGCCTTGCAGTCACAATATCCCGTGTCATTACAGCGATGGTGGAGTGAGCCATCAGGATTACACTTACAGTCTGTAGAAACAAGACAACACACACACACACTGCACACAGAGATTCCGAATAAAACACATCGACACGAGTTCAGCAATAGAAATGACTGTGACCCAGCCACGGGATGGTCAAACTCTGAGAGTAAAACAAGTCTTCAACATGATGTGGAGATGCCAGCGTTGGACTGGGATGGGCACAGTCAGAAGTCTCACAACACCATGTTAAAGTCTAACAGGTTTATTTGGAATCACGAGCTTTTGGAACGCTGCTCCATCTTCACGTGAGAATGTGGAACTCACTCCCACAGGGACTGGGGAGAATGTGGGACTCACTCTCACAGGGAGTGGGGAGAATGTGGGACTCACTCCCACAGGGAGTGGGGAGAAGTGGAACTCGCTCCCACAGGGAGTGGGGAGAATGTGGAACTCGCTCCCACAGGGAGTGGGGAGAATGTGGGACTCACTCCCACAGGGAGTGGGGAGAAGTGGAACTCGCTCCCACAGGGAGTGGGGAGAATGTGGACCTCACTCCTACGGTTAGTGGGGAGAAGTAGAACTTGCTCCCACGGGGAGTGTTTGAGGTGAATTGCATCGCTACATTTAAGGGGGAAGCTGGATAAACACTTGGAGAAAGGAATAGAAGGAGATGCTGATAGGGTGAGAGGAAGCGGGGGTGAGAGGAGACTGGCATGGAACAGAAACGCCAGCACGGAGCAGTGAATCTAAAAGCCAGTGAACGGGTACAAAAATAATGTGAAGGCAAACTGAATGTTGCACTTTATTTCGAGGAACCTGGAATGCAAATAGTTGGAAATTTCAGTTTTGATAAAGTTTTGGTTAGAATTTATCTGGAGAAACTGGGTTTAGTTCTGGGCTCCACTCAGGAAGGAGAAACTGGCCTTGGATGGAGCAGAGTAGATTCACCAGAGTGAGAATGGGCAGAAAAGGGTTAAATCATGAAACCAAATTCTGGACTTGTCTTCCCCCAAAACTGGAGATGAAAGGCTGATTGAATGGAGGTGTTTAGGATACGTTGCAGATTGGACAGAGTCAGGGTCAATGGTCTATGGACACATTGTGTGATGATACTGTGCCCTAAACAAAAGTATTTTCATCATGTTTCTGTGCAGAATGTGTTTCCCAGTCCCTTCCATTGATCAGAGCTGTTCTATCTGGATCCAGCAGCACGATACTGATACTGCAGCAACATTATTGATCTTAATTGATGCAATGTTTGTTTTGATCTGAACCAATTCAGGGTTGTGTTGCTTTGTGTTTTCCCCAGGGATATTGCAGAGTGGGGCTTGATTAGGTTGATTGACGGGTAAGGTCATATGACCGGGTGCCGCTGCATTTACACAGAGAACTCAGACTCAGTTTGCTTTTGGGCTCTTTAGAGAGAGACTGCTTTCTCTGTATCCCTCGCTCTGTCTGAAGTGGAGACTGGAATCTGCCAGGAAATAAGCCATTTTCTCTGAAATTCGACAGTTTGGAAGTTGCTGCAGGAGAACTAGGAGACAGGGTTCTGTCTGGATCACTCTGCAGAAGTGTCAAAAGGCTAGAAATGTAATATTCACATCAACATCTTTGGTTTCTGTGCCAACAGGTTCTAAAGAACGGATTTGTGTCTGTGGGGGACACTGCTAAATTGGAACGATTAGGTAGTTCTCAAAGGAGGTATTGTTGATAGTGAAAGAGGTTATCAAGAATTACAGGGGGATCGTGATCAGTTAGGGAAGTGGGCCAAGGATTTGGCAAATTGATTTCAATACGGGTAAGTGTGAGGTGTTTCACTTTGGAAAGTCAAACCAGGGTAGGAGTTACACAGTGAATGGTAGAACCCTGGGGAGTGTTGAGGAACAGAGGGACCTAGGAGTACAAGTACACAGTTTGTTGAAAGCGGTGTCACAGATAGACAGGGTGTGAAGAAGGCATTTGGCACACTGGCCTTCATCAGCCAGGGCATTGAATCGAGGAGTTGGGAAATTATGTTACAGGTGTGAGATTTGTTGGTGAGGCTGCATTTGGAGCGTTGTTGCACAGTTTTGGTCACCCTGTTATAGGAAAAACATTGATAAACTGGAAAGGGTGCAGAGAAGATTTACGAGGATGTTGCCAGGACTAGTGGGGCCTGAGTGAAAGGAAGAGGTTGGCCAGGCTAGAGCTTTATTCCTTGGAGCGCAGGAGAATGAGGGGTGACCTTACTGAAGTGAATAAAATCATGCGGGGCATTGATAGGGTGAATGCACATAGTCTTTTTCCCAGGGATGGGGAATTGGAATCGAGGGGGCATTGGTTTAAGGTGAGAGGGGAAAGATTTAAAAGGGACCTGAGGGGCAATTTCTTCACGCAGAGGGTGGTGCGTATATGGAATGAGCTGCCAGAGAAAGTGGTTGAGGCGGGTTCAATAGCAACATTTAAAAAGCATTTGGACAAGTACATGGATAGGAAAGGATTAGAGGGATGTGGGACAAACGTGGGCAATTGGGATTAGCTGGGAGGGCAGCATGGCCAGCATGGGCTGGTTGGGCCGAAGGGCTCTATGACTCTCTGAGTTAGCGGTTCAGAATCATACCTTGTCATGTTTAAGTATTTCAATTGGTAAAAGTTATGTTAACTCTTTTGCTATTTTATGTTTATTTATTAGTGTCACAAGTAAGGTTTACATTAACACTGCAATGAAGCCACTGTGAAAATCCCCGAGTTGCCACACTCCAGCACCTGTTCGGGTACACTGAGGGAGAATTTAGCATGGCCAATGTACCTAACCAGCAGATCTTTCAGACTGTGGGAGGAAACCGGAGCACCCAGAGGAAACCCACGCAGACACGGGGAGGACGTGCAGACTCCCCACAGACAGTGACCCAAGCCGGGAATCGAACCCGGGTCCCTGGCGCTGTGAGGCAGCAGTGCGAACTAAATTTTGTTATATTTTAACTGTGTTCTTAAATAAAGTCTGTTTTGACAAAAGCTTCCGAGTGGGTCACTGGAATCATACCTGGAGTGAAACATCTTATTCTCACACTAATGCCAGAATCAAATGTAAAAGTTGGGTTCTTGACAAACTTCATAAAATGCCTTGGAGTTTCTGATCTGGTCCCCAACATGGGGAACTGTTTAGGACAGAGACGAGGAGAAATCTCTTCACCCAGAGAGTGATCAGTCTGTGGAATTCACCCCCACAGAAAGCAACTGAGGCCAAAACATTGAATGTTTTCAAGAAGCAGTTAGATACAGCACCTGAGGTGAAGGGGGGGGGGGGGGGGGGGGCGGGGGGGGAAAGGGGGCATCAGGCTATTGAGTTGAGTGGTCAGCCATGATCATAATGAATGGCGGAGCAGGCTCGAGGGGCTGAATGGCCTCCTCCTGTCCCTATTTACGATGTTTCTGTGTAACTAATCCCTCTGATGGGAGGAGTCCGGAAAACAAGGCGACAGAATTTAAAATGAGGGAAGCCTGTTGAGGAAGCATCTTCCCACACAAAAAGGGAGTGAAAATCTGGAACCCTCTTCCCCAAAAAGCTGTCAAGGCTGGAAGTCAATTAACAAAATGAAACCTGAGATTGATAGATTTTGTTGGATCAGAGCTTTAACAGGTACAGAATCACTCAGATGTAATTAAGAAAACAATCAATTATGAACTAATTAATGATGTGGAGATGCCGGTGTTGGACTGGGGTGGACAAGATAAGAGGTCACACAATACCCGGTTACAGCCCAACAGGTTTGTTTGATATCACAAGCTTTCGGAGCATTGCTCCTTCATCAGGTGAACTAATGAATGGAACAGGGGCTGAATGGCCTCCTCCAGTTCCTATGTTCTGGTGAACATACCGATGTGGTACTGAGCAATTCTCTGGATGGAGAATGGTCGGAAATGGGGAAATAAGGAGACAGGATAGGTGTTAGGCACTAGGGGATGGAAGCACTGAGCAGATGTAAGTGTCACAGCTACGAAGGGGGGGGGGCGGCCTCGTCCAGACAGAACAAAGTATAGAATTTCCTAAAATAAAATTGCAGACAGGAGCGCAATGATTGCACCATCATCACTGAGGTGGATCGACATACCTCAACACTGCAAGGGTCAGACTGCATTGGGATATGTTGGACCAGGCCCCATCGCTAGGGAAAGTTTGGACCAGGCCCCATCGCTAGGGAAAGTTTGGACCAGGCCCCATCGCTAGGGAATGTTTGGACCGGGCTCCATCGCTAGGGAATGTTTGGACCAGGCCCCATCGGTGGGAATGATTGGACCAGGCCCCATCGCTAGGGAATGTTTGGACCGGGCCCCATCACTAGGGAATGTTTGGACCAGGCCCCATCGCTAGGGAATGTTTGGACCAGGCCCCATCGCTAGGGAAAGTTTGGACCGGGCCCCATCGCTAGGGAAAGTTTGGACCGGGCCCCATCGCTAGGGAATGTTTGGACCGGGCCCCATCGCTAGGGAAAGTTTGGACCGGGCCCCATCACTCGGGAATGTTTGGACCGGGCTCCATCACTAGGGAATGTTTGGACCGGGCCCCATCACTAGGGAATGTTTGGACCAGGCCCCATCGCTAGGGAATGTTTGGACCAGGCCCCATCGCTAGGGAATGTTTGGACCAGGCCCCATCGCTAGGGAATGTTTGGACCGGGCCCCATCACTCGGGAATGTTTGGACCGGGCCCCATCGCTAGGGAATGTTTGGACCGGGCCCCATCACTAGGGAATGTTTGGACCGGGCCCCATCGCTAGGGAATGTTTGGACCGGGCCCCATCGCTAGGGAATGTTTGGACCGGGCCCCATCGCTAGGGAATGTTTGGACCGGGCCCCATCGCTAGGGAATGTTTGGACCAGGCCCCATCGCTAGGGAATGTTTGGACCAGGCCCCATCGCTAGGGAATGTTTGGACCGGGCCCCATCGCTAGGGAATGTTTGGACCAGGCCCCATCACTAGGGAATGTTTGGACCAGGCCCAATCACTCGGGAATGTTTGGACCGGGCCCCATCACTCGGGAATGTTTGGACCAGGCCCCATCACTAGGGAATGTTTGGACCAGGCCCCATCACTCGGGAATGTTTGGACCGGGCCCCATCACTAGGGAATGTTTGGACCAGGCCCCATCGCTAGGGAATGTTTGGACCAGGCCCCATCGCTAGGGAAAAGTTGGACCGGGCCCCATCACTCGGGAATGTTTGGACCGGGCCCCATCGCTAGGGAATGTTTGGACCAGGCCCCATCGCTAGGGAATGTTTGGACCGGGCTCCAACGCTAGGGAATGTTTGGACCAGGCCCCATCGGTGGGAATGATTGGACCAGGCCCCATCGCTAGGGAATGTTTGGACCGGGCCCCATCACTAGGGAATGTTTGGACCAGGCCCCATCGCTAGGGAATGTTTGGACCAGGCCCCATCGCTAGGGAAAGTTTGGACCGGGCCCCATCGCTAGGGAAAGTTTGGACCGGGCCCCATCGCTAGGGAATGTTTGGACCGGGCCCCATCGCTAGGGAAAGTTTGGACCGGGCCCCATCACTCGGGAATGTTTGGACCGGGCTCCATCACTAGGGAATGTTTGGACCGGGCCCCATCACTAGGGAATGTTTGGACCAGGCCCCATCGCTAGGGAATGTTTGGACCAGGCCCCATCGCTAGGGAATGTTTGGACCAGGCCCCATCGCTAGGGAATGTTTGGACCGGGCCCCATCACTCGGGAATGTTTGGACCGGGCCCCATCGCTAGGGAATGTTTGGACCGGGCCCCATCACTAGGGAATGTTTGGACCGGGCCCCATCGCTAGGGAATGTTTGGACCGGGCCCCATCGCTAGGGAATGTTTGGACCGGGCCCCATCGCTAGGGAATGTTTGGACCGGGCCCCATCGCTAGGGAATGTTTGGACCAGGCCCCATCGCTAGGGAATGTTTGGACCAGGCCCCATCGCTAGGGAATGTTTGGACCGGGCCCCATCGCTAGGGAATGTTTGGACCAGGCCCCATCACTAGGGAATGTTTGGACCAGGCCCAATCACTCGGGAATGTTTGGACCGGGCCCCATCACTCGGGAATGTTTGGACCAGGCCCCATCACTAGGGAATGTTTGGACCAGGCCCCATCACTCGGGAATGTTTGGACCGGGCCCCATCACTAGGGAATGTTTGGACCAGGCCCCATCGCTAGGGAATGTTTGGACCAGGCCCCATCGCTAGGGAAAAGTTGGACCGGGTCCCATCACTCGGGAATGTTTGGACCGGGCCCCATCGCTAGGGAATGTTTGGACCGGGCCCCATCACTCGGGAATCTTTGGACCAGGCCCCATCACTAGGGAATGTTTGGACCGGGCCCCATCACTCGGGAATGTTTGGACAGGGCCCCATCACTCGGGAATGTTTGGACCGGGCCCCATCACTCGGGAATGTTTGGACCAGGCCCCATCACTCGGGAATGTTTGGACCGGGCCCCATCGCTAGGGAATGTTTGGACCGGGCCCCATCACTCGGGAATGTTTGGACCAGGCCCCATCACTCGGGAATGTTTGGACCGGGCCCCATCACTAGGGAATGTTTGGACCGGGCCCCATCACTAGGGAATGTTTGGACCAGGCCCCATCACAAGGGAATGTTTGGACCGGGCCCAATCACTCGGGAATGTTTGGACCAGGCCCCATCACTCGGGAATGTTTGGACGGGGCCCCATCACTAGGGAATGTTTGGACCGGGCCCCATCACTAGGGAATGTTTGGACCAGGCCCCATCACTAGGGAATGTTTGGACCGGGCCCCATCACTCGGGAATGTTTGGACCAGCCCCCATCACTAGGGAATGTTTGGACCGGGCCCGATCACTAGGGAATGTTTGGACCGGGCCCCTTCACTAGGGAATGTTTGGACCGGGCCCCATCACTCGGGAATGTTTGGACCGGGCCCCATCACTCGGGAATGTTTGGACCGGGCCCCATCACTCGGGAATGTTTGGACCGGGCCCCATCACTCGGGAATGTTTGGACCAGGCCCCATCATTCGGGAATGTTTGGACCGGGCCCCATCACTAGGGAATGTTTAGACCAGGCCCCTTCACTCGGGAATGTTTGGACCGGGCCCCATCACTAGGGAATGTTTGGACCGGGCCCCATCACTAGGGAATGTTTGGACCGGGCCCCATCGCTAGGGAATGTTTGGACCGGGCCCCATCTCTCGGGAATGTTTGGACCGGGCCCCATCGCTAGGGAATGTCTGGACCGGGCCCCATCGCTAGGGAATGTTTGGACCGGGCCCCATCGCTAGGGAATGTTTGGACCGGGCCCCATCACTAGGGAATGTTTGGACCGGGCCCCATCACTCGGGAATGTTTGGACCGGGCCCCATCACTAGGGAATGTTTGGACCGGGCCCCATCACTAGGGAATGTTTGGACCGGGCCCCATCACTAGGGAATGTTTGGACCGGGCCCCATCACTAGGGAAAGTTTGGACCGGGCCCCATCACTCGGGAATGTTTGGACCGGGCCCCATCACTAGGGAATGTTTGGACCGGGCCCCATCACTAGGGAATGTTTGGACCGGGCCCCATCACTCGGGAATGTTTGGACCGGGCCCCATCACTAGGGAATGTTTGGACCGGGCCCCATCAGTAGGGAATGTTTGGACCGGGCCGCATCGCTATGGAATGTTTGGACCGGGCCCCATCACTCGGGAATGTTTGGACCAGGCCCCATCGCTAGGGAATGTTTGGACCAGGCCCCATCGCTAGAGAATGTTTGGACCAGGCCCCATCGCTAGGGAATGTTTGGACCAGGCCCCATCGCTAGGGAATGTTTGGAAAAGGCCCCATCACTCGGGAATGTTTGGACCAGGCCCCATCGCTAGGGAATGTTTGGACCAGGCCCCATCGCTAGGGAATGTTTGGACCAGGCCCCATCGCTAGGGAATGTTTGGACCGGGCCCCATCGCTAGGGAATGTTTGGACCAGGTCCCATCGCTAGGGAATGTTTGGACCAGGCCCCATCGCTAGGGAATGTTTGGACCAGGCCCCATCGCTAGGGAATGTTTGGACCGGGCCCAATCACTCGGGAATGTTTGGACCAGGCCCCATCGCAAGGGAATGTTTGGACCAGGCCCCATCGCTAGGGAATGTTTGGACCGGGCCCCATCGCTAGGGAATGTTTGGACCAGGCCCCATCACTAGGGAATGTTTGGACCAGGCCCAATCACTCGGGAATGTTTGGACCGGGCCCCATCACTCGGGAATGTTTGGACCGGGCCCCATCACTAGGGAATGTTTGGACCAGGCCCCATCGCTAGGGAATGTTTGGACCAGGCCCCATCGCTAGGGAAAAGTTGGACCGGGCCCCATCACTCGGGAATGTTTGGACCGGGCCCCATCGCTAGGGAATGTTTGGACCGGGCCCCATCACTCGGGAATCTTTGGACCAGGCCCCATCACTAGGGAATGTTTGGACCGGGCCCCATCACTCGGGAATGTTTGGACAGGGCCCCATCACTCGGGAATGTTTGGACCGGGCCCCATCACTCGGGAATGTTTGGACCAGGCCCCATCACTCGGGAATGTTTGGACCGGGCCCCATCGCTAGGGAATGTTTGGACCGGGCCCCATCACTCGGGAATGTTTGGACCAGGCCCCATCACTCGGGAATGTTTGGACCGGGCCCCATCACTAGGGAATGTTTGGACCGGGCCCCATCACTAGGGAATGTTTGGACCAGGCCCCATCACAAGGGAATGTTTGGACCGGGCCCAATCACTCGGGAATGTTTGGACCAGGCCCCATCACTCGGGAATGTTTGGACGGGGCCCCATCACTAGGGAATGTTTGGACCGGGCCCCATCACTAGGGAATGTTTGGACCAGGCCCCATCACTAGGGAATGTTTGGACCGGGCCCCATCACTCGGGAATGTTTGGACCAGCCCCCATCACTAGGGAATGTTTGGACCGGGCCCGATCACTAGGGAATGTTTGGACCGGGCCCCTTCACTAGGGAATGTTTGGACCGGGCCCCATCACTCGGGAATGTTTGGACCGGGCCCCATCACTCGGGAATGTTTGGACCGGGCCCCATCACTCGGGAATGTTTGGACCGGGCCCCATCACTCGGGAATGTTTGGACCAGGCCCCATCACTCGGGAATGTTTGGACCGGGCCCCATCACTAGGGAATGTTTGGACCAGGCCCCTTCACTCGGGAATGTTTGGACCGGGCCCCATCACTAGGGAATGTTTGGACCGGGCCCCATCACTAGGGAATGTTTGGACCGGGCCCCATCGATAGGGAATGTTTGGACCGGGCCCCATCTCTCGGGAATGTTTGGACCGGGCCCCATCGCTAGGGAATGTCTGGACCGGGCCCCATCGCTAGGGAATGTTTGGACCGGGCCCCATCGCTAGGGAATGTTTGGACCGGGCCCCATCACTAGGGAATGTTTGGACCGGGCCCCATCGCTAGGGAATGTTTGGACCGGGTCCCATCGCTAGGGAATGTTTGGACCGGGCCCCATCACTCGGGAATGTTTGGACCGGGCCCCATCACTAGGGAATGTTTGGACCGGGCCCCATCACTAGGGAATGTATGGACCGGGCCCCATCACTAGGGAATGTTTGGACCGGGCCCCATTACTAGGGAAAGTTTGGACCGGGCCCCATCACTCGGGAATGTTTGGACCGGGCCCCATCACTAGGGAATGTTTGGACCGGGCCCCATCACTAGGGAATGTTTGGACCGGGCCCCATCACTCGGGAATGTTTGGACCGGGCCCCATCACTAGGGAATGTTTGGACCGGGCCCCATCAGTAGGGAATGTTTGGACCGGGCCCCATCGCTATGGAATGTTTGGACCGGGCCCCATCACTCGGGAATGTTTGGACCAGGCCCCATCGCTAGGGAATGTTTGGACCAGGCCCCATCGCTAGAGAATGTTTGGACCAGGCCCCATCGCTAGGGAATGTTTGGACCAGGCCCCATCGCTAGGGAATGTTTGGAAAAGGCCCCATCACTCGGGAATGTTTGGACCAGGCCCCATCGCTAGGGAATGTTTGGACCAGGCCCCATCGCTAGGGAATGTTTGGACCAGGCCCCATCGCTAGGGAATGTTTGGACCGGGCCCCATCGCTAGGGAATGTTTGGACCAGGCCCCATCGCTAGGGAATGTTTGGACCAGGCCCCATCGCTAGGGAATGCTTGGACCAGGCCCCATCACTCGGGAATGTTTGGACCAGGCCCCATCGCTAGGGAATGTTCGGACCGGGCCCCATCGCTAGCGAATGTTTGGACCAGGCCCCATTGCTAGAGAATGTTTGGACCAGGCCCCATGGCTAGGGAATGTTTGGACCAGGCCCCATCGCTAGGGAATGTTTGGACCAGGCCCCATCACTCGGGAATGTTTGGACCAGGCCCCATCGCTAGGGAATGTTTGGACCGGGCCCCATCATTCGGGAATGTTTGGACCGGGCCCCATCACTCGGGAATGTTTGGACCAGGCCCCATCACTAGGGAATGTTTGGACCGGGCCCCATCACTAGGGAATGTTTGGACCAGGCCCCATCACTCGGGAATGTTTGGACCGGGCCCCATCACTCGGGAATGTTTGGACCAGGCCCCATCACTCGGGAATGTTTGGACCAGGCCCCATCACTCGGGAATGTTTGGACCGGGCCCCATCACTCGGGAATGTTTGGACCGGGCCCCATCACTAGGGAATGTTTGGACCAGGCCCCATCGCTAGGGAATGTTTGGACGAGGCCCCATCACTAGGGAATGTTTGGACCAGGCCCCATCACTAGGGAATGTTTGGACCAGGCCCCATCACTAGGGAATGTTTGGACCAGGCCCCATCACTCGGGAATGTTTGGACCGGGCCCCATCACTCGGGAATGATTGGACCGGGCCCCATCACTAGGGAATGTTTGGACCAGGCCCCATCGCTAGGGAATGTTTGGACCGGGCCCCATCACTAGGGAATGTTTGGACAGGGCCCCATCACTAGGGAATGTTTGGACCGGGCCCCATCACTCGGGAATGTTTGGACCGGGCCCCATCACTCGGGAATGTTTGGACCAGGCCCCATCGCTAGGGAATGTTTGGACCGGGCCCAATCACTCGGGAATGTTTGGACCAGGCCCCATCGCAAGGGAATGTTTGGACCGGGCCGCATCGCTAGGGAATGTTTGGACCAGGCCCCATCACTAGGGAATGTTTGGACCAGGCCCCATCACTAGGGAATGTTTGGACCAGGCCCCATCACTAGGGAATGTTTGGACCAGGCCCCATCACTAGGGAATGTTTGGACCAGGCCCCATCGCTAGGGAATGTTTGGACCAGGCACCATCACTCGGGAATGTTTGGACCAGGCCCCAACACTAGGGAATGTTTGGACCAGGCCCCATCACTTGGGAATGTTTGGACCAGGCCCCATCTCTAGGGAATGTTTGGACCAGGCCCCATCACTCGGGAATGTTTGGACCGGGCCCCATCACTCGGGAATGTTTGGACCAGGCCCCATCACTTGGGAATGTTTGGACCAGGCCCCATCACTCGGGAATGTTTGGACCAGGCCCCATCACTAGGGAATGTTTGGACCAGGCCCCATCACTAGGGAATGTTTGGATCGGGCCCCATCACTAGGGAATGTTTGGACCAGGCCCCATCGCTAGGGAATGTTTGGACCAGGCCCCATCGCTAAGGAATGTTTGGACCAGGCCCCTTCACTCGGGAATGTTTGGACCAGGCCCCATCGCTAGGGAATGTTTGGACCGGGCCCCATCACTCGGGAATGTTTTGACCGGGCCCCATCACTCGGGAATGTTTGGACCAGGCCCCATCACTAGGGAATGTTTGGACTGGGCCCCATCACTAGGGAATGTTTGGACCAGGCGCCATCACTCGGGAAAGTTTGGACCGGGCCCCATCACTCGGGAATGTTTGGACAAGGCCCCATCACTAGGGAATGTTTGGACCGGGCCCCATCACTCGGGAATGTTAGGACCGGGCCCCATCACTCGGGAATGTTTGGACCAGGCCCCATCACTCGGGAATGTTTGGACCGGGCCCCATCACTCGGGAATGTTTGGACCGGGCCCCATCACTAGGGAATGTTTGGACCAGGCCCCATCGCTAGGGAATGTTTCGACGAGGCCCCATCACTAGGGAATGTTTGGACCAGGCCCCATCACTAGGGAATGTTTGGACCAGGCCCCATCACTAGGGAATGTTTGGACCAGGCCCCATCACTCGGGAATGTTTGGACCGGGCCCCATCGCTAGGGAATGTTTGGACCAGGCCCCATCGCTAGGGAATGTTTGGACCAGGCCCCATCGCTAGGGAATGTTTGGACCGGGCCCCATCACTCGGGAATGTTTGGACCGGGCCCCATCGCTAGGGAATGTTTGGACCGGGCCCCATCACTAGGGAATGTTTGGACCGGGCCCCATCGCTAGGGAATGTTTGGAACGGGCCCCATCGCTAGGGAATGTTTGGACCGGGCCCCATCGCTAGGGAATGTTTGGACCGGGCCCCATCGCTAGGGAATGTTTGGACCGGGCCCCATCGCTAGGGAATGTTTGGACCAGGCCCCATCGCTAGGGAATGTTTGGACCGGGCCCCATCGCTAGGGAATGTTTGGACCAGGCCCCATCACTAGGGAATGTTTGGACCAGGCCCAATCACTCGGGAATGTTTGGACCGGGCCCCATCACTCGGGAATGTTTGGACCAGGCCCCATCACTAGGGAATGTTTGGACCAGGCCCCATCACTCGGGAATGTTTGGACCGGGCCCCATCACTAGGGAATGTTTGGACCAGGCCCCATCGCTAGGGAATGTTTGGACCAGGCCCCATCGCTAGGGAAAAGTTGGACCGGGCCCCATCACTCGGGAATGTTTGGACCGGGCCCCATCGCTAGGGAATGTTTGGACCGGGCCCCATCACTCGGGAATCTTTGGACCAGGCCCCATCACTAGGGAATGTTTGGACCGGGCCCCATCACTCGGGAATGTTTGGACAGGGCCCCATCACTCGGGAATGTTTGGACCGGGCCCCATCACTCGGGAATGTTTGGACCAGGCCCCATCACTCGGGAATGTTTGGACCGGGCCCCATCGCTAGGGAATGTTTGGACCGGGCCCCATCACTCGGGAATGTTTGGACCAGGCCCCATCACTCGGGAATGTTTGGACCGGGCCCCATCACTAGGGAATGTTTGGACCGGGCCCCATCACTAGGGAATGTTTGGACCAGGCCCCATCACAAGGGAATGTTTGGACCGGGCCCAATCACTCGGGAATGTTTGGACCAGGCCCCAACACTCGGGAATGTTTGGACGGGGCCCCATCACTAGGGAATGTTTGGACCGGGCCCCATCACTAGGGAATGTTTGGACCAGGCCCCATCACTAGGGAATGTTTGGACCGGGCCCCATCACTCGGGAATGTTTGGACCAGCCCCCATCACTAGGGAATGTTTGGACCGGGCCCGATCACTAGGGAATGTTTGGACCGGGCCCCATCACTAGGGAATGTTTGGACCGGGCCCCATCACTCGGGAATGTTTGGACCGGGCCCCATCACTCGGGAATGTTTGGACCGGGCCCCATCACTCGGGAATGTTTGGACCGGGCCCCATCACTCGGGAATGTTTGGACCAGGCCCCATCACTCGGGAATGTTTGGACCGGGCCCCATCACTAGGGAATGTTTGGACCAGGCCCCTTCACTCGGGAATGTTTGGACCGGGCCCCATCACTAGGGAATGTTTGGACCGGGCCCCATCACTAGGGAATGTTTGGACCGGGCCCCATCGCTAGGGAATGTTTGGACCGGGCCCCATCTCTCGGGAATGTTTGGACCGGGCCCCATCGCTAGGGAATGTTTGGACCGGGCCCCATCGCTAGGGAATGTTTGGACCGGGCCCCATTGCTAGGGAATGTTTGGACCGGGCCCCATCACTAGGGAATGTTTGGACTGGGCCCCATCACTAGGGAATGTTTGGACCAGGCGCCATCACTCGGGAATGTTTGGACCGGGCCCCATCACTAGGGAATGTTTGGACCAGGCCCCATCGCTAGGGAATGTTTGGACGAGGCCCCATCACTAGGGAATGTTTGGACCAGGCCCCATCACTAGGGAATGTTTGGACCAGGCCCCATCACTAGGGAATGTTTGGACCAGGCCCCATCACTCGGGAATGTTTGGACCGGGCCCCATCACTCGGGAATGTTTGGACCGGGCCCCATCACTAGGGAATGTTTGGACCAGGCCCCATCGCTAGGGAATGTTTGGACCAGGCCCCATCGCTAAGGAATGTTTGGACCAGGCCCCATCGCTAGGGAATGTTTGGACCAGGCCCCATCGCTAGGGAATGTTTGGACCAGGCCCCATCGCTAGGGAATGTTTGGACCGGGCCCCATCACTCGGGAATGTTTGGACCGGGCCCCATCGCTAGGGAATGTTTGGACCGGGCCCCATCACTAGGGAATGTTTGGACCGGGCCCCATCGCTAGGGAATGTTTGGACCGGGCCCCATCGCTAGGGAATGTTTGGACCGGGCCCCATCGCTAGGGAATGTTTGGACCGGGCCCCATCGCTAGGGAATGTTTGGACCAGGCCCCATCGCTAGGGAATGTTTGGACCAGGCCCCATCGCTAGGGAATGTTTGGACCGGGCCCCATCGCTAGGGAATGTTTGGACCAGGCCCCATCACTAGGGAATGTTTGGACCAGGCCCAATCACTCGGGAATGTTTGGACCGGGCCCCATCACTCGGGAATGTTTGGACCAGGCCCCATCACTAGGGAATGTTTGGACCAGGCCCCATCACTCGGGAATGTTTGGACCGGGCCCCATCACTAGGGAATGTTTGGACCAGGCCCCATCGCTAGGGAATGTTTGGACCAGGCCCCATCGCTAGGGAAAAGTTGGACCGGGCCCCATCACTCGGGAATGTTTGGACCGGGCCCCATCGCTAGGGAATGTTTGGACCGGGCCCCATCACTCGGGAATCTTTGGACCAGGCCCCATCACTAGGGAATGTTTGGACCGGGCCCCATCACTCGGGAATGTTTGGACAGGGCCCCATCACTCGGGAATGTTTGGACCGGGCCCCATCACTCGGGAATGTTTGGACCAGGCCCCATCACTCGGGAATGTTTGGACCGGGCCCCATCGCTAGGGAATGTTTGGACCGGGCCCCATCACTCGGGAATGTTTGGACCAGGCCCCATCACTCGGGAATGTTTGGACCGGGCCCCATCACTAGGGAATGTTTGGACCGGGCCCCATCACTAGGGAATGTTTGGACCAGGCCCCATCACAAGGGAATGTTTGGACCGGGCCCAATCACTCGGGAATGTTTGGACCAGGCCCCATCACTCGGGAATGTTTGGACGGGGCCCCATCACTAGGGAATGTTTGGACCGGGCCCCATCACTAGGGAATGTTTGGACCAGGCCCCATCACTAGGGAATGTTTGGACCGGGCCCCATCACTCGGGAATGTTTGGACCAGCCCCCATCACTAGGGAATGTTTGGACCGGGCCCGATCACTAGGGAATGTTTGGACCGGGCCCCATCACTAGGGAATGTTTGGACCGGGCCCCATCACTCGGGAATGTTTGGACCGGGCCCCATCACTCGGGAATGTTTGGACCGGGCCCCATCACTCGGGAATGTTTGGACCGGGCCCCATCACTCGGGAATGTTTGGACCAGGCCCCATCACTCGGGAATGTTTGGACCGGGCCCCATCACTAGGGAATGTTTGGACCAGGCCCCTTCACTCGGGAATGTTTGGACCGGGCCCCATCACTAGGGAATGTTTGGACCGGGCCCCATCACTAGGGAATGTTTGGACCGGGCCCCATCGCTAGGGAATGTTTGGACCGGGCCCCATCTCTCGGGAATGTTTGGACCGGGCCCCATCGCTAGGGAATGTTTGGACCGGGCCCCATCGCTAGGGAATGTTTGGACCGGGCCCCATCGCTAGGGAATGTTTGGACCGGGCCCCATCACTAGGGAATGTTTGGACCGGGCCCCATCGCTAGGGAATGTTTGGACCGGGCCCCATCGCTAGGGAATGTTTGGACCGGGCCCCATCACTCGGGAATGTTTGGACCGGGCCCCATCACTAGGGAATGTTTGGACCGGGCCCCATCACTAGGGAATGTTTGGACCGGGCCCCATCACTAGGGAATGTTTGGACCGGGCCCCATCACTAGGGAATGTTTGGACCAGGCCCCATCGCTAGGGAATGTTTGGACCAGGCCCCATCGCTAGGGAAAAGTTGGACCGGGCCCCATCACTCGGGAATGTTTGGACCGGGCCCCATCGCTAGGGAATGTTTGGACCGGGCCCCATCACTCGGGAATCTTTGGACCAGGCCCCATCACTAGGGAATGTTTGGACCGGGCCCCATCACTCGGGAATGTTTGGACAGGGCCCCATCACACGGGAATGTTTGGACCGGGCCCCATCACTCGGGAATGTTTGGACCGGGCCCCATCACTCGGGAATGTTTGGACCGGGCCCCATCGCTAGGGAATGTTTGGACCGGGCCCCATCACTCGGGAATGTTTGGACCAGGCCCCATCACTCGGGAATGTTTGGACCGGGCCCCATCACTAGGGAATGTTTGGACCGGGCCCCATCACTAGGGAATGTTTGGACCAGGCCCCATCACAAGGGAATGTTTGGACCGGGCCCAATCACTCGGGAATGTTTGGACCAGGCCCCATCACTCGGGAATGTTTGGACGGGGCCCCATCACTAGGGAATGTTTGGACCGGGCCCCATCACTAGGGAATGTTTGGACCAGGCCCCATCACTAGGGAATGTTTGGACCGGGCCCCATCACTCGGGAATGTTTGGACCAGCCCCCGTCACTAGGGAATGTTTGGACCGGGCCCGATCACTAGGGAATGTTTGGACCGGGCCCCATCACTAGGGAATGTTTGGACCGGGCCCCATCACTCGGGAATGTTTGGACCGGGCCCCATCACTCGGGAATGTTTGGACCGGGCCCCATCACTCGGGAATGTTTGGACCGGGCCCCATCACTCGGGAATGTTTGGACCAGGCCCCATCACTCGGGAATGTTTGGACCGGGCCCCATCACTAGGGAATGTTTGGACCAGGCCCATTCACTCGGGAATGTTTGGACCGGGCCCCATCACTAGGGAATGTTTGGACCGGGCCCCATCACTAGGGAATGTTTGGACCGGGCCCCATCGCTAGGGAATGTTTGGACCGGGCCCCATCTCTCGGGAATGTTTGGACCGGGCCCCATCGCTAGGGAATGTTTGGACTGGGCCCCATCGCTAGGGAATGTTTGGACCGGGCCCCATCGCTAGGGAATGTTTGGACCGGGCCCCATCACTAGGGAATGTTTGGACCGGGCCCCATCGCTAGGGAATGTTTGGACCGGGCCCCATCGCTAGTGAATGTTTGGACCGGGCCCCATCACTCGGGAATGTTTGGACCGGGCCCCATCACTAGGGAATGTTTGGACCGGGCCCCATCACTAGGGAATGTTTGGACCGGGCCCCATCACTAGGGAATGTTTGGACCGGGCCCCATCACGAGGGAATGTTTGGACCGGGCCCCATCACTCGGGAATGTTTGGACCGGGCCCCATCACTAGGGAATGTTTGGACCGGGCCCCATCACTAGGGAATGTTTGGACCGGGCCCCATCACTCGGGAATGTTTGGACCGGGCCCCATCACTAGGGAATGTTTGGACCGGGCCCCATCACTAGGGAATGTTTGGACCGGGCCCCATCGCTATGGAATGTTTGGGCCGGGCCCCATCACTCGGGAATGTTTGGACCAGGCCCCATCGCTAGGGAATGTTTGGACCAGGCCCCATCGCTAGAGAATGTTTGGACCAGGCCCCATCGCTAGGGAATGTTTGGACCAGGCCCCATCGCTAGGGAATGTTTGGAAAAGGCCCCATCACTCGGGAATGTTTGGACCAGGCCCCATCGCTAGGGAATGTTTGGACCAGGCCCCATCGCTAGGGAATGTTTGGACCAGGCCCCATCGCTAGGGAATGTTTGGACCGGGCCCCATCGCTAGGGAATGTTTGGACCAGGCCCCATCGCTAGGGAATGTTTGGACCAGGCCCCATCGCTAGGGAATGCTTGGACCAGGCCCCATCACTCGGGAATGTTTGGACCAGGCCCCATCGCTAGGGAATGTTCGGACCGGGCCCCATCGCTAGCGAATGTTTGGACCAGGCCCCATTGCTAGAGAATGTTTGGACCAGGCCCCATGGCTAGGGAATGTTTGGACCAGGCCCCATCGCTAGGGAATGTTTGGACCAGGCCCCATCACTCGGGAATGTTTGGACCAGGCCCCATCGCTAGGGAATGTTTGGACCGGGCCCCATCATTCGGGAATGTTTGGACCGGGCCCCATCACTCGGGAATGTTTGGACCAGGCCCCATCACTAGGGAATGTTTGGACCGGGCCCCATCACTAGGGAATGTTTGGACCAGGCCCCATCACTCGGGAATGTTTGGACCGGGCCCCATCACTCGGGAATGTTTGGACCAGGCCCCATCACTCGGGAATGTTTGGACCGGGCCCCATCACTCGGGAATGTTTGGACCAGGCCCCATCGCTAGGGAATGTTTGGACCGGGCCCAATCACTCGGGAATGTTTGGACCAGGCCCCATCGCAAGGGAATGTTTGGACCGGGCCGCATCGCTAGGGAATGTTTGGACCAGGCCCCATCACTAGGGAATGTTTGGACCAGGCCCCATCACTAGGGAATGTTTGGACCAGGCCCCATCACTAGGGAATGTTTGGACCAGGCCCCATCACTAGGGAATGTTTGGACCAGGCCCCATCGCTAGGGAATGTTTGGACCAGGCACCATCACTCGGGAATGTTTGGACCAGGCCCCAACACTAGGGAATGTTTGGACCAGGCCCCATCACTTGGGAATGTTTGGACCAGGCCCCATCTCTAGGGAATGTTTGGACCAGGCCCCATCACTCGGGAATGTTTGGACCGGGCCCCATCACTCGGGAATGTTTGGACCAGGCCCCATCACTTGGG
Organism: Mustelus asterias; assembly: GCF_964213995.1. Classification (NCBI taxonomy): domain Eukaryota; kingdom Metazoa; phylum Chordata; class Chondrichthyes; order Carcharhiniformes; family Triakidae; genus Mustelus; species Mustelus asterias. The sequence goes on from NC_135808.1 coordinate 137,918,045, forward strand.
AATGTTTGGACCAGGCCCCATCACTCGGGAATGTTTGGACCAGGCCCCATCACTAGGGAATGTTTGGACCAGGCCCCATCACTAGGGAATGTTTGGATCGGGCCCCATCACTAGGGAATGTTTGGACCAGGCCCCATCGCTAGGGAATGTTTGGACCAGGCCCCATCGCTAAGGAATGTTTGGACCAGGCCCCATCACTCGGGAATGTTTGGACCAGGCCCCATCGCTAGGGAATGTTTGGACCGGGCCCCATCACTCGGGAATGTTTGGACCAGGCCCCATCACTAGGGAATGTTTGGACCGGGCCCCATCACTAGGGAATGTTTGGACCAGGCCCCATCACTCGGGAATGTTTGGACCGGGCCCCATCACTCGGGAATGTTTGGACCAGGCCCCATCACTCGGGAAGGTTTGGACCAGGCCCCATCACTCGGGAATGTTTGGACCGGGCCCCATCACTCGGGAATGTTTGGACCGGGCCCCATCACTAGGGAATGTTTGGACCAGGCCCCATCGCTAGGGAATGTTTGGACGAGGCCCCATCACTAGGGAATGTTTGGACCAGGCCCCATCACTAGGGAATGTTTGGACCAGGCCCCATCACTAGGGAATGTTTGGACCAGGCCCCATCACTCAGGAATGTTTGGACCGGGCCCCATCACTCGGGAATGATTGGACCAGGCCCCATCGCAAGGGAATGTTTGGACCAGGCACCATCACTCGGGAATGTTTGGACCAGGCCCCAACACTAGGGAATGTTTGGACCAGGCCCCATCACTTGGGAATGTTTGGACCAGGCCCCATCTCTAGGGAATGTTTGGACCAGGCCCCATCACTCGGGAATGTTTGGACCGGGCCGCATCACTTGGGAATGTTTGGACCAGGCCCCATCACTCGGGAATGTTTGGACCAGGCCCCATCACTAGGGAATGTTTGGACCAGGCCCCATCACTAGGGAATGTTTGGATCGGGCCCCATCACTAGGGAATGTTTGGACCAGGCCCCATCGCTAGGGAATGTTTGGACCAGGCCCCATCGCTAAGGAATGTTTGGACCAGGCCCCATCACTCGGGAATGTCTGGACCAGGCCCCATCGCTAGGGAATGTTTGGACCGGGCCCCATCACTCGGGAATGTTTGGACCAGGCCCCATCACTAGGGAATGTTTGGACCGGGCCCCATCACTGGGGAATGTTTGGACCAGGCCCCATCACTCGGGAATGTTTGGACCGGGCCCCATCACTCGGGAATGTTTGGACCAGGCCCCATCACTCGGGAATGTTTGGACCAGGCCCCATCACTCGGGAATGTTTGGACCGGGCCCCATCACTCGGGAATGTTTGGACCGGGCCCCATCACTAGGGAATGTTTGGACCGGGCCCCATCGCTAGGGAATGTTTGGACGAGGCCCCATCACTAGGGAATGTTTGGACCAGGCCCCATCACTAGGGAATGTTTGGACCAGGCCCCATCACTAGGGAATGTTTGGACCAGGCCCCATCACTCGGGAATGTTTGGACCGGGCCCCATCACTCGGGAATGATTGGACCGGGCCCCATCACTAGGGAATGTTTGGACCAGGCCCCATCGCTAGGGAATGTTTGGACCGGGCCCCATCACTAGGGAATGTTTGGACAGGGCCCCATCACTAGGGAATGTTTGGACCGGGCCCCATCACTCGGGAATGTTTGGACCGGGCCCCATCACTCGGGAATGTTTGGACCAGGCCCCATCGCTAGGGAATGTTTGGACCGGGCCCAATCACTCGGGAATGTTTGGACCAGGCCCCATCGCAAGGGAATGTTTGGACCGGGCCGCATCGCTAGGGAATGTTTGGACCAGGCCCCATCACTAGGGAATGTTTGGACCAGGCCCCATCACTAGGGAATGTTTGGACCAGGCCCCATCACTAGGGAATGTTTGGACCAGGCCCCATCACTAGGGAATATTTGGACCAGGCCCCATCGCTAGGGAATGTTTGGACCAGGCACCATCACTCGGGAATGTTTGGACCAGGCCCCAACACTAGGGAATGTTTGGACCAGGCCCCATCACTTGGGAATGTTTGGACCAGGCCCCATCTCTAGGGAATGTTTGGACCAGGCCCCATCACTCGATAATGTTTGGACCGGGCCCCATCACTCGGGAATGTTTGGACCAGGCCCCATCACTTGGGAATGTTTGGACCAGGCCCCATCACTCGGGAATGTTTGGACCAGGCCCCATCACTAGGGAATGTTTGGACCAGGCCCCATCACTAGGGAATGTTTGGATCGGGCCCCATCACTAGGGAATGTTTGGACCAGGCCCCATCGCTAGGGAATGTTTGGACCAGGCCCCATCGCTAAGGAATGTTTGGACCAGGCCCCATCACTCGGGAATGTTTGGACCAGGCCCCATCGCTAGGGAATGTTTGGACCGGGCCCCATCACTCGGGAATGTTTTGACCGGGCCCCATCACTCGGGAATGTTTGGACCAGGCCCCATCACTAGGGAATGTTTGGACTGGGCCCCATCACTAGGGAATGTTTGGACCAGGCGCCATCACTCGGGAATGTTTGGACCGGGCCCCATCACTCGGGAATGTTTGGACAAGGCCCCATCACTAGGGAATGTTTGGACCGGGCCCCATCACTCGGGAATGTTAGGACCGGGCCCCATCACTCGGGAATGTTTGGACCAGGCCCCATCACTCGGGAATGTTTGGACCGGGCCCCATCACTCGGGAATGTTTGGACCGGGCCCCATCACTAGGGAATGTTTGGACCAGGCCCCATCGCTAGGGAATGTTTGGACGAGGCCCCATCACTAGGGAATGTTTGGACCAGGCCCCATCACTAGGGAATCTTTGGACCAGGCCCCATCACTAGGGAATGTTTGGACCAGGCCCCATCACTCGGGAATGTTTGGACCGGGCCCCATCACTCGGGAATGTTTGGACCGGGCCCCATCACTAGGGAATGTTTGGACCAGGCCCCATCGCTAGGGAATGTTTGGACCGGGCCCCATCGCTAGGGAATGTTTGGACCGGGCCCCATCACTAGGGAATGTTTGGACCGGGCCCCATCACTCGGGAATGTTTGGACCAGGCCCCATCGCTAGGGAATGTTTGGAGCGGGCCAAATCACTCGGGAATGTTTGGACCAGGCCCCATCGCAAGGGAATGTTTGGACCGGGCCCCATCGCTAGGGAATGTTTGGACCAGGCCCCATCACTATGGAATGTTTGGACCAGGCCCCATCACTAGGGAATGTTTGGACCAGGCCCCATCACTCGGGAATGTTTGGACCAGGCCCCATCACTAGGGAATGTTTGGACCAGGCCCCATCGCTAGGGAATGTTTGGACCAGGCACCATCACTCGGGAATGTTTGGACCAGGCCCCATCACTAGGGAATGTTTGGACCAGGCCCCATCACTTGGGAATGTTTGGACCAGGCCCCATCTCTAGGGAATGTTTGGACCAGGCACCATCACTCGGGAATGTTTGGACCGGGCCCCATCACTCTGGAATGTTTGGACCAGGCCCCATCACTCGGGAATGTTTGGACCAGGCCCCATCACTAGGGAATGTTTGGACCAGGCCCCATCACTTGGGAATGTTTGGACCAGGCCCCATCTCTAGGGAATGTTTGGACCAGGCACCATCACTCGGGAATGTTTGGACCGGGCCCCATCACTCGGGAATGTTTGGACCAGGCCCCATCACTCGGGAATGTTTGGACCAGGCCCCATCACTCGGGAATGTTTGGACCAGGCCCCATCACTCGGGAATGTTTGGACCGGGCCCCATCACTCGGGAATGTTTGGACCGGGCCCCATCACTAGGGAATGTTTGGACCGGGCCCCATCGCTAGGGAATGTTTGGACGAGGCCCCATCACTAGGGAATGTTTTCACCAGGCCCCATCACTAGGGAATGTTTGGACCAGGCCCCATCACTAGGGAATGTTTGGACCAGGCCCCATCACTCGGGAATGTTTGGACCGGGCCCCATCACTCGGGAATGATTGGACCGGGCCCCATCACTAGGGAATGTTTGGACCAGGCCCCATCGCTAGGGAATGTTTGGACCGGGCCCCATCACTAGGGAATGTTTGGACAGGGCCCCATCACTAGGGAATGTTTGGACCGGGCCCCATCACTCGGGAATGTTTGGACCGGGCCCCATCACTCGGGAATGTTTGGACCAGGCCCCATCGCTAGGGAATGTTTGGACCGGGCCCAATCACTCGGGAATGTTTGGACCAGGCCCCATCGCAAGGGAATGTTTGGACCGGGCCGCATCGCTAGGGAATGTTTGGACCAGGCCCCATCACTAGGGAATGTTTGGACCAGGCCCCATCACTAGGGAATGTTTGGACCAGGCCCCATCACTAGGGAATGTTTGGACCAGGCCCCATCACTAGGGAATATTTGGACCAGGCCCCATCGCTAGGGAATGTTTGGACCAGGCACCATCACTCGGGAATGTTTGGACCAGGCCCCAACACTAGGGAATGTTTGGACCAGGCCCCATCACTTGGGAATGTTTGGACCAGGCCCCATCTCTAGGGAATGTTTGGACCAGGCCCCATCACTCGGGAATGTTTGGACCGGGCCCCATCACTCGGGAATGTTTGGACCAGGCCCCATCACTTGGGAATGTTTGGACCAGGCCCCATCACTCGGGAATGTTTGGACCAGGCCCCATCACTAGGGAATGTTTGGACCAGGCCCCATCACTAGGGAATGTTTGGATCGGGCCCCATCACTAGGGAATGTTTGGACCAGGCCCCATCGCTAGGGAATGTTTGGACCAGGCCCCATCGCTAAGGAATGTTTGGACCAGGCCCCATCACTCGGGAATGTTTGGACCAGGCCCCATCGCTAGGGAATGTTTGGACCGGGCCCCATCACTCGGGAATGTTTTGACCGGGCCCCATCACTCGGGAATGTTTGGACCAGGCCCCATCACTAGGGAATGTTTGGACTGGGCCCCATCACTAGGGAATGTTTGGACCAGGCGCCATCACTCGGGAATGTTTGGACCGGTCCCCATCACTCGGGAATGTTTGGACAAGGCCCCATCACTAGGGAATGTTTGGACCGGGCCCCATCACTCGGGAATGTTAGGACCGGGCCCCATCACTCGGGAATGTTTGGACCAGGCCCCATCACTCGGGAATGTTTGGACCGGGCCCCATCACTCGGGAATGTTTGGACCGGGCCCCATCACTAGGGAATGTTTGGACCAGGCCCCATCGCTAGGGAATGTTTGGACGAGGCCCCATCACTAGGGAATGTTTGGACCAGGCCCCATCACTAGGGAATGTTTGGACCAGGCCCCATCACTAGGGAATGTTTGGACCAGGCCCCATCACTCGGGAATGTTTGGACCGGGCCCCATCACTCGGGAATGTTTGGACCGGGCCCCATCACTAGGGAATGTTTGGACCAGGCCCCATCGCTAGGGAATGTTAGGACCGGGCCCCATCGCTAGGGAATGTTTGGACCGGGCCCCATCACTAGGGAATGTTTGGACCGGGCCCCATCACTCGGGAATGTTTGGACCAGGCCCCATCGCTAGGGAATGTTTGGAGCGGGCCAAATCACTCGGGAATGTTTGGACCAGGCCCCATCGCAAGGGAATGTTTGGACCGGGCCCCATCGCTAGGGAATGTTTGGACCAAGCCCCATCACTATGGAATGTTTGGACCAGGCCCCATCACTAGGGAATGTTTGGACCAGGCCCCATCACTAGGGAATGTTTGGACCAGGCCCCATCACTAGGGAATGTTTGGACCAGGCCCCATCGCTAGGGAATGTTTGGACCAGGCACCATCACTCGGGAATGTTTGGACCAGGCCCCATCACTAGGGAATGTTTGGACCAGGCCCCATCACTTGGGAATGTTTGGACCAGGCCCCATCTCTAGGGAATGTTTGGACCAGGCACCATCACTCGGGAATGTTTGGACCGGGCCCCATCACTCGGGAATGTTTGGACCAGGCCCCATCACTCGGGAATGTTTGGACCAGGCCCCATCACTCGGGAATGTTTGGACCAGGCCCCATCACTAGGGAATGTTTGGACCGGGCCCCATCACTCGGGAATGTTTGGACCGGGCCCCATCACTCGGGAATGTTTGGACCAGGCCCCATCACTCGGGAATGTTTGGACCGGGCCCCATCACTAGGGAATGTTTGGACCGGGCCCCATCGCTAGGGAATGTTTGGACCGGGCCCCATCACTAGGGAATGTTTGGACCAGGCCCCATCGCTAGGGAATTTTTGGACGAGGCCCCATCACTAGGGAATGTTTGGACCGGGCCCCATCACTAGGGAATGTTTGGACCAGGCCCCATCACTCGGGAATGTTTGGACCGGGCCCCATCACTCGGGAATGTTTGGACCGGGCCCCATCACTAGGGAATGTTTGGACCAGGCCCCATCGCTAGGGAATGTTTGGACCGGGCCCCATCACTAGGGAATGTTTGGACCGGGCCCCATCACTGGGGAATGTTTGGACCGGGCCCCATCACTCGGGAATGTTTGGACCAGGCCCCATCACTCGGGAATGTTTGGACCAGGCCCCATCACTAGGGAATGTTTGGACCAGGCCCCATCACTGGCAAAAGTTGAACCAGGTCCCATCACTCGGGAATGTTTGGACCAGGCCCCATCACTAGGGAATGTTTGGACCGGGCCCCATCACTCGGGAATGTTTGGACCAGGCCCCATCACTCGGGAATGTTTGGACCGGGCCCCATCATAGGGAATGTTTGGACCGGGCCCCATCACTCGGGAATGTTTGGACCAGGCCCCATCACTAGGGAATGTTTGGACCAGGCCCCATCACTCGGGAATGTTTGGACCGGGCCCCATCACTAGGGAATGTTTGGACCAGGCCCCATCGCTAGGGAATGTTTGGACCAGGCCCCATCGCTTGGGAATGTTTGGACCAGGCCCCATCACTGGGGAATGTTTGGACCAGGCCCCGTCGCTAGGGAATGTTTGGACCAGGCCCCATCACTCGGGAATGTTTGGACCAGGCCCCATCACTCGGGAATGTTTGGACCGGGCCCCATCACTAGGGAATGTTTGGACCAGGCCCCATCACTAGGGAATGTTTGGACCGGGCCCCATCACTCGGGAATGTTTGGACCAGGCCCCATCACTCGGGAATGTTTGGACCAGCCCCCATCACTAGGGAATGTTTGGACCGGGCCCCATCACTCGGGAATGTTTGGACCAGGCCCCATCACTAGGGAATGTTTGGACCGGGCCCCATCACTAGGGAATGTTTGGACCAGGCCCCATCGCTAGGGAATGTTTGGACCAGGCCCCATCACTAGGGAATGTTTGGACCGGGCCCCATCGCTAGGGAATGTTTGGACCAGGCCCCATCACTAGGGAATGTTTGGACCAGGCCCCATCGCTAGGGAATGTTTGGACCAGGCCCCATCGCTAGGGCATGTTTGGACCAGGCCCCATCGCTAGGGAATGTTTGGACCAGGCCCCATCACTAGGGAATGTTTGGACCAGGCCCCATCGCTAGGGAATGTTTGGACCAGGCCCCATCGCTAGGGAATGTTTGGACCAGGCCCCATCACTAGGGAATGTTTGGACCAGGCCCCATCGCTAGGGAATGTTTGGACCGGGCCCCATCACTGGGCAAAGGTCAGACAAGGCTCCATCGCGAGGGGAATTTTGGACCAGGCTCCTTCACTGGGGAAAGTTTGGGGCAGGCTCCAGCGCGAGGGGAAGTTTGGGGCAGGCTCCTTCACTGGGGAAAGTTTGGGGCAGGCCACATCACTAGGAAAGTTTGGACCAAGCCCGATCACTAGAGAAAGGAGCCGTGATTACTGGTACCATTTTGCTCAATCCTGTTGAAGATATTTTCTTTGTTTCTCCTGTTTGAAAGCAGATGGATGAAGGAAGGAGGTGAGAGTGGAGATTACATCCAGAACTGACCTAAGCAAACGTTGTGGTGGTCCAGCTGTGCTGAAGGGTTTCGATGGTAGCCCAGCCGGCAGAGCTGGCAGTGTCGGCCTCTAGTGTTGTGTTTACAGTTCACACAAACGGCGGTGCTGAGCAGATCGAGGTAACTGCACCGGTTCGAGTGGCCGAAACATTGGCAGTCTTGCAAGGAAAAGACAGAGAGTGTAGACGGGATGAAGATGGGAAGCAGACTGGGAATGGATCACATGCTGCAGGAATGAGAGGTGAAGAGGAAATGGCAGCAGTGGGAAGGAGGAAATATCGAGGGATTAGCACTGAGGCGAGAGCATCCGATTCCAGTCTCATTACCCAGCCATTCAATCAGCAGATGGATAGAGCAGGGACAGGAATGGTTGTTGCAGGTTCCGGGGTTTAGATGTTTCAGTAAGTGCAGGGAAGGTGGTAAAAGAGGGGGAGGTGTGGCATTGTTAGTCAAGGACAGTATTACGGTGGCAGAAAGGACTTTTGATGAGGACTCGTCTACTGAGGTAGTTTGGGCTGAGGTTAGAAACAGGAAAGGAGAGGTCACCCTGTTGGGGGTTTTTTATAGACCTCCGAAAAGTTCCAGAGATGTAGAGGAAAGGATTGCAAAGATGATTCTGGATAGGAGCGAAAGTAACAGGGTAGTTGTTATGGGGGACTTTAACTTTACAAATATTGACTGGAAAAGCTATAGTTCGAGTACTTTGGAGGGGTCAGTTTTTGTCCAATGTGTGCAGGAGGGTTTCCTGACACAGTATGTAGATAGGCCAACAAGAGGCGAGGCCACATTGGATTTGGTACTGGGTAATGAACCAGACCAGGTGTTAGATTTGGAGGTAAGTGAGCACTTTGGTGACAGTGACCACAATTCGATTGCGTTTACTTTAGCGATGGAAAAGGATACGTATATACTAAAGGGCAAGAGTTATAGCTGGGGTAAAGAAAATTATGATGCAATTAGGCGAGATTTAGCTGGCATAGGTTGGGGAAGGAAACTGCAGGGGATGGGCACAATTGTAATGTGGAACTTGTTCAAGGAACAGCTACTACACGTCCTTGATAAATATGTACCTGTCAGGCAGGGAGGAAGCAGTCGTGTGAGGGAACTGTGGTTTACTAAGGAGGTTGAATCTCTTGTGAAGAGGAAGAAGGAGACTTATGTTAAGATGAGACGTGAAGGCTCAGGTAGGGCGCTTGAGAGTTACAAGTTAGCCAGGAAGGACCTAAAGAAAGAGTTAAGAAGAGCCAGGAGGGGACATGAGAAGTCTTTGGCGGGTAGGATCAAGGAAAACCCTAAAGCTTTCGATAGGTATGTCAGGAGTGAAAGAATGACTAGGGTAAGATTAGGGCCAGTCAAGGACAGGAATGGGAAGTTGTGCGTGGAGTCTGAAGAGATAGGAGAGGCACTAAATGAATATTTTTCGTCGGTATTCACACTGGAGAGGGACAGTGTTGTTGAGGGGAGTACTGAGATGCAGGCTGTTGGACTGGATGGGATTGATGTTCATAAGGAGGAGGTGTTAGCAATTCTGGAAAGGGTAAAAATAGATAAGTCTCCTGGGCCGGATGGGATTTATCCTAGGATTCTCTGGGAGGCTAGAGAGGAGATTGCAGAGCCTTTGGCTTTGATCTTTGTGTCGTCATTGTGTACAGGAACAGTGCCAGAAGACTGGAGGAGAGCAAATGTTGTCCCCTTGTTCAAGAAGGGGAGTAGGGACAACCCTGGTAATTAGAGACCGGTGAGCCTTACTTCTGTTGTGGGCAAAGTATAGAACATAGAACATAGAAAGGCAAAGCACAAACAGGCCCTTCGGCCCACAAGTTGCGCTGATCATATCCCTACCTCTAGGCCTATCTATAGCCCTCAATCCCATTAAATCCCATGTACTCATCCAGAAGTCTCTTAAAAGACCCCAACGAGTTTGCCTCCACCACCACCGACGTCAGCCGATTCCACTCACCCACCACCCTCTGAGTGAAAAACTTACCCCTGACATCTCCTCTGTACCTACCCCCCAGCACCTTAAACCTGTGTCCTCTCGTAGCAACCATTTCAGCCCTTGGAAATAGCCTCTGAGAGTCTACCCTATCCAGACCTCTCAACATCTTGTAAACCTCTATCAGGTCACCTCTCATCCTTCGTCTCTCCAGGGAGAAGAGACCAAGCCCCCTCAACCTATCCTCATAAGGCATGCCCCCCAATCCAGGCAACATCCTTGTAAATCTCCTCTGCACCCTTTCAATGGCTTCAACATCTTTCCTGTAATGAGGTGACCAGAACTGCGCGCAGTACTCCAAGTGGGGTCTAACCAGTGTCCTATAAAGCTGCAGCATTATCTCCCGACTCCTAAAATCAATCCCTCGATTAATGAAGGCTAGTACGCCGTACGCCTTCTTGACCGCATCCTCCACCTGCGAGGCCAATTTAAGAGTCCTATGGACCCGGACCCCAAGGTCCTTCTGATCCTCTACACTGCTAAGAATGGTACCCTTCATATTATACTGCTGCTTCATCCCATTGGATCTGCCAAAATGGATCACCACACACTTATCCGGGTTGAAGTCCATCTGCCACTTCTCCGCCCAGTCTTGCATTCTATCTATGTCTCGCTGCAACTTCTGACATCCCTCCAAACTATCCACAACACCACCTACCTTGGTGTCGTCAGCAAACTTACCAACCCATCCCTCCACTTCCTCATCCAGGTCATTTATGAAAATTACAAACAGCAAGGGTCCCAGAACAGATCCCTGGGGCACTCCACTGGTCACTGACCTCCATGCAGAGAAAGACCCCTCCACAGCCACTCTCTGCCTTCTGCAGGCAAGCCAGTTCTGGATCCACAAGGCAACAGCCCCTTGGATCCCATGCCCTCTCACTTTCTCAAGAAGTCTTGCATGGGGGACCTTATCGAACGCCTTGCTGAAGTCCATATAGACCACATCCACCGCTCTTCCTTCGTCAATGTGTTTGGTCACATTTTCAAAGAACTCAACCAGGCTCGTAAGGCACGACCTGCCCTTGACAAAGCCGTGCTGACTACTTTTGATCATACTAAACTTCTCTAGATGATCATAAATCCTGTCTCTCAGGATCCTCTCCATCAACTTACCAACCACTGAGGTTAGACTCACCGGTCGGTAATTTCCCGGGCTGTCCCTGTTCCCTTTCTTGAATATAGGGACCACATCTGCAATCCTCCAATCCTCCGGAACCTCTCCCGTCTCCATCGACGATGCAAAGATCATCGCCAAAGGCTCCGCAATCTCCTCCCTCGCCTCCCACAGTAACCTGGGGTACATCCCATCCGGTCCCGGCGACTTACCAACCTTGATGCCATTCAATAGTTCCAACACATCCTCTTTCTTTATGTCCACATGCTCGATCCTTTCTGTCCACCGCAAACCAGCAGTACAACCACCCAGATCCCTTTCCACCGTGAATACCGAGGTAAAGTATCCATTAAGCACCTCCGCCATTTCTAACGGTTCCGCACAAACTTTTTCCCCTTCACCTTTTAAGGGTCCTATGCCTTCACATCTCATCCTTTTACTCTTGACATATTTGTAGAAAGCCTTGGGATTCTCCTTAATCTTACCCGCCAAGGTCTTCTCATGACCCCTTCTCGCTCTCCTAATTTCCTTCTTAAGCTCCTTCCTACATCCCGTATACTCCCCTAAATCCTTAACACCTCCTAGCTCTCTGAACCTTCTGTACGCCTCTCTTTTCTTATTCACCAGGTTCATCACAACCTTCGTGCACCACGGTTCCCGTACCCTACCAACACCCCCCTGTCTCATCGGAACGTTGTCATGCAGAGCTCCAGACAAACATTCCTTGAAAATCCTCCACTTTCCTTCGGTACTTTTCCCCAAGAATGCCTCCTTCCAATTTACCCGTCTAATTTCCTCCCTGATGACACTGTATTTCCCTTTACTCCAGAGAAACACTTTCCTAGCCTGCCTGATCCTATCTCTTTCCAATGCTATCGTGAAGGAGATAGAATTATGATCGCTATCCCCAAGATGCTCACCCACCGAGAGATCCTCCACCTGTCCAGGTTCATTAGCCAGCACCAGATCGAGTACAGCCTCTCCTCTAGTAGGCTTATCCACATACTGTGTCAGGAAACTCTCCTGGACACACCTAACAAACTCCTCTCCATCCAAACCCCTAGCCCTAGGGATATTCCAATCTATGTTTGGGAAATTAAAATCTCCCATCACGACAACTCTGTTATTCCTACATCTCTCTAGGATCTGTTTCCCCATCTGCTCCTCAACATCTCTGTTACTATTGGGCGGCCGAGAGAAAACACCCAGCAAAGTTACCGACCCCTTCCTGTTCCTAACCTCCACCCACAGAGACTCCGTAGTCAATCCCTCCACGGCGTCCACCTTCTCTACAGCCGTGACACTATCCCTGATCAACAGTGCCACTCCCCCCCCTCTCTTGCCTCCCTCCCTGTCCTTCCTGAAACATCTGAAACCCGGCACCTGAAGCACCCAGTCCTGTCCCTGAGAGATCCAAGTCTCTGTAATGGCCACCACATCACAATTCGAAGCAGCAATCCACGCTCTAAGCTCATCCACTTTATTCACTAGTATTGGAAAGAATGATAAGAGATAGAATTTATAATCACCTAGAAAGGAATAATTTGAATAGGGATAGTCAGCACGGTTTTGTGAAGGGTAGGTCGTGCCTCACAAACCTTATTGAGTTCTTTGAGAAGGTGACCAAAGAGGTGGATGAGGGTAAAGCGGTTGATGTGGTGTATATGGATTTCAGCAAAGCGTTTAATAAGGTTCCCCACGGTAAGCTTTTGCAGTAAATACGGACACATGGGATTGAGGGTGATTTAGTGGTTTGGATCAGGAATTGGCTAGCTGTAAGAAAACAAAGGGTGGTGGTTGATGGGAAATATTCATCCTGGAGTTCAGTTACTAGTGGTGTACCGCAAGGATCTGTTTTGGGGCCACTGCTGTTTGTCATTTTTATTCATGACTTGGATGAGGGCGTGGAAGGATGGATTAGTAAATTTGCGGATGACACGAAAGTCGGTGGAGTTGTAGACAGTGCGGAGGGAAGTGGCAGGTTACAGAGGGACATAGATAAGCTGCAGAGCTGGGCTGAGAGGTGGCAAATGGAGTTTAATGCGGAAAAGTGTGAGGTGATTCACTTTGGAAGGAGTAACAGGAATACAGAGCACTGGGCTAATGGTAAGGTACTTGGTAGTGTGGATGAACAGAGGGACCTGGGTGTCCATGTGCATAGATCCCTGAAAGTTGGCACCCAGGTTCATAGAAATCCTACAGTGCAGAAGGAGGCCATTCGGCCCATCGGGTCTGCACCGACCACAATCCCACCCAGGCCCTACCCCCACATATTTACCCACTAATCCCTCTAACCTACGCATCCCAGGACTCTAAGGGGCAATTTTTAACCCGGCCAATCAACCTAACCCGCACATCTTTGGACTGTGGGAGGAAACCGGAGCACCCGGAGGAAACCCACGCAGACACGAGGAGAATGTGCAAACTCCACACAGACAGTGACCCGAGCCGGGAATCGAACCCGGGACCCTGGAGCTGTGAAGCAGCAGTGCTAACCACTGTGCTACCGTGCCGCCCCTGGTTGATAGGGTTGTTAAGAAGGCGTACGGTGTGTTAGTTTTTCTTGGTAGAGAGATTGAGTTTCGGAGCCAGGAGGTCATGCTGCAACTGTACAAAACTCTGGTGCGGCCACATTTGGAGTATTGCGTACAGTTCTGGTCGCCGTATTATAGGAAAGATGTGGAAGCATTGGAAAGGGTGCAGAGGAGATTTACCAGGATGTTGCCTGGTATAGTGGGAAAATCGTATGAGGAAAGGCTGAGGGGCTTGAGGTTGTTTTCGTTGGAGAGAAGAAGGTTAAGAGGTGACTGAATAGAGGCATACAAGATGATCAGAGGATTAGTGAGGGTGGATAGTGAGAGCCTTTTTCCTCAGATGGTGTTGGCTAGCACGAGGGGACATAGCTTTAAATTGAGGGGTGAGAGATATAGAACAGATGTTAGAGGTAGGTTCTTTACTCAGAGAGTAGTAAGGGCGTGGAATGCCCTGCCTGCAGCAGTGGTGGACTCGTCAACGTTGAGAGCGTTCAAGTGGTTATTGGATAAACATATGGATGATATTGGAATAGTGTAGATTAGAGGGGCTTTAGATTGGTTTCACTGGTCGGGGCAACATCGAGGGCTGAAGGGCCTGTACTGCGCTGTAATGTTCAATGTTCTATGTTCTAATGGATGATCCCAATCCCGGGCTTCTAGATTCCAGTGTCGGGCTTTTCCAGTACGGACAAATTAGACAGATTTCAGGTATGGCACAGTGGGTAACGTTCTCACCTCTGAGTCAGAACATCGAGAATTCCGCCCCCACTCCAGAGACTTGAGCGAGAAATTTAAACAAACAGGCTCAGAGCATAATGAGGGAGTGCTGCACTGTCAGAGGGTCAGTGCTGAGGGAGTGCTGCACTGACAGAGGGTCAGTACTGAGGGAGTGCCGCACTGTCAGAGGGTCAGTGCTGAGGGAGTGCTGCACTGTCAGAGGGTCAGTACTGAGGGAGTGCCGCACTGTCAGAGGGTCAGTACTGAGGGAGTGCTGCACTGTCAGAGGGTCAGAACTGAGGGAGTGCCGCACTGTCAGAGGGTCAGTACTGAGGGAGGGCCGCACTGTCAGAGGGTCAGTACTGAGGGAATGCCGCACTGTCAGAGGGTCAGTATTGAGGAAGTGCTGCACTGTCAGAGGGGCAGTACTGAGGGAGTGCCGCACTGTCAGAGGGTCAGTACTGAGGGAGCACTGCACTGTCAGAGAGTCAGTACTGAGGGAGTGCCGGACTGTCAGAGGGTCAGTCCTGAGGGAGTGCCGCACTGTCAGAGGGTCAGTACTGAGGGAGTGCCGCACTGTCAGAGGGACAGTGCTGAGGGAGTGCCCCACTGTCAGAGGGTCAGTACTGAGGGAGTGCCGCGCTATCAGAGGGTCAGTGCTGAGGGTTTTGTGGCAGGTAGGTCGTGCCTTACTAACCTTATTGAGTTTTTTGAGAAAGTGACCAAGGAGGTGGATGGGGGCAAGGCAGTGGACGTGGTATATATGGATTTTAGTAAGGCGTTTGATAAGGTTCACCATGGTAGGCTTCTGCAGAAAATGCAGATGTATGGGATTGGGGGTGATCTAGGAAATTGGATCAGGAATTGGCTAGCGGATAGGAAACAGAGGGTGGTGGTTGATAGTAAATATTCATCATGGAGTGCGGTTACAAGTGGTGTACCTCAGGGATCTGTTTTGGGGCCACTGCTGTTTGTAATATTTATTAATGATCTGGATGAGGGTATAGTTGGGTGGATTAGCAAATTTGCTGATGACACCAAAGTCGGTGGTGTGGTAGACAGTGAGGAAGGGTGTCGTAGTTTGCAGGAAGACTTAGACAGGTTGCAAAGTTGGGCCGAGAGGTGGCGGATGGAGTTTAATGCGGAGAAGTGTGAGGTAATTCACTTTGGTAGGAATAACAGATGTGTTGAGTATAGGGCTAACGGGAGGACTTTGAATAGTGTGGAGGAGCAGAGGGATCTAGGTGTATGTGTGCATAGATCCCTGAAAGTTGGGAATCAAGTAGATAAGGTTGTTAAGAAGGCATATGGTGTCTTGGCGTTTATTGGTAGGGGGATTGAATTTAGGAGTCGTAGCGTTATGTTGCAACTGTACACAACTCTGGTGCGGCCGCACTTGGAGTACTGTGTGCAGTTCTGGTCCCCACATTACAGGAAGGATGTGGAGGCTTTGGAGAGGGTGCAGAGGAGGTTTACCAGGATGTTGCCTGGTATGGAGGGGAGATCCTATGAGGAGAGGCTGAGGGATTTGGGATTGTTTTCGCTGGAAAGGCGGCGGCTAAGAGGGGATCTTATTGAAACATATAAGATGATTAGAGGTTTAGATAGGGTGGATAGTGATAGCCTTTTTCCTCTGATGGAGAAATCCAGCACGAGGGGGCATGGCTTTAAATTGAGGGGGGGTAGTTATAGAACCGATGTCAGGGGTAGGTTCTTTACCCAGAGGGTGGTGAGGGATTGGAATGCCCTGCCAGCATCAGTTGTAAATGCGCCTAGTTTGGGGGCGTTTAAGAGATCCGTAGATAGGTTCATGGACGAAAAGAAATTGGTTTAGGTTGGAGGGTCACAGTTTTTTTTTTTAACTGGTCGGTGCAACATCGTGGGCCGAAGGGCCTGTTCTGCGCTGTAATGTTCTATGTTCTATGAGGGAGTGCCGCAATGTCAGAGGGTCAGTACTGAGGGAGCGCCGAACTGTCAGAGGGTCAGTACTTAGGGAGCGCCGCACTGTCAGAGGGTCAGTGCTGAGGGAGTGCTGCACTGTCAGAGGGTCCGTACTGAGGGAGTGCTGCAGTGTCAGAGGGTCAGTACTGAGGGAGTGCTGCACTGTCAGAGGGTCAGTACTGAGGGAGTGCCGCACTGTCAGAGGGTCAGTACTGAGGGAGTGCTGCACTGTCAGAGGGTCAGTACTGAGGGAGTGCTGCACTGTCAGAGGGTCAGTACTGAGGGAGTGCCGCACTGTCAGAGGGTCAGTACTGAGGGAGTGCTGCACTGTCAGAGGGTCAGTACTGAAGGAGTGCTGCACTGTCAAAGGGTCAGTACTGAGGGAGTGCCGCACTGTCAGAGGGTCAGTGCTGAGGGAGTGCCGCACTGTCAGAGGGTCAGTACTGAGGGAGCACTGCACTGTCAAAGGGTCAGTACTGAGGGAGTGCTGCACTGTCAGAGGGTCAGTACTGAGGGGGTGCTGCACTGTCAGAGGGTCAGTACTGAGGGAATGCTGCACTGTCAAAGGGTCAGTACTGAGGGAGCACTGCACTGTCAAAGGGTCAGTACTGAGGGAATGCTGCACTGTCAAAGGGTCAGTACTGAGGGAGCACTGCACTGTCAAAGGGTCAGTACTGAGGGAGTGCTGCACTGTCAAAGGGTCAGTACTGAGGGAATGCTGCACTGTCAAAGGGTCAGTACTGAGGGAGCACTGCACTGTCAAAGGGTCAGTACTGAGGGAGTGCCGCACTGTCAGAGGGTCAGTACTGAGGGAGCACTGCAGTGTCAGAGGCTCAGTGCTGAGGGAGTGCCGCACTGTCAGAGGGTCAGTACTGAGGGAGTGCCGCACTGTCAGAGGGTCAGTACTGAGGGAGTGCTGCACTGTCAGAGGGTCAGTACTGAAGGAGTGCTGCACTGTCAGAGGGTCAGTACTTGTGGGATTGCTGCACTGTCTGGGGAGCAGTACTGAGGGAGTGCTGCACTGTCAGAGAGTCAGTACTGAGGGAGTGCCGCACTGTCAGAGAGTCAGTACTCAGGGAGTGCCGCACTGTCAGAGGGTCAGTACTGAGGGAGTGCCGCTCTGTCAGAGGATCAGTGCTGAGGGAGTGCCGCACTGTCAGAGGGTCAGTACTGAGGGAGTGCCGCACTGTCAGAGGGTCAGTACTGAGGGAGTGCTGCACTGTCAGAGGGTCAGTACTGAGGGAGTGCTGCACTGTCAGAGGGTCAGTGCTGAGGGAGTGCTGCACTGTCAGAGGGTCAGTGCTGAGGGAGTGCTGCACTGTCAGAGGGTCAGTGCTGAGGGAGTGCTGCACTGTCAGAGGGTCAGTACTGAGGGACTGCCGCACTGTCAGAGGGTCAGTACTGAGCGAGTGCTGCACTGTCAGAGGGTCAGTACTGAGCGAGTGCTGCACTGTCAGAGGGTCAGTACTGAGCGAGTGCTGCACTGTCAGAGGGTCAGTACTGAGGGAGTGCTGTATAATTGTAATCTGTCTCACTGTCCCATTCTTTGTCATCTCCTACCTTGCTTTGTCTTCTCACCCTCTCGTGCTGAGATATTTTGCTGAGTTTGACCCCGGATTGAGTCAGCTGTAATGTGTCAGGAAGAATCAGCAATTACTAACCCGGCTGGAGAATAATTCCCGACATTTCTCCTGTGTTCACACACACTGTGCGCAGACTGACCATCATAAGAGAGTCCAAGAGATCAGCAGCGATATTTCTATCTCCTTTTCACCATCAGTGAGACAAAAACTGAGACTGAGAGACGGGGGAGATCTTCAGAAAGGAGATGATATCCTTTTTTAGTGAGGGGGGTTTACAGGAGAATCTTAAAGGACAGAGGGAGAGGGAGGGGATGTGGGAGAGAATTCCAGAGCTTAGAGCCAGGCAGCTGATGTCCCGTTCCCCAAATGTTCCTGTTGCAAAATCACAAACCATTTCAGTCCAAAAAGGTATGGGTCGTCCCAGTCAGTGCAGGAGTTACGGTCACTCTCGGCCAGTGCAGGGGTTACGGTCACTCTCGGTCAGTGCAGGAGTTACGGTCACTCTCGGTCAGTACAGGAGTTACGGTCACTCTCGGTCAGTGCAGGAGTTACGGTCACTCTCGGTCAGTGCAGGAGTTACGGTCACTCTCGGTCAGTGCAGGAGTTACGGTCACTCTCGGTCAGTGCAGGAGTTACGGTCACTCTCGGTCAGTACAGGAGTTACGGTCACTCTCGGTCAGTGCAGGAGTTACGGTCACTCTCAGTCAGTACAGGAGTTACGGTCACTCTCGGTCAGTACAGGAGTTACGGTCATTCTCGGTCAGTGCAGGAGTTATGGTCAATCTCGGTCAGTACAGGAGTTATGGTCAATCTCGGTCAGTACAGGAGTTACGGTCACTCTCAGTCAGTACAGGAGTTACGGTCACTCTCGGTCAGTACAGGAGTTATGGTCAATCTCGGTCAGTACAGGAGTTACGGTCACTCTCGGTCAGTACAGGAGTTACGGTCACTCTCGGTCAGTGCAGGAGTTACGGTCACTCTCGGTCAGTGCAGGAGTTACGGTCACTCTCAGTCAGTGCAGGAGTTACGGTCACTCTCGGTCAGTGCAGGAGTTACGGTCACTCTCGGTCAGTGCAGGAGTTACGGTCACTCTCAGTCAGTGCAGGAGTTACGGTCACTCTCGGTCAGTGCAGGAGTTACGGTCACTCTCGGTCAGTGCAGGAGTTACGGTCACTCTCGGTCAGTGCAGGAGTTACGGTCACTCTCAGTCAGTGCAGGAGTTACGGTCACTCTCAGTCAGTGCAGGAGTTACGGTCACTCTCAGTCAGTGCAGGAGTTACGGTCACTCTCAGTCAGTGCAGGAGTTACGGTCACTCTCAGTCAGTGCAGGAGTTACGGTCACTCTCGGTCAATTTAGGGAGTCATGGTCACTCTTGGTCAGTTTGTGAGTTACGGTCACTCACAGTCAGAGCACAAGTTAAGGTCACTCGGTCAATTTGTGAGCTTCAGTCACTCTCATTGAACATAGAACATAGAACAGTACAGCACAGAACAGGCCCTTCAGCCCACGATGTTGTGCCGAGCTTTATCTGAAACCAAGATCAAGCTATCCCACTCCCTATCATCCTGGTGTGCTCCATGTGCCTATCCAATAATCACTTAAATGTTCCTAAAGTGTCTGACTCCACTATCACTGCAGGCAGTCCATTCCACACCCCAACCACTCTCTGCGTAAAGAGCCTACCTCTGATATCCTTCCTATATCTCCCACCACGAACCCGATAGTTAAGCCTCGTTGTAATAGCTCCATCCACCCGAGGAAATAGCCTTTGAACGTTCACTCTATCTATCCCCTTCATCGTTTTATAAACCTCTATTAAGTCTCCCCTCAGCCTCCTCCGCTCCAGAGAGAACAGCCCTAGCTCCCTCAACCTTTCCCCATAAGACCTACCCTCCAAACCAGGCAGCATCCTGGTAAATCTCCTCTGCACTCTTTCCAGCGCTTCCACATCCTTCTTATAGTGAGGTGACCAGAACTGCACACAATATTCCAAATGTGGTCTCACCAAGGTCCTGCACAGTTGCAGCATAACCCCACGGCTCTTAAACTCTAACCCCCTGTTAATAAATGCTAACACACTATAGGCCTTCTTCACAGCTCTATCCACTTGAGTGGCAACCTTTAGAGATCTGTGGATATGGACCCCAAGATCTCTCTGTTCCTCCACAGTCTTCAGAACCCTACCTTTGACCCTGTAATCCACATTTAAATTAGTCCTACCAAAATGAATCACCTCACATTGAACAGTGGGAAGCTTTTTCCCAGGTCGGAGGTGACGATCACGAGGGGTCATGGGCTCAAGCTGAGAGGGGCGAAGTATAACTCAGATATCAGAGGGACGTTTTTTTACACAGAGGGTGGTGGGGGCCTGGAATGCGCTGCCAAGTAGGGTGGTGGAGGCAGGCACGCTGACATCGTTTAAGACTTACCTGGATAGTCACATGAGCAGCCTGGGAATGGAGGGATACAAATGATTGGTCTAGTTGGACCAAGGAGCGGCACAGGCTTGGGGGGCCGAAGGGCCTGTTTCCTGTGCTGTACTGTTCTTTGTTCTTTGTATTTATCAGGGTTAAACTCCATTTGCCATTTTTCAGCCCAGCTTTGCATCCTATCTATGTCTCTTTGCAGCCTACAACAGCCCTCCACCTCATCCACTACTCCACCAATCTTGGTGTCATCAGCAAATTTACTGATCCACCCTTCAGCCCCCTCCTCTAAGTCATCAATAAAAATCACAAAGAGCAGAGGACCAAGCACTGATCCCTGTGGCACTCTGCTAGCAACCTGCCTCCAGTCCGAAAATTTTCCATCCACTCTCGGTCAGTGTGTTGAGTTACGGTCACTCTCGGTCAGTGTGTTGAGTTACGGTCACTCTCGGTCAGTGTGTTGAGTTACGGTCACTCTCGGTCAGTGTGTTGAGTTACGGTCACTCTCGGTCAGTGTGTTGAGTTACGGTCACTCGGTCAGTGTGTTAAGTTACGGTCGCTCTCGGTCAGTGTGTGAATTAAGGTCACTTTCAGTCAATTTGGGGAGTTACGGTCACTCTCGGTCAGGATGAGAGTTACGGTCACTCTGGTCAGTTTAGGAGTCATGGTCACTCTCAGTCAGTTAAGGGGGGTTACGTTCACTCTGGGTCAGTTTGGGAATTATGGTCAGTCTTGGTCAGTGTGTGAGTTATGGTCACTCTCGGTCAGTTTAGGAGTTATGGTCACTCTCGGTCAGTTTGGGGGTTACGGTCACTCTCGGTCAGTGTGTGAGTTACGGTCACTCTTGGTCAGTTGGATATGGATTTGGGGAGGTCAATGTGTGGATAGTTTGGGATGAATTGGGCAGCATGCTAAGGGTTAATAAACAGGAATTAAAGGTGAGCAGATTGAGACCCGAGTTACTCACCCAGATCCCATTCCTGTATCTGGGATATCGAGATTACAACAGGATCCCACTGATCCTGGTCTCAGCCTTTCCACAAACATTCCCTCCACTTCCCACTGAATGTTTTCCGTGAGACCCAGTTCAGAAACTTTTTCCTCTCAGCTAAAATGTGAATTGTCAATAATATAAATTCCTTGCTTCATATCTGCTGCTTTGTTTGACTAGATTCTACTCGACCCCAGAGTAAATCAAACCTCAGACCCTGTTCACAACTATACCAGTTCACACTCACTCCCTGTTCACAACTATACCAGTTCACACTCACTGCCTGTTCACAACAATACCAGTTCACACTCACTCCCCGTTCACAACTATACCAGTTCACACTCACTCCCTGCTCACAACTATACCAGTTCACACTCACTCCCTGTTCACAACTATACCGGTTCACACTCACTCCCTGTTCACAACTATACCAGTTCACACTCACTCCCTGTTCACAACTATACCAGTTCACACTCACTCTGTGGTCACAACTATACCAGTTCACACTCACTCCCCGTTCACAACTATACCAGTTCACACTCACTCTGTGTTCACAACTATACCAGTTCACACTCACTCTGTGTTCACAACTATACCAGTTCACACTCACTCCCCGTTCACAACTATACCAGTTCACACTCACTCTGTGTTCACAACTACACCAGTTCACACTCACTCTGTGTTCACAACTATACCAGTTCACACTCACTCCCCGTTCACAACTATACCAGTTCACACTCACTCCCTGTTCACAACTATACCAGTTCACACTCACTCCCCGTTCACAACTATACCAGTTCACACTCACTCTGTGTTCACAACTATACCAGTTCACACTCACTCCCTGTTCACAACTATACCAGTTCACACTCACTCCCTGTTCACAACTATACCAGTTCACACTCACTCCCTGTTCACAACTATACCAGTTCACACTCACTCTGTGTTCACAACTATACCAGTTCACACTCACGCACTGTTCACAACTATACCAGTTCCGACTCACTCTGTGTTCACACCTATACCAGTTCACCCTCACTCCCTGGTCACTCATGCACCTATTCATACTCACTCCCTGTTCACACTCACTCCCTGTTCACACTCACTCCCTGATGCCTCCTGCACCTGTTTACACTCACTCCCTGTTCACTCCAACACCTGTTCACACTCACTCCCTGTTCACACTCACTCCCTATTCACCCCTACACCTGTTCACACTCACTCCCTGTTCACTCTTGCACCTGTTCACACTCACTCCCTGTTCACTCCAACACCTGTTCACACTCACTCCCTGTTCACACTCACTCCCTGTTCACACTCACTCCCTGTTCACTCCTGCACCTGTTCACACTCACTCCCTGTTCACACTCACTCCTTGTTCACTCCTGCACCTGTATACATGTAATGATGGAGGTTTGAGGTGATCATTTGGTTCCCAATACAGGAATGGATTCTGGGTCAGCAGGTTACAGGTCAAAGATCGTTGGTTTTACTTACGGCCACTCGTGTTGGTGTCAGGATGGCCTGGAGAGGGAAACAGAAACACAAAGAGTTCGAGAGACACCTGATTAACAATCTTTATTTTTAAACACAGTGATGCAAGCAAACAGAAGGAGAGCCGCCAGATTCAAACTCAAAAACCTCATCAGATATGAACTTGCTGCAGCCTCTGAGAGGTAGCAGCAGCTCAGGGTGAGATGGAGTAGGGCCCATTAGGGCCAAGGGGGCAATCAGTGCGTGGAGCCGGAGAGCATTGGGTCGGGGGTGAAATGAGAAATTCACGTCTGTCCTCACTCAGGGGAAGGAGGATATAGGTATAGAATTCAGAGAGAGGGACTGTGAGGCTCTGGAACAATTTGACAGAGGGAGTGAGGAGATAAGGGAAGTTTAGGCAGATTAAAAATGGACAGAACCCCAGGTCTGGATGAGTTGTGTCTCAGACTGCTGTGGGAGGCAAAGGAGAGAATTACAAGGACTCTGACCCAAAGTTTTAATTCCTCTGTGGCCACAGGGAAGGTGCCAGTGGATTGGAGGATGGCTAATGTGCGATTGAAGAAGGGTGGGACAGATAATCCAGGGGATCTCACATCAGCGGCAGGGAAACTATTGGAGAAACTTCTGAAGGAGAGAATCTATCTCCACTTGGAAAGGTGAGGTTTGACCAGGAATAGTCAGCATGACTTTGTCAGAGTGAGGCTATGACGGAGGTCATAGAACATAGAACATAGAACATTACAGCGCAGAACAGGCCCTTCGGCCCACGATGTTGCACCGACCAGTTAAAAAAAAACTGTGACCCTCCAACCTAAACCAATTTCTTTTCGTCCATGAACCTATCTACGGATCTCTTAAACGCCCCCAAACTAGGCGCATTTACAACTGATGCTGGCAGGGCATTCCAATCCCTCACCACCCTCTGGGTAAAGAACCTACCCCTGACATCGGTTCTATAACTACCCCCCCTCAATTTAAAGCCATGCCCCCTCGTGCTGGATTTCTCCATCAGAGGAAAAAGGCTATCACTATCCACCCTATCTAAACCTCTAATCATCTTATATGTTTCAATAAGATCCCCTCTTAGCCGCCGCCTTTCCAGCGAAAACAATCCCAAATCCCTCAGCCTCTCCTCATAGGATCTCCCCTCCATACCAGGCAACATCCTGGTAAACCTCCTCTGCACCCTCTCCAAAGCCTCCACATCCTTCCTGTAATGTGGGGACCAGAACTGCACACAGTACTCCAAGTGCGGCCGCACCAGAGTTGTGTACAGTTGCAACATAACGCTACGACTCCTAAATTCAATCCCCCTACCAATAAACGCCAAGACACCATATGCCTTCTTAACAACCTTATCTACTTGATTCCCAACTTTCAGGGATCTATGCACACATACACCTAGATCCCTCTGCTCCTCCACACTATTCAAAGTCCTCCCGTTAGCCCTATACTCAACACATCTGTTATTCCTACCAAAGTGAATTACCTCACACTTCTCCGCATTAAACTCCATCCGCCACCTCTCGGCCCAACTTTGCAACCTGTCTAAGTCTTCCTGCAAACTACGACACCCTTCCTCACTGTCTACCACACCACCGACTTTGGTGTCATCAGCAAATTTGCTAATCCACCCAACTATACCCTCATCCAGATCATTAATAAATATTACAAACAGCAGTGGCCCCAAAACAGATCCCTGAGGTACACCACTTGTAACCGCACTCCATGATGAATATTTACTATCAACCACCACCCTCTGTTTCCTATCCGCTAGCCAATTCCTGATCCAATTTCCTAGATCACCCCCAATCCCATACATCTGCATTTTCTGCAGAAGCCTACCATGGTGAACCTTATCAAACGCCTTACTAAAATCCATATATACCACGTCCACTGCCTTGCCCCCATCCACCTCCTTGGTCACTTTCTCAAAAAACTCAATAAGGTTAGTAAGGCACGACCTACCTGCCACAAAACCATGCTGACTATCACCTATCAATTCATTACTCTCCAAATAACTATAAATCCTATCCCTTATAATTTTTTCCAACATCTTGCCGACAACAGAAGTGAGACTCACCGGTCTATAATTCCCGGGGAAGTCTCTGTTCCCCTTCTTAAACAATGGGACAACATTCGCTAACCTCCAATCTTCTGGTACTATACCAGAGGCCAACGACGACCTGAAGATCAGAGCCAGAGGCTCTGCAATCACTTCTCTTGCCTCCCAGAGAATCCTTGGATAAATCCCATCCGGACCAGGGGATTTATCTATTTTCAGACCCTCCAGAATATCCTGCACATCCTCCTTATCAACTGTAATACTGTCTATTCTACTCCCCTGCAACCCAGTGTCCTCCTCAGCTATATTCATGTCCCCTTGCGTGAACACCGAAGAGAAATATTGGTTCAATGCTTCACCAATCTCCTCCGGTTCCACACATAACTTCCCTCTGCCATCTATAACTGGCCCTAAACTTGCCCTAACAAATTTGGTTGAATGTTTTGAAGAGGTGATCTGGTGTGTAGACGAGGGGAGTGCAGTTGATGCAGTTTATATGGATTTCCGTGAAGTTTTCGACAATGTCCCACATGGGAACTTATAAAGAAGGTTGAAGCACATGGGATCCAGCGTAACTTGGCAGGTTGGATCCAAACTGGCTTACTGGTAGGAGACCAATAGGAAGTGGACGGTAGGAGGTGGTTGGTAGAAGGCTGTTTGTGTGAGTTGGGGCAGGTGTCTGGTGGTGTACCACAGGGATCAATACTAAATCACTTATTGTTTGTGATATATATAAATGATATCGATGAGAATGTTGTGGGTGGGGGAGTGGGGGCAGGGGGATGATAAGTAAGTTTGCAGATGACACAAAGGTTGGTGGGGTAATTAATAGTGAGGAAGAAGGTCTTAGGTTGCAGGAAGATATAGATGGGTTGGTCAGATGGGTAGATCAGTGGCAGATGGAATTTAACCCAGAAAAGTGCAAGGTGCATGTGAGGACATTCCCATTCCGTGTGATTAGCGTGTGAGTACATTCCCACTCCGTGTGATTAGCGTGTGAGGATGTTCCCACTCCGTGTGATTAGCGTGTGAGGATGTTCCCACTCCGTGTGATTAGTGTGTGAGGATGTTCCCACTCCGTGTGATTACTGTGTGAAGATGTTCCCACTCCGTGTGATGAGTGTGTGTGTTCACTGGGTTAATAGATAAGGGTGTCTGTATTCACATCAACCCCTCGTCAATGTCTCTTCCTGTCATTATCTGTTTTCTGATCTTGGACAATCCACAAAATTGACTATAAATGTCTCTCACAACCTTCACATCCTGACCTGCTTCAGATATTTATTACAGGGAAGTTGATTCACCTCCCACCCTCCCCAGCTGTTACCCAGATGTTCATTCAGCTATTAACATTCTATTCACAGCCCTGTCACCAGCTCACTGCTGCCTCTCTATCTGTGTGTGTGGTACAGAGAGAGATTTCATCACATTTAACACACACATCGATTCTAATCTCATTCTCTACATAACGCCAGCAAATGCACCTTACTCACTGACTCCAACATTACACAGATAAAAGAGTTCAAATGATTGAGGAGTTTAGATGGAGTAAATCAGGAGAAAGTGTTTGCAGTGACAGGAGGGTAACCAGAGGGACACAGATTGTAGAGAATCGGGAAAAGAACCAGAGGGAGAGATGAGGGGAGTTTATTTGACACAGTGAGTTGTTGTGATCTGGAATGTGCTGCCTGAAAGGGCGGTGGAAGCAGATTCAATAATAACTTTCAAAAGGGAATTGGGGAAAAAGAGCATGATTTTCCTAAAAAAAACCCGAAGTGCCCAATGGGCTGGAAACCGGGAGTTTTTCCCACCCGTTTTTTTGGGTGAGTTTAGTGCAGCCCGGAGGCCATCAGGGGATTTACGCCGGTGCGGGAAGGAGGGGTGGATGGAGCGCCTAATCCCACCTGAGAGGCTGGCAACAGACTGCTGAGGGGCCAGAGCGCATGCACCGACCTCCCAATATACAGGGAGATCAGTTGACATGAGCCTCCCCCCCTGCCCCCCGGAGATCGCTGGCCCCCTGATCGCTGGTCCTGAACCTCCCCCCAATTGCCCAACTGCCAGCCTTGAACTCCCCCTCCGGTCGCCGGCCTCGAACCCTGCCCCACCCCCCCGTCCCTGGTCCCAAACAACTCAGACACCGGTCGCGATTCCTGAATTTGGCAACGCGCTGACATTTCCCAGCCCGCTATGCTCCTTGAGCAATGCAGCGGGCCGGGAAAATCACACCCCAGTTATCCTGCCACAGGAGGAGGTTCTTCAGCCCATTGTGTCCATGCGAACTCGCTGTAGAACAATCCATCTTGATTCCATTCTCCGCTCTATCCCTGAAATCTGCTGGTTAATTCCTGTCAATTTCCAATCGAATTTCCTTTTGAAATCATTGACTGTCTCCACTTCCATCTCCAAATAATTCAATCTTTGTGGGGCTATGGGGGAAGGAGCAGGAGGGCTGGGACTAACTGGATAGCTCTTTCAAAGAGCTGGCCGAGATACGATGGGCTGAATGGCTGTAAGATTTGATGATTCTGGGTGAGTACAAGTTCTCACTGACACACTGTTTGTAACACAATCAGGAAGTTTCATTGGGGTGTAATTTGGAAACAATGTGTTGGAGTTTCAATGAGAATGGAATATGAAATGCATCTTGTGTTGACTTTGGGCTGTGCCAGACAAACACTCGTTACTCACAGACATTGGCTGTCCCTTTGGGGATTGGGAGGTACGAGCCTGCTCTCCATGGTCGCCCTTGAAAACCTTTCTTGCATCTCTCACAGTCCAGCCCTGTCGTGTTGTGCTCACACTCACAACTCAGCTTCCCATTTTCCAAGACACAGTTGTTAGCGTGAAGATTACACCTACACCTGGGAACAGACAACAGCAAACTCATTTGAAAAACACCGAGGAACTCTGTTAGATCCCCGAGCATAGAACTTGAGAAACGTTACAGTGCAAGAAATGGCCATTCAGCCCATGATGTCTGTGCTAACCAAGAAAGAGAAAAAAGAAGCGAGCTCCTCATTTCCAGCACCCGGTCTGTAGCCTTGCAGGTTGCAACACTTTAGATACAGATCCAGGAACCTTTTAAATGAGTTGTATGTTTCAGCCTCAACCACCAACTTAGTGAATTCCAGACAGAAACCACCCTCTGAGTGAATAAATCTTTCTCCATGTCGCCTCTAATCCTTCTACCAGTTACCTTCAATTTATGGCCCCTGGTAATTGACCTCCCAGCGAGGGGACACAAGTCTTTCCTGTCGACCCGGTCTAGACCTCTCAGAATTTTGTACACCTCAGTTAGTTCACCCCTTCGCCTCCTCTATTCTCAGGGAAGTTCAGCAATTGTCCTCGGCCAATACCAGCTTCAGTCTGGAAACAACAACAGCATTCTCTGCACTTCCTGTGGAGGATTGCGGATGTGGTTCCTATTTTCAAGAAGGGGAGTAGGGATAGCCCAGGAAATTAGCGACCAGTGAGTCTAACCTCAGTGGTTGGTAAGCTGATGGAGAAGATCCTGAGGGACATGATATATGAGCATTTAGAGAGGTTTAGTATGCTCAAGAATACTCAGCATGGCTTTGTCAAGGGCAGATCGTGCCTTACGAGCCTGGTGGAGTTCTTCGAAAATGTCACTAAACACATTGACGAAGGGAAGGCGGTAGATGTGGTTTATATGGATTTTAGCAAGGTGTTTGATAAGGTCCCCCATGCAAGATGGGTCTTTTTCTAAATGGAGGTCGGTCACCAGTGGTGTGCCCCAGGGATCTGTTCTGGGACCCTTGCTGTTTGTCATTTTCATAAATGACCTGGATGAGGAAACGGAGGGATGGGTTGGTAAGTTTGCCGACGACACGAAGGTTGGTGGGGTTGTCGATAGTCTGGAGGGATGTCAGAAGTTACAGAGGGACATAGATAGGATGCAAGACTGGGCGGACAAGTGGCAGATGGACTTCAACCCAGATAAATGCGTTGTCGTCCATTTTGGTAGGTCAAATGGGATGAAGGAGTACAATATAAAGGGAAAGACTCTTAGTACTGTAGAGGATCAGAAGGACCTTGGGGCCCGGGTCCATAGGACTCTAAAATCGGCCCTGCAGGTGGAGGAGGTGGTTAAGAAGGCGTATGGTGTTCTGGCCTTTATCAATCGAGGGATTGAGTTTAGGAGTCAGACCCCACTTGGAGTACTGTGCTCAGTTCTGGTCACCTCACTATAGGAAGGATGTGGAAAAGATTGAAAGGGTGCAGAGGAGATTTACAAGGATGTTGCCTGGATTGAGTGGCATGCCTTATGAGGATAGGCTGAGGGAGCTCGGTCTTTTCTCCTTGGAGAGACAAAGGATGAGAGGAGACCTAATAGAGGTGAATAAGATGTTGAGAGGCATAGATCGGGTGGACTCTCAGAGGCTTTTTCCCAGGGTGGAAATGTCTGCTACAAGAGGGCACAGGCTTAGGGTGCTGGGGGGTAGGTACAGGGGAGATGTTAGGGGGAAGTTTTTCACACAGAGGGTGGTGGGCGAGTGGAACCGGCTGCCGTCAGTGGTGGTGGAGGCAAACTCAATAGGGTCTTTTAAGAGACTCCTGGATGAGTACATGGGACTTAATAGGATGGAGGGTTATAGGTAGGTCTGGAAGGTAGGGATGTGTTCGGCACAACTTGTGGAGCCGAAGGGCCTGTTTGTGCTGTAGTTTTTCTATGTTTCTATGTTTAAACCAGGCGACAGGAACCTCTTTCAGGTTTTTGTGGATCAATGATCAGGTTCTCAGCAGCAAGAAGGAGAAATTAGGAGTAAGTTTATAATCAGCTCAATGTCCGAGAACCACGGGGAATTTATATAGCACATGCATTTATATACCGCCTGTCACAACCACAGGGTGTTCCAAAAATATCTCATTGGGGTTTAAAATGTTTGGGATGTATTGAGGAGGGGAGGCAGTGGTGCAGTGGTATTGTCACTGGACTAGTTCACCATGGAACTCCACAGATTCAACACGCTATGAGGGAAGTAATTTCCGCTCATCCCTGTTTTAAATCTGCCACCCTTTGTCCGAAAGCAATGACCTCTTGTTTTAGGTTGCCTCACAAGACAAAGCATTCTCTCCACGTCTACTTTGTCAGTCCCCCTTATCATCCCATACCCCTCAATTAGATCTCCTCTATTTCTTCTAAACTCCAGGGAGTATCGGCCTAAACTGTTCAATATCTCTTCATATGACAAACCCCTCATCAATCTCGTGAACCTCCTCTGAACTGCCTCTAATGCCACTACATCCCTCCCCAAGTAAGGGGACCACAACTGTACACAATATTCTAAGTGCGGTTCTCACTAATGCTTTGTACAGTAGGAGAAACACTTCAATACTTTTATATTCTATTCCTTTCACAATAAATGCCAAGATTTCATTCACCTTCCTTATTACCTGCTGTAGCTGCAAAATAGTTTTCTATTCATGCACAAGGACACCCAGATCCCTCTGCACTGAAGCACTCCGAAGTTTCTCTCCATTTAGATAACAAATTGCCTTTGCATTTTTCCTACTAAAATGGGTAGCCTCACACTTATCCACGTTAACTTCCATCTCTCAGGTTTTGCCCCATTCACTAAACTTTTCCATATCCATTTGTAAATGTTTTATTTCATTATTGCAACTTACTGTCCCGCCTATTTTTGTGTCTTCTGCAAATTTGGCCACAGAGCCTCTATCCCTGTATCCAAGTCATTAATATAGATTGTAAACAGCTGGGGCACAAGGACCGAACCCTTTTCTCAAATAAGGGGACCAAAACTGTGCACAATACTCCAGGTGCGGCCTCACCAATGCCTTGTGTAGTTGCAACAATACTTCCTTACCTTTATATTCTATTCCTTTCACTATCAATGCCAACATTCCATTCACTTTCTTTATTATCCGCTGTACCTGCGTGCTAGTTTTCTGTGACTCATAAATGAGGACACCCAGATCCCTCTGCACCGGAGCACCCCAAAGTCTCCCCATTTAGATAATAAGTTGCCTTCCCATTTTTCCAACCAGAATGCATGACCTCACACCTATCCACGTTAAACTCCATCTGCAACATTTAGCACATTCTGCTAACCTATCAATATCCATTTGTAAGTTTCTTATTTCCTCATTACAACTTACTGTCCCGCCTATTTTTGTGTCATCTGCAAATTTGGCTGTAGAGCCTCTATCCCTGTATCCAAGTCATTAATATAGATTGTAAATCGCTGGGGCACAAGGACCGAACCCTGTGGCTCCCTCACTAGTTACTTCTTGCCATCCAGAAAGAAAACCATTTATCCCGACTCTCTGTCTTCTGTCCATCAACCAGTCACCTATCCAAGCTAATAAATGACTGCAAATCCCATATGATCTAACCTTGTGAATTAACCTTTTGTGTGGCACCTTATCAAATGCCTTCTGGAAGTCCAGATATACGACATCCCTGTTATTCACTTTGCTTGTTGCATTCTCAAAGAACTCTAGCAAGTTAGTCAAACATGGTTTGCCTTTCATATAACCATGCTGACTCTGATGGATAGCGTTTTGACTTTCCAAATGTCCAAATGTCCTGATATTGCTTCCTTGATAATTGATTCTAACACTTTCCCAACAATAGATGTTAAACTAACTGGTCTATAATTTCCCACATTTGGAATGGTTGTTGGACGTTCCGGGGTATAGATGTTTCACTAAGTGTAGGGAAGCTGGTAAAAGAGGTGGAGGAGTGGCATTGTTAATCAAGGATAGTTTAACGGCTGCGGAAAGGCACTTCGTGGGGGATCTGCACACTGAGGTAATATGGGCTGAAGTTAGAAATAGGAAAGGAGCGGTCACGTTGCTAGGAGTTTACTATAGGCCCCCAAATAGTAATAGAGATGTGGAGGAAGAAATTGCTAAGCAGATTATGGATATGTGTGGGGGTCACAGGGTAGTTGTCATGGGGGACTTTAACTTTCCAAATATTGATTGGAACCTTTGTAGGTCAAATAGTTTGGATGGGGCAGTTTTTGTGCAGTGTGTGCGGGAAGGTTTCCTGACACAATATGTGGATGGGCCGACTAGAGGTGAGGCCACATTGGATTTGGTACTGGGAAATGAACCGGGCCAAGTGTTAGATTTGGTTGTGGGAGAGCAATTTGGAGATAGTGACCACAATTCGGTGTCTTTTGTTATTGCAATGGAGAGGGATAGGGCCGTACGGCAGGGCAAGGTTTACAATTGGGGGAGGGGTAATTATGATGAGATTAGGCAAGAATTAGGGGGCATAAGTTGGGAACAGAAACTGTCAGAGAAAGGAACTAATGAAAAGTGGAACTTTTTCAAGGAACAAATACTGGATGTCCTTGATAGGTATGTTCCTGTCAGGCAGGGAGGAAATGGCCGAGTGAGGGAACCATGGTTCACAAAAGAGGTGGAATGTCTTGTGAAAAGGAAGAGGGAAGCTTATGTAGGGATGAGGAAACAAGGTTCAGATGGCTCGGTTGAGGGTTACAAGTTAGCAAGGAATGAGCTGAAAAAGGGGCTTAGGAGAGCTAGGAGGGGACATGAGAAGTCCTTGGCGGGTCGGATCAAGGAAAACCCCAAGGCTTTTTACTCTTATGTGAGGAATAAAAGAATGACCAGGGTGAGGTTAGGGCCGGTCAAGAACAGTAGTGGGAACTTGTGTATGGAGTCAGTAGAGATAGGCGAGGTGATGAATGAATACTTTTCTTCAGTGTTCACCAAGGAGAGGGGCCATGTTTTTGAGGAAGAGAAGGTGTTACAGGCTAATAGGCTGGAGGAAATAGATGTTCGGAGGGAGGATGTCTTGGCAGTTTTGAAAAAACTGAAGGTCGATAAGTCCCCTGGGCCTGATGAAATGTATCCTAGGATTCTGTGGGAGGCAAGGGATGAGATTGCAGAGCCTTTGGCGTTGATCTTTGGGTCCTCGCTGTCCACGGGGATGGTGCCAGAGGACTGGAGAATGGCGAATGTTGTTCCTCTGTTTAAGAAAGGGAATAGAAATGACCCTGGTAATTATAGACCGGTTAGTCTTACTTCGGTGGTTGGTAAATTGATGGAAAAGGTCCTTAGGGATGGGATTTACGACCATTTAGAAAGATGCGGATTAATCCGAGATAGTCAGCACGGATTCGTGAAGGGCAAGTCGTGCCTCACAAATTTGATTGAATTTTTTGAGGAGGTAACTAAGTGTGTTGATGAAGGTAGGGCAGTTGATGTCATATACATGGATTTTAGTAAGGCGTTTGATAAGGTCCCCCATGGTCGGCTTATGATGAAAGTGAGGAGGTGTGGGATAGAGGGAAAGTTGGCCGATTGGATAGGTAACTGGCTGCCTGACCGAAGACAGAGGGTGGTGGTCGATGGAAAATTTTCGGATTGGAGGCAGGTTGCTAGCGGTGTGCCGCAGGGATCAGTGCTTGGTCCTCTGCTCTTTGTGATTTTTATTAATGACTTAGAGGAGGGGGCTGAAGGGTGGATCAGTAAATTTGCTGATGACACCAAGATTGGTGGAGTAGTGGATGAGGTGGAGGGCTGTTGTAGGCTGCAAAGAGACATAGATAGGATGCAAAGCTGGGCTGAAAAATGGCAAATGGAGTTTAACCCTGATAAATGTGAGGTGATTCATTTTGGTAGGACAAATTTAAATGTGGATTACAGGGTCAAAGGTAGGGTTCTGAAGACTGTGGAGGAACAGAGAGATCTTGGGGTCCATATCCACAGATCTCTAAAGGTTGCCAGTCAAGTGGATAGAGCTGTGAAGAAGGCCTATAGTGTGTTAGCTTTTATTAACAGGGGGTTGGAGTTTAAGAGCCGTGGGGTTATGCTGCAACTGTACAGGACCTTGGTGAGACCACATTTGGAATATTGTGTGCAGTTCTGGTCACCTCACTATAAGAAGGATGTGGAAGCGCTGGAAAGAGTGCAGAGGAGATTTACCAGGATGCTGCCTGGTTTGGAGGGTAGGTCATATGAGGAAAGGTTGAGGGAGCTAGGGCTGTTCTCTCTGGAGCGGAGGAGGCTGAGGGGAGACTTAATAGAGGTGTATAAAATGATGAAGGGGATAGATAGAGTGAACGTTCAAAGACTATTTCCTCGGGTGGATGGAGCTATTACAAGGGGGCATAACTATAGGGTTCGTGGTGGGAGATACAGGACGGATATCAGAGGTAGGTTCTTTACGCAGAGAGTGGTTGGGGTGTGGAATGGACTGCCTGCAGTGATAGTGGAGTCAGACACTTTAGAAACATTTAAGCGGTTATTGGATAGGCACATGGAGCACACCAGGATGATAGGGAGTGGGATAGCTTGATCTTGGTTTCAGATAAAGCTCGGCACAACATCGTGGGCCGAAGGGCCTGTTCTGTGCTGTACTGTTCTATGTTCTATGTTCTCCCTTTTTGAATAAGGCTGTTACATTAGCATTTTTCCAGTCCATTGGAACTTTTCCTGTGACCAGGGAATTTTGGAATATTATATGGAGATAGGGATCCACTATCTCCGCCACCACTTCCTTTAATACCCTCTGATGTAGGCCATCAGGCCTGGGGACTTATCTGCTCTCAATCCCAATAGTTTGCTGAGTAGCTTTTCCCTAGCGATGTGGATTGTTCTAAGTTCTATCCTTTCTGTTACCTCTGACTTGCTCGTACCTATACGAATGGCACTAGTGTCTTCCACCATGAAAACTGAGGCAAATTATTGATTTAACATCTCTGCCATTTCAGTGTTGCCCACTATTAACTCTCCAGTTTCATCTTCCAAGGGACCAACATTCACCAGAGCGACTTTCTTCCCCTTTATATACTTATATGGGTCCAACTTATACCTCTGTGGGTGGCACAGTGGCACAGTGGTTAGCACTATTGCCTCACAGCACCAGGGACCCAGATTCGATTCCCGGCTTGGGTCACTGTGTGTGTGGCGTTTGCACATTCTCCCCATGTCTGCATGGGTTTCCTCCGGGTGCTCCGGTTTCCTCCCACAGTCCGAAAGACTTGCTGGTTAGGTTCATTGGCCATGCTAAATTCTCCCTCATTGTACCCGAACAGGTGCCGGAGTGTGGTGACTCGGGGATTTTCACAGTAATTTCATTGCAGTGTTAATGTGAGCCTACTTGTGACACTAATAAATAAACTTTAACTTTTTATCGAAGTTTTTGCTGTCCTTCTTGATATTTTGCGCTAGTTTTCTTTAGTAATTTACCTTAGCTCTTTTTATTACTTTTTTAGTTCCCTTTGTTTATGTTTGAAAGTTTCTCAATCTTCCAGCCTGCCACTGGACTTTGCAATATGGTATACCTTAGTTTTTGTCTTTATATTGTCCTTGACCTCCTTGTTTAGCCATGGTTTTTTTACCACCATTACCATCTTTCTTCTTCACTGGGATATATTTTAGTTGTGAGGACTTGAGCATCTCCTGAAACAACTGCCACTGCTCATCCGCTGTCCGACCTGTTAGCCTTCCTGCCCACTCGACTTGGCCCAATTCTGTCCTCATGCCGATGTAATTTCCTTTGCTTAATTCCAGAACGCTAGTGTGAGACTCCACTTTCTCACCCCCAAACTGAATTTTGAACTCTATCATACTATGGTCACTACTCCCTGGAGGATCCTGAATTATGAGGTCACCAATTAATCCCTCCTCATTACACAATGCCAAATCCAGAGTAGCCTGCTCCTTGGCTGGTTTCACAATATACTGTTCCAAGAAACAATCTCTAATACATTCAATGAACTCCGCCTCCAGGCTACCCTTGCCAATTTGATTCTTCCAATCTATGTACATATTAAAATCACCCATGATGATTACCATATCTTTCTTGCGAGCCCCCAGTGTTTCCCAGTTTATACTGTGCCCCACTGCAGAGCTACTGCTTGGGGACCGATAGATTACTCCCACCAAGTATTTCTTCCCTTTGCTATTTCTTATTTCTACCCAGTGGGGAAAATTAAATCTATCATCAAGGAAGAAATAGCAAGACATCTGGATATAAATTGTCCCATTGGGTTCATGAAAGGAAGGTCATGTTTGACTAATTTGGTGGAATTCTTTGAGAACATTACATGTGCAGTGGACAATGGGGAACCTGTGGATGTGGCGTATCTGGATTTCCAGAAGGCATTTGACAAGGTGCCGCACCAAAGACTGCTGCATAAGATAAATGTGCACGGTGTTACGGGTAATGTATTAGCATGGATAGAGGATTGGTTAACTAACAGAAAGCAAAGAGTGGGGGTAAATGGGTGTTTTTCTGGTTGGTGATCAGTGACTAGTGGTGTGTCTCAGGGATCAGTGTTGGGACCGCAATTGTTTACAATTTACATAGATGATTTGGAGTTGGGGACCAAGTGTAGTGTGTCAAAATTCGCAGATGACACTAAGATAAGTGGCAGAGCAAAGTGTGCAGAGGACGCTGAAAGTCTACAAAGGGATATAGATAGTCTAAGTGAGTGGGCGAGGGTCTGGCAGATGGAGTACAATGTTGGTAAATGTGAGGTCATCCATTTTGGTAGGAATAACAGCAAAATGGACTATTATTTAAATGGTAAAAAATTGCAGCATGCTGCTGTGCAGAGGGACCTGGGTGTCCTTGTGCAGGAATCTCAAGGAGTTGGTTTGCAGGTGCAGCAGGTAATTAAGAAGGCAAATAGAATTTTGTCCTTTATTGCTGGAAGAATGGAGTTTTAAAACAGGGAGGTTATGGGGGCAGCACGGTGGCACAGCGGTTAGCACTGCTGCTTCACAGCACCAGGGGCTCAGGTTCAATTCCGGCCTTGGGTCACTGTCTTTGCGGAGTTTGCACATTCTCCCCATGTCTGCGTGGGTTTCCTCCGGGTGCTCTGGTTTCCTCCCATAGTCCAAAGATGTGTGGGATAGGTTGATTGGCCATGCTAAATTGACCCTAGTTTCAGGGGGATTAGCAAGGTAAATATGTGGGGTTGCGGGAATAGGACATGGGTGGGATTGTCGTGGGTGCAGACTCGATGGGCTAAATGGCCTCCTTCTGCACTGTTGGGATTCTATGATTCTATGTTGCAGCTGTATAAGGTGCTGGTGAGGCCACACCTGGAGTACTGTGTACAGTTTTGGTCTCCTTACTTGAGAAAGGATCTACTGGCACTGGAGGAGGTGCAGAGGTGATTCACTAGGTTGATTCCGGAGTTGAGAGGGTTGGTTTATGAGGAGAGACTGAGTAGACTGGGGCTATACTCATTGGAATTCAGAAGAATGAGGGGAGATCTTATAGAAACGTATAAGATTATGAAAGGAATAGATAAGTTAGAAATAGCCAGATTGTTTCCACTGGCAGGTGAAACTAGAACAGGACTGAGTTGAGGAGGAACTTCTTCACACAAAGGGTTGTGAATCTGTGGAATTCCCTGCCCAGTGAAGCAGTTGAGGCTACCTCATTGAATGTTTTTAAGACAAGGATAGATAGATTTTTGAACAGTAAAGGAATTAAGGGTTATGGTGAGCGGGCGGGTAAGTGGAACTGAGTCCACGAAAAGATCAGTCATGATCTTATTGAATGGCGGAGCAGGCTCGAGGGGCCAGATGGCCCACTCCTGCTCCTAGTTCTTATGTTCATAACGCTGTGTGGGCCATTGCGCATGTACCGATCTGTCAGAGCGGAGATCAGCGAACGTGCGGTAGCTCCACACTGCTAACTTCCCTATCGCTGGCCAACCTTGCAACCCCCCATTGCTGCCCCTCCCACCCCCCACACCCCACAATTGCAGGTCTCCCGGACCTCTCTGGGCAAGCCCCAATGTCCCCTCCCTCCCCCAGACTCGATCTCCACAACACCCGCACACCCCCACCCCGAGTATAAAGTTAATTTTATTCTGAATGCTTTGTGCATTCGGATACAAAGGGGGCGACCGAACCAAAAAATATTCTTAAGCGCAAAACAAGCCTGCAAACAGGAGAAATTTGTGTCGTTTTTTGGGTGACTTAAAAATTAAATCTTACTTGACTTAGACAAAAAAAAATCAAGCAAAACTTGAAATCCATCAGTAGTGAGAGTGGACAGGGCCGAAACCGCCCGAAAGCCGGCTGATAGCAGATGTGCGTGTGCAGATTTCTGTGATCTGAGAGGTCACTGATTCTGATAATTATTGCAGCCAGACCTAGCGGCCCATCACCCACCTGGCACTAACGTGGGGCTCCACGGCCGACTGCCCCCTCCCCCAGCCGGACCGATCACGAACCCCACTCCCACCCCCTCCCCCCCCCCCCGCCCCGGACCGGCTGGACCGATTGTGAACCCCACTCCCGCCCCCCCCCCCGACCGGCTGGACCGACCGCAATCCCCACTCCAACCACCGATTGCTGTTGCAGAGAGCGCAGTGATACCTCACCACACTGAACGGCACGCCCCGATCTGACCCTGCCCTCCTCAATTGGCCCCGCCCCTCAAGCTGCCCCCCCTGGATTTGATTTTGATTTGATTTATTCTTGTCATGTGTATTGGGATACAGTGAAAAGTATTGTTTCTTGCGCGCTATACAGACAAAGCATACCGTTCATAGAGAAGGAAAGGACAGAGTGCAGAATGTAGTGTTACAGTCATAGCTAGGGTGTAGAGAAAGATCAGCTTAATGCAAGGTAAGTCCATTCAAAATCTGACAGCAGCAGGGAAGAAGCTGTTCTTGAGTCGGTTGGTGCGTGACCTCAGACTTTTGTATCGTCCTCCTGATCGAAGAAAATGGAAGAGAGAATGTGCGGCACTCCCTCAGTACTGACCCTGTTTCAGTGCAGAACTCCCTCAGTACTGACCCTCTGACAGTGCAGCACTCCCACAGCACTGACCCTCTGACAGTGCAGCACTCCCTCAGTACTGACCCTCTGACAGTGCAGCACTCCCTCAGTACTGACCCTCTGACAGTGCAGCACTCCCTCAGTACTGACCCTCTGACAGTGCAGCACTCCCTCAGTACTGACCCTCTGACAGTGCAGCACTCCCTCAGTACTGACCCTCTGACAGTGCAGCACTCCCTCAGTACTGACCCTCTGACAGTGCGGCACTCCCTCAGCACTGACCCTCTGAGAGTGCAGCACTCCCACAGCACTGACCCTCTGACAGTGCGGCATTCCCTCAGTACTGACCCTCTGACAGCGCGGCACTCCCTCAGTACTGACCCTCTGACAGTGCAGCACTCCCTCAGTACTGACCCTCTGACAGTGCAGCACTCCCTCAGTACTGACCCTCTGACAGTGCGGCACTCCCTCAGCACTGACCCTCTGACAGTGCAGCACTCCCACAGCACTGACCCTCTGACAGTGCGGCACTCCCTCAGTACTGACCCTCTGACAGTGCAGCACTCCCTCAGTACTGACACTCTGACAGTGCCGCACTCCCACAGCACTGACCCTCTGACAATGCAGCACTCCCTCAGTACTGACCCTCTGACAGTGCAGCACTCCCTCTGTACTGACCCTCTGACAGTGCAGCACTCCCTCAGTACTGACCCTCTGACAGAGCAGCACTCCCTCAGTACTGACCCTCTGACAGTGCAGCACTCCCTCAGTACTGACCCTCTGACAGTGCAGCACTCCCTCAGCACTAACCCTCTGACAGTGTGGCACTCCCTCAGCACCATCCCTTGGACAGTGCGGCATTCCCTCAGTACTGACCCTCTGACAGTGCGGCACTCCCTCAGTACTGACCCTCTGACAATGCAGCACTTCCTCAGCACTGACCCTCTGACAGTGCAGCACTCCCTCAGTACTGACCCTCTGACAGTGCGGCACCCCCTCAGCACTGACCATCTGACAATGCAGCACTCCCTCAACACTGACCCTCTGACAGTGCAGCACTCCCTCAGCACTGACCCCCTGACAATGCAGCACTCCCTCAGCACTGACCCTCTGACAGTGCAGCACTCCCTCAGCACTGACCCTCTGACAGTGCGGCACTCCCTCAGCACTGACCCTCTGACAGTGCGGCACTCCCTCAATACTGACCCTCTGACAGTGCGGCACTCCCTCGGTACTGATCCTCTGACAGTGCGGCACTCCCTCAGCACTGACCCTCTGACAGTGCGGCACTCCCTCAGTACTGACCCTCTGACAATGCAGCACTTCCTCAGCACTGACCCTCTGACAGTGCGGCACTCCCTCAGTACTGACCCTCTGACAGTGCGGCACCCCCTCAGCACTGACCATCTGACAATGCAGCACTCCCTCAACACTGACCCTCTGACAGTGCAGCACTCCCTCAGCACTGACCCCCTGACAATGCAGCACTCCCTCAGCACTGACCCTCTGACAGTGCAGCACTCCCTCAGCACTGACCCTCTGGCAGTGCGGCACTCCCTCAGCACTGACCCTCTGACAGTGCGGCACTCCCTCAATACTGACCCTCTGACAGTGCGGCACTCCCTCGGTACTGATCCTCTGACAGTGCGGCACTCCCTCAGCACTGACCCTCTGACAGTGCGGCACTCCCTCAGTACTGACCCTCTGACAGCGCGGCACTCCCTCAGCACTGACCCTCTGACAGTGCAGCACTCCCTCAGTACTGACCCTCTGACAGTGCGGCACTCCCTCAGCACTGACCCTCTGACAGTGCAGCACTCCCTCAGTACTGACCCTCTGACAGTGCGGCACTCCCTCAGCACTGACCCTCTGACAGTGCGGCACTCCCTCAGCACTGACCCTCTGACAGTGCGGCACTCCCTCAGTACTGACCCTCTGACAGTGCGGCACTCCCTCAGCACTGACCCTCTGACAGTGCGGCACTCCCTCAGCACCGCACAGAAAGTGTCAGTCTGGATTTTTTGCTCCAGTCTCTGGATCAGGCCTTGAATCCACAACTTTCAGACTCAGAGTCGAGATTGTTTCCCACTGAGTTCTGACTGACTCTGTGTTAAATCCAGAAACAATGAGTCTGTGCAGTCAAAATGTTTCGGATACAGTGAGAAAAGGGAGCTTCAGGACTGGTGTCAGGAAGCTCTGCGAGGGTTTCAAACCCAGAATGTTTTCTGGGTCAAAAAACATGAAATGTGATTTAGTGAGGTGCAGAGTGTTGCAATGTGAGTGCGGTGCTCTGTGTCTGTGCTGACAGTGTCGAGTTTGTCTTCAACTCACTCTAAAGGTGGAGATTCCTAATCTGCAGATTTTACCGTGTACATTTTGCAAATTGGCAGTTCTGGGCACATTTTAGTAAAGTAAGCAAAACGCAGAGAGTTCCTTAGAGACAATTGAAAGGCAGCATAAACATTTTGCTGCTCCTGTTCTCCAATTAGTGTTTGAAGATTCTCCTGCACTTAAAGCTCGAGTGAGTCTCCCAGAAGCTGAGTCTAGAATAATGAGGTAATGGTTACGAACCCTGGAGATTGTGTGATGGGAAAAAGGGAACTCGCTGTTCCAGACTGAATATAGATTGAACAAGAAGGAAGCAATCAGTCAGAATAATTCATATAATCATGTGTGGCTTTGATAGATTAAATAGGAACAAAGTGTTTGCAGTGACAGGAGGGTGGGTAACCAGAGGGACACAGATTGAAGAGAATCGGGAAAAGAACCAGAGGGGGAGATGAGGGGAATTTATTTGACACAGTGAGTTGTTGTGATCTGGAATGTGCTGCCTGAAAGGGCGGTGGAAGCAGATTCAATAATAACTTTCAAAATGGATTTGGGGAGATATCTGAAGGAGAAATACAGGATTGTGGGGGAAGAACGGGGGGAGTGGGATTAATTGGATAGCTCGTTCACAGAGCCAACACAGACACAATTGGTTGAATGGCCCCCTCCTGTGTTATAAAATTCTTTGATTCTGTGAATCCTGATGAGATTGGAGATTGACAGAGATGCCAGAGATCCCTCTGCGACTGGATCCTGAACTTCCTAACTCACAGACCACAATCAGTAAGGATAGGCAACAACACCTCCTCCACGACCATCCTCAACACCGGTGCCCCACAAGGCTGTGTTCTCAGCCCCCTACTATACTCCTTATACACCTATGACTGTGTGGCCAAATTCCCCTCCAACTCGATTGTCATGTTTGCTGACGACATCACCGTAGTGGGTCGGATCTCAAACAATGATGAGACAGAGTACAGGAATGAGAAGAGAATCTGGTGAACTGGTGCGGCAACAATAATCTCTCCTTCAATGTCAACAAATGAAGTCATCGACTTCAGGAAGCGTAAAGGAGAACATGCCCCTGTCTACATCAACGGGGATGAAGTAGAAAGGGTCGAGAACTTCAAGTTTCTTGGTGTCCAGATAATCAACAACCTGTCC
Source organism: Mustelus asterias (assembly GCF_964213995.1). Lineage (NCBI taxonomy): Eukaryota > Metazoa > Chordata > Chondrichthyes > Carcharhiniformes > Triakidae > Mustelus > Mustelus asterias. The sequence goes on from NC_135808.1 coordinate 137,960,131, forward strand.
TGGTCCCCCCATGCTGACACTATAGTTAAGAAAGCCCACCAATGTCTCTCCTTTCTCAGAAGACGAAGGAAAGTTGGCATGTCAGCTACGACTCTCACCAACTTTTACAGATGCACCATAGAAAGCATTCTTTCTGGTTGTATCACAGCTTGGTATGGGCTCCTGCTCTGCCCAAGCATGCAAGAAACTACAGAAGGTCGTGAATGTAGCCCAATCCATCACGCAAACCAGCCTCCCATTCATTGATTCTGTCTACACTTCCCGCTGCCTTGGCAAAGCAGCCAGCATAATTAAGGACCCTACACACCCCGGACATTCTCTCTTCCACCTTCTTCCTTCGGGAAAAGACACAAAAGTCTGAGGTCACGTACCGACCGACTCAAGAACAGCTTCTTCCCTGCTGCCATCAGACTTTTGAATGGACTTACCTGGCATTAAGTTGATGTTTCTCTCCACCCTAGCTATGACTGTAACACTACATTCTGCACTCTCTCCTTTCCTTCTCTATGAACGGTATGCTTTGTCTGTATAGCGCGCAACAAACAATACTTTTCACTGTAAGTTAATACATGACAATAATAAATCAGATCAAATGAGAGTGAAGGGCCAGATTGTGCTCACTCTGCTCAACTGGTTAAATACTGACCAGGAAAACACTCCCTCATGGTGAGCAGAACTCAAAAGCTCATTAACAGGTCCATGAGCAGGAACAGGAGAGCTGTCACATTGCCCACTCTCTGCACACAGTCATTCAGTCATTAATGTAAGCGTTGTGACTAATAAATAAACGTATCAGACAGTGTATCATAATGACACCGCACAGCTGACTGTGCTGAGTGACTGGGGGAGGCATCACAATCCATTGCTGATAAAGCTCACCAGTTACTGAGTGTTGGGTAAGGTGGTGGAGGCGGACACACTGGGAACGTTTAAGACTTATCTAGATAGCCACATGAACGGAGTGGGAATGGAGGGATACAAAAGAATGGTCTAGTTTGGACCAGGGAGCGGCGCGGGCTTGGAGGGCCGAAGGGCCTGTTCCTGTGCTGTATTGTTCTTTGTTCTTTGTTCTTTATCAGCTTCTCTAAACAGAAGCAGGTGAGGAGTTCTCATCCTCCAGGAATGTCCCACAGAGAGAGTCATTCCAGATGTTCGCCCTGAGAGCACGATTCCAGATGTTCAATGATTGAGTAGCTTCCAGATGCTGACCCTCAGAAATTGCACCCGAGCTGTTAACTTGGATAGTTTCCCTGGTCAGAAGGGTTTAAGCTAACTTGTTAGAGGGCTGGGAAACAGCAGGTAACATTAGAAAGGGAAAGCAAGGGGCAGAGTGAATCTGGAAAACCAGCATTAGGGTAAAAACGGTGAGGTATTAGGTGGAGTCAGAGTAAGAGGAATGTAAGAAAGTTTCAACTGAGTTTATGGTGCATCCACATGAACACCTTGAATATGGTAAACAATGTTAGTGAGCTGCAGCTACAGATAGCCACCGGAATATGATGCTGTGGTGATAACAGAGACCGAGGACCGGGTACTGAATATTCCTGGATCAAGGAGTTCAGGGAAGATAGAGCAGGGAAGATAGGAAAAGAGGTCGAGATATTGACTAAGGAAAATGTTACAGTGATGGGGAGGACATCCTCGAGGGGTCAAGGACAGAATCTATTTAGTTTGAACAATCGAGGTAACATTATACGGCTGGCCGTTTTCTATTAACCAATGAGTGGGAAGGAAAAAGAGAAACTGATTTGCAGGCCCCTGCTCTGCCAGATACATATTAATGAGCTGGAGTTTTGTGCAGAGAACAAGTACATCATTTGCAGATGATACAAAACTTTAAATGATTGTGAATGGTGAGGAAGATAGAGATCGGCTTGAAGAACCATAGAACCGTAGAAAATTACAGCTCAGAAACAGGCCTTTTGGCCCTTCTTGTCTGTGCCGAACCATTTTATGCCTAGTCCCACTGACCTGCACTTGGACCATATCCCTCCACACCCCTCTCATCCATGAACCCGTCCAAGTTTTTCTTAAATGTTAAAAGTGACCCCGCATTTACCACTTTATCCGGCAGCTCATTCCACACTCCCACCACTCTCTGCGTGAAGAAGCCCCCCATAATATTCCCTTTAAACTTTTCTCCTTTCACCCTTAACCCATGCCCTCTGGTCTTTTTCTCCCCTCGCCTCAGCGGAAAAAGCCTGCTTGCATTCAATCTATCTATACCCATCAAAATCTTATACACCTCTATCAAATCTCCCCTCAATCTTCTACGCTCCAGGGAATAAAGTCCCAACCTATTCAATCTCTCTCTGTAACTCAGCTTCTCAAGTCCCGGCAACATCCTTGTGAACCTTCTCTGAACTCTTTCAACCTTATTTACATCCTTCCTGTAACTAGGTGACCAAAACTGTACACAATACTCCAAATTCGGCCTCACCAATGCCTTATATAACCTTACCATAACACTCCAACTTTTATACTCGATACTCCGATTTATAAAGGCCAATGTACCAAAAGCACTCTTTACGACCCTATCCACCTGTGACGTCACTTTTAGGGAATTCTGTACCTGTATTCCCAGATCCCTCTGTTCAACTGCACTCTTCAGAGTCCTACCATTTACCCTGTACATTCTACTTTGGTTTGTCCTTCCAAAGTGCAATATCTCACACTTGTCTGCGTTAAATTCCATTTGCCATTTTTCAGCCCATTTTTCTAGTTGGTCCAAATCCCTCTGCAAGCTTTGAAAACCTTCCTCACTGTCCACTACACCTCCAATCTTTGTATCATCAGCAAACTTGCTGATCCAATTGACCACATTATCATCCAGATCATTGATATAGATGACAAACAACAATGGACCCAAAACCGATCCCTGCGGCACACCACTAGTCACAGGCCTCCACTCAGAGAAGCAATCCTCCACAACCACTCTCTGGCTTCTTCCATTGAGCCAGTGTCTTATCCAATTTACTACCTCCCCATGTATACCTAGCGACTGAACCTTCCTAACTAACCTCCCATGAGGGACCTTGTCAAAGGCCTTGCTGAAATCCAGGTAGACAATATCCACCGCCTTCCCTTCATCCGCTTTCCTGGTAACCTCTTCGAAAAACTCTAATAGATTGGTCAAACATGACCTACCACGCACAAAGCCACGTTGACTCTCCCTAATAAGTCCCTGTCTATCCAAATATTTGTAGATCCTATCCCTTATCACACCTTCCAATAACTTGCCCACCACCGACGTCAAACTTAGTGGCCTATAATTTCCCGGATTTCTTTTGGAACCTTTTTTAAACAACGGAACAACATGAGCCACCCTCCAATCATCCGGCACCTCCCCCGTGAACACTGACATTTTAAATATGTCTGCCAGGGCCCCTGCAAGTTCAACACTAGCTTCCCTCAAGGTCCGTGGGAATACCCTGTCTGGTCCTGGGGATTTATCCACTCTGATTTGCCTCAAGACAGCGAGCACCTCCTCCCCTTTAATCTGTAAAGGTTCCATGGCCTCCCTACCAGTTTGCCCTATTTCCGTAGTCTCCAGTCAGAGCCAAGCTTCTGACACCAAAGCAGCCTGACTGTACAGGGGTGGGCCGGCGGGGGGGGGGGGGGGGGTAGGGGGTGAGGGGTGGAAGGATGAGTGATAATAATCAGGGATTCATTAATTTGGGGATGATGACTTCAGTCAGGCGAATGAGGTTGGCCTGCTGGAGTATGAACTCCCTGATGAGTCCCGATATCAGGCTCTGTGGTTTAGTTGGTTCCAGCGCCTGTCTCACAAACAGGAGGTCCTGGCTTCAAATCTCACCAAAGCCTTTATCTCTTTGAAGTGACCTATGGAATTACACACCCAAGTTTGGCGAGCAAATCCTCATGGTTGTGGCGGGTTGCAGCGATCACAAGGGGATGTCCCCGGCCGCGATAAAGAAAGCTTCAGCTGGCAGTGGAGTGGATGTGGGGAAGCTCGACTCCCAGATCAGGTTAACTTTTGAGAGAAAGGTGGAGGAAGGCTCTCTGGTGCAGACAAAGTCCACTTGTGACTGAGCCCACAACCAAGGGAATAGTTTCTCCCGGCTCATCCTGTCCATACCCCTCATAATCTTCACTAAAACATGTCCCTGATGAGTCCTAATTGATGGTACAAACAGGGAGCCTCATGCTCCCTATTTAAAGCAGGTGTGTCAGTCTCTCTACCTGCTGCAGCAGAAAGCAACAAGGAGAGGGAGCTCTGTTATGTAATACTGCTGTAAATAAAGAAGCACTGGGTGACGGGACCTTCGTCTCTGTGGAGTTATTTCAGGGGAGCAGACAGGTGTTTTTGTGGCCACTGACGTGACTCCAGGATGGTGTGTTGCTCCCTGGTGCCTGGGTCAGGGATGTCACTGAACGGCCATATTGAGTTCCTGAAGAGTAAGGTGCGGTCGGATGGCCTCTCATGCTGGGAGCATTAGAGATAAGACTGAAGAGTTAAGCACATGGATTGAAATGTGGGATTGTGATATGAAGGATGGGAATTTCTCACCGCCCCCTGATGTCCAGATTGGAGATGGCGTAGAAATATTTAGACAGGTTGAGTGGGTCAACTCTGGTGGGTCCAGTGGCCGGACGGAGCAGTCTGAGCCGCAGGTCAGTCAGGGTGAAGAAGTCCCTCAGGTCCTTTGTGGTGTCCAGTCGGCCGTACAGTGAGGCCATGTCACGGAGAAGGGGTCCCCCGAACAAGGCAAAACGTTCCTGGATCTCAAATCGGACCGTGTTCTCCAGCTTCCACACGTAACCCCTGGAATATTCCTCGGTGCAGATGATGTCCAAAACGGAGGCAGGCCTCAGATCGCTGGCACTTCTGGGTTCCATCCCAAAGGAGTTGAGGCAGTCGGCTGCGTAGAACTGATAGGGCTGCCAAGTCCGCCCATGGTCCAGAGATTTCTCCAGAATCATCTGCTCAGGACGGCCTGACTCGAAGGTGATGACAATGTCCTCAGTCAGCTCGATGCTCTTACCCCAGGACAGAGTGATGTTGACCAGGAGAGGATCTGGGAAACGTTTCCAGGACACACTTTGCCAAAAGGTGTTGGGAACCCGTCCCTCACCATCCAGCATCAGCTCAGGCGGGTGAGCGAGCTCGGGTGTGCGAGCGTCACACTCATTGTTGCACATGTATGGATTCTCCTTCAAACAGAAAACAGAACAACACAAGGTTAGATACACAGTAAACTCCCTTTACACATCCTCATCAAACACTCCCAGGACAGGTACAGCACGGGGTTAGACACACAGTAAACTCCCTCTACACATCCTCATCAAACACTCCCAGGACAGGTACAGCACGGGGTTAGATACACAATAAACTCCCTCTACACTGTCTCCATCAAACACACCCAGGACAGGTACAGCACGGGGTTAGATACAGAGTAAAGCTCCCTCTACACTGTCCCCATCAAACACTCCCAGGACAGGTACAGTACGGGGTTAGATACACAGTAAACTCTCTCCACACTGTCCCCATCAAACACTCCCAGGACAGGTCCAGCACAGGGTTAGATACAGAGTAAACTCTCTCTACACTGTCCCCATCAAACACTCCCAGGACAGGTACAGCATGGGGTTAGACACACAGTAAACTCCCTCTACACATCCTCATCAAACACTCCCAGGACAGGTACAGCACAGGGTTAGATACAGAATAAACTCCCTCTAAACTATCCCCATCAAACACTCCCAGGACAGGTACAGCACGGGGTTAGATACAGAGTTAACTCCCTCTACACTGTCCCCATCAAACACTCCCAGGACAGGTACAGCACGGGGTTAGATACAGAGTAAAGCTCCCTCTACACTATCCCCATCAAACACTCCCAGGACAGGTACAGCACGGAGTTAGATACCGAGTAAAGCTCCCTCTACACTGTGCCCATCAAACACTCCCAGGACAGGTACAGCACAGGGTTAGATACGCATTAAATCTCTCTCCGGGATTCTAGGAATATTCATGCTCACTAATGATCTCTGGGGTTATTCTGAATCAGTCTGTGCCTGCTCTGTACTGGACAATTAGACAGCTGCATCATTATGTTGCTGGAATGTTGGAGAATGATGTTATGTGTCAAACTAAAAATAGCCTCAAACCATCAAGTATTTACAGACAGGATTTATAAATCAGCTAAACATTCAGAAACAACTGAAATATCTCATGTATTTTCACTGGGAGTGATTCCCCATCATTGGGAGTGATTGCCCATCACCGGGAGTGATTCCTGTCACTGGAAGAGATTCTCCATCACTGGGAATGATTCCCTGTCACTGGGAGGAATTCCCGTCACTGGGAGTGATTCCCGTCACTGGGGGTGCTTTACCGTCACTGGAAGTGATTCCCCATCACTGGGAGTGATTCCCTGTCACTGGGAGTGATTCCCATCACTGGGAGTGATTCCCGTCGCTGGGAGTGATTCCCCATCACTGGGAATGATTCCCTGTTACTGGGAGTGATTTCCGTCACTGGGATTGATTCCCGTCACTGGGATTGATTCCCGTTACTGGGAGTGATTTCCGTCAACTGGGAGTGATTCCCATCACTGGCAGTGATTCCCATCACTGGGAGTGATTCCCCATCACTGGGAGTGATTCCCAGGCACTGGGAGCGATTCGTCGGCACTGGGAGTGATTCCCAATCACTGGGAGTGATTCCCGTCACTGGGAGTGATTCCCCGTCACTGGGAGGAATTCCCATCACTGGGAGTGATTCCCTGTCACTGGGAGTGATTCCCCATCACTGGGAGTTATTCTGGTTGCTGGGAGTGATTCCCTGTCACTGGGAGTGATTCCCCGTCACTGGGAGTGATTCCCTGTCACTGGGAGTGATTCCCTGTCACTGGGAGTGATTCCCTGTCACTGGGGGTGATTCCCTGTCACTGGGAGTGATTCCCTGTCACTGGGAGTGATTCCCTGTCACTGGGAGTGATTCCCTGTCACTGGGAGTGATTCCCTGTCACTGGGGGTGATTCCCATCACTGGCAGTGATTCCCCATCACTGGGACTGTTTCCCCATCACTGGGAGTGATTCCCTGTCACTGGGAGTGATTCCCTGTCACTGGGAGTGATTCCCTGTCACTGGGAGTGATTCCCCGTCACTGGGAGTGATTCCCTGTCACTGGGAGTGATTCCCTGTTACAGGGAGCCCATCACTGGCAGTGATTCCCCATCACTGGGACTGTTTCCCCATCACTGGGAGTGATTCCCTGTCACTGGGAGTGATTCCCTGTCATTGGGAATGATTCCCCGTCACTGGGGATGATTCCATAAGACCATAAGACCATAAGACATAGGAGCGGAAGTAAGGCCATTCGGCCCATCGAGTCCACTCCACCATTCAATCATGGTTGATTTCAACTCCATTTACCCGCTCTCTCCCCATAGCCCTTAATTCCTCGAGAAATCAAGAATTTATCAATTTCTGTCTTGAAGACGCTCAACGTCTCGGCCTCCACAGCCCTCTGTGGCAATGAATTCCACAGACCCACCACTCTCTGGCTGAAGAAATTTCTCCTCATCTCTGTTCTAAAGTGACTCCCTTTTATTCTAAGGCTGTGCCCCCGCGTCCTAGTCTCCCCTGTTAATGGAAACAACTTCCCTACGTCCATCCTATCTAAGCCGTTCATTATCTTGTAAGTTTCTATTAGATCTCCCCTCAACCTCCTAAACTCCAATGAATACAATCCCACGATCCTCAGACGTTCATCGTATGTCAGGCCTACCATTCCTGGGATCATCCGTGTGAATCTCCGCTGGACCCGCTCCAGTGCCAGTATGTCCTTCCTGAGGTGTGGGGCCCAAAATTGCTCACAGTACTCCAAATGGGGCCTAACCAGTGCTTTATAAAGCCTCAGAAGTACATCCCTGCTTTTGTATTCCAAGCCTCTTGAGATAAATGACAACATTACATTTGCTTTCTTAATTACGGACTCAACCTGCAAGTTTACCTTTAGAGAATCCTGGACTAGGACTCCCAAGTCCCTTTGCACTTTAGCATTATGAATTTTGTCACCATTTAGAAAATAGTCCATGCCTCTATTCTTTTTTCCAAAGTGTACGACCTCGCACTTGCCCACGTTGAATTTCATCAGCCACTTCTTGGACCACTCTCCTAAACTGTCTAAATCTTTCTGCAGCCTCCCCACCTCCTCAATACTACCTGCCCCTCCACCTATCTTTGTATCATCGGCAAACTTGGCCAGAATGCCCCCAGTCCCGTCATCTAGATCGTTAATATATAAAGAGAACAGCTGTGGCCCCAACACTGAACCCTGCGGGACACCACTTGTCACCGGTTGCCATTCTGAGAAAGAACCTTTTATCCCAACTCTCTGCCTTCTGTCTGACAGCCAATCGTCAATCCATGTTAGTACCTTGCCTCGAATACCATGGGCCCTTATTTTACTCAGCAGTCTCCCGTGAGGCACCTTGTCAAAGGCCTTTTGGAAGTCAAGATAGATAACATCCATTGGCTCTCCTTGGTCTAACCTATTTGTTATCTCTTCAAAGAACTCTAACAGGTTTGTCAGGCACGACCTCCCCTTACTAAATCCATGCTGACTTGTCCTAATCCGACCCTGCACTTCCAAGAATTTAGAAATCTCATCCTTAACAATGGATTCTAGAATTTTGCCAACAACTGAGGTTAGGCTAATTGGCCTATAATTTTCCATCTTTTTTCTTGTTCCCTTCTTGAACAGTGGGGTTACAACAGCGATTTTCCAATCCTCTGGGACTTTCCCTGACTCCAGTGACTTTTGAAAGATCATAACTAACGCCTCCACTATTTCTTCAGCTATCTCCTTTAGAACTCTAGGATGTAGCCCATCTGGGCCCGGAGATTTATCAATTTTCAGACCTTTTAGTTTCTCTAGCACTTTCTCCTTTGTGATGGCAACCATATTCAACTCTGCCCCCTGACTTTCCTGAATTGTTGGGATATTACTCATGTCTTCTACTGTGAAGACTGACGCAAAGTACTTATTAAGTTCCTCAGCTATTTCCTTGTCTCCCATCACTAGATTACCAGCGTCATTTTGGAGCGGCCCAATGTCTACTTTTGCCTCCCGTTTGTTTTTAATGTATTTAAAGAAACTTTTACTATCATTCCTAATGTTACTGGCTTGCCTACCTTCATATTTGATCCTCTCCTTCCTTATTTCTCTCTTTGTTATCCTCTGTTTGTTTTTATAGCCTTCCCAATCTTCTGACTTCCCACTACTCTTTGCCACATTATAGGCTCTCTCTTTTGCCTTGATGCATTCCCTGACTTCCTTTGTCAGCCATGGCTGCCTAATCCCCCCTCTGATAACCTTTCTTTTGTTTGGGATGAACCTCTGCACTGTGTCCTCAATTACTCCCAGAAACTCCTGCCATTGCTGGTATGTCAGGAATAAAAGAATGACAAGGGTAAGATTAGGGCCAGTCAAGGACAGTAGTGGGAAGTTGTGTGTGGAGCCTGAAGAGATAGGAGAAACACTAAATGAATATTTTTCATCAGTATTCATGCAGGAAAAAGACAATGTTGTCGAGGAGAATACTGAGATACAGGCTATTGGATAGACGGGATTGAGGTTAATAAGGGGGAGGTGTTAGCAATTCTGGAAAGTGTGAAAATAGATAAGTCCCCTGGGCCGGATGGGATTTATCCTAGGATTCTCTGGGAGGCTAGGGAGGAGATTGCAGAGCCTTTGGCTTTGATCTTTGTGTCGTCATTGTCTACAGGAACAGTGCCAGAAGACTGGAAGATCGCAAATGTTGTCCCCTTGTTCAAGAAGTGGAGTCGAGACAACCCTGGTAATTATAGACCGGTGAGCCTTACTTCTGTTGTGGGCAAAGTTTTGGAAAGGATTATAAGAGATAGGATTTATAATCATCCAGAAAGGAATAATTTGATTTGGGATAGTCAACACGGTTTTGTGAAGGGTAGGTCGTGCCTCACAAACCTTATTGAGTTCTTTGAGAAGGTGACCAAGGAGGTGGATGAGGGTAAAGTCGTTGATGTGGTGTATATGGATTTCAGCAAAGCGTTTGATATGGTTTCCCATGGTAAGCTATTGCAGAAGATACGGAGGCATGGGATTGAGGGTGATTTAACGGTTTGGATCAGGAATTGGCTAGCTGTGAGAAGACAGAGGGTGGTGGTTGATGGGAAATGTTCATCCTGGAGTTCAGTTACTAGTGGTGTACCGCAAGGATCTGTTTTGGGGCCACTGCTGTTTGTCATTTTTATAAATGACCTGGATGAGGGCATAGAAGGATGGGTTAGTAAATTTGCGGATGACACTAAAGTCGGTGGAGTTGTGGACAGTGCGGAAGGTTGTTGCAGGTTACAGAGGGACATAGATAATCTGCAGAGCTGGGCTGAGAGGTGGCAAATGAGTTCAATGCAGAAAAGTGTGAGGTGATTCACTTTGGAAGGAGTAACAGGAATACAGAGTACTGGGCTAATGGTAAGATACTTGGTAGTGTGGATGAACAGAGAGATCTCGGAGTCCATGTGCATAGATCCCTGAAAGTTGGCACCCAGGTTGATAGGGTTGTTAGGAAGGCGTACGGAGTGTTAGCTTTTATTGGTAGAGGGATTGAGTTTCGGAGCCATGAGGTCATGTTGCAGCTGTACAAAACTCTGGTGCGGCCGCACTTGGAGTATTGCGTACAGTTCTGGTCACCACATTATAGGAAGGATGTGGAAGCATTGGAAAGGGTGCAGAGGTGATTTACTAGGATGTTGCCTGGTATGGTGGGAAGGTCTTATGAGGAAAGGCTGAGGGGCTTGAGGTTGTTTTCGTTAGAGAGAAGAAGGTTAAGAGGTGACTTAATAGAGGCATATAAGATGATCAGAGGATTAGATAGGGTGTATAGTGAGAGTCTTTTTGCTCGGATGGTAATAGCTAGCATGAGAGGACATAGCTTTAAATTGAGGGGTGATAGATATAGGACAGATGTCAGAGGTAGGTTCTTTACTCAGAGAGTAGTAAGGGCGTGGAATGCCCTGCCTGCAGCTGTAGTGGACTCGTCAACATTAAGGGCATTTAAATGGTCATTGGACAAACATATGGATGATATTGGAATAGTATAGATTAGATGGGCTTTAGATTGGTTTCACTGGTCGGTGCAACATCGAGGGCCAAAGGGCCTGTACTGCGCTGTAATGTTCTATGTTCTACAGGCCGGTGAGCCTGACATCAGTGGTAGGTAAATTATTGGAGAGGATTCTTCGAGACAGGATTTATTCCCACTTGGAAATAAGTGGACGTACTAGTGAGAGGCAACATGGTTTTGTGAAGGGGAGGTCGTGTCTCAGGAACTTGATCGAGTTTTTCGAGGAAGTGACGAAGATGATTGATGAGGGTAGGGCAGTGGATGTTGTCTACATGGACTTCTGTAAGGCCTTTGACAAGGTCCCTCATGGCCGACTGGTGCAGAAAGTGAAGTCTCATTGGATCAGAGGTGAGCTGGCAAGGTGGATACAAAACTGGCTCGGTCAAAGAAGCCATGATGTGGAGATGCCGGCGTTGGACTGGGGTAAACACAACAAGAAGTTTTACAACACCAGGTTAAAGTCCAACAGGTTTATTTGGTAGCACAAGTGCCCCAAAGTAAGTGGTTTGTGCTACCAAATAAACCTGTTGGATTTTAACCAGGCGTTGTGAGACTCCTTATTTCGGTCAAAGAAGACAGAGGGTAGCAGTGAAAAGGTGTGTTTCTGAATGGAGGGCTGTGACAAGTGGTGTTCCTCAGGGATCAGTGCTGGGACCTTTGCTGTTTGTAAAATATATAAATGATTTGGAGGAGAATGTAACTGGTTTGATTCGTAAGTTTGCGGATAACACAAAGGTTGGTGGATTTGCGGATAGCGATGAGGACCATCAGAGGATACAGCAGGATATAGATTGGTTGGAGACTTGGGCAGAGAGATGGCAAATGGAATTTAATCTGGACAAATGTGAGGTAATGCATTTTGGAAGGTCTAATACAGATAGAAAATATACAGTAAATGGCAGAACCCTTAAGAGTATTGATAGGCAGAGGGATTCCCTATCACTGGGACTGATTCCCTGTCACTGGGAGTGATTCCCGTCACTGGAAGTGATTCCCATCACTGGGAGATATTCCCGTCACTGGAGTGATTCCCGTTACTGGGAGTGATTCCTGTCACTGGGAGTGAGTGATTCCCCGTCACTGGGAGTGATTCCCCGTCACTGCGAGTGATTCCCGTCACTGGGAGTGATTCCAGTCACTGGGAGTGATTCCTGTTACTGGGAGTGATTCCTGTCATTGGGAGTGATTCCTGTCACTGTGAGTGATTCCCCGTCACTGCGAGTGATTCCCGTCACTGGGAGTGATTCCCGTCACTGGGGGTGATTCCTGTTACTGGGAGTGATTCCCATCACTGGGAGTGATTCCTGTCACTGGGAGTGATTCCCCATCACTGGGAGTGATTCCTGTCACTGGGAATGATTCCCTGTCACTGGGAGTGATTCCCCGTCACTGTGAGTGATTCTCCATCACTGGGAGTGATTCCCGTCACTGTGAGTGATTCTCCATCACTGGGAGTGATTCCTGTCACTGGGAGTGATTCCCCGTCACTGTGAGTGATTCTCCATCACTGGGAGTGATTCCCGTCACTGTGAGTGATTCTCCATCACTGGGAGTGATTCCCGTCACTGGGAGTGATTTCGGTCACTGTGAGTGATTCTCCATCACCGGGAGTGATTCCTGTCACTGGGAGTGATTTCGGTCACTGGGAGTGATTCCCCGTCACTGGGAGTGATTCCCGTCACTGCGAGTGATTCCCGTCACTGTGAGTGATTCTCCATCACTGGGAGTGATTCCCTGTCACTGCGAGTGATTCCCGTCACTGGGAGTGATTCCCGTCACTGGGAGTGATTCCCCGTCACTGGGAGTGATTCCTCATCACTGGGAGTGATTCCCGTCACTGGGAGTGATTTCTGTCACTGGGAGTGATTCCCCGTCACTGGAAGTGACTCCCCGTCACTGGGAGTGATTCCCCGTCACTGGGAGTGATTCCCGTCACTGGGAGTGATTTCTGTCACTGGGAGTGATTCCCCGTCACTGGAAGTGATTCCCCGTCACTGGGAGTGATTCCTGTCACTGGGAGTGATTCCCCGACACTGGGAGTGATTCCTGTCACTGGGAGTGATTCCCCGTCACTGGGAGTGATTCCCCGTCACTGGGAGTGATTCCCCATCACTGGGAGTGATTCCCCGTCACTGGGAGTGATTCCCCATCACTGGGAGTGATTCCCCGTCACTGGGAGTGATTCCTGGCACTCTGGGGTTGATTCCTGTCCCTGGGAATGACACAATTCCAAGTCGGGATGGAGAGTGTTTAGTGGGAAGTTGCAGGTTGTGGTTTTCCCAGGTATCTGCTGCTGTAGTTGTTCAGGGTGGTGGAGGTGACGGGTTTGGGAGGAGATGTTGGAGTATCCTTGGCGAATTGCTACACTGCGATGATAGATTGAGTGTGGCTCAGACACTGGAAGAAGCTTCTTCAGGAACAGACACATTACTGATCGACCTGAGATCAGTAAGACTGAATCGGCTGAAACTCCTTTTGTAAATGATCAGAGTACCAGCCTTTCAGGCTGAATCTGTGGGAAGGGATTGTTGTCGTGATCAATAAAACTAACACTGGTGATAAAGGTGGAGATTGTGGCAATATACAGAGATAATGGAGATTAATGAATCTACAATTGTCACAGCATCGACTAAAGGCATTAACTAAAGCTGCATATTGCAATAGATTATTTTTAATTCTGTGTAAATCGAATCGAGTGAACATTAGCAACAGAATCCGTAAGCTGAGTAAAGTATGAATGAATAATCAAACAGTACAGATGTTAAGTGCTCCTGAATTACCTGTGCCCTCTGTGAATAATGAACAGCTCTGAGTCCCAGAGCTGGAATCAGTGGTTCAATGAAATGATGTTGTGTAAACGGTGTGAATTCCCCAGGAGAATGGCTGGCTGGGGTTCAGTGTGAAAGAACATTGAGGGAGTGGTGAGAGACAGAGACACTATCTCACTGTCTCACTCCAACATTCCCTCAAACTCTCTCTTATTCTCAATCGCTAACACTGACACACTTCTCCACCTGGTTTCTTGTTCATTGTCCCAGTGGAACAATCTGTGTCTGTGTCGCCTCCAGTCCCGACTATTCCAATATTCTCCGAACTGAGTCTCCAATCTCCATCCGACAAAAACTTCAGCTCCTCCCAAACTCTCTTGTGTGTATTCCACGTCCTGTACCCCCCACCCCCCCGTGCTCACTGACCCACACTGCCCCCGCCACCCCCCTGTGCCCACTGACCCACACTGCCCCCCGCTCCCCCCCCCCCGTGCTCACTGACCCACACTGCCCCCCATCCCCCCCCCCCCCGTGCTCACTGACCCACACTGCCCCCCACCCCCGGTGCTCACTGACCCCCGTTACCCCCAATTCCTGTGCTCTCACCGCCATCTTGAATTTACAATGTGTCATGTGACAAATAGTCTGATGTTATCTTTAACTCAGCCAATCGCAGTTCATCTTTTTGGCAAAGAGGGTCTGGTGGACTGAAGTGCATGTGTTTCAATGTGAGAAGTGTAACGGGTAAGGCAGATGAACTTAGAGCTTGGATTCGTACCAGGAACTACGATGTTGTTGCCATTACAGAGACTTGGTTAAGGGAAGGACAGGATTGGCAGCTTAACATTCCAGGATACAGATGTTTCAGGCGGGATAGAGGGGGGTGTAAAAGGGGTGGGGGAGTTGCGCTACTGGTTAAGGAGAATATCACAGCTGTACTGCGGGAGGACACCTCGGAGGGCTCATACAGCGAGGCAGTATGGGTAGAGCTCAGGAATAGGAAAGGTGTAGTCACAATGTTGGGGGTTTATTATAGGCTGCCCAACTGCCAACGGGAGATTGAGGAACAGAAATGTAGGCAGATTTTGGCAAGGTGTAAAAGTAACAGGGTTGTTATGGTGGGGGATTTTAACTTCCCCCTGTATTGATTGGGACACACTTAGTGCTCGGGGCGTGAATGGGGCAGAGTTTGTAAGGAGCATCCAGGAGGGCTTCTTGAAACAATTTATAGATAGTCCAACTAGGGAAGGGGCCACACTGGACCTTGTATTGGGAAATGAGCCCGGCCAGGTGGTCGATGTTTCAGCTGGGGAGCAGTTCGGGAACAGTGACCACAATTCAGTAAGCTTTAAGGTACTGATGGATAAAGATAAGTGTAGTTCTCAAGTTAAGGTACTAAATTGGGGGAAGACTAATTACAACAATATTAGGCAGGAACTGAAGAATGTAGATTGGGGGCAGATGTTTGAGGGCAAATCAACATCTGGCATGTGGGAAGCTTTCAAGTGTAAGTTGATAGGGATTCAGGATTGGCACATTCCTGTAAGGATGAAGGATAAGTATGGCAAGTTTTGGGAACCTTGGATAACGAGAGATATTGTGAGCCCAGTCAAAGAGAAAAAGGAAGCACTTGTCAAAGCTAGGAGGCTGGGAACATACGAAGCAAGTGTGGAATACAAGGAAAGTAGAAAGAAACTTAAGCAAGGAGTAAGGGGGGGCTAAAAGGGGTCACGGAAAAGCATTGGCCAGCAGGATTAAGGAAAGTCCCAAGGCTTTTTATACATATATAAAGAGCAAGAGGGTAGCCAGGGAGAAGATTGGCCTCGTCAAGGTCAAGGGAAGGAATCTATGCGTGGAGCCAGAGGAATTGGGCGAGGTATTAAATGAGTTTTGCTAGTGTGGTTCGGGTGGGTTTAAACCAATGTGGCAGGGGGGTGGGGATCAGAACAATAGGTCAATAAGTATCGAGGCTGGGGATGAGGTTGGGGCCAAGACAAGGCTATCTAAGTGGAAGGGCATTCTGGGGGAGGATGACCTCAGTGGGCCTGGAGGTCTGGAGTGCATCTGCTTCAATGCAAGGAGCGTCACGGGCAAGACAGACGAGCTTAGAGCCTTAATGCTTGCGCGGAACTTGGATTGTGGTTGCAGTGACGGAGACTTGGTTAAAAGAAGGGCAGGACTGGCAGCTGAATATTCCGGGGTATAAGTGTTTTAGGCGAGACAGAGGAGGGGCAAGGAGAGGTGGGGGAGTAGCAATGCTGGTTAGGGAGCATATTACAGCGGTACAGAGGGTGGACAATATAGAAGGGTCAGGTAACGAGCGACTGTGGTTGGAGCTTGGAAACAGGAAGGGCGCAGTTACTATAGAACATAGAACATAGAACATTACAGCGCAGTACAGGCCCTTCGGCCCTCGATGTTGCGCCGACCAATGGAACCAATCTAAAGCCCCTCTAATCTACACTATTCCAATATAGAACCATAGAACAATAGAAAATTACAGCTCAGAAACAGGCCTTTTGGCCCTTCTTGTCTGTGCCGAATCATTTTATGCCTAGTCCCACTGACCTGCACTTGGACCATATCCCTCCACACCCCTCTCATCCATGAACCCGTCCAAGTTTTTCTTAAATGTTAAAAGTGACCCCGCATTTACCACTTTATCCGGCAGCCCATTCCACACTCCCACCACTCTCTGCGTGAAGAAGCCCCCCCTAATATTCCCTTTAAACTTTTCTCCTTTCACCCTTAACCCATGCCCTCTGGTTTTTTTCTCCCCTAGCCTCAATGGAAAAAGCCTGCTTGCATTCACTCTATCTATACCCATCAAAATCTTATACACCTCTATCAAATCTCCCCTCAATCTTCTACGCTCCAGGGAATAAAGTCCCAACCTAGTCAATCTCTCTCTGTAACTCAGCTTCTCAAGCCCCGGCAACATCCTTGTGAACCTTCTCTGCACTCTTTCAACCTTATTTACATCCTTCCTGTAACTAGATGACCAAAACTGTACACAATACTCCAAATTCGGCCTCACCAATGCCTTATATAACCTTACCATAACACTCCAACTTTTATCCTCGATACTCCGATTTATAAAGGCCAATGTACCAAAGGCACTCTTTACGACCCTATCCACCTGTGACGTCGCTTTTAGGGAATTCTGTACCTGTATTCCCAGATCCCTCTGTTCAACTGCACTCTTCAGAGTCCTACCATTTACCCTGAACGTTCTTCTTTGGTTTGTCCTTCCAAAGTGCAATATCTCACACTTGTCTTCGTTAAATTCCATTTGCCATTTTTCAGCCCATTTTTCTAGTTGGTCCAAATCCCTCTGCAAGCTTTGAAAACCTTCCTCACTGTCCACTACACCTCCAATCTTTGTATCATCAGCAAACTTGCTGATCCAATTGACCACATTATCATCCAGATCATTGATATCATCCATATGTTTATCCAATGGCCATTTGAATGCTCTTAATGTTGACGAGTCCACTACTGCTGCAGGCAGGGCATTCCACGCCCTTACTACTCTCTGAGTAAAGAACCTACCTCTAACATCTGTCCTATATCTCTCACCCCTCAATTTAAAGCTATGCCCCCTCGTGCTAGCCAATGCCATCCGAGGAAAAAGGCTCTCACTATCCACCCTATCTAATCCTCTGATCATCTTGTATGCCTCTATTAAGTCACCTCTTAACCTTCTTCTCTCTAACGAAAACAACCTCAAGCCCCTCAGCCTTTCCTCATACGATTTTCCCACCATACCAGGCAACATCCTGGTAAATCTCCTCTGCACCCTTTCCAACACTTCCACATCCTTCCTATAATACGGCGACCAGAACTGTACGCAATACCCCAAATGCGGCTGCACCAGAGTTTTGTACAGTTGCAGCATGACCTCCTGGCTCCGAAACTCAATCCCTCTACCAATAAAAGCTAACACACCGTACGCCTTCTTAACAACCCTATCAACCTGGGTGCCAACTTTCAGGGATCTATGCACATGGACACCCAGATCCCTCTGTTCATCCACACTACCAAGTATCTTACCATTAGCCCAGTACTCTGTATTCCTGTTACTTCTTCCGAAGTGAATCACCTCACACTTTTCCGCATTCAACTCCATTTGCCACCTCTCAGCCCAGCTCTGCAGCCTACCTATGTCCCTCTGTAACCTGCCACTTCCCTCCGCACTGTCTACAACTCCACCGACTTTAGTCCATCCGCAAATTTACTAATCCATCCTTCCACGCCCTCATCCAGGTCATTAATAAAAATGACAAACAGCAGTGGCCCCAAAACAGATCCCTGCGGTACACCACGAGTAACTGAACTCCAGGATGAATTTTTCCCATCAACCACCACCCTTTGTTTTCTTACAGCTAGCCAATTCTTGATCCAAACCACTAAATCTCCCTCAATCCCACGTGTCCGTATTTGCTGGACACATGGGATATATGCGGGGGGTATACTACAGTCCTCCCAACAGCCCACGGGAAGTTGAGGAACGGATATTTAAGGAGATTCTGGACAGGTGTAGAAAAAATAGGGTTGTTGTAGTGGACAACTTTAATTTCCCTCATGTAGACTGGAAATCGCTTAGGGCTGGGGGCCTGGACGGGGAAGAATTTATAAAATGCGTACAGGAAGGTTCTTTGGAACAATATGTTGACAGTCCAACTAGAGAGGGGGCTATACTGGATCTAGTACTGGGGAATGAGCCCAGTCAGGTCATCAAAGTTTCAGTAGGGAAACATGTGGCAAATAGTGACCACAATTCTGTAAACTTTCGGATAGTAATGGAAAAAGATGAGTGTTGTCCTATCGGTAAGGAGCTGAATTGGGGGAAGGCTAACTACAGCCGGATTAGGCAGGATTTGGTGGCTGTTGATTGGGAGAGGCTGTTCGAGGGTAAATCCACACCTGGCATGTGGGAGTCTTTCAAGGAGCAGTTGATAGGACTGCAGGACAGGCATGTGCCTGTAAAGAAGAAGGACAGGAAAGGTAGGATTCGGGAGCCATGGATAACCAGTGAAATTGTGGGTCTAATCAAAAAGAAAAAAGAGGAATACATGAGGTCCAGGCAGCTAAAAACAGATGGAGCACTAGAGGAATACAGAGAAAGTAGAAAAGAACTCAAACAGGGGCTTAGAAGGGCAAAAAGGGGTCACGAAATGTCCTTGGCACACAGGATTAAGGAGAATCCTAAGACATTTTATACATACGTTAGGAACAAAAGAGTTGTTAGGGAAAGAATCGGACCTCTCAGGGACACAGGAAGGGGAATTATGCTTAGAACCAAAGGAAGTAGGTGAGATCCTAAACGAATACTTTGCATCAGTATTCACAAAGGAGAGGGACATGTTGACTGGTAGTATCTCAGAGAGAGGTGTTGACCCGTAAGAAAAAATCTCAATTACAAGGGAGGAAGTCTTAGGTTTTTAGGAAACATTAAGCAAGACAAATCCCCAGGGGCCGGATGGCATCTATCCGAGACTCCTCAGGGAGGCAAGAGATGAAATTGCTGGGCCTCTAACAGAAATTTTTGTCTCTTCAGTGGACACAGGTGAGGTCCCAGAGGATTGGAGGAGAGCAAATATTTAAGAAGGGTAGCAAGGATAACCCGGGTAATTATAGGCCGGTGAGCTTGACGTCCATGGTAGGGAAATTGTTGGAGAAGATTCTTAGAGATAGGATATATGCGCATTTTGAACTGAATAATCTCATTAGCGATAGACAGCATGGTTTTGTACGAGGGAGGTCATGCCTCACAAAAATGGTTGAGTTTTTTGAGGAGGTGACAAAAACGATTGACGAGGGAAGGGCCGTGGATGTCGTCTATATGGATTTTAGTAAAGCGTTTTGCAGGCTGGTGCAAAAGGTTGAATCTCACGGGATAAAAGGTGAGCCAGCTAGATGGGTGGAGAACTGGCTTGGTCATAGAAAGAAGTTTAACAACACCAGGTTAAAGTCCAAACCTGTTGGACTTTAACCTGGTGTTGTTAAACTTCTTACTGTGTTTACCCCAGTCCAACGCCGGCATCTCCACATCAATAACCATAGAAGACAGAGGGTAACAGTGGAGGGGTTTTTTTCCGGTTGGAGGTCTGTTACTAGTGGAGTTCCGCAGGGCTCTGTACTGGGACCTCTGCTGTTTGTGATATATATAAATGATTTGGAGGAAGATGTAGCTGGTGTGATCAGTAAGTTTGCGGACGACACAAAGATTGCTGGAGTTGCAGATAGTGATGAACATTGTCAGAGAATACAGCAGGATATAGATAGGCTGGAACATTGGGCGGAGAAATGGCAGATGGAATTTAATCCAGATAAATGTGAAGTGATGCATTTCGGTAGATCTAATGTGAGGGGGAGCTATACAATAAATGGCAGAACCATCAGGAGTATCGACACACAGAGGGACCTGGGTGTACAAGTCCACAGATCCTTAAAGGTGGCAGCACAGGTGGAGAGGGTGGTGAAGAAGGCATGTGGAATGCTTGCCTTTATTGGACGGGGCATAGAATATAAAAGTTGGCATATGATGTTGCAGCTGTATAGAACATTGGTTAGGCCACATTTGGAATACTGCATCCAGTTCTGGTCGCCACACTACCAGAAGGACGTGGAGGCTTTGGAGAGAGTACAGAAAAGGTTTACCAGGATGTTGCCTGGTATGGAGGGTCTTAGCTATGAAGAGAGATTGGGTAAACTGGAGTTGTTCTCCCTGGAAAGACGGAGGATGAACATAGAACATAGAACATAGAACATTACAGCGCAGAACAGGCCCTTCGGCCCACGATGTTGCACCGACCAGTTAAAAAAAAAACTGTGACCCTCCAACCTAAACCAATTTCTTTTCGTCCATGAACCTATCTACGGATCTCTTAAACGCCCCCAAACTAGGCGCATTTACTACTGATGCTGGCAGGGCATTCCAATCCCTCACCACCCTCTGGGTAAAGAACCTACCCCTGACATCGGTTCTATAACTACCCCCCCTCAATTTAAAGCCATGCCCCCTCGTGCTGGATTTCTCCATCAGAGGAAAAAGGCTATCACTATCCACCCTATCTAAACCTCTAATCATCTTATATGTTTCAATAAGATCCCCTCTTAGCCGCCGCCTTTCCAGCGAAAACAATCCCAAATCCCTCAGCCTCTCCTCATAGGATCTCCCCTCCATACCAGGCAACATCCTGGTAAACCTCCTCTGCACCCTCTCCAAAGCCTCCACATCCTTCCTGTAATGTGGGGACCAGAACTGCACACAGTACTCCAAGTGCGGCCGCACCAGAGTTGTGTACAGTTGCAACATAACGCTACGACTCCTAAATTCAATCCCCCTACCAATAAACGCCAAGACACCATATGCCTTCTTAACAACCTTATCTACTTGATTCCCAACTTTCAGGGATCTATGCACACATACACCTAGATCCCTCTGCTCCTCCACACTATTCAAAGTCCTCCCGTTAGCCCTATACTCAACACATCTGTTATTCCTACCAAAGTGAATTACTTGATGAGGGGCGACCTAATAGAGGTGTATAAAATTATGAAGGGCATAGATAGGGTGAACAGTGGGAAGCTTTTTCCCATCGGAGGTGACGAACACAAGGGGTCACGGGTTCAAGGTGAGGGGGGCAATGTTCAACACAGATGTCAGGGGGACGTATTTTACACAGGGTGGTGGGGGCCTGGAATGCACTGCCAAGCAAGGTGATTGAGGCGGACATGCTGGGATCGTTTAAGACTTATCTAGATAGCCACATGAACAGTCTGGGAATAGAGGGATACAAACGAATGGTCTAGTTGGGCACATGAGCGGCGCCGGCTTGGAGGGCCGAAGGGCCTGTTCCTGTGCTGTATTGTTCTTTGTTCTTGTTGTTGTTCTTTGAGTACTTTGCATCAGTATTCACAAAAGAGAAGGACTTGGCGGACGATGAGTCTGGGAAAGGATGTGTAGATAGTTTGAGCCATGTTGAGATCAAAAAGGAGGAGGTATTGGGGTTCTTGAGAAACATCCAAGTAAACAAGTCCCCAGGGCCTGATGGGATATATCCCAGAATACTGAGAGAGGCAAGGGAGGAAATTGCTGGGGCCTTGAGAGAAATCTTTGTCTCCTCACTGGCTACAGGGGAGGTCCCAGAGGATTGGAGAATAGCCAATGTGGTTCCTTTGTTTAAGAAGGGTAGCAAGAATAATCCAGGTAATTACAGGCCGGTGAGCCTTACATCAGTGGTAGGGAAATTATTGGAGAGGATTCTCCGAGACAGGATTTATTAGTGAGAGGCAACAAAGTTTTGTGAAGGGGAGGTTGTGTCTCACGAACTTGATCGAGTTTTTCGAGGAAGTGACGAAGATGATTGATGAGGGTAGAGCAGTGGATGTTCTCTGCATGGACTTCAGTAAGGCCTTCGATAAGATCCCTCATGGCAGACTGGTGCAGAAGGTGAAGTCGCTGATTTGCACCATCAACTCATTAACTGAGGTTGTGTTGCCTGCCTGGTGCTCGGGTCCAGGATGTATCATCTGGGCTGCAGAGGAATTTGGAGTGGGAGGGTGGAAATCCAGTTGTCGTGGTCCATGTAGGTGCCAATGACATCGACAAAACAGGAACTAAGGGTCTGCAGAGGGAGTACGAAGAGCGAGGGAACAAATTAAAAAGCAGAACCAACAAGGTGGTGATCTCTGGATTACTACCTGAGCCACGCGCGAATTGGCGCAGGGTTAATAGGATTAAGGAGATGAATGCGTGGCTCAAGGATTGGTGTGGGAGGAATGGTTTCGAATTCATGGGGCATTGGCACCAGTATTTGGGCAGATGGGACCTGTATAGATGGGATAGTCTCCATTTGAACCGTGCTGGGACCAGAGTCCTAGCGAATCGTATCACCAGGGCTGTAGATAGGGCTTTAAACTAATTTATGGGGGGGAGGGTGCAGAGGTAAGAGGAATTACGAAATCAATGGTAGAGGAGAGGGAGCGAGTGCAAGTGAATGAGGGCATTCAAGTAGTTAAAGGAGTAGAGGGAGAGGGAGAAGTTGATAGCGTGTCATCAAATCGGGTCCAGATAAAAGCTGGAATAAAGACACTTTGCCTGAATGCAAGAAGCATTTGGAACAAAGTTAATGAGTTGATGGTGCAAATCAGCACTAATGGGTATGATCTAGTGGCCATTACAGAAACGTGGCTGCACGGAGACCAGGACTGGGAGATGAATATCCAGGGGTATCAGGCATTTAGGAAGAATAGACAGGAAGGAAAAGGTGGTGGGGTAGCTCTGTTAATAAAAGATAATATCAGGGTAGTAGTGAGGGATGACATAGGCTCTAAGGAACAAAACGTGGAATCGTTATGGGTAGATATAAGGAATAGTAGGGGGAGAAAGACACTAGTAGGTGTGGTCTATAGGCCCCCAAATAATAATGTTGAGGTGGGGAGGGCTATAAACAAGCAAATAATGGATGCGTGCAAAAACGGAACGGGGCAATAATCATGGGGGACTTCAACCTGCATATTGGTTGGCTGATAGGATAGGAATGCTGTCGGGATAGTTACCTTGAACAGTATGTTACAGAGCCGATGAGGGAACGAGTTATCTTAGATCTGGTAATGTGTAATGAGGTAGGTAGAATTAAGGATGTTCTTGTGAAGGACCCTCTTGGGTCAAGTGATCACAATATGGTCGAATTTCTGGTACAAATGGATGAGGAGAAAGTAGGGTCCCATACCAGTGTCCTCTGTTTGAACAGAGGGAAGTACGATAGGATGAGGGCTGAATTGGCTAAGGTGGACTGGGAGAGCAGACTGGTAGGTAGGATAGCTGAGGAACAGTGGAGGATTTTAAAGGAGATCCTTTTCAGTACTCAGCAACAATATATTCCGGTGATAAAGAAGGACTGTAAGAAAAGGGATAACCAGCCATGGATAACGAAGGAAATTAAGGAGAGTATTAAATTAAAGACCGATGCGTACAGAGTGGCCACAAATAGTGGAGAATCGGAAGATTGGGAAAACTTTAAGAAACACCAAAGAACGACTAAGAAAGCGATAAAGAAAGGAAAGATAGGTTATGAAGCTAGGCTAGCTCTAAATATAAAAAATGATAGTAAAAGCTTTTACAAATATATAAAAAGGAATAGAGTGGCAAGAGTGAATGTTGGACCCTTGGAGGACGAGAGGGGGGATTTAATAGTGGGAAATGAGGAAATGGCTGAAACTTTAAATAGGTTTTTTGTGTTGGTCTTCACGGTGGAAGACACAAATAGTTTACCGAATATTAACGATCGAGTGTTGGTAGGAGGAGAGGTATTCAATACAATTAATGTTACCAGGGAGGCAGTGCTTGGGAGACTAACGGGACTGAAGGTGGACAAGTCCCCGGGCCCGGATGGGATGCATCCCAGGGTACTGAAAGAAATGTCAGAGGTAATAGCAGATGCGTTAGTTGTTATTTATCAAAATTCGTTGGATTCTGGGGTAGTGCCGGCTGATTGGAAAACGGCTAATGTTACACCGCTGTTTAAAAAAGGAAATAGACAAAAGGCGGGTAACTACAGGCCGGTTAGCTTAACGTCTGTAGTTGGGAAAATGCTGGAATCAATCATTAAAGAAGAAATAGCAGGCCACCTGGATAAGAATGGTTCGATTAAGCAGACGCAGCATGGATTCATGAGGGGAAAGTCGTGCTTGACGAACTTGTTGGATTTTTATGAAGATGAGTCGGAATGCAGAGAGTGTTTAAATCACGGATAGATGGATTTCTGCTCGGTAAGGGAATTAGGGGTTATAGGGATCAGACGGGTAAGTGGAACTGATCCACTTCAGATCAGCCATGATCTTATTGAATGGCGAGGCCGGCTCGAGGGGCTAGATGGCCTACTCCTGCTCCTATTTCTTATGTTCTTATGTGACTAGTGCGGTGGATGGAGGGGAACCGGTGGATGCGGTGTTTTTGGATTTCCAAAAGGTGTTTGATAAGGTGCCTCACAAAAGATTGCTGAAGAAGATTGGGTCACACGGAGTTGGGGGTAGGGTGTTAGCGTGGATTGGGGATTGGCTATCCGACAGGAAGTAGAGAGTCAGAATAAATGGGTGCTTTTCTGGTTGGCAGTTGGTGACAAGTGGCGTGCCGCAGGGATCGGTACTGGGGCCTCAACTATTTACCATTTATATAGACGATCTGGAGGAGGGGACTGAGTGTAGGCTAACAAAGTTTGCAGACGACACAAAGATAAGTGGAAAAGTGAATCGTGTGGAGGGCGTAGAAGATCTGCAGAGAGATTTGGACAGGCTGAGTGAGTGGGCGAGGATCTGGCAGATGGAGTATAACTTTAACAAATGCGAGGTTATTCACTTTGGAAGAAATAATAGCAAATTGGACTATTATCTAAATGGAAAGAAATTACAACATGCTGCTGTGCAGAGGGACCTGGGGGTCCTTGTGCATGAGACGCAAAAACCCAGTCTGCAGGTGCAACAGGTGATCAAGAAGGCAAATGGGATGTTGGCCTATATCGCAAGGGGGATAGAATATAAAAGCAGAGATGTCTTGCTGCATCTGTACAGGGCATTGGTGAGGCCGCAGCTGGAATACTGTGTGCAGTATTGGTCCCCTTATTTGCGGAAGGATATATTGGCCTTGGAGGGAGTGCAGAGAAGGTTCACCAGGTTGATACCAGAGATGAGAGGTGTTGATTATGAGGAGAGACTGAGCAGATTGGGTTTGTACTCGGAATTTAGAAGGCTGAGGGGGGATCTTATAGAGACCTATAAGATAATGAAGGGGCTGGATAGGGTAGAGGTGGAGAGATTCTTTCCACTTAGAAAGGAAACTAGAACTAGAGGGCACAGCCTCAAAATAAAGGGGGGTCAGTTTAGGACAGAGTTGAGGAGGACTTTCTTCTCTCAGAGGGTGGTGAATCTCTGGAATTCTC
This sequence comes from Mustelus asterias, assembly GCF_964213995.1. NCBI lineage: Eukaryota > Metazoa > Chordata > Chondrichthyes > Carcharhiniformes > Triakidae > Mustelus > Mustelus asterias. Next base: position 137,985,983 of record NC_135808.1, read on the forward strand.
TGCCCACTGAAGTGGTGGAGGCTACCTCGTTGAATATGTTTGAATCACGGATAGATGGATTCCTGATTGGTAAGGGAATTAGGGGTTATGGGGATCAGGCGGGTAAGTGGAACTGATCCACTTCAGATCAGCCATGATCTTATTGAATGGCGGGGCAGGCTCGAGGGGCCAGATGGCCTACTCCTGCTCCTATTTCTTATGTCATGGAATTTGGCAGCTCCCCATCAGGGAATTGAACCCCAGTCTCCAATGTGACAGGCGAGGATATTAACCACTCCCGCAACGAGGAAATGCGTTGGTAAAATGTCATTCGATTTCTAATTCCAGATTTACTTTATTGAATTCAAATTTCAACATCTGCCATGGTGGGATTTGAACCTGGGTCCTCCAGTGCATTACTGTGGGTTTATGGATTACTAGTCCAGTGACAATACCATTGTGCCACCACCTCCTCGTGCACTGTCAGCACGGTTCACTGCCCTGGTTAATGGTGTTAATTCCTGCAGGAGTGAGCAGAGATGTTTGTGGCTTCGGAAAACCCAATCCTGCAAATTCCTGTCACTTCCCATCAACAAGAAATCAGCCCTTTGGTGAGAATGAATTGTAAATCATTGCTGCTCAGTTAGATCGCTAATGACTTAAACAGGATTAAAATTAGAAGCATTTAGTGGGTCAGTGCTGAGCTGGAGGAATTACTAAAATTCTCCTGGCACCTGGCAGATGGATTTCAGTGCAGGAAAATGTGAGGAAACGCATTTGAGTAGAAGTAGATAAATCTCTGAAGGTGGGCAGGCAAGTTCAAACAGTTGTTAATAAAGGCGATAGGATACCTGGGTTTACGAATCATTGTTCAGGCCACATTTGAAGTATTGTGTCCAGTTCTGGGCACCTTATTTCAGGAAAGATGTTATAGCTTGAGAGAGAAAGAGAATGCAAAGGAGATTTACAAGAATGATAGCAAGAATGAAGAATTTTTGATGCAAGGAAAGGTTAGAGAAATTGTGCTTATTCTCCTTGGAGCAGAGAAGATTACAAGTTGACCTGATTGAGGTGTTCAAAATTCTGAACAGTCTTCACAAGATAAAGAAGAGTATTGTGTTTCCACGAGTTAGTATTGTTATAATGTAACCAATGGTAATATTGGAATCTGTTAAAATGTTAAAAAAGAACACGAGATTGTTTTGGCAGATAAGGCAAAGGAGAATCCAAAGAGCTTTTACAAATACATAAAGGGCAAAAGAGTAACTACGGAGAGAGTAAGGCCTCTTAAGGACCAACAAGGTCATCTATGTGCGGATCCACAAGAGATGGGTGAGATCCAAAATGAATATTTCTCATCACTATTTACTGTTGAGAAAAGCATGGATGTTAGGGAACTTGGGGAAATAAATAGTGATGTCTTGAGGAGTTTACATATTACAGAGAAGGAGGTGCTGGAAGTCTTAAAGCGCATTGTGGTAAACCACTGTTATCTGCTGTCTGTAACCTGTATATGTGGCACATCCCGGTCGGTTCCGCCCAAGTCTCCTCCCCCTAGTCTGGGTATAAAGGCGGTGGCTCCTCCCCCCCCTTGTTCTCTGTTCAGACCCGATCACTGACAGGGATGGCTCCAAGTTCTTGCCAATAAAAGCCTATTTGTCTTCTCACAACTAGTCTCGGCTCGATTGATAGTGCATCACGCATCAAGGTAGATAAATCCCCGGAACCTGATGAAGTGTATCCCAGGACGTTGTGGGAGGCTAGGGAGGAAATTGCGGGTCCCCTAGCCGAGATATTTGATTCATCGATAGTCACAGGTGAGGTGCCTGAAGATTGGAGGGTGGCAAATGTTTTAAAAGGGCTGCAGGAAAAAGCCTGGGAATTACAGGCCGGTGAGCCTCACATTTGTGGTGGGTAAGTTGTCAGAAGGTATTTTGAGAGACAGGATCTACAGGCATTTAGAAATGCAAGGACTGATTAGGGACAGTCTGCATGGCTTTGTGAGTGGAAAATCATGTCTCACAAATTTAATTGAGTTTTTTGAAGGGGTAACCAAGAAGGTAGATGAGGGCAGTGCAGTTGCTATTGCCTACATGGACTTTAGCAAGGCCTTTGACAAGGTACCGCATGGTAGGTTGTTGCATAAGGTTAAATCTCACAGGATCCAGGGTGAGGTATCTAAATGGATACAAAACTGGCTTGATGACAGAAACAAGAGGGTGGTTGCAGAGGGTTGTTTTTCAACCTGGAGGCCTGTGACCAGCGGTGTGCCTCAGGGATCAGTGCTGGGTCCACTGTTATTTGTCATTTATATCAATGATTTGGATGAGAATATAGGAAGCATCAACAAACAAAGAACAAAGAACAGTACAGCACAGGAAACAGGCCCTTCGGCCCTCCAAGCCTGTGCCGCTCCTTGGTCCAACTGGACCATTCGTTTGTATCCCTCCATTCCCAGACTGCTCATGTGACTATCCAGGTAAGTCTTAAACGATGCCAGCGTGTCTGCCTCCACCACCCTACTTGGCAGCGCATTCCAAGCCCCCACCACTCTCTGTGTAAAAAACGTCCCTCTGATATCTGAGTTATACCTCACCCGTCTCACCTTGAGCCTGTGACCCCTCGTGATCGTCACCTCCGACTTGGGAAAAAGCTTCCCACTGTTCACCCTATCTATACCCTTCATACTTTTGTACACCTCTATTAGGTCTCCCCTCATTCTCTGTCTTTCCAGGGAGAACAAGCCCAGTTTACCCAATCTCTCCTCATAGCTAAGACCCTCCATACCAGGCAACATCCTGGTAAACCTTCTCTGCACTCTCTCCAATGCCTCCACGTCCTTCTGGTAGTGCGGCGACCAGAACTGGACACAGTACTCCAAATGTGACCTAACCAGCGTTCTATACAGCTGCAACATCAGACTCCAGCTTTTATACTCGATACCCCATCCAATAAAGGCAAGCATACCATATGCCTTCTTCACCACCTTCTCCACCTGTGCTGCCACCTTCAAGGATTTGTGGACTTGCACACCTAGGTCCCTCTGTGTTTCTATACTCTTGATGGCTCTGCCATTTATTGTATAACTCCCCGCTACATTAGTTCTTCCAAAATGCATCACTTCGCATTTATCCGGATTAAATTCCATCTGCCATTTCTCCGCCCAATTTTCCAGCCTATCTATATCCAGCTGTGTTGTCGGACAATGTTCATCACTATCCGCAAGTCCAGCCATCTTCGTGTCATCCGCAAACTTGCTGATAACACCAGTTACACCTTCCTCCAAATCATTTATATATATCACAAAGAGCAGAGGTCCCAGTACAGAGCCCTGTGGAACACCACTGGTCACAGACCTCCAGCCGGAAAAAGAGCCTTCGACTGCTACCCTCTGTCTCCTGTGGCTATGCCAGTATTCTACCCATCTAGCCACCTCTCCTTGTATCCCATGAGCCTTAACCTTCTTAACCAACCTGCCATGAGGGACTTTGTCAAATGCCTTACTGAAATCCATATAGACGACATCCACGGCCCTTCCTTCATCAACCGTTTTTGTCATTTCCTCAAAAAACTCCACCAAATTTGTCAGGCACGACCTCCCTCTTACAAACCATGCTGTCTGTCACTAATGAGATTGTTCCGTTCTAAATGCACGTACATCCTGTCTCTAAGAATCCTCTCCAACAACTTCCCTACCACGGACGTCAAGCTCACTGGCCTATAATTATCCGGGTTATCCCTGCTACCTTCTTAAATAACGGTACCACATTCGCTGTCCTCCAATCCTCAGGGACCTCATCTGTGTCCAACGAAGAGACAGTTAGTAAGTTTGCAGATGACACTAAGATTGGTGACATAGTCGACAGTGAGGAAGGTTATCTCTGATTGCAACGGGATCTTGATCAATTGGGCCAGTGGACTGACGAATGGCAGACGGAGTTTAATTTAGATAAATACGAGGTGATGCATTTTTGGAGATTGAACCAGGGCAGGACTTACTCAGTTAATGGTAGGACGTTGGGGAGAGTTACAGAACAAAGAGATCTAGGGATACAGGTTCATAGCTCCTTGAAAGTGGAGTCACAGGTGGACAGAGTGGTGAAGAAGGCATTCGACATGCTTGGTTTCATCGGTCAGAACATTGAATCCAGGAGTTGGGACGTCTTGTTGAAGTTGTACAAGACATTGGTAAGGCCACACTTGGAATTCTGTGTGCAATTCTGGTCATGCTATTATAGAAAGGATATTATTAAACCACAAAGAATGCAGAAGAGATTTACTAGGATGCTACTGGGATTTGATGGTTTGAGTTATAAGGAAAGGCTTGACAGACTGGGACTTTTTTCTCTGGAGTGTAGAAGGCTGAGGGGTGACCTTCCAGAGGTCCATAAAATAATGAGGGACGTCGATCAGCGAGAAAGTCAATATCTTCCCAAAGGTAGGGGAGTCTAAAATTTGAGGGCATAGGTTTAAGGTGAGAGGGGAGAGATTCAAAAGTGTCCATAGAGAGAATTTTTTCACACAGAGGGTGGTGAGTGTCTGGAACAAGCTGCCAGAGGTAGTAGCAGAGGTGGGTACAATTTTGTCTTTTAAAAAGCATTTAGACAGTTACATGGGTAAGATGGGTATAGAGGGATATGGGCCAAATGCGGGCAATTGGGACTCAGGGGTTTAAAAAAAAGGGTGGCATGGACAAGTTGGGCCGAAGGGCCTGTTTCCATGCTGTAAACCTCTATGACTCTATGACTATGACTCTATGACTCTAACCAATGGTAACATTGGAATCTGTTATAATGTAACCAATGGTAACAGTGCATTGGTGATCATCTTCCAGGATTCTATCGACTCTGGAACAATCCCTGCAGATTGGAGGGTAGCGAATGTCACTCCAATATTCAAAAAAGAAGAGCAGAGAGATAATAGGGAATTATAGACTCGTAAGCTTCACATCGGTAGTGGGGAAAATTCTCAAATCCATTATTAAGGACTTTATAGCAGAGCATTTAGAAAGCAGTGGCAGGATCAGACAGAGTCAGCATGGATTTATGAAGGGGAAATCATGCTTCACAAATCTGTTGGCATTCTTTGAAGATGAGGATAAGGATAGGATAGGAAATATACAGTAAATGGCAGAACCCTTAAGAGTACTGAGAGGCGGAGGGATCTGGGTGTACAGGTACACAGGTCACTGAAAGTGGCAATGCAGGTGGAGAAGGCAGTCAAGAAGGCATACGGCATGCTTGCCTTCATCGGCCGGGGTATTGAGTTTAAAAATTGGCAAGTCATGTTGCAGCTTTATAGAACCTTAGTTAGGCCGCACTTGGAATATAGTGTTCAATTCTGGTCGCCACACCACCAGAAGGATGTGGAGGCTTTGGAGAGGGTACAGAAAAGATTTATCAGGATGTTGCCTGGTATGGAGGGCATTAGCTATGAGGAGAGGTTGGAGAAACTTGGTTTGTTCTCACTGGAATGACGGAGGTTGAAGGGCGACCTGATAGAAGTCGACAAGATTATGAGAGGCATGGACAGAGTGGATAGTCAGAAGCTTTTTCCCAGGGTGGAAGAGTCAATTACTCGGGGGCATGGGTTTAAGGTGCGAGGGGCAAGGTTTAAAGGAGATGTACGAGGCAGATTTTTTACACAGAGGGTGGTGGGTGCCTGGAACTCGCTGCCGGGGGAGGTAGTGGAAGCGGATACGGGAGTGGCTTTTAAGGGGCGTCTTGACAAATACATGAATAGGATGGGAATAGAGGGATATGGTCCCTATAAGATCACCCCTCAGCCTTCTAAACTCCAACGAGTACAGACCCAATCTGTTCAATCTCTCCTCATAAGCTAACCCCCTCATCTCCAGTATCAACCTGGTGAACCTTCTCTGCACTCCCTCCAAGACCAATATATCCTTTCGCAAATAAGGGGACCAAAACTGCACACAGTACTCCAGTTGCGGCCTCACCAGTGCCTTGTACAGTTGCAGCAAGACCTCCCTGCTTTTATATTCTATCCCCCTCGCGATAAAGGCCAACATTCCATTTGCCTTCTTGATCACCTGCTGCACCTGCAGACTGAGTTTTTGCGATTCGTGCACAAGGACCCCCAGGTCCCTCTGCACAGTAGCATGATGTAATTTTTCTCCATTTAAATAATATTCCAATTTGCTATTATTTCTTCCAAAGTGGATAACCTCACATTTGCTAACGTTATATTCCATCTGCCAGATCCTCGCCCACTCACTCAGCCTATCCAAATCTCTCTGCAGACTTTCCGCTTTCCCACTTATCCTTGTGTCATCCGCAAACTTTGATACCCTACACTCAGTCCCCTCCTCCAGATCATCCACGTGTGTGGTAAATAGTTGAGGCCCCAGTACCGATCCCTGCGGCACGCCACTGGTCACCAACTGCCAACCAGAAAAGCACCCATTTATCCCAACTGTCTGCTTCCTGTTAGATAGCCAATCCCCAATCCACGCCAACACCTTACCCCCAACTCCATGTACCCCAATCTTCTGCAGCAACCTTTTGTGAGGCACCTTATCGAATGCCTTCTGGAAATCTAAAAACACCACATCCACCGGTTCCCCTCTGTCAACTGCACTCGTTACATCTTCATAAAAATCCAGTAAATTCGTCAAGCACGACTTTCCCTTATGAATCCATGCTGCGTCTGCTTGATCGAACCGTTCTTATCCAGGTGCTCTGCTATTTCCTCTTTAATGATGGACTCCAGCATCGTCCCAACTACGGATGTTAAACTAACCGGCCTGTAGTTACCCGCCTTTTATCTAGAACATAGAACATAGAACAGTACAGCACAGAACAGGCCCTTCGGCCCACGATGTTGTGCCGAGCTTTATCTGAAACCAAGATCAAGCTATCCCACTCCCTATCATCCTGGTGCGCTCCATGTGCCTGTCCAATAACCGCTTAAATGTTTCTAAAGTGTCTGACTCCACTATCACTGCAGGCAGTCCATTCCACACCCCAACCACTCTCTGCGTAAAGAACCTACCTCTGATATCCGTCCTGTATCTCCCACCACGAACCCTATAGTTATGCCCCCTTGTAATAGCTCCATCCACCTGAGGAAATAGTCTTTGAATCTACTTCCTTTTTTAAACAGCGGCGTAACAGTAGCTGTTTTCCAATCAGCCGGCACTTCCCCAGAGTCCAGCGAATTTTGATAAATAACTATTAACGCATCTGCTATTACCTCAGCCATTTCTTTCAGTGCCCTGGGATGCATTCCATCCGGGCCCGGGGACTTGTCTACCTTCAGTTCCATTAGCCTACCAAGCACCACCTCTTTAGTAATAGTAATCATTTTAAGGACCTCACCCCCTACAGTCCCACGACCGTCAATTTTCGGTAAACTATTTGTGTCTTCCACCATGAAGACCGACACAAAGAACTTATTGAAAGTCTCAGCCATTTCCTCGTTTTCCACTATTAAATCCCCCCTCTCATCTTCCAAGGGTCCAGCATTCACTCGAGCCACTCTATTCCTTTTCATATATTTGTAAAAACTTTTACTATCATTTTTTATATTTTGAGCTAGTTTAGTTTCATAATCTATCTTTCCTTTCTTCATCGCTTTCTTACTCATTCTTTGTTGTTTTTTAAAGCTTTCCCAATCCCCACTAATTCTCCACTAATTTTGGCCACTCTGTACGCATCTGTTTTTATTTTAATACTCTCCTTATATTTCCTTCGTTATCCACGCCTGGTTATCCCTTTTCTTACAGTCCTTCTTGATCACCGTAATATATTTTTGCTGAGTGCTTTAAAAAATCTCCTTAAAAATCCTCCACTGTTCCTCAGCTGTCCTACCTACCAGTCTGCTCACCCAGTCTACATTAGCCAATTCCGCCCTCATCCTATCGTACTCCCCTCTGTTCAAGCAGAGGACACTGGTTTGGGACCCTACTTTCTCCCCCTCCATCTGTATCAGAAATTCAACCATATTATGATCACTCAACCCAAGAGGATCCCTCACAAGAAGATCCTTAATTCTACCTGTCTCATTGCACAGTACCAGATCTAAGATAACTCGCTCTCTCGTAGGTTCTGTAACATCCTGTTCAATGAAACTATCCCAACAGCATTCTAAGAACTCTTCCTCAAGCCCTCCATGTCCAATTTGAGTCGACCAATCAATATGCAGGTTAAAATCCCCCATGATTTTTGCCGTTCCGGATTGCACGCATCCATTATTTTCTTGCTTATAGCCCTCCCCACCTCTAAGTTATTATTTGGGGGCCTATAGACCACACCTACTGATAGCCAAGTTCTGCACACATGAGGACGGCCTAAACCAGGATCTTGGATTTATGTCACACTATCAGTAACCCCCACAGCTTGCCTCCTGGACTTGCAGAATCTCACTGGCTGTCGTGTCTGGAGACAATACACATCTCTTTAACCTGTGCTTAATACTCCCTTCTCTCACATTGTCTGTATCTTTAAGACTTGGTTGGCTGTAGAGATTCGCATTCTAATCAGTATTCTGTAACTTGATTTTGTGTCTCTGTGCCCTGTTTGAGAGCTTATGATGAAAGTGAGGAGGTGTGGGATAGAGGGAAAGTTGGCCGATTGGATAGGTAAATGGCTGTCTGATCGAAGACAGAGGGTGGTGATGGATGGAAAATTTTCGGATTGGAGGCAGGTTGCTAGCGGAGTGCCACAGGGATCAGTGCTTGGTCCTCTGCTCTTTGTGATTTTTATTAATGACTTAGAGGAGGGGGCTGAAGGGTGGATCAGTAAATTTGCTGATGACACCAAGATTGGTGGAGTAGTGGATGAGGTGGAGGGCTGTTGTAGGCTGCAAAGAGACATAGATAGGATGCAAAGCTGGGCTGAAAAATGGCAAATGGAGTTTAACCCTGATAAATGTGGGGTGATTCATTTTGGTAGGACTAATTTAAATGTGGATTACAGGGTCAAAGGTAGGGTTCTGAAGACTGTGGAGGAACAGAGAGATCTTGGGGTTCATATCCACAGATCTCTAAAGGTTGCCAGTCAAGTGGATAGAGCTGTGAAGAAGGCCTATAGTGTGTTAGCTTTTATTAACAGGGGGTTGGAGTTTAAGAGCCGTGGGGTTATGCTGCAACTGTACAGGACCTTGGTGAGACCACATTTGGAATATTGTGTGCAGTTCTGGTCACCTCACTATAAGAAGGATGTGGAAGCGCTGGAAAGAGTGCAGAGGAGATTTACCAGGATGCTGCCTGGTTTGGAGGGTAGGTCTTATGAGGAAAGGTTGAGGGAGCAAGGGCTGTTCTCTCTGGAGCGGAGGAGGCTGAGGGAAGACTTACTAGAGGTTTATAAAATGATGAAGGGGATAGATAGAGTGAACATTCAAAGACTATTTCCTCGGGTGGATGGAGCTATTACAAGGGGGCATAACTATAGGGTTCGTGGTGGGAGATATAGGAAGGATATCAGAGGTAGGTTCTTTACGCAGAGAGTGGTTAGGGTGTGGAATGGACTGCCTGCAGTGATAGTGGAGTCAGACACTTTAGGAACATTTAAGCGGTTATTGGATAGGCACATGGAGCACATCAGGATGATAGGGAGTGGGATAGCTTGATCTTGGTTTCAGATAAAGCTCGGCACAACATCGTGGGCCGAAGGGCCTGTTCTGTGCTGTACTGTTCTATGTTCTATGTTCTAATCAATGGGTGCTTTTCAAATTGGCAGGCAGTAACTAGTGGGTGCCACAGGGATCGGTGCTGGGACCCCAGCTATTCACAATATATATTAATGGTTTGGATGAGGGAACAAAATGTAACATCTCAAAGTTTGCAGATGATACCAAGTTGGGTGGGAGGGTGAACTGTGACGAGGATGCAGAGATCCTTCAGAATGATCTGGACAGGTTGGGTGAGTGGGCAAATCAACGGCAGATGCAGTATAATTTGGATAAATGTGAGGTTATTCACTTTGGAAGCAAAAGCAAGAAGGCGGATTATTACCTGAATGGCTGTAAATTGGGGGAGGGGAGTGTGCAGCGGGACCTGGGTGTCCTTGTGCACCAGTCACTGAAGGTAAGCATGCAGGTGCAGCAGGCGGTAAAGAAGGCCAATGGCATGTTGGCCTCCATTGCGAGAGGTTTTGAGTACAGGAGCAGGGATGTGTTGTTGCAATTATACAGGATCTTGGTGAGGCCACACCTAGAGTATTGTGTGCAGTTTTGGTCTCTTTTTCTGAGGATGTTCTTGCTCTCGAGGGAGTGCAGCGAAGGTTAACCCCCCTGATTCTGGGGATGGCGGGACTGGTGTAGAAGGAGATTGACTAGGTTAGGAATGTTTTCGCTGGAGTTCAGACGAATGAGGGGGGATCTCATAGAGACTTATAACATTCTAACAGGACGAGACAGGGTAGATGCAGGGAGGATATTCCCGAGGGTGGGGGGAGTCCAGAACCAGGGGCTACAGTCTGAGGATTCAGGGTAGACCATTCAGGACGGAGATGAGGAGACATTTCTTCACCAAAATGTGGTGAGCCTGTGGAATTCATTACCACAGGAAGTAGTTGATGACAAAACATTGAATGTATTCAAGAGGCGGCTGGATATAGCACTTGGGGCGAATGGGATGAAAGGTTATGGGGAAAAAGCAGGATTAGGCTACTGAGTTGGATGATCAGCCATGATCGTAATGAATGGCGGAGCAGGCTCGAAGGACCAAATGGCCTCCTCCTGCTCCTATCTTCTATGTTTCTATGTAACTTTTTTTATTTATTCGTGGGAAATGGGTGTCGCTGGCTGGCCAGCATTTATTGCCCATCCCTAGTTGCCCTTGTTCAGAGGGCAGTTGAGAGTCAACCACATTACTGTGGCTCTGGAGTCACATGTCGGCCAGACCTGGAAGGATGGAAGATTTCCTTCCCTAAAGGACATCAGTGAACTAGATGGGTTTTTCCGACAATCAACAATGGTTTCATGGTCATCAGTAGATTCTTAATTCCAGATTTTTTTTATTGGATTCAAATTCCACCATCTGTCGTGGCGGGATTCGAACTCGGGTCCCCAGAACATTAGCTGAATTTCTGGAATAGTCTAGCGATAATACCACTCGGCCACCCCCTCCCCACCAATCTGCAATCTGTTATAATGTAACCATGGTAACAATAGAATCTGCTACAATGTAACCAATGGTGACATGTTGTGAAGGTCAGCTGACCAGCTGACCGGTATAAATAGAAAGCAGATGGGGATTGTAGAGAGCCTGTGAGGCCCAGGATGTGGCCTGAGTGTCATAGAGTCAGAGAGGTTTACAGCATGGAAACAGGCCCTTCGGCCCAACTTGTCCATGCCGCCCTTATTTTTTTTAAACCCCTAAGCTCATCCCAATTGCCCACATTTGGCCCATTTCCCTCAAGACCCATCGTACCCATGTAACTGTCTAAATGCTTTTTAAAAGATAAAATTGTACCCGCCTCTACTACTACCTCTGGCAGTTCGTTCCAGACACTCACCACCCTCTGTGTTAAAAACTTGCCCCTCTAGACACTTTTGTATCTCTCCCCTCTCACCTTAAACCTATGCCCTCTAGTTTTAGACTCCCCTACCTTTGGGAAAAGATATTGACTATCTACCTTGTCTATGCCCCTCATTATTTTATAGACTCTGTAAGATCACCCCTCAGCCTCCAACACTCCAGAGAAAAAAGTCCCAGTCTATTCAGCCTCTCCTTATAACTCAATCCATCAAGTCCCGATAGCATCTTAGTAAATCTTTTCTGCAATCTTTCTAGTTTAATAACATCCTTTCTATAATAGCATGACCAGAATTCCACACAGTATTCCAAGTGTGGCCTTACCAATGTCTTGTACAACTTTAACAAGACATCCCAACTCCTGTATTCAATGTTCTGACCGATGAAACCAAGCATGCTGAATGCCTTCTTCACCACTCTATCCACCTGTGATTCCACTTTCAAGGAGCTATGAACATGTACCCCTCGATCTGTTTGTTCTAACACTCTCCCCAATGCCCTACCATTAACTGAGTAAGTCCTGCCCTGGTTCAATCTACCAAAATGCATCACCTCGCATTTGTCTAAATTAAACTCCATCTGCCATTCGTCAGCCCACTGGCCCAATTGATCAAGATCCCGCTGCAATTGGAGATAACCTTCCTCACTGTCCACCATGCCACCAATCTTGGTGTCATCTGCAAACTTACTAACCATGTCCCCTATATTCTCATCCAAATCATTAATATAAATGACAAATAACAGCACTGATCCCTGAGGCAAACCGCTGAGTGTTGGAGTAATGAAGTTTCTTTATTGAACCTTTTCCTTTGATTTACTCTCTGAAGTTAGTTCTTTTATTGCTGGCAACTGAAGATCCTTCCTGCCAGATGAACAGGTGTGTCAGTGACTCGGGGTGACAATTTCAAGATGGTCAGCGAGAGAGCTCGGAGTCAGATGAGGAAAAGCCTCTTTACTCAGGGAGTTGCTGCCTGGGAGAGTGATGGAGGCGGATTCGATTGGAGGTTTCGAAAGAGAGCTGGAGACATGTTTGAAAGTGATGGATTTAGAGGGCTGCGGAGATAGGGCAGGAGAATGGGACTGACTAGCCGGGTATCCCTATCAAGAGCTAGTGCAGACACGATGGGCTGAATGGCCTCCTTCTGTGCTGTAAAATTCTGTGATATGTAACGTGGTAAATGAGTATCATCTCATTGCCGTTACAGAGACTTGGCTGCAGGCTGACCAAGGCTAGGAACTGAATAGTCAAGGATATTTGACATTTAGTCAGGACAGACAAAAAGGAAAAGGATGGGGTAGCGTTTTTAATAAGAGATGAGATTAGCACATAAGTGAGAGAGAATCTTAGAATGTTAGAACAAGTTGTAGAATTTGTCTGGGTGGAGCTAAGAAACAGCAAGGAGTTATTTATGGACCACCAAACAGTGGTGGTGAGGATATTAGAGGTACGTGGATCCAAAGTAACCCAGCAATCCGGGGGGACTTGAATCTACATATTCACCGGGTAAACCTAACCCAGCATGATTGCTGTGGAAGAGGAATTCTTGGGATGTCCACGAGATGGTTTTCAACAACAGCAATCAACAGACAAATTGATCTAGTTTTGTGCAATGAGAAAGGACTAGTTAATAATCTTGCTGCAAACGATCCATTAGGAAAGAGTGACCATAATATGAGAGATTTTCTGTTAAGTTTGAAAATATTCAATCCAAAACCAGGTCTTATACCCAAATAATAAAAACGTCAAAGTCATGAGGGGAAGGTTGGGAGTGCCGGATTGTGAAAATGTGAACAGATATGGCATTGGCAGACAATGGCTAGAATTTTAAAAATTAATCCATTGTTCACTCTTTATTTATTAGTGTCACAAGCAGACTTATATTAACACTGCAATGATGTTACTGTGAAAATCCCCGAGTCATGGAATCATAGAATCCTTACAGTGCAAAAGGAGGCCATTCAGCCCATCGAGCCCGCACCGACAACAATCCCTCCCAGACCCTATCCCCATAACTCCACATATTTAACCTGATAATCCCCCTGATATGAAGGGGCAATTTTATCATGGCCAATGCACTCTAACCAGCACGTCTTTCAGACTATGGGAGGAAACCAGAGCATCCGGAGGAAACCCACGCAGACACGGGGAGAATGTGCAGACTCCACACAGACAGTGACCCAAGCCGGGAATCGAACCCAGGTTCCTGGCGCTGAGGTAACAGTGTTAACCACTGTGCCACCGTGCTGCCTGACTGGGGAATGAGGAAATGGCAGAGAAACTAAACAAAGACTGGCCGGTGGTTAACAATGAGGTGGAGTCTTTGGCAATAAGACGACATGGACTGAATGGTCAAACGGGCAGATAAGAGGACATACCCCTGTCTGCATCAACGGGGATAAAGTGGAAAGGGTCAAGACCTTACAGTTTTAAGGTATCCAGATCACCAACAACCTGTCCTGGTTCCCCCCACGCTGACACTATTGTTAAGAAAGCCCACCAACGCTTATAGTTAAGAAAGCCCACTACTTTCTCAAAAGACTAAGGAAATTTGGCATGTCAGCTACGACTCTCACCAACTTTTACAGATACACCATAGAAAGCATTCTTTCTGGTTGTATCACAGCTTGGTATGGCTCCTGCTCTGCCCAAGACTGCAAGGAACGACAAAAAGTCATGAATGTAACCCAATCCATCACGCAAACCAGCCTCCCATCCACTGACTCTGTCGACACTTCCCGCTGCCTCAGCAAAGCAGCCAGCATAATTAAGGACCCCACGCACCCCGGACATTCTCTCTTCCACCTTCTTCCATCGGGAAAAGGATACAAAAGTCTGGGGTCACATACCAACCGACTCAAGAACAGCTTCTTCCCTGCTGCTGTCAGACTTTTGAATGGACCGACCGATGGTCTTTCTCTACACCCTAGCTATGACTGTAACACTACATTCTGCATTCTCTCCTTTCCTTCTCTATGAACGGTATGCTTTGTCTGTAGGATGCGCAATAAAACAATACTTTTCACAGTATACTAATACATGTGACAATAATAAATCAAATCAAAGGGGTAGTGCCGGTTGATTGGAAAACGGCTAATGTTACGCCGCTGTTTAAAAAAGGAAGGAGACAAAAGGCGGGTAACTATAGGCCGGTCAGCTTAACGTCTGTAGTAGGGAAAATGCTGGAATCCATTATTAAAGAGGAGATAGCAGGGCATCTGGATAGAAATGGTTCGATCAATCAGACGCAGCATGGATTCATGAGGGGAAAGTCATGCTTGACGAACATGTTGGATTTTTATGAAGATGTGACGAGGGCGGTTGATGGAGGAGAACCGGTGGATGCGGTGTTTTTGGATTTCCAAAAGGCGTTTGATAAGGTGCCCCATAAAAGGCTGCTGAAGAAGATTAGGGCACACAGAGTTGGGGGTAGTGTGTTAAAGTGGATTGGGGACTGGCTATCCGACAGGAAGCAAAGAGTCGGAATAAATGGGTGTTTTTCCGGTTGGAGGAAGGTAACTAGTGGCGTGCCGCAGGGATCGGTACTCGGGCCGCAACTGTTTACCATTTATATAGATGATCTGGAGGAGGGGACGGAGTGTAGGGTAACGAAGTTTGCAGACGACACAAAGATAAGTGGAAAAGTGAATCGTGTGGAGGACGGAGAAGATCTGCAGAGAGATTTGGACAGGCTGAGTGAGTGGGCGAGGATATGGCAAATGGAGTATAACGTTGAGAAATGCGAGGTTATACACTTTGGAGGAAATAATAACAAATGGGATTACTATCTCAATGGAAACAAATTAAAACATGCTACCGTGCAAAGGGACCTGGGGGTCCTTGTGCATGAGACACAAAAGCCCAGTCTGCAGGTACAACAGGTGATCAAGAAGGCAAATGGGATGTTGGCCTATATTGCGAGGGGGATAGAATATAAAAGCAGGGATGTCTTGATGCACCTGTACAGGGCATTGGTGAGGCCGCAGCTGGAATACTGTGTGCAGTATTGGTCCCCTTATATGAGGAAGGATATATTGGCATTGGAGGGAGTGCAGAGAAGGTTCACCAGGTTGATACCGGAGATGAGGGGTTTGGATTATGAGGAGAGGCTGAGGAGATTGGGTTTGTACTCGTTGGAGTTTAGAAGGATGAGGGGGGATCTTATGGAGACTTATAAGATAATGCGGGGGCTGGATAGGGTGGAGGCGGAGAGATTCTTTCCACTTAGTAAGGAAGTTAAAACTAGAGGACACAGCCTCAAAATAAAGGGGGGTCGGTTTAAGACAGAGTTGAGGAGGAACTTCTTCTCCCAGAGGGTGGTGAATCTCTGGAATTCTCTGCCCACTGAGGTGGTGGAGGCTACCTCGCTGAATATGTTTAAAGCGCGGATGGATGGATTCCTGAGCGGTAAGGGAATTAAGGGTTATGGGGATCAGGCGGGTAAGTGGTACTGATCCACGTCAGATCAGCCATGATCTTATTGAATGGCGGGGCAGGCTCGAGGGGCTAGATGGCCTACTCCTGCTCCTATTTCTTATGTTCTTATGTTCTTAAATCAAATCAGATAGAATTTAACCCTGAAAAGTGTGGGGTGATACACTTTGGAAGGAGTAATTTGACAAGGAAGAACTCAATGAATGGTAGGACACTAGGAAGTTCTGTAGAACAAAGGGACCTTGGCGTGTTTGTCCACAGATCTCTGAAAGCGGAAGTGTATGTTAAGGTGGTGAAAAAGGCATTTGGGACACTTGCCTTTATCAATCGGGGTATAGATTACAAAAGCAGGGAAGTCATGTTGGAGTTGGATAGAACTTTGGTGAGGCCACAGCTGGAGCACTGTGTGCAGTTCTGGTCGCCACATTATCGGAAGGATGTGATTGTACTGGAGGGGATGCAGAGGAGATTCACCAGGATGCTGCCTGGGATGGAGCGTTTAAGTTATGGAGAGAGGTTGGGTAGGCTTGGGTTGTTTTCATTGGAGCAGAGAAGACTGAGGGGTGACCTGATTGAGGTGTACAAGATTATGAGGGACATGGACAGAGTGGATAAGGAGCAGCTGTTCCCCTTAGTTGAAGGGTCAGTCACGAGGAGACATAGGTTCAAGGTGAGGGGCAGGAGGTTTAGGGGGGATGTGAGGAAAAACTTCTTTACTCAGAGGGTGGTGATGGTCTGGAATGCGCTGCCTGGGAGGGTGGGGGAGGCGGGTTGCCTCACATCCTTTAAAAAGTATCTGGATGAGCACTTGGCGCATCATAACATTCAGGGCTATGGGCCAAGTGCTGGCAGATGGGATTAGGTGGGAGTTCAGGTGTTTCTAATGTGACAGTGTGGAGTCAACGGGCTGAAGGGCCTCTTCTGCGTTGTGTGATTCTAAATCCTGTGGGTGGGGTTTCCCCCCCAACCCCCTGCACCACCCCCCCGCCCTCCCCCCCCCCCCCCCCCCCCAAAACGTGGGGTGACTTGCAATGGTGAAGATGGCTCGCCATCGGCTGGGGGTGGGATTGTGTGGTCACGCTGCTGTCATCGGGGTTCCCGTTGTTTGCTCCCTCCACTGCCAGGGAGCCCATGACGGGGTGGGGAGCACACCCACCACTGCTGGGGAACACACGTGTATGCCACAGAGGCTGGGGGAGGGGCCTGGGGCGGGGGGGCACATCCTCCATTGCCCGGGGTGGGGGTCACCGAAGGCTGGGCTAGGCCATCCAGCTGGCCGGATCGGCTGGAACATCCCGCTAGCCGGATTGGCCTGGACATCCTGCTGGCCAGATTGGACTGGACATCGCACTGGCCGGATCGGCTGGAACATCCCACTGGCCAGATTGGCCTGGACATCCTGCTGGCCAGATTGGACTGGACATCGCACTGGCCGGATCGGCTGGAACATCCCACTGGCCAGATTGGACTGGACATCGCACTGGCCAGAACATCTCACACTTTGAGTCTTTGTGACTGTCTTCGCAGAAGAAAATAGCAAAAGTTCCCAGAGATACAGGCGAGCGGGGGGAGAAGTCAGGAGGAGGAGCTGAAAGAAATGAGTCTTCATCAACACTCGGTCGCACAAAACCTGTGTCTTGCTGATAAAAGAAGAGACATGTCGAAGCTTTTCATCTTTCACTCAACACAACATTTTACAACAATGCCAGAAAACTCTTAATGAGAACAAAAAAATCAATAAATTAAACAAAAACGAGAGGGATGATAGCCCCGGTGGGGCTCTGTAACTAAAACTAAATGTCAAATGCAAACTTATCCAGTGAAACCAAACTGTGATTCCTGGGTGTAATGCTGCCCCTCCCCCAGCCTCTGCGGCACACACTGCCTGTGGAAGGGCTGAAAGCGTGCAGGGAACTCCGTGTACACCCTCTGTGAGGCCACCCAGCTGTGAGTGTAGCCATGGTAGAGGGGCAGAAAGTCCGACAATCTCCATGATCACACGCTCCCTGGACCTGATAATGGCCCACTTGGCCACACCCAGGAGCCGCCCTCTGAGGAGGAAGAAAAATACCCGCACAAAGGGGAAATAACAACCTCATACCGCAGGAGAAGAGAGTGCTGATTGGTTGGCAAGTGGACTCTGATTAGCTGAGGTGTTGTCATGGAGAATGCACCAGTTCATGGTGACTGACAGTTAACTGCCAAGCATTGTTTGAAATTTAAATCAGGCAGCTTGACTCCCATTGGTCAATTATCCTGAAGAATAAACCAATGAATGGCTGTCACTTTTTTTGTTTAGCTGAAATAAGCGCAATGTGTGTGGCTGTTCTCTCTGTCTGCAAAGCGTCCTGTGTCTTAATATCTGTAGCTTTCAGTGCATAAAAATGCACGACACTGTCAGACTGACTGACAATCCAACCCTGGTTAGCACACTGAGGATTAGTTAGCAAATATTGTCCAATCACAGAATCCTATCTGATGTTGGACACTGTTTCGAGTTTTGTAAGCAGGGGCTGGTTGGACACAGTCTGCGTGTTGTGAAGAGTGGCTGCGAGATGCTGTTTGATACAATCTGCTCGCTGCCAGTTATCGAGATGTTTGTCCTGCATCCCCAGCATCACACTGACACTCACATCCAAACATAAAGTCAAGTTTATATATTAGTGTCACAAGTAGGCTTATATTCACACTGTAATGAAGTTACTGTGAAAATCCCCTAGTCGCAACACTCCGGCGCCTGTTCGGGTTAGAACATAGAACATAGAACAGTACAGCACAGAACAGGCCCTTCGGCCCACGATGTTGTGCCGACCTTCATCTGAAACCAAGATCAAGCTATCCCACTCCCTACCATCCTGGTGTGCTCCATGTGCCTATCCAATAACCGCTTAAATGTTCCTATAGTGTCTGACTCCACTATCACTGCAGGCAGTCCATTCCACACCCCAACCACTCTCTGAGTAAAGAACCTACCTCTGATATCCTTCCTGTATCTCCCACCACGAACCCTATAGTTATGCCCCCTTGTAATAGCTCCATCCACCCGAGGAAATAGTCTTTGAACGTTCACTCGATCTATCCCCTTCATCATTTTATAAACCTCTATTCAGTCTCCTCTCAATCTCCTCCGCTCCAGAGAGAACAGCCCCAGCTCCCTCAACCTTTCCTCATAAGACCGACACTCCAAACCAGGCAGCATCCTGGTAAATCTCCTCTGCACTCTTTCCAGCACTTCCACATCCTTCTTATAGTGAGGTGACCAGAACTGCACGCAATATTCCAAATGCGGTCTCACCAAGGTCCTGTACAGTTGCAGCATAACCCCACGGCTCTTAAACTCCAACCCCCTGTTAATAAAAGCTAACACACTATATGCCTTCTTCACAGCTCTATCCACTTGAGTGGCAACCTTTAGAGATCTGTGGATATGGACCCCAAGATCTCTCTGTTCCTCCACAGTCTTCAGAACCCTACCTTTGACCCTGTAATCCACATTTAAATTAGTCCTACCAAAATGAATCACCTCACATTTATCAGGCCATTTTTCAGCCCAGCTTTGCATCCTATCTATGTCTCTTTGCAGCCTACAACAGCCCTCCACCTCATCCACTACTCCACCAATCTTGGTGTCATCAGCAAATTTACTGATCCACCCTTCAGCCCCCTCCTCTAAGTCATTAATAAAAATCACAAAGAGCAGAGGACCAAGCACCGATCCCTGCGGCACTCCGCTAGCAACCTGCCTCCAGTCCGAAAATTTTCCATCCACCACCACCCTCTGTCTTCGATCAGACAGCCAGTTACCTATCCAATCGGCCAACTTTCCCTCTATCCCACACCTCCTTACTTTCATCATAAGCCGACCATGGGGGACCTTATCAAACGCCTTACTAAAATCCATGTATATGACATCAACCGCCCTACCTTCATCAACACACCTAGTTACCTCCTCAAAAAATTCTATCAAATTTGTGAGGCACGATTTGCCCTTCACAAATCCGTGCTGACTATCCCGGATTAATCCGCATCTTTCTAAATGGTCGTAAATCCCATCCCTAAGGACCTTTTCCAT
The DNA here is from genome assembly GCF_964213995.1 of Mustelus asterias. Classification (NCBI taxonomy): domain Eukaryota; kingdom Metazoa; phylum Chordata; class Chondrichthyes; order Carcharhiniformes; family Triakidae; genus Mustelus; species Mustelus asterias. The sequence goes on from NC_135808.1 coordinate 138,005,966, forward strand.
CAATTTACCAACCACCGAAGTCAGACTAACCGGTCTATAATTACCAGGGTCATTTCTATTCCCTTTCTTAAACAGAGGAACAACATTTGCCACTCTCCAGTCCTCTGGCACCATCCCCGTGGACAGTGAGGACCCAAAGATCAAAGCCAAAGGCTCTGCAATCTCATCCCTCGCCTCCCAAAGAATCCTAGGATACATTTCATCAGGCCCAGGGGACTTATCGACCTTCAGTTTATTCACAACTGCCAAGACATCCTCCCTCCGAACATCTATTTCCTCCAGCCTATTAAGGTTACACTGAGGGAGAATTTAGCACCCGAACCAGCACAGCTTTCAGATCACATTCTTCATTTGTGTTAAGGCAAAATATGGCAGGTGCTGAAAATCTGAAATAAAACAGAAAATGCTGGGTAAACTCAGCAGGTCTGGCAGCATCTATGGAGTGAGAGACACAGAGTTAATGTTCCGAATCCATGTGACTTTTCTTCAGAACCGAGGAGAGTTAGAAATGTGATGAATTATATAGTTGGAGAATGGGGTGAAGGAGGGGAAGCAGAATGGAAGGTCAGGGATAGGTCAGAGCTAAGGAGAGATTGACAAAGATGTCATTGACACAAGATAAAGGTAGTGTTAATGGTGACATTAAAGTCTGAAGGAGCGCGAATAGTGGCATCAAGGTAAGATTGCAGAATGTGTTAATAGGAGACCAAAGGTCAGTGCTGAGCAAAACTGAAAAACAAGTGACAGATGGCCCTGTGGGGGAGGGGGGGGGGTGGCGTTTGAATTGGCACAAACAAGAAAAACACAAAGGGGTCAAGATGAAGGAGAAAGCTCACAGTCTAAAGTTGTTGAATTCAATGTTGAGTCCAGAAAGTTATAATGTGTCTAATCGGAAGATGAGGTGTTGTGTTGGGTTTCACTGAGGCATTGCAGGAGGCTGAGGGCAGACACGTGGGCATGGGAGCAGATAGTGAGAGGAAATGGCAGCAAGCAGGAAGGCTGGGGATCATTCCTGGAGGGAGCAGACCAGTGTCTGTGGGATCAGACTGGGGAAAACATTTCGTGTCCATCCCAGCCACGGAGTTGAACAATCCACAGGATCCTGAAAGAAAATTGGAGGATCGCTCAGCTAAAATCCAACACGAAATTCCATAGCTTTGGGAACAGCTGGAACACGGAGGAGCAATCAGAGGGAATTCCAAAAAGCTGCGGCGTTCCGTCAGATTCCCGGATCCCGGTAAAGTGAATCAATCTTCTTGTAAGATACGGGAATTCTTGGGAATAATTAATAAGTGGAACTGACTTTATGGCGTAAATCTTTATGGTAAATATTTCATTGATTTGTTCAATAATTTTATGCAATAAAACTTGTCTTTATTTAAAATGTGATATTATTTGGGTGCATTTTCAGTTATATGTTAATATCCAGTCTAAACCTGCTCCTATTCCTGATGTTCTCAGTTAGGAAGGTTCCCCACCATCTCCTTCGAGTAACTCAGGATGGATGATAAATACTGGCCATGTCGGTGACGCCCACATCCCAAGAATTGATTTGATAAATGAACGGCAGGTTGAAGCCGACATCTTGCCAGGAAACTCAATGGGATTTGCAGCTTTGAAATTTAATTAGAAAGAATCTGAGTTGGCAGAAATGAATGTTTGTTCAAGTTAATGAAACCCAGAACTCTGCACCTGGTGTTTGTGTCTAAACATTTCAGTAATGAGCCGACCAGAGGGAGGCTTCAGAGAACCGAAAAAAGATTGGAGAAAGAATGAGAATCTCCAGTAAATCTTCAACAAGCAGTGCTTCATCCTCCATTATTGACAGGGCCCTGTGTAAATCTGTCCTTATAGATTACAATCACATTTCATTACACAGTCTGCTTCCAATTTTCAACCCTCCTTCCTCAATGACTGACCTCCTTCTGATGAAAGGGCTCCAATAAAGGGACTTCTCCCCAAGTGAATCCCCCTCAGAGTCCCCGGCTCACACAGACACAGAGCTGTGAATGTGTGTTCCAGAATTCCTTTGTCTGTGAAATCAGGAAAAAGACCAGACGGAATGTCAAAATATCAACAAATACGATCAAGAAAAACCAAAATGCCTTTTATAGAATCACTGCATTGCAGAAGAAGGCCAGTCAGCCCATCGAGTCTGCACTCACTCTCCAACAGAGCATCCCACCCAAACCCTATCCCACAGGCCCACATATTTAATATCCCCCTAACCTACACATCTTTGGACATCAAGGGTAATTTAGCATAGGCAGTCCACCTACCCTGGACTGTGGGAGGAAACCGGAGCACCCGGGGGAAACCCACGCAGACACGAGGAGAACGTGCAGAGACAGTGACCCAAGCTAGGAATTGAAGCCGGGTCCCTGGCGCTGTGAGGCAGCGGTGCTCACCGTGTGACACTGTGCCACAGTGCCGCCTGTGTTATACAAACAAAGAACAAAGAACAGTACAGCACAGGAAACAGGCCCTTTGGCCCTCCAAGCCTGTGCCGCTCCTTGGTCCAACTAGACCAATCGTTTGTATCTCTCCATTCCCAGGCTGCTCATGTGACTATCCAGGTAAGTCTTAAATGATGTCAGCGTGCCTGCCTCCACCACCCTACTTGGCAGCGCATTCCAGGCCCCCACCACCCTCTGTGTAAAAAACGTCCCTCTGATGTCTGAGTTATACTTCGCCCCTCTCAGCTTGAGCCCGTGACCCCTCGTGATCGTCACCTCCGACCTGGGAAAAAGCTTCCCACTGTTCACCCTATCTATACCCTTCATAATCTTGTATACCTCTATTAGATCTCCCCTCATTCTCCGTCTTTCCAAGGAGAACAACCCCAGTCTACCCAATCTCTCCTCATAGCTAAGACCCTCCATACCAGGCAACATCCTGGTAAACCTTCTCTGCACTCTCTCCAATGCCTCCACGTCCTTCTGGTAGTGCGGCGACCAGAACTGGACGCAGTACTCCAAATGTGGCCTAACCAGCGTTCTATACAGCTGCATCATCAGACTCCAGCTTTTATACTCTATACCCCATCCTATAAAGGCAAGCATACCATATGCCTTCTTCACCACCTTCTCCACCTGTGTTGCCACCTTCAAGGATTTGTGGACTTGCACACCTAGGTCCCTCTGTGTTTCTATACTCCTGATGACTCTGCCATTTATTGTATAACTCCTCCCTACATTATTTCTTCCAAAATGCATCACTTCGCATTTATCCGAATTAAACTCCATCTGCCACCTCTCCGCCCAATTTTCCAGCCTATCTATATTCTGTTGTATTGCCCGACAATGCTCTTCGCTATCCGCAATTCCAACCATCTTCGTGTCATCCGCAAACTTGCTGATTACACCAGTTACACCTTCTTCCAAATCATTTATATATATCACAAATAGCAGAGGTCCCAGTACAGAGCCCTGCGGAACACCACTGGTCACAGACCTCCAGCCGGAAAAAGACCCTTCGACCACTACCCTCTGTCTCCTATGGCCAAGCCAGTTCTCCACCCATCTAGCCACTTCTCCTTGTATCCCATGAGCCTTAACCTTCTTAACCAACCTGCCATGTGGGACTTTGTCAAATGCCTTACTGAAATCCATATAGTCAACATCCACGGCCCTTCCTTCATCAACCGTTTTTGTCACTTCCTCAAAAAACTCCACCAAATTTGTAAGGCACGACCTCCCTCTTACAAAACCATGCTGTCTGTCACTAATGAGATTGTTCCGTTCGAAATGCACATACATGCTGTCTCTAAGAATCCTCTCCAACAACTTCCCTACCACGGACGTCAAGCTCACCGGCCTATAATTTCCTGGGTTATCCCTGCTACCCTTCTTAAACAACGGGACCACATTCGCTATCCTCTAATCCTCAGGGACCTCACCCGTGTCCAAAGAAGCGACAGAGATTTCCGTCAGAGGCCCAGCAATTTCATCTCTCGTCTCCCTGAGCAGTCAGAAACAAGAGGGTAACTAAGGAAAGAGTGGGACCGAAGAGACCAGATAATTAAATTGTGTCTGGAATGAAGACATGAGCATTGGTCACAATTAATACTTTGCTTTTGTCTTCACGGAGAGAGGGATGAGGCAGACACTGCAGTGGAGAAGGAGGAATATGGAATATTGATGAGAGAGGGAATGTGGAGGTGTTTAGCTGATGTGAGGAATCAGAGGAATAGAGAACGGTTATCATCGCGCCATAGTTAGAGAGGGAGAAAGGGACAGACTGAGTGATTCCGGGTCAGTGAGAGAGAGACCGAGTGATTCCGGGTCAGTGAGAGAGAGACCGAGTGATTCCGGGTCAGTGAGAGAGAGACCGAGTGATTCTGGGTCAGTGAGAGAGAGACCGAGTGATTCTGGGTTAATCAAAGACAATGTGGATTTGTTGAGGGAAGGTTCTGAGTGACTAATATGAATGAATATATTGAGGAGGTAACAAGGAGGGCTAATGAGGGGAATATGCTTGATGCAGTTTATATGGATTTTAGCAAGGTTTTGGATAAGGTTCCACACGACAGACTGATCAGAAAATTAATAACTCATCACAGAGTTTCAATTTGGATCCAAAATTGTCTCAGAGACAGGGGGTAAAGGGTAAAAATCGAGGGGTGTTCCTGTGACAGGAAGACTGTTTGCAGTGAGGGGTTCAGAGAGCTCAGTACTGGAGCACACACTGCACATCATTGATATCAGTGATTTAGATTGAAATATAGGGGGCGTGATTAAGAGGGTATGGAGCAGATTTATGAGGATGTTGTGGGAACGGAGAATTGTAACTCTGAGGAATGATTGGAGAGGTTGGGGTGGATTTCTGTGGAACCGGTGAGTGTGAGGAGAGATCACATTGAGGTGAATAAAATGATGAGGGGCCTGGATAGAGAGGATGGGAAGGCCCTGTTTCCATTGGCAGACAGGCCAATAGCACGGAGGAATAGATTAAAGTCATTGGTAGAAGGATTGATGGGAAGTTGAAGAGAAATATTTGGGTCAGGAATTCATTGGCTGAAAGGGTGGGAGAGACGGAGACCCATTGGACATTTAAAAACCACTGGGATTTACACAGGAGGTTCTGGAAGCGACAGAGCTGTGGATCACAAGCTGGGCGGTGGGATGAGACCAGGAACTGTTTGTAAACCAGCACAGACATGATGGTCTGGCTGCTTTTTATTCATCTTGTTCCCAGTTGGAATAAGGACACTGAAGTGGCATGGTGGCACAGTGGTTAACACTGCTATCTCACAGCGCCAGGGACCCGGGTTCAATCCCTGGCCTCGGGTGATTATGTGGAGTTTGCACGTTCTCCCCGTATCTGTGTGGGTTTCCTCCAGGTGCTCCAGTTTCCTGCCACACTCCAAAGATATGCAGGTTAGGTGGATTGGCCGTGCTAAATTGTCCCTCAGTATCCCAAGATGTTTAGTTTAGATGGATTAGCCATGGTGTGGGGTTATAGGAGTAGTGGCGGGAGAGTGTCTGGGTAAGGTACTCAGTCAGAGAGTCATTGCAGACTCGATGGGCCGAATGGCATCTTCTGCACAGCAGGGGTTCTATGATTCTATGTTAATATCCTGATTCTGCAGAAAATGCAGATGTATGGGATTGGGGGTGATCTAGGAAATTGGATCAGGAATTGGCTAGCGGATAGGAAACAGAGGGTGGTGGTTGATAGTAAATATTCATCATGGAGTGCGGTTACAAGTGGTGTACCTCAGGGATCTGTTTTGGGGCCACTGCTGTTTGTAATATTTATTAATGATCTGGATGAGGGTATAGTTGGGTGGATTAGCAAATTTGCTGATGACACCAAAGTCGGTGGTGTGGTAGACAGTGAGGAAGGGTGTCGTAGTTTGCAGGAAGACTTAGACAGGTTGCAAAGTTGGGCCGAGAGGTGGCGGATGGAGTTTAATGCGGAGAAGTGTGAGGTAATTCACTTTGGTAGGAATAACAGATGTGTTGAGTATAGGGCTAACGGGAGGACTTTGAATAGTGTGGAGGAGCAGAGGGATCTAGGTGTATGTGTGCATAGATCCCTGAAAGTTGGGAATCAAGTAGATAAGGTTGTTAAGAAGGCATATGGTGTCTTGGCGTTTATTGGTAGGGGGATTGAATTTAGGAGTCGTAGCGTTATGTTGCAACTGTACACAACTCTGGTGCGGCCGCACTTGGAGTACTGTGTGCAGTTCTGGTCCCCACATTACAGGAAGGATGTGGAGGCTTTGGAGAGGGTGCAGAGGAGGTTTACCAGGATGTTGCCTGGTATGGAGGGGAGATCCTATGAGGAGAGGCTGAGGGATTTGGGATTGTTTTCGCTGGAAAGGCGGCGGCTAAGAGGGGATCTTATTGAAACATATAAGATGATTAGAGGTTTAGATAGGGTGGATAGTGATAGCCTTTTTCCTCTGATGGAGAAATCCAGCACGAGGGGGCATGGCTTTAAATTGAGGGGGGGTAGTTATAGAACCGATGTCAGGGGTAGGTTCTTTACCCAGAGGGTGGTGAGGGATTGGAATGCCCTGCCAGCATCAGTAGTAAATGCGCCTAGTTTGGGGGCGTTTAAGAGATCCGTAGATAGGTTCATGGACGAAAAGAAATTGGTTTAGGTTGGAGGGTCACAGTTTTTTTTTTAACTGGTCGGTGCAACATCGTGGGCCGAAGGGCCTGTTCTGCGCTGTAATGTTCTATGTTCTATGTTCTATGTTCTATGATGACATCATCACTCGTTTGGGTGGGTGAATGGGCAGTCTATCCGAACAGCCCGGAGAGTAAATATCTTTCCAATAAAGCTTTGTATTTGTAGTTTGTGGTCTGTTAGCCAATCCTTTAAAAAAAAACACAAAGAAAACTGGCGACGAGGTGGTTGATCCACAAAGCAAACACCCGGAAAAGAATCCGTCTACGTTCAGATACCGAGTGAGAGTTAAGTTAAAAAACACTGCTGCACTGGAGCTGGCGATGGAGGGGTGCCGGATAACCGGAGCGGCCATTAAAGAAACTGAAATTTAAACAAAGATTTCAGAGAAACAACATTGAAAAGAAGCTCGTCACACGCGGTGCTCGGAAAGATCTGGAACAGGGCAGGGAGTGTTGCCGGGAGGTTTTGGCACCGTGAGATTGTACGATGAGAACACAGAGCAGTGAAGCTCACACACTGAAAGATTCAAATACTTTATCCAAATGAACTAATTTGTAGCGGACATTGTAGTCTCAATTGTCCTGAGTACAATAGAACATAGAACACAGAACATTACAGTGCAGTACAGGCCCTTCGGCCCTCGATGTTGTGCCGACCAGTGGTACCAATCTAAAGCCCCTCTAATCTACACTATTCCAATAGCATCCATATGTTTATCCAATAACCACTTGAATGCTCTCAACGTTGACGAGTCCACCACTGCTGCAGGCAGGGCATTCCACGCCCTTACTACTCTCTGGGTAAAGAACCTACCTCTAACATCTGTCCTATATCTCTCACCCCTCAATTTAAAGCTATGTCCCCTCGTGCTAGCCAACACCATCTGAGGAAAAAGGCTCTCACTATCCACCCTATCTAATCCTCTGATCATCTTGTATGCCTCTATTAAGTCACCTCTTAACCTTCTTCACTCTAACGAAAACAACCTCAAGCCCCTCAGCCTTTCCTCATACGGTTTTCCCACCATACCAGGCAACATCCTGGTAAATCTCCTCTGCACCCTTTCCAACACTTCCACATCCTTCCGATAATACGGCGACCAGAACTGTACGCAATACTCCAAATGCGGCCGCACCAGAGTTTTGTACAGTTGCAGCATGACCTTCTGGCTCCGAAATTCAATCCCTCTACCAATAAAAGCTAACACACCGTACGCCTTCTTAACAACCCTATCAACCTGGGTGCCAACTTTCAGGGATCTATGCACATGGACACCCAGATCCCTCTGTTCATCCACACTACCAAGTATCTTACCATTAGGCCAGTACTCTGTATTCCTATTACTCCTTCCAAAGTGAATCACCTCACACTTTTCCGCATTAAACTCCATTTGCCACCTCTCAGCCCAGCTCTGCAGCTTATCTATGTCCCTCTGTAACCTGCCACTTCCCTCCGCACTGTCTACAACTCCACCGACTTTAGTGTCATCTGCAAATTTACTAATCCATCCTTCCACGCCCTCATCCAAGTCATTAATAAAAATGACAAACAGCAGTGGCCCCAAAACAGATCCTTGCGGTACACCACTAGTAACTGAACTCCAGGATGAATATTTCCCATCAACCACCACCCTCTGTTTTCTTACAGCTAGCCAATTCCTGATCCAAACCACTAAATCACCCTCAATCCCATGTGTCCGTATTTTCTGCAAAAGCTTACCATGGGGAACCTTATCAAACGCTTTGCTGAAATCCATATACACCACATCAACCGCTTTACCCTCATCCACCTCTTTGGTCACCTTCTCAAAGAACTCAATAAGGTTTGTGAGACACGACCTACCCTTCACAAAACCGTGTTGACTATCCCTAATCAAATTATTCCTTTCTCGGTGATTATAAATCCTATCTCTTATAATCCTTTCCAATACTTTGCCCACAACAGAAGTAAGGCTCACCGGTCTATAATTACCAGGGTTGTCTCTACTCCCCTTCTTGAACAAGGGGACAACATTTGCTATCCTCCAGTCTTCTGGCACTGTTCCTCTAGACAATGACGACACAAACATCAAAGCCAAAGGCTCTGCAATCTCCTCTCTAGCCTCCCAGAGAATCCTAGGATAAATCCCATCCGGCCCAGGGGACTTATCTATTTTTACCCATTACAGAATTGCTAACACCTCCTCCTTATGAACCTCAATCCCATCCAGTCCAACAGCCTGCATCTCAGTACTCCCCTCAACAACACTGTCCCTCTCCAGTGTGAATACCGACGAAGAATATTCATTTAGTGCCTCTCCTATCTCTTCAGACTCCACGCACAACTTCCCATTCCTGTCCTTGACTGGCCCTAATCTTACCCTAGTCATTCTTTTACTCCTGACATACCTATAGAAAGCTTTAGGGTTTTCCTTGATCCTACCTGCCAAAGACTTCTCATGTCCCCTCCTGGCTCTTCTTAACTCTTTCTTTAGGTCCTTCCTAGCTAACTTGTAACTCTCAAGCGCCCTAACTGAGCCTTCACGTCTCATCTTAACATAAGTCTCCTTCCTCTTCACAAGAGATTCAACCTCCTTAGTAAACCACAGTTCCCTCACATGTCTGCTTCCTCCCTGCCTGACAGGTACATATTTATCAAGGACGCGTAGTAGCTGTTTCTTGAACAAGTTCCACATTACAATTGTGCCCATCCCCTGCAGTTTCCTTCCCCAACCTATGCCAGCTAAATCTCGCCTAATTGCATCATAATTTCCTTTCCCCCAGCTATAACTCTTGCCCTTTGGTATATACCTATCCTTTTCCATTGCTAAAGTAAACGTAATCGAATTGTGGTCACTGTCACCAAAGTGCTCACCTACCTCCAAATCTAACACCTGGCCTGGTTCATTACCCAGTACCAAATCCAATGTGGCCTCGCCTCTTGTTGGTCTATCTACATACTGCGTCAGGAAGCCTTCCTGCACACATTGGACAAAAACCGACCCCTCCAAAGTACTCGAACTATAGCTTTTCCAGTCAATATTTGTAACGTTAAAGTCCCCCAGTACAACTACCCTGTTACTTTCGCTCCTATCCAGAATAATCTTTGCAATCTTTTCCTCTACATCTCTGGAACTTTTCGGAGGTCTATAAAAAACTCCCAACAGGGTGACCTCTCCTTTCCTGTTTCTAACCTCAGCCCAAACTACCTCAGTAGACGAGTCCTCATCAAATGTCCTTTCTGCCACCGTAATAATGTCCTTGACTAAAAATGCCACACCTCCCCCTCTTTTACCACCTTCGCTGCACTTACTGAAACATCTAAACCCCGGAACCTGCAACGACCATTCCTGTCCCTGCTCCATCCATGTCTCCGAGATGGCCACAACATCGAAATCCCAGGTACCAACCCATGCTGCAAGTTCACCCACCTTATTCCGGATGCTCCTGGCGTTGAAGTATACACACTTCAAACCGCCTTCCTGCCTGCCAGTACACTCCTGCGACTCTGAAACCTCATCCATGACCTCACTACTCTCAACCTCCTGTACACCGGAGCTACAATTCAGGTACCCACCCCCCTGCTGAATTAGTTTAAACCCTCCCGAAGAGCATTAGCAAATGGCAATGGCAGGGAGGGGGGGGGGGGGCGGGGTGGGGATAGGCGCAGGGGGAGAAACATTCAGCCTCCTGGGAAGTCTGGTGCAGTTGGAAAAGCCAGTCTGGAAAACCTATAATGAGATTGTGGAGATTCTCATCTGAACCTTTGGTCATCTTCCAGGGTCAAGAAATAGAACCAACCAGAAGGTGAATCATTCACACGGTTCATAGCAACTTTGAAGAGGTTATCTGAACACTGTGAATTTGGGAATGTCTTGAATGACACCATTAGAGACAGACTAGTGTGGGGTTCAAGAAATGAAGCGATCTAAAAGCAATAATTAACAGAGAGCAACTTGAAAAAGTTGTTTTTATTTATTTTATGGGATGTGGGCATCGATAACGAGCCCAACATTTATTACCCGGTCCTAAACTGCCCTCCATTTCAGAGGACAATTCAGAGTCACCCACAATCCTGTGGGTCTGGAGTCACATGGAAGCCAGAGCGGGTAACGACACCAGTCTTTCCCTAAAGGAAATGAGCAAACCAGATCGGTTTATCAGGAAATCACAAATGGTTTCAAGGTCATCATTAGACTTTTCATTCCATATTTTATTGAATTCAAAATCTGTCAAGCTCGGATTCGAACCCGGATCACCCAGAACGTAACACTGAGTCTCTGGGTCACGAGTCCAATGATAATACCATGATGCCACTGCCTCTCTCAGTACTGACCCCCTGACAGTGCGGCACTCCCTCAGCACTGACCCACTGACAGTGCGGCACTCCCTCAGTACTGACCCTCTGACAGTGCGGCACTCCCTCAGTCCTGACCCTCTGACAGTGCGGCACTCCCTCAGTACTGACCCCCTGACAGTGCAGCACTCCCTCAGTACTGACCCTCTGACAGTGCGGCACTCCCTCAGTCCTGACCCTCTGACAGTGCAGCACTCCCTCAGTACTGACCCCCTGACAGTGCAGCACTCCCTCAGTACTGACCCTCTGACAGTGCTGCACTCCCTCAGTACTGACTCTGTGACAGTGCAGCACTCCCTCAGTACTGACTCTGTGACAGTGCAGCACTCCCTCAGTACTGACCCTCTGACAGTGCAGCACTCCCTCAGTACTGACCCTCCATCAGTGCAGCACTCCCTCAGTACTGACCCTCTGACAGTGCGGCACTCCCTCAGTACTGACCCTCCATCAGTGCGACACTCCCTCAGTACTGACCCTCTGACAGTGCGGCACTCCCTCAGTACTGACCCTCTGACAGTGCGGCACTCCCTCAGTACTGACCCTCTGACAGTGCGGCACTCCCTCAGTACTGACCCTCTGACAGTGCGGCACTCCCTCAGCACTGACCCTCTGACAGTGCGGCACTCCCTCAGTACTGACCCTCTGACAGTGCGGCACTCCCTCAGCACTGACCCTCTGACAGTGCGGCACTCCCTCAGTACTGACCCTCTGACAGTGCGGCACTCCCTCAGTACTGACCCTCTGACAGTGCGGCACTCCCTCAGTACTGACCCCCTGACAGTGCCGCACTCCCTCAGTACTGACCCCCTGACAGTGCCGCACTCCCTCAGTACTGACCCTCTGACAGTGCGGCACTCCCTCAGTACTGACCCTCTGACAGTGCGGCACTCCCTCAGTACTGACCCTCTGACAGTGCGGCACTCCCTCAGTACTGACCCTCTGACAGTGCGGCACTCCCTCAGTATTGACCCTCTGACAGTGCCGCACTCCCTCAGTACTGACCCTCTGACAGTGCGGCACTCCCTCAGTACTGACCCTCTGACAGTGCGGCACTCCCTCACTCCTGACCCTCTGACAGTGCGGCACTCCCTCAGTACTGACCCTCTGACAGTGCGGCACTCCCTCAGTACTGACCCTCTGACAGTGTGGCACTCCCTCAGTACTGACCCTCTGACAGTGCGGCACTCCCTCAGCACTGACCCTCTGACAGTGCGGCACTCCCTCAGCTTTTCCCTGGATTGTCAGTTTCTCTGCTCAGATTTGTGAACAGCGACTTGAACCTTTGACTTTGCCGGTTTGTCTCTATTTGTGTTTAGAATTAAATGTGTGGGTGGATAATACAGGGAATACAAAACACAGTAACATTGTCATCAGGGCCAGCGGCTAATCAGTTGTTGCCACAACAGGAATAAATATTTCTTTGAGTTCCTCTTCTCCTCACTGCAAGGTGATTGGAATATCCCAGAGGGAATAGTTTCCTGGGGGATTCTGATCCGGGAATAACGAGTCTGGAAAGGTTAATGTACAGTCGGGTTTACTGGATAGTGTCGTGGTTCCCCAGGACGACAATTTATTCACATCAATTAAAACAGAGAGTCTGAGCAGCGATCTTCCAAGCAATAGACTTTATTTCTCAGCACAAGAGATAAAGTCGGGAACGTCCGGAACACTCCAAAGAGCCCTTGGGCTTACAGTCTTTTATGTACATTTCAGCCTCATATTTCAAGATCCTCCTCTCCCTTTTACAGCCTGTCCTTGGTTGTTATCTTACCCTACAGCCCTATCTTTCTTTGGCCACCATTATTTTTAGTTGACCCTTTATCTGTTTTCTTTGCAATCGGTCGTTCACTGTTATATCTCTTCGTTTCTTAAACCATGGTGGTTATAACTCTTGCTCTTATCTGAACTTTTCTGTTTGTACAATAATCGTGGTTTTGTAGGCTAAGGCCGAAAGTGTTTAGAAGAAAAGACATCCCCTCTGCTAATTTATGGTCCACTAATGTGTTTAGAAGAAAAGACATTCTCTCTGCTGATTTATGGTCCACTATTAAGTTGAACCACCGAGCAGTCTTCCTTGTTTTCTTAAGTGACTATTGTCTGCTTTCCTTAATTAGTGATTGCTATATTACTTCTCTAGTTCCTCCACTTTGATCATATCGACTACACTTGATTATATTAGGTCACACGAAGTTACTTTAGGTTATATACCCATCTCACTACTCACCTAAATCTGCTATATCATTTTACTAAAACCTGTGAATCTGAAGTTCATACCTAGCTCATACAATATCTAATACAATTTCCCTTACAATAGTGAACAGCGAGTGAGATATTTCTAAGAGTCAGGATTAATGGGGTTAAAGTCTACAATCTCAACTTTAATCCACTGGCTCAAGTCTCTCCTGGGCCCTTGGTTTTCAGCTGGAGTATGAAGGGTTTTGTCAGAAATCCAGTGGACTCTGATATTCCAGAGGTAATATGTGCCTTTCCCAGTTGGAAATCCCAGCTACTGCTGAACATAAACTCCCTGAGATTGGGAAAATAGCATCTTCCAAACAGAGGAGGCTATTCAGCCCCATTTTTTCAAACTAAAGTCCTTTGAAACAGGGGAAAAGTTTCAGGGTCTTGGGTAAAAATGAGAGAAGTTGGATAATTGGATAGATTTTTCAAAGAGCCAGCATGGGCACAATGGGCCGAATGGTCTCCTGTGCTGTAAGATGGTATTAACAGCTGACAGAGGAATGAATGCTGGATATTAATATTGCTAAAAGCATCTGCTTCTTATCGGATTGATTGGAAGAATCTTTCTCATTTGCCCACTGCATTTTCTGCATAATAAAACTGAGTGGAGCTGATAATCAGTTCATTGTTTGGAAGTTGCTTTGGGACATCACAAGGTAATGGATGCTGCTATAGAAATGGAAGGCTTTGTTTGAAAGATGAGACCCAGAAACTCCAACATTCACCAGCTGTCACGACTCAATTGGATTCTCATAATTGGTGCTGGGATTCAGAAATAATTGGTTGTCAGACTTTTAGCCGAGCAAGTCACAGACTGTGTTTCTACAGAAGTAGTGATGATCCTCCCTTTAAGTCGACAGTTCCAGTGAGCCGCACAACACGTGTAGTGAAATCGCTGAGACAAGAGTTTCTGCTTAACCACATCCTCCTTCAAACTGACAGACAGCGAGTGAATTTAAAGGAAGTAAAATAGTGAGATAATAATGAGAGGAGAGGGGAGTGTGCAGCGGGACCGAGTCTCCTCCTGCACCAGTCACTGACGGTAAGCGCGCAGGTACAGCAGGCCGTAAAGAAGGAAAATGGTATGTTGGCCTTCATAGCGGAAGGATTCGAGCACAGGAGCAGCGATGTCTTGCTGCAATTGTGCAGGGTGTTGGTGAGGCCAGACCTGGAATATTCACCGGAATTCTACCGCACTAGCCCGTCACGGAATCAGAACTGGCCAAGGGCGGAAAATGGAAACGTCTGTTGATCTCGGGCGGGATTTTCCGGTTTCGGGTTGAGCGAGGTCATAAAATCCCACCCATTGTGGGCAGTTTTGGTCTCCTGATCTGAGGAAGGATATTCCTGCTCCAGAGGGAGTGCAGAGGTGGTTTACCAGGCTGATTCCTGGGATGGCAGGACTGTCATATGAGGAGAGATTCAGTCAATTAGGATTGTATTCACTGGAATTTAGAGTGAGAGGGGATCTCATAGAAACCAATGAAATCCTAACAGGACTGGACAGGATAGATACAGGAAGGATGTTCCTGATGGGGTGTCCAGAACCTGGGGTCACAGTCTGAGGATTCAAGGTAGACGGTTTAGGACGGAGATGAGGAGACATTTCTTCACCCAGAGAGTGGTGAATGTGTGGAATTCACTCCCACAGAAAGCAGCTGAGGCTAAAACATTGAATGTTTTGAAGGAGTGAGATGTCGCTCTGGGGGTGAAGCTTACGGGGTGAAGGCGAGATCAGGACATTCAGTTGGATGATTAGACGTGATGATAATGAATGGCGGAGCAGGTTCAAAGGGCCGAATACCTCCTCCTGCTCCTATTTTCTGTGTTTCTAGAACTCAGGTGAACACAAGGATGGCAGGCAGTGAAGGAGATGGACCTTGGCTCTGTTATTATCCAATTATTCCTGTGGGAAATCATTGAACCAATCCCGGGAAACAGAAATCTTCCATGGTACATGAGTCAGTTACCCATCAGATATCACACAGTGACAGACGTGACAATATCCAATCAGAATGAAGCGGGTGGTTGACTGGGATTGGTTGAGTTATTCTGGTGACCGTGGAGAGGTTACAGCCCAAACATTGCTGAAAACTT
Organism: Mustelus asterias; assembly: GCF_964213995.1. NCBI lineage: Eukaryota > Metazoa > Chordata > Chondrichthyes > Carcharhiniformes > Triakidae > Mustelus > Mustelus asterias. The sequence goes on from NC_135808.1 coordinate 138,021,281, forward strand.
TCAGTGACTTTTTACAACAGGAAATAGTGGAGAAATGTTGGAATTGGGGTGGGAGGTTTCTCGATGTAAATGGGAGGGAGAATATTAATGAGAATGAATCGAGTCACAGTGTCATAGAGGTTTACAGCATGGAAACAGGACCTTCAGCCCAACTTGTCCATGCCGCTCTTTTCTTTAAAACTGGTGAACTCATCCCTAGTGCCCACATTTGACCCATATCCCTCGATACGCATCGTACCCATGTAACCGTCTAAATGCTTTCTAAAAGATAAAATTGTACCCGCCTCTACTACCATCTCTGGCAGCTTGTTCCAGACACTCACCACCCTCTGTGTGAAAAAATTACCCCTCTGTATCCTTTTGTATCTCTTCCCTTAAACCTGTGCCCTCTAGTTTTAGACTCCCCTATCTTTGGGAAAAGATATTAACCATCTCGCTGATCTATGCCCCTCATTATTTTATAGACCTCTATAAGATCACCCCTCAGCCTTCTACACTCCAGAGAAAAATGTCCCAGTCTATCCAGCCTCTCCTTATAACTCAAACAATCAAGTCCCGGTAGCATTCTAGTAAATCTTTCCTGCACTCTTTCTAGTTTAATCATATCCTTTCTGTAATAGGGTGACCAGAACTGTACCCAGTATTCCAAGTGAATGGGTTGATGCTGAAGTTCGGGGGGTTCGTGAATCACACAGCTTCTATCTCGGGATTCTGAAGGGATTGCTTCAAATGAATATCTGTGATTCCAACGGACCTTTTCCAAAGATCCCGATACTCGAGCCAAATTCCAGAGGATTGGAAAAAGTAAATGTGACTCCTAACTTCAGAAAGGAACCAGGAATGAAGCACAGAATCACAGAGCCACAAGGTTTACTTCCCCCCCCCCGCCCCCAAACATCTCCCCCCCCCCTCCTTCCCACCCCCCCTCCCCCCCCTCCTTCCCACCCCCCCCCCCCCCCGCCCCCCCCCCCCCGCCCCCCCCCCCCCCCCCCCCGGGAAAGCGTTTGGAATCATTGAGACGAGTCTGATGGCACCGAGTTAATTCAAGCCAATGGGAGATCAGGACTCAGTTAGGAGTTGAATTTCTTTGAGAAGATGGCAGGTCGGGGTAAATCGGACTGTGATGGATGTCATTGACCCAGGAAACTTTCTGGGACTTTGGCCGTGTCACTTTAACAGTTGGCATGGTGATCACAGACAGCTCGACAAGCAGAATGATGGGAGGCTTTGTGAGGGATTCTCCGATCTCATCCACCCCGCCCCCGCTGCCAATGAGAACGGAGAATTTGGCGCTCAGCCAAATCTTCATTCACTGCAGTGGGACTGGAGAATCCCAGCCAAGGGTGAGGTGGGAGAATTCCGGCTATTGAGAGAGAATTGGAAGATAAATCCAGGGAGGATATTTTCAACTGAGTTTAGACCTGATTAAATCACATGGGACCCACCATTCAGCCCATCACTCTGGTACTGGCTATACAAGAGCAATCCAATTAACCCAAACTCACTGCTCAATCCCACTTAATTCCTAAACTATCTCCCCAATTCCCTTTTGAAAGTTATTGTTGAATCTGCTTCCGCCGCCCTTTCAGGCAGCACATTCCGGATCACAGGAACTCACTGTCTCACACTGCACCCAGTGTCTCTCTAAAGATTTTTAAAAAAAGTTTATTTATTCGTCACAAGGGTTACATTAACACTGCAATGAAGTTACTGTGAAATTCCCCGAATTGCTACATTCCAGCGCCTGTTCGAGTCAATGCATTTAACCATCACATCTTTCAGACTGTGGGAGGAAACCGGAGCACCCGGAGGAAACCCACGCAGACACGGGGAGAACATGCAAACTCCACAGAGACAGGAACCCAAGCCGGGAATCGAACCCGGGTCCCTGGCGCTGTGAAGCAGCTGTGCTAACCACTGTGCTACCGTGCCGCCCCAGTGTCGCACTGTACCCAGTATCTCTAACTCCAGTTCAGTGTCACACTGTATCCAGTGTCTCTCTCTCTCTCTCCAGTGCACAATGTCACACTGTATTCTGTCTCTCTCTCTCTCCAGTGCACAATGTCACACTGTATCCAGTGTCTCTCTCTCTCTCCAGTGCACAGTTTCACACTGTATCCAGTGTCTCTCTCTCCAGTGCACAGTGTCAACAATCCGAGGATATTGAAGTGGAATTGGATGTGAAAATGCTTTGAACTGTTGCCAGAGACGAATGAAATTGGGGATTAGAGTCAGTGAAATATTCTGCTTTCAACATGGAGATTAAGGAGAATTAACAGACTCCTTTAGTCTGGAAGATCTAACGAAACAATTACATTCTCTCTCTTACCAAGACCACGTCCCAGCATTTCCCCAATATCAGCCCCGGCCACTGAAAACCACAGCACTGCTTTTATTCGTGGCTGCACTGATTATTCTAACACAAGCCGGGCCCATCCCTCACTGACTCGCACCAAATCCCCCCCACCCCCATCGCCCCGAGGCCCACTCTCCCCCATCACCCCTTTGCCCACTCATCCCCATCGCCCCTTTGCCCACTCACCCCCATCGCCCCTTTGCCCACTCACCCCCATCGCCCCTTTGCCCACTCACCCCATCGCCCCTTTGCCCACTCACCCCCATCGCCCCTTTGCCCACTCACCCCCATCGCCCCTTTGCCCACTCACCCCCATCGCCCCTTTGCCCACTCACCCCCATCGCCCCTTTGCCCACTCACCCCCATCGCCCCTTTGCCCACTCACCCCATCGCCCCTTTGCCCACTCACCCCCATCGCCCCTTTGCCCACTCACCCCATCGCCCCTTTGCCCACTCACCCCCATCGCCCCTTTGCCCACTCACCCCCATCGCCCCTTTGCCCACTCATCCCCATTGCCCCTTTGCCCACTCACCCCCATCGCCCATTTTCTCACTCACCCCATTGTCCCTTTGCCCTCTCATTCCCATCGCCCCTTTGCCCCTTTGTAGCAAGCCTTCCCAAAGCTTAAACTCTGTCCCCGGGTAACAAAAGCCGACATTCCATGTTCCTTCCGAATCACTGACTGCACCTGCTGCGCACAAACGTTTCTGATTTCTGTACAGGGACCCCCAGACACCTCTTTTCCCCGGCACTATCCCCAGCTGCTCTCCCTCCCCCGGCACTCCCTCCCGCCGCGCTCCGTCCCTCGGCACTCCCTCCCGCCGCGCTCCCTCCTGTCGCGCTCCCTCCCCCGGCGCTCTCTCTCGCCATGCTCCCTGCCCCCCGTGCTCCCGCCTGCTGCGTTATATAATCTCTCTCCAATGAAATATTAAAACTGCCCTCTTGAACTGGCATTTGCTACCAAATAAACCTGTTGGACTTTAACCTGTTGTTGTTAAAACTCTTACTACTCTTGAACTGTGCCATTGGTCACCTGACCCAATATCTCACAACTCAGTGTCAAATCGCAGTGTTGCCGGGAAACACTTTGGGATGTATCATTACATTAAAGGTGCTGCGTAAATGCAAAGTAGTTGTTGTAACTGAGAATAAATAATGGCCGGAATTCTCCGATCTCATTCGCCCTGCCAACACTGTCAGCGAGAACGGAGAATTTGACACTCAGCCAAAACTCCAATCACTGCAGCGGGACTGGAGAATCCCAGCCGCGGGCGGGGTTGGAGAATCCCAGCCTAGTGGAAATACCGGGGGTATTTACTGGAGTCAATGGGAATCAGGGGAAACTCTCCGCTGGTTGGAGTCATTCCCGGCACAAAGGAAGATGGTTGTTGTGATTGGAGGTCCATTATCTCAGCTCCAGGACATCACTGCAGGAGTTTTTTAAGTTTATTTCATTAGTGTCACAAGGAGGCTTACATTCACACCACAATGAAGTTACTGTGAAAATCCCCGAGGAGTTCAAAGAACAAAGAGAACAAAGAACAGTACAGCACAGGAACATGCCCTTCGGCCCTCCAAGCCCGTGCCGATCATGATGCCTAAACTAAAACCATCTGCACTTACGGAGTCCGTATCCTTCCATTCCCATCCTATTCATGTATTCGTCTAGTTGCCCCTTAAATGCCGCTATCGTACCCGCTCCCACCACCTCCCCGGGCAGCACGTTCCAGACATTCACCACCCTCTGTGTAAAAAACATGCCTCGCACATCTCCTCTAAACTTTTCCCCACGCACCTTAAACCTATGTCCCCGAGTACTTGACTTTTCTACCTTAGGAAAAAACCTCTGACTATCCACTCTGTCCATGCCTCTAAATCCTGTAAACCTCTCCCAGGTTCCTCAGGGTGGTGTCCGAGGCCCAACAATCTTCAGCTGCTTCATCAACGACCTTCCCTCTGTCGTAAGGTCAGAAATGGGGATGTTCGACAATGACTGCGCAATGTTTGATTTGATTTATTATTGTCACATGTATTAGTATACAGTGAAAAGTATTATTTCCTGCGTGCTATACAGACAAAGCATACCGTTCATAGAGAAGGAAAGGAGAGAGTGCAGAATGTAGTGTTACAGTCATAGCTAGGGTGTAGAGAAAGATCAACTTAATGCAAGGTAAGTCCATTCAAAGGTCTGACGGCAGCAGGGAAGAAGCTGTTCTTGAGTCGGTTGGTACGTGACCTCAGACTTTTGTATCTTTTTCCGGATGGAAGAAGGTGGAAGAGAGAATGTCCGGGGCGCGTGGGGTCCTTGATTATGCTGGCTGCTTTGCCGAGGCAGTGGAAAATATAGACAGAGTCAATGGATGGGAGGCTGGTTTGTGTGATGGATTGGACTTCGTTCATAACCATTTATAGTTTCTTGTGGTCTTGGGCAGAGCAGGAGCCATGCCAAGCTGTGATACAACCGGAAAGAATGCTTTCTATGGTGCATCTGTAGCAGTTGGTGAGAGTCGTAGCTGACATGCCAAATTTCCTTAGTCTTCTGAGGAAGTAGAGGTGTTGGTGGGGCTTTCTTAACTATAGTGTCAGCATGGGGGGACCAGGACAGGTTGTTGGTGATCGGGACACCTACAAACTTGAAGCTCTTGACCCTTTCTACTTCGTCCCTGTTGATGTAGGCAGGAAGATGGTTGTGGTGATTGGAGGTCCATTATCTCAGCTCCAGGTCCCCCCATGTCAACACTATAGCTAAGAAAGCCCACCAACACCTCTACTTTCTCAGAAGACTAAGGAAATTTGGCATGTCAGCCACGACTCTCACCAACTTCTACAGATGCACCATAGAAAGCATTCTTTCCGGTTGTACCACAGCTTGGTATGGCTCCTGCTCTGCCCAAGACCGCAAGAAACTATAAATGGTCATGAACGAAGCCCAGTCCATCACGCAAACCAGCCTCCCATCCATTGACTCTGTCTACCCTTCCCGCTGCCTCGGCAAAGCAGCCAGCATAATTAAGGATGGAGACAGGGGCATGTTCTCCTCTACGCTTTCTGAAGTCGATGACAATTTCCTTCGTTTTGTTGACTTTGAGGGAGAGATTATTGTCACCGCACCAGTTCACCAGATTCTCTGTCTCATTCCTGTAATCTCTCGAGAGCCGAGTAGTTTCCGAAACTAAACGCTGTTCCTGTGGCTCTGACGTCACAGGCTGGTTAGACTGGGGAAGGAGAGCAAAGCTCCTTCTCTAATGGAGATGAGTGACGCTGATGGGTTTCTATAAGAACCTGGTATAGTTTCCTGGTCATCAGAACTGAGACTGGCTTCTTATTTCAGAGCGATTCAACTCATTGAATTTAAATTCCTCAGCTGCTGTTGTGGGATTTGAACTCATATCTCGGGATGATTAGTCTGCTCTCTGGATTACCATTCCAGTAACATCACCATTATGTTACTGTTCCTGACATCTCATTTCCATTTACATTTCATCCCATTTACAGTTTAAATAAAATCCATTGAAATGTGAAGTGGATTAAATTTATCCCATTTCATTTTGACTCAAACATTCATTTAATGAATTAATCTGATTGAGGTTTTGCTGTTTTTGTGAAGTGCTGGGAGGGAGAATTACTCTTTCCTGCAATCTCCCTTATTAAACTGCATTAGTGACTGGCTGACTGTCTCATCCCATTTGCCGGGGGAGGGAGTGGAAGCAGATACGATAGTAAGTTTTAAGGGGCGTCTGGACAAATACACGAATGAGATGGGAACAGAGGGATATGGTCCCCGGAAGGGTAGAGGGTTTTAGTTCAGTCGGGCAGCATGGTCGGTGCAGGCTTGGAGGGCCGAAGGGCCTGTTCCTGTGCTGTAATTTTCTTTGCTCTTTGTTCTTATTTGTGAGTGTGTGTGTGTGTGTGTGAGCATAGTGAGTGTGTGTGCGTGAGCATAGTGAGTGTGAGCATAGTGAGTGTGAGCATAGTGAGTGTGAGGGTAAATGATTCATTTTGGTAGGACTAATTTAAATGTGGATTACAGGGTCAAAGGTAGGGTTGTGAAGACTGTGGAGGAACAGAGAGATCTTGGGGTCCATATCCACAGACCTCTAAAGGTTGCCACTCAAGTGGATAGAGCTGTGAAGAAGGCCTATAGTGTGTTAGCTTTTATTAACAGGGGGTTGGAGTTTAAGAGCTGTGGGGTTATGCTGCAACTGTACAGGACCTTGGTGAGACCACATTTGGAATATTGTGTGCAGTTCTGGTCACCTCACTATAAGAAGGATGTGGAAGCGCTGGAAAGAGTGCAGAGGAGATTTACCAGGATGCTGCCTGGTTTGGAGGGTAGGTCTTATGAGGAAAGGTTGAGGGAGCTAGGGCTGTTCTCTCTGGAGCGGAGGAGGCTGAGGGGAGACTTAATAGAGGTTTATAAAATGATGAAGGGGATAGATAGAGTGAACGTTCCAAGACTATTTCCTCGGGTGGATGGAGCTATTACAAGGGGGCATAACTATAGGGTTCATGGTGGGAGATACAGGAAGGATATCAGAGGTAGGTTCTTTACGCAGAGAGTGGTTGGGGTGTGGAATGGACTGCCTGCAGTGATAGTGGAGTCAGACACTTTAGGAACATTTAAGCGGAGCACACCAGGATGATAGGGAGTGGGATAGCTTGATCTTGGTTTCAGATAAAGCTTGGCACAACATCGTGGGCCGAAGGGCCTGTTCTGTGCTGTACTGTTCTATGTTCTATGTTCTAAGTTCTATGTTCAATGAGTGTGTGTGTGTGAGCGTAAGTGTGAATGTGTGAATGAGTGAGTGATTGAGTGACTGAGTGGGTCAGTGAGAGAGTGAGTGAGTGAGTGAATGAGTGAGTGAGTGAGTGGGTGAGTGAGTGATTGAGTGAGTGAATGAGTGGGTCAGTGAGTGAGGGAGTGAGTGAGTGAGTGAGTGGGTGAGTGAGTGAGTGAGTGGGTCAGTGAGTGTTTGAGTGAGTGATTGAGTGATTGAGTGAGTGAATGAGTGGGTCAGTGAGTGAGTGAGTGAGTGAGTGAGTGAGTGGGTCAGTGAGTGAGTGAGTGAGTGGGTCAGTGAGTAATTGAGTGAGTGAGTGACTGAGTGAGTGAGTGAGTGTCTGAGTGAGGACTGAGTGAGTGACTGAGTGAGTGACTGAGTGAGTGACTGAGTGGGTGACTGAGTGGGTGACTGAGTGGGTGACTGAGTGGGTGACTGAGTGGGTGACTGACTGAGTGGGTGACTGAGTGAGTGAGTGAGTGAGTGAGTGAGTGAGTGAGTGAGTGAGTGAGCGAGTGAGTGGGTCAGTGAGTGATTAAGATCAACAAGATGTCCCAACTCCTGTATTCAATGCTCTGACCAATGAAACCAAGCATGCCGAATGCCTTCTTCACCACTCTGTCCACCTGTGACTCCACTTTCAAGGAGCTATGAACATGTACCCCTAGATCTCTTTGTTCTGTAACTCTCCCCAACGCCCTGCCATTAACTGGGTAAGTCCTGCCCTGGTTCAATCTACCAAAATGCGTCACCTCGCATTTATCTAAATTAAACTCCATCTGCCATTCGTCAGCCCATTGGCCCAATTGATCAAGATCCCGTTGCAACTGGAGGTAACTTCCTTCACTGTCCACTATGTCACCAATCTTGGTGTCATCTGCAAACTTACTAACCATGCCCCCTATATTCTCATCCAAATCATTCATACAAATGACAGTGGGCCCAGCACCGATCCCTGAGGCACACCGCTGGTCACAGGCCTCCAGTTTGAAACACAACTCTCTACAACCACCCTCTGTCTTTTGTCAAGAAGCCAATTTTGTATCCATTTAGATACCTCACCCTGAATCCCGTGAGATTTAACCTTATGCAACAACCTACCACGTGGTACCTTGTCAAAGGCCTTGCTAAAGTCCATGTAGACAACATCAACTGCACTGCCCTCATCTACCTTCTCTGGTGGGATTTGAACTCCTGTTCTCTGGATTACTGCTGTTGCAACATAACCTCTCCAGCACCGTAGCCGGTTCATGATATCACCACAGCATCTGTGCAGGAATTGATTTATTTGCAGCAATGTTACAGTCACAGTCTGAATACATTCTCACCCTGAAGACTTTCCGGCTCACTCACCCACTCATATTGAATACAGACTCAGAGAACAGAAGCTTAGGAGACGGAACAGATTGGGAAATGAGAGAGCAAGTAAATGTGTAAAAAAAACAGCTACATATTCAAACATGCAAATGATCAGAAAAAGGCCGATAAATTCCTGCAGGATTTTCAGGCACTGACTGATTAAATGGCAGCAAGAAGCCAATATTTATCTCTTAACCAAGATGAACTGGGCACAGATTAGCTGGCCCATGGGATCTTGCTGTGCACAAAGTGGCTGATCTGTCTCCTACATGACTAATTACTGACTGGCTGGGAAGTGTTAGAGACCACCCTGAGCTGGGGATGCTGACACGACAACATTTAATCTGCTCTGACTGGATCCACTCAATGTTTCAGACACAGCTCCAACAGTGGAATATGGAACTGCTCACAGACTGTGATTGTTTCTAAAACAGTTCATTAATTGACTGAGAGAATAATTCCCTCTGATAAACTACATGTTCTGCAATAAATTATACATTTTTAATTATTGGTAAAACATATGGCTGATTACTAAATCAGGAGTATTCCCCAAGCAATGATGTAGGAACCAGTTATGCTGCCGAGATAATGAACAGAATGAGCAGATAATTCATACCCCCACACAGAGCGGAATTTACAACAATACCATTGCAGGACACTTTGTAACAGACTGAGATCAGAGCAGATTCTCACACAAGGTGACATGAGAATAACATGAATTGGGGCCAATCTGGTGCTACTTGTGCTCAGTCAGCACCTTGTGAAATGAAACATCTCCAAACAGCTCAATCGAGAATAAACATTACAAACAACAGTCAGATACACAACAGCAAACACTCCCCACTGGAGATATCGGCCAGTCAGATACACAACAGCAAACACTCCCCACTGGAGATATCGGCCAGTCAGATACACAACAGCAAACACTCCCCACTGGAGATATCGGCCAGTCAGATACACAACAGCAAACACTCCCCACTGGAGATATCGGCCAGTCAGATACACAACAGCAAACACTCCCCACTGGAGATATCGGCCAGTCAGATACACAATTGGACACATTCCCCACTGATTTGATTTATTATTGTCACATGTATTAACATACAGTGAAAAGTATTGTTTCTTGTGCGCTGTACAGACAAAGCATACCATTCATAAAGAAGGAAACGAGAGAATGCAGAATGTAGTGTTCCAGTCATAGCTAGGGTACAGAGAAAGATCAACTTAATGCAAGGTCGGTCCATTCAAAAGTCTGAAGGCAGCAGGGAAGAAGCTGTTCTTGAGTCGGTTGATACGTGACCTCAGACTTTTGTATGTTTTTCTCGAAGGAAGAAGGTGGAAGAGAGAATGACGGCGGTGCGTGGGGTCCTTAATTATGCTGGCTGCTTTGCTGAGGCAGCGGGTAGTGTCGACAGAGTCAATGGATGGGAGGCTGGTTTGCGTGATGGAGATATTGGAGAGTCAGATACACAATGGAACACATTCCCCACTGGAGATATTGGACCACAAGACCATAAAACACAGGAGCAGAATGAGGCCACTCGGCCCATCGAGTCTGCTCTACCATTCAATCATGGCTGATATTTTTCTCATCCCCATTCTCCTGCCTTTTCCCCATAACCCCTGATCCCCTTATTAATCAAGAACCTATCTATCTCTGTCCTAAAGACACTCAATGACCCGGCCTCCACAGCCTTCTGCAGCAAAGAGTTCCACAGATTCACCACTCTCTGGCTGAAGAAATTCCTCCTTATCCCTGTTTTAAAAGCTCGTCCCTTTAGCCTGAGGTTGTGCCTTGGTTCTAGTTTTTCCTACTAGTGGAAACATCCTCTCCACATCCACTCTATCCAGGCCTCGCAGTATCCTGTAAGTTTCAATAAGATCCCCCCTCATCCTAAACTCCAATGAGTACAGACCCAGAGTCCTCAACTGTTCCTCATACCACAAGCTCTTCATTCCAGGGATTATTCTTGTGAACCTCCTCTGGACCCTTTCCAAGGCCAGCACATCATTCCTTAGATACGGGGCCCAAAACTGTTCACAATGCTCCAAATGAGGTCTGACCAGAGCCTAATCCAGCCTCAGACGTACATCCCTGCTCTGGTATCTTGACTGCTCTTGGACAGTCAGATACATAATTGGACACATTCCCCACTAATTTGATTTATTATTGTCACAAGTATTGTTTCTTACGCGCTATACAGACAAAGCATACCGTTCATAGTGTAGCAAGCGAGTGAGTGCAGAATGTAGTGTTACAGTCATTGCTAGGGTGTAGGGAAAGATCAACTTAATGTGAGGTAGGTCCATTCAAAAGTCTGACAGCAAAGAACAAAGAAAATTACAGCACAGGAACAGGCCCTTCGGCCCTCCAAGCCTGCACTGACCATGCTGCCCGACTTAACTAAAACCCCCTACCCTTCCGGGGACCATATCCCTCTATTCCCATCCCATTCATGTATTTGTCAAGATGCCCTTTAAAAGTCACTACTGTATCCGCTTCCACTCCCTCCCCCGGCAACGAGTTCCAGGCACCCACAATTCTCTGTGTAAAAAATCTGCCTCGTATATCTCCTTTAAACCTTGCCCCTCGCACCTTAAACCTGTGCCCCCTAGTAATTGACTCTTCCACCCTGGGAAAAAGCTTCTGACTATCCACTCTGTCCATGCCTCTCATAATCTTATAGACTTCTATCAGGTCTCCCCTCAACCTCCGTCGCTCCAATGAGAACTAACCAAGTTTCTCCAACCTCTCCTCATAGCTAATGCCCTCCATACCAGGCAACATCCTGGTAAATGTTTTCTGTACCCTTTCCAAAGCCTCCACATCCTTCTGGTAATGTGGCGACCAGAATTGAACACTATATTCCAAGTGCGGCCTAACTAAGGCTCTATAAAGCTGCAACATGACTTGCCAATTTTTAAACTCAATACCCTGGCCGATGAAGGCAAGCATGCCGTATGCCTTCTTGACTGCCTTCTCCACCTGCATTGCCACTTTCAGTGACCTGTGTACCTGTACACCCAGATCCCTTTGCCTATCAATACTGTTAAGGGTTCTGCCATTTGCTGTATATTCCCGATCTGTGTTAGACCTTCCAAAATGCATTACCTCACATTTGTCTGGATTAAACTCCATCTGCCATCTCTTCGCCCAAGTCTCCAACTGATCCTGCTGTATCCTCTCTGATGGTCCTCATCGCTATCCGCAAATCCACCAATCTTTGTGTCGTCCACAAACTTACTAATCAATCCAGTTACATTTTCCTCCAAATCATTTACATATGTTACAAACAGCAAAGGTCCCAGCGCTGATCCCTGAGGAACACCACTTGTCACAGCCCTCCATTCTAAAACGCACCCTTCCACTGCTACTCTCTGTCTTCTTTGACCGAGCCAGTTTTGTATCCACCTTGCCAGCTCACCTCTGATCCCATGCGACTTCACCTTCTGCACCAGTCTGCCATGAGGGACCTTGTCAAAGGCCTTACTGAAGTCCATGGAGACAACATCCACTGCCCTACCCTCATCAATCATCTTTGTCACTTCCTCGAAAAACTCGATCAAGTTCGTGAGACATGACCTCCCCTTCACAAAACTCGAGCAGGAGGGAAGAAGCTGTTCTTGAGTCAGTTGGTACGTGACCTCAGACTTTTGTATCATTTTTCTGACAGAAGCAGATAGAAGAGAGAATGTCTGGGGTGCATGGGGTCCTTAATTATGCTGGCTGCTTTGCCGAGGCAGTGGGAAGTGTAGTCAGAGTCAATGGATGGGAGACTGGTTTGGTGATGGAGATATTGGACAGATACACAATGGGACACATTCCCCACTGGAGATATCGGCCAGTCAGATACACAATTGGACATGTTCCCCATTGGAGATATCGGCCAGTCAGATACACAATTGGACATGTTCCCCATTGGAGATATCGGCCAGTCAGATACACAATTGGACATGTTCTCTTCCAATACCTTTGCGGTGGACAGAAAGGATCGAGCATGTGGACATAAAGAAAGAGGATGTGTTGGAACTATTGAATGGCATCAAGGTTGGTAAGTCGCCGGGACCGGATGGGATGTACCCCAGGTTACTGTGGGAGGCGAGGGAGGAGATTGCGGAGCCATTGGCGATGATCTTTGCATCGTCGATGGAGATGGGAGAGGTTCCGGAGGATTGGAGGATTGCAGATGTGGTCCCTATATTCAAGAAAGGGAACAGGGACAGCCCGGAAAATTACCGACCGGTGAGTCTAACCTCAGTGGTTGGTAAGTTGATGGAGAGGATCCTGAGAGACAGGATTTATGATCATCTAGAGAAGTTTAGTATGATCAAAAGTAGTCAGCACGGCTTTGTCAAGGGCAGGTCGTGCCTTACGAGCCTGGTTGAGTTCTTTGAAAATGTGACCAAACACATTGACGAAGGAAGAGCGGTGGATGTGGTCTATATGGACTTCAGCAAGGCGTTCGATAAGGTCCCCCATGCAAGATTTCTTGAGAAAGTGAGAGGGCATGGGATCCAAGGGGCTGTTGCCTTGTGGATCCAGAACTGGCTTGCCTGCAGAAGGCAGAGAGTGGCTGTGGAGGGGTCTTTCTCTGCATGGAGGTCAGTGACCAGTGGAGTGCCCCAGGGATCTGTCCTGGGACCCTTGCTGTTTGTCATTTTCATAAATGACCTGGATGAGAAAGTGGAGGGATGGGTTGGTAAGTTTGCTGACGACACCAAGGTAGGTGGTGTTGTGGATAGTTTGGAGGGATGTCAGAAGTTGCAGCGAGACATAGATAGAATGCAAGACTGGGCGGAGAAGTGGCAGATGGACTTCAACCCGGATAAGTGTGTGGTGATCCATTTTGGCAGATCCAATGGGATGAAGCAGCAGTATAATATGAAGGGTACCATTCTTAGCAGTGTAGAGGATCAGAAGGACCTTGGGGTCCGGGTCCATAGGACTCTTAAATCGGCCTCGCAGGTGGAGGATGCGGTCAAGAAGGCGTACGGCGTACTGGCCTTCATTAATCGAGGGATTGAGTTTAGGAGTCGGGAGATAATGCTGCAGCTTTATAGGACCCTGGTTAGACCCCACTTGGAGTACTGCGCGCAGTTCTGGTCACCTCATTACAGGAAAGATGTTGAAGCCATTGAAAGGGTGCAGAGGAGATTTACAAGGATGTTGCCTGGATTGGGGGGCATGCCTTATGAGGATAGGTTGAGGGAGCTTGGTCTCTTCTCCCTGGAGAGACGAAGGATGAGAGGTGACCTGATAGAGGTTTACAAGATGTTGAGAGGTCTGGATAGGGTAGACTCTCAGAGGCTATTTCCAAGGGCTGAAATGGTTGCTACGAGAGGACACAGGTTTAAGGTGCTGGGGGGTAGGTACAGAGGAGATGTCAGGGGTAAGTTTTTCACTCAGAGGGTGGTGGGTGAGTGGAATCGGCTGACGTCGGTGGTGGTGGAGGCAAACTCGTTGGGGTCTTTTAAGAGACTTCTGGATGAGTACATGGGATTTAATGGGATTGAGGGCTATAGATAGGCCTAGAGGTGGGGATGTGATCGGCGCAACTTGTGGGCCGAAGGGCCTGTTTGTGCTGTGGCTTTCTATGTTCTATGTTCTATGTTCTAATACTGGATCCTCCTGCGATTGAAACACTTTTACTTTTGCAATTTAAAAAAATTGGCAATTTTGAACATCAGAATTACATATCTCCTTAACCTTCTCTGCTCTCATAGAACATAGAACATTGCAGCGCAGTACAGGCCCTTCAGCCCTCGATGTTGCGCCGACCAGTGAAATCAATCGAAAGCCCATCTAACCTACACTATTCCAATATCATCCATATGTTTATCCAATGACCATTTAAATGCCCTTAATTTTGGCGAGTCCACTACTGCTGCAGGCAGGGCATTCTACTCTCTGAGTGAAGAACCTACATCTGATATCTGTCCTATATCTATCACCCCTCAATTTAAAGCTATGTCCCAGGGGTACAATCCCAGCTTCTCCAGTCTCTCCACAATCATTGAAGTCCCTCATCCCTGGGAACATTCTCGTAAATCCCTCACTCTCTCTCCAAGGCCCTGACATCCTTCCTAAAGTGTGGAACTCAGAATTGGACTCAATCCTCCAGCTGAGGTCTAACCAGTGATTTATAAACATTGACCACTGTATCCTAGGTCTTGCATTCACTGTGTCTGTTATTAACTCCAGTGTCGGAGCTTGAAGGGAATTCACTTTGTTAAAACCATTCAGTGCTTGTCCATTCACACAAGAGTGGCTGATTCAGAAAGGACTATACTCACCAGCGTGCAGTACATCTCCGGGGGCTCTCCACACGTACTGTTGGGGGGATCCAACCTGATCTTGAGGAACCTGGTGAGGAGAGCAGCCTCAGGCTGACAGGCCATGTAATCCCAACTGACCCCCTGATCCCGGTGAACCTGAGTCTTACACAGGTCATAGTGTCCCCAGGATGGGAAATGCTGGGCAGTGAGAGACAAGCTCACCCAAAGGGCCTGAAGAGGCAACAAACTCAACACGCTCATCACTTTGATTGGATCCTACTCAGAGTGGGAAGATCTCAGTCTGTCTGGAGGTGATTCAGGGGTCTCCACTCTGACTGGATTCTCACTCAGAGAGAAAGGAACTCAGTGTGTGCTGGTGTTCAGGGTTGATATTCCAGTTGCTTTTCCCAGTGTTGGTGAGGGCGCTCCAGGTAATGGGAATTCCAGCTGTTTTTCCCAGAGTTGGTGGGGATGTTCCAGATGTTAGTATTCCAGCTGTTTTCAGAGTGTTGGTGGGGATATTCCAGGTTTTTGGAATTCCAGCTGTTTTTCAAGTGTTGGTGGGGATATTCTGGGTGTTGGGATTTCTAGCTGTTTTACCCCGTGTAGGTGGGATGTTCAATATGTTGGAATTCCAGCTGTTTTTCCCAGTGTTTGCTGCAGCAGACAGATGTTCTGATTGGCTAATCAGTCAGTATTGGGAGCCAATGTGATGCCAATCACCTGACAGAGTTGGTTTTCCATCGATTTCCTTTTCCTTCTGGGATCAGCTCCCTGTCAGGAGAGAAATGAAATCAGTGATTTTGGAATAGTTGCTGCTCCTGACCTTTGACCTTGACCCTGAGTCTCCTCCTCCAATCAGCTGCAACGTGAGAGGGAAAGAAAGACCAATCGGGAAACTCAAGCAGCCAATGGGAGGTCAATAAATGAGACACGGAAAGATCCCAAATGAGAGAGAAGCTTTTCTCCGCCCTCCATCATCTGAATCCAAACTCAGCAGCATCTCAAACTGAAAAAAACAACAAATTATTCCCATTTTTATACAAATTTCTGACTCTGCTAAACAAAAATTCAGAGTTCGGTGACCCATCCCACAATCTGTTTTACAACACAAGGTGATACTCTGCGTAGTGACTGATATACAGACTGATACAGAGATATTTATACACACATTTTGTATCATAAATACTACAGGATTCTATAAACTGCTACACAGCAAACAGAAATAGTCTCTGAAAGTCTCACATCCTCCCACGTAATTCTGTTCCCCATCAGAGCGAACGTCACAATCCGCACACACCTTCTGGAGATCAATGTGATTCTAATGCTCAAAACCCCCCAACATACACTCACCCTCTCCGATCCCCAACACACACTCACCCTCTCCAATCCCCAACACACACTCACCCTCTCCAATCCCCAACACACACTCACCCTCTCCAATCCCCAACACACACTCACCCTCTCCAATCCCCAACACTCACTCACCCTCTCCAATCCCCAACACACACTCACCCTCTCCAATCCCCAACACACACTCACCCTCTCCAATCCCCAACACACACTCACCCTCTCCAATCCCCAACACACACTCACCCTCTCCAATCCCCAACACACACTCACCCTCTCCAATCCCCAACACACACTCACCCTCTCCAATCCCCAACACACACTCACCCTCTCCAATCCCCAACACACACTCACCCTCTCCAATCCCCCCGAAACACACTCACCCTCTCCGATCCCCAACACACACTCACCCTCTCCAATCCCCCCAACACACACTCACCCTCTCCAATCCCCAACACACACTCACCCTCTCCAATCCCCCCAACACACACTCACCCTCTCCAATCCCCCAACACACACTCACCCTCTCCAATCCCCCCAACACACACTCACCCTCTCCAATCCCCCAACACACACTCACCCTCTCCGATCCCCAACACACACTCACCCTCTCCAATCCCCAACACACACTCACCCTCTCCAATCCCCCCAACACACACTCAAACTCTCCAGTTCACCCAAAACACACTCGCCCTCTCCAATCCCCCCCAACACACACTCACACTCTCCAATCCCCAACACACACTCACCCTCTCCAATCCCCAACACACACTCACACTCTCCAATCCCCAACACACACTCACCCTCTCCAATCCCCCCGACACACACTCACCCTCTCCAATCCCCAACACACACTCACCCTCTCCAATCCCCAACACACACTCACCCTCTCCAATCCCCAACACTCACTCACCCTCTCCAATCCCCAACACACACTCACCCTCTCCAATCCCCAACACACACTCACCCTCTCCAATCCCCAACACACACTCACCCTCTCCAATCCCCAACACACACTCACCCTCTCCAATCCCCCCAACACACACTCACCCTCTCCAATCCCCCAACACACACTCACCCTCTCCAATCCCCCCAACACACACTCACCCTCTCCAATCCCCCAACACACACTCACCCTCTCCAATCCCCAACACACACTCACCCTCTCCAATCCCCAACACACACTCACCCTCTCCAATCCGCCCAACACACACTCAAACTCTCCAGTTCACCCAAAACACACTCGCCCTCTCCACTCCCCCCCAACACACACTCACACTCTCCAATCCCCAACACACACTCACCCTCTCCAATCCCCAACACACACTCACACTCTCCAATCCCCAACACACACTCACCCTCTCCAATCCCCCTAACACATACTAACCCTCACCAATCCCCCCAACACACACTCACCCTCTCCAATCCCCCTAACACACACTCACCCTCCCCAATCCCCAACACACACTCACCCTCTCCGATCCCCAACACACACTCACCCTCTCCAATCCCCAACACACACTCACCCTCTCCAATCCCCAACACACACTCACCCTCTCCAATCCCCCCAACACACACTCACCCTCTCCAATCCCCAACACACACTCACCCTCTCCAATCCCCCCAACACACACTCACCCTCTCCAATCCCCCCAACACACACTCACCCTCTCCAATCCCCAACACACACTCACCCTCTCCAATCCCCCCGAAACACACTCACCCTCTCCAATCCCCCCAACACACACTCACCCTCTCCAATCCCCCCGACACACACTCACCCTCTCCAATACCCAACACACACTCACCCTCTCCAATCCCCCCAACACACACTCACCCTCTCCAATCCCCAACACACACTCACCCTCTCCAATCCCCAACACACACTCACCCTCTCCAATCCCCCCAACACACACTCACCCTCTCCAATCCCCCCAACACACACTCACCCTCTCCAATCCCCCCAACACACACTCACCCTCTCCAATCCCCCCAACACACACTCACCCTCTCCAATCTCCAACACACACTCACCCTCTCCAATCCCCCAACACACACTCACCCTCTCCGATCCCCAACACATACTCACCCTCTCCAATCCCCAACACACACTCACCCTCTCCAATCCCCCTGCAACAAACACTCACCCTCTTGTTTAAATGTCCAAGAACATTGTGCATTTAGATAGCAGCCTAATGGGTAAAATGCAGCAAGGTGTCTCCCCACAGCATGGTCTGACACCAACTGACACTGAGCCAAGTGAGCAGAGAATTGCAGAGATGGTTTGAATTTAGTTGCTAAGAACGGTTTTAATGTGTCGGGAGTTTGAGAGATTGAGATAGTTTGAAAATCACTAGTTTTTATGTAGTTATCATTTTGTATTTTGATTTACTCTGTTCTTAACAATTTTCTGCTGGAATTGTCGATAGTCATTTCAATAAATCAAAGCCAGTATTACTGCAAACCAGGCTGATTAGTTAATTAGACAGCCTTAATTGTGAGATAATTAAAGAATAAGTAATTCATTTATAGATATGTTCGAAAGGATGGAAATCTAATTTGAAACACAAATGCTTTTAACTTTTATAATTATAAACATATTCTTAACAATTGATGATGAATACCGACCCTTATGGTGCTGTGGGAATAAGATTATTGTTTATTTCTCAGGCCACAGAATAAAGAGATAACATAAACGTTAGCTCTGACTCGGAGAGTCCAATAGGCCCTTGGCTAAGGAGCCTCAACTCCAAATGGCAGACAGCTATGTTGACCAATGATTGTTCGAGACCCAGCCTACCTCAAGGTCAGAGATTTTAGTTTGAGAAGAAGCATTTCCTGAAAGCTGAGACAACACGTGTAATTAGCTAAAAACCAATGGACTCATTCTGATTTCATTATTGACAACTTAGAGAACAATTCACCATTTTTCCAACAATTGGTTAATGTTCAATATTTGAAGGTGGAACAAACGGGATCTCGAGCAGCCATTGTGGGTGAGGGTGGATAGAAAGACAGAGAGAGATGTGAAGAGAAAGATGTGGGTCACCATGGAAGGGACAGATATATACACAGGAAGCTAAACCAGCAAAAGAGAGATGGAGAGAGTGTGAAACGTATGGAGACAGGCTGAGAGCTGTTTCCCATGATGTTTATGACTTGGTCTGATAAAACAAACAAAGAATAAAGAACAATACAGCACAGGAACAGGCCCTTCGGCCCTCCAAGCCTGTGCCGCTCATGTGCCCACGAGACCATTCTTTTGTATCCCTCTATTCCCAGTCTGTTCATGTGGTTATCTAGATAAGTCTTAAACGATCCCAGCGTGTCCGCCTCAATCACCTTGCTTGGGAGTGCATTCCAGGCCCCCACCACCCTCTGTGTAAAATACGTCCCCCTGACATCTGCGTTGAACCTTGCCCCCCTCACCTTGAACCCGTGACCCCTTGTGTTCATCACCTCCGACCTGGGAAAAAGCTTCCCACTGTTCACCCTATCTATGCCCTTATAAGGGTAGTGAGATGTCTGTTCAAAGTTAAGCTCTCTCCTCTTACTGTTAGTTACTGCTAATTACTGTTAATTAACACTGTGTCTTATCTTTATGACTTGTTACCTTTCACTTGATTTGATTTATGATTGTCACATGTATTAACATACAGTGAAAAGTGTTTCTTGCGCGCTATACAGACAAAGCATACTGTTCATAGAGAAGGAAACAAAAGAGTGCAGAATGTAGTGTTACAGACATAGCGAGGGTGTAGAGAAAGATCAACTTAATGCAAGGTCGGTCCATTCAAAATTCTGACAGCAGCAGGGAAGAAGCTGTTCTTGAGTCGGTTGGGACGTGACCTCAGGCTTTTATATCTTTTTCCCGAAGGAAAAAGGTGGAAGAGAGAATGTCCAGGGTGCGTGGGGTCCTTAATTATGCTGGGTGCATTCCAGACTGTTACCACCCTCTGGGTAAAAAGGTGGTAGTGGAAGGGTCTTTTTCCGGCTGGATGCCTGTGACGAGTGGTGTTCCGCAGGGCTCTGTATTGGGACCTCTGCTGTTTGTGATTTATATAAACGATCTGGAAGAAGGTGTAACTGGGGTGATCAGTAAGTTTGCGGACGACACAAAAAATGGCTGGACTTGCAGATGGTGAGGAACATTGTCAGAGGCTACAGAAGGATATAGATAGGCTGGAAATCTGGGCAAAGAAATGGCAGATGGAGTTCAATCCTGATAAATGCGAAGTGATGCATTTTGGTAGAACGTAGGGGGGAGCTATACGATAAATGGCAGAACCATAAAGGGTATAGATACGCAGAGGGACCTGGGTGTGCAAGTCCACAGATCCTTGAAGGTGATGTCATAGGTGGAGAAGGTAGTGAATAAGGCAAATGGCATGCTTGCCTTTATAGGACGGGGCATAGAGTATAAAAGTTGGGGTCTGATGTTGCAGTTGTATAGAACGTTGGTTCGGCCGCATTTGGAATACTGCGCCCAGTTCTGGTCGCCACACTACCAGAAGGACGTGGAGGCTTTGGAGAGAGTGCAGAGGAGGTTTACCAGGATGTTGCCTGGTATGGAAGGGCTTACTTATGAAGAGAGATTGGGTAAACTGGGGTTGTTCTCACTGGAAAGACGGAGGATGAGGGGTGACCTAATAGAGGTGTATAAAATTATGAAAGGCATAGATAGGGTGAACGGTGGGAAGCATTTTCCCAGGTCGGTGGTGACGTTCACGAGGGGTCATAGGTTCAAGGTGAGGCGGGGGGAGGTTTAACACGGATATCAGAAGGACGTATTTTACACAGAGGATGGTGGGGCCTGGAATGCGCTGCCGGGCAAGGCGGTGGAGGCGGACACACTGGGAACGTTTAAGACTTATCTAGATAGCCACATGAACGGAGTGGGAATGGAGGGATACAAAAGAATGGTCTAGTTGGGGCCAGGGAGCGGCACGGGCTTGGAGGGCCGAAGGGCCTGTTCCTGTGCTGTATTGTTCTTTGTTCTTGTTCTTTGTTTTTCTTCAAATCCCCCTAAACCTCCCACTCCTCACTTTTAACTTGTGTCCCTTCATAACTGACCCTTCAACGAAGGGGAATATCTGCTCCTTATCCACTCTGTCCATGTCTCTCATAATCTTGTACACCTCGATCAGGTCGCCCCTCAGTCTTCTCTGCTCCAATGAAAACAACCCAAGCCTATCCAACCTCTCTTCATAACTTAAACGCTCCATCCCAGGCAGCATCCTGGTGAATCTCCTCTGCACCCCCTCCAGTGCAATCACATCCTTCCGATAATGTGGCGACCAGAATGGCACACAGTATAACAGCTGTGGCCTCACCAAAGTTCTATCCAACTCCATCATGACCTCTCTGCTTTTGTAATCTAACCACATGGCAAGAAAGAATATTTTAAATGATGAATTCAGAATGTTTAACAAGAAAGGGTCGAGAGCTTCAGGTTTTTAGGTGTCCAGATCACCAACAATCTGTCCTGGTCCCCCCATGCCGACACTATAGTTAAGAAAGCCCCACCAACGCCTCTACTTTCTCAGAAGACCAAAGAAATTTGGCATGTCAGCTACGACTCTCACCAACTTTTACAGATGCACCATAGAAAGCATTCTTTCTGGTTGTATCACAGCTTGGTCTGGCTCCTGCCCTGCCCAAGACCACAACAAACTACAAAGTGTCGTGAATGAAGCCCAGTCCATCACGCAAACCAGCCCCCCATCCATTGACTCTGTCTACACTTCCCGCTGCCTCGGGGAAAAGCAGCCAGCATAATTAAGGACCCCACGCACCCCGGACATTCTCTCTTCCACCTTCTTCCATCGGGAAAAAGATACAAAAGTCTGAGGTCAAGGATCAACCGACTCAAGAACAGCTTCTTCCCTGCTGCTGTCAGACTTTTGAATGGACTTATCTCGCATTAAGTTGATCTTTCTCTACACCCTAGGACCTGGATAAGTATTTGGCACATCATAACATTCAGGGCGATGGCCAAGTGCTGGCGAGTGGGATTAGGTGGGCAGGTCAGGGCCTTTCATGCGTTGGTGTCGACTCGATGGGCTGAAGGGCCTCTTCTGCACTGTGGGATTCTGTGATTCTCTCGGACCTGGTGTGATTTGTGATTCGGGGGTTTATTGCAAACAAGGCAACCCCATGAATCTTATTTCAGATGAACAGAAACAGCCTATCAGGGAGCCTGCAGGAAGCCGCACTCACACCTTTCTTACCTCCAGAATCAACAATCCCAACAAATCCTGGCTTCCACATTCCACACTTTCCAAACTTGAGCAGATTGAAACTTTGTTGCCCAGTGGTGAATTGTCCCAAATCAGCTGCCCCCGGCCCCCCCCGCTGACTGACCCACACTGCCCCCCATTCCCCCCACCCCCTGTGTTCACTGACCCACACTGCCCCCCATTCCCCCCACCCCCTGTGTTCACTGACCCCCACTGCCCCCCATTCCCCCCACCCCCTGTGTTCACTGACCCACACTGCCCCCCATTCCCCCCACCCCCTGTGTTCACTGACCCACACTGCCTCCCATTCCCCCCACCCCCTGTGTTCACTGACCCACACTGCCTCCCATTCCCCCCACCCCCTGTGCTCACTGACCCACACTGCCCCCCATTCCCCCCACCCCCTGTGTTCACTGACCCACACTGCCTCCCATTCCTCCCACCCCCTGTGTTCACTGACCCACACTGCCTCACATTCCCCCCACCCCCTGTGTTCACTGACCCACACTGCCCCCCATTCCCCCCCACCCCCTGTGTTCACTGACCCACACTGCCCCCCATTCCCCCCACCCCCTGTGTTCACTGACCCACACTGCCCCCCATTCCCCCCACCCCCTGTGTTCACTGACCCACACTGCCCCCCATTCCCCCCACCCCCTGTGTTCACTGACCCACACTGCCCCCCATTCCCCCCACCCCCTGTGTTCACTGACCCACACTGCCTCCCATTCCCCCCACCCCCTGTGTTCACTGACCCACACTGCCCCCCATTCCCCCCACCCCCTGTGTTCACTGACCCACACTGCCCCCCATTCCCCCCACCCCCTGTGTTCACTGACCCACACTGCCTCCCATTCCCCCCACCCCCTGTGTTCACTGACCCACACTGCCCCCCATTCCCCCCACCCCCTGTGTTCACTGACCCACACTGCCTCACATTCCCCCCACCCCATGTGCTCACTGACCCACACTGCCCCCCATTCCTCCCCTGTGCTCACTGACCCACACTGCCCCCCATTCCCCCTCCCCTGTGCTCACTGACCCACACTGCCCCCCATTCCCCCCCTGTGCTCACTGACCCACACTGCCCCCCATTCCCCAACTCCTCGACATTAAAATCTCAAATTGTTTTCAAATCCCCTCCAGTTCCGACACTCCCTCCCTATCTCTGTAACCTCCTCCCGGCCCTACACCCCTCCCTATCCCTGTAACCTCCTCCAGACCCCTACACCCTCTCCCTATCTCTGTAACCTCCTCCAGCCCCTACACCCCTCCCTATCTCTGTAATCTCCTCCAGCCCCGACACCCCTCCCTATCTCTGTAACCTCCTCCAGCCCCTACACCCCTCCCTATCTCTGTAATCTCCTCCAGCCCCTACACCCCTCCCTATCTCTGTAATCTCCTCCAGCCCCGACACACCTCCCTATCCCTGTAACCTCCTCCAGCCCCTACACCCCTCCCTATCCCTGTAACCTCCTCCAGCCCCTACACCCCTCCCTATCTCTGTAATCTCCTCCAGCTCCTACACCCCTCCCTATCTCTGTAACCTCCTCCAGCCCCTACACCCCTCACTATCTCTGTAACCTCCTCCAGCCCCGACACACCTCCCTATCCCTGTAACCTCCTCCAGCCCCTACACCCCTCCCTATCCCTGTAACCTCCTCCAGCCCCTACACCCCTCCCTATCTCTGTAATCTCCTCCAGCCCCTACACCACTCCCTATCTCTGTAACCACATCCAGCCCCTACACCTCTCCCTATCTCTGTAACCTCCTCCAGCCCCTAAACCCCCTCCCTATCTCTGGAACCTCCTCCAGCCCCTACACCCCTCCCTATCTCTGTAACCTCCTCCAGCCCCTACACCCCTCCCTATCTCTGTCACCTCCTCCAGTCCCTACACCCCTCCCTATCTCTGTAACCTCCTCCAGCCACTACACCCGTCCCTATCTCTGTAACCCCCTCCAGCCCCTACACCCCCTCCCTTTCTCTGTAACCTCCTCCAGTCCCTACACCCCTCCCTATCTCTGTAACCTCCTCCAGCCCCTACACCCCCTTCCTATCTCTGTAACCTCCTCCAGCCCCTACACCCCTCCCTATCTATGTAACCTCCTCCAGTCCCTACACCCCTCCCTATCTCTGTAACCTCCTCCAGCCACTACACCCCTCCCTATCTCTGTAACCTCCTCCAGTCCCTACACCCCTCCCTATCTCTATAACCTCCTCCAGTCCCTACACCCCTCCCTATCTATGTAACCTCCTCCAGCCCCTACACCCCTCCCTATCTCTGTAACCTCCTCCAGCCCCTACACCCCTCCCTATCTCTTAACCTCCTCCAGCCCCTACACCCCCTCCCTATCTCTGTAACCTCCTCTAGCCCCTACATCCCTACCTATCTCTGCAACCTCCTCCAGCCCCTACACCCCTCCCTATCTCTGTAACCTCCTCCAATCCCTACACCCCCTCCCTTTCTCTGTAACCTCCTCCAGCCCCTACACCACCTCCCTTTCTCTGTAACCTCCTCCAGCCCCTACACTCCTCCCTATCTCTTAACCTCCTCCAGCCACTACACCCCTCCCTATCTCTGTAACCTCCTCCAGCCCCAACACCCCTCCCTATCCCTGTAACCTCCTCCAGCCCCTACACCCCTCCCTATCCCTGTAACCTCCTCCAGCCCCTACACCCCTCCCTATCTCTGTAATCTCCTCCAGCCCCTACACCCCTCCCTATCTCTGTAACCTCCTCCAGCCCCTACACCCCTCACTATCTCTATACCCTCCTCCCGCCCCTACACTCCCTCCCTATCTCTGTAACCTCCTCCTATCTCTGTAACCTCCTCCAGCCACGACACCCCTCCCTATCTCTGTAACCTCCTCCAGCCCCTACACCCCTCCCTATCTATGTAACCTCCTCCAGCCACGACACCCCTCCCTATTCCTGTAACCTCCTCCAGCCCCTACACCCCGCCCTATCTCTGTAATCTCTCCAGCCCCTACACCACTCCCTATCTTTGTTACCTCCTCCAGTCCCTACACCCCTCCCTATCTCTGTAACCTCCTCCAGCCCCTACACCCCTCCCTATCTCTGTAACCTCCTCCAGCCCCTTCGCCCCTCCCTATCTCTGTAACCTCCTCCAGTCCCTACACCCCTCCCTATCTCTGTAAACTACTCCAGCCCCGACACTCCCTCCCTATCTCTGTCACCTTCTCCAGCCCCTACACCCCTCCCTATCTCTGTAACCTCCTCCAGCCCCTACACCCCTCCCTACCTCTGTAATCTCCTCCAGCCCCTACACCCCCTCCCTATCTCTGTAACCTCCTCCAGCCCTACACCCCTCCCTATCTCTGTAACCTCCTCCAGCCCCTACACCCCTCCCTACCTCTGTAACCTCCTCCAGCCCCTACACCCCCTCCCTATCTCTGTAACCTCCTCCAGCCCTACATCCCCTTCCTATCTCTGTAACCCCCTCCTGTGTATCTCACTTACTCTGCCATTAACGTAAGTTCTTTGTGTTAAACTGTTCCACAACAGTTCCCCGTTTCCTAATGAACCCCATCATTTACTCCCAGCCTTCTCATTATTATTCATCATTAATGTTCGAGAGGTTTGAATCCAGACTGGAACCAGAGTTAACGAGGAATCGAGTTTAAGAAATGATGTAAACAGTGAAAGGGATTCTCTCCCAGTAACTGCTGCTCACACTTCCCCCAAGAAACAGGAGATCAACAATTAATGTGTCAGTTTTATAAACCCCAGAACAACACAAGCAATAACTCGCGATTTATTTGTGTTTAGAAAGAGTTCAGTAACCTGATCCTTAGATTAGATTTAAAAGATATCTGAGGGAAAAGGAATCGATCAAAGTATAAACAGTGCTTTGAAATCCCAGCTCTGCTCTCACAGAAACAAAACCAGGGTCGCTGCGTTGTTCCACACCTGACCTCGTTCACATCCTGATTTAATCACTCCATCATTGGCTGGGTGTTCAGTGTGAAACCACATCGAGGGAGTGGTGAGAGACAGAGACACTATCTCACTGTCTCACTCCAACATTCCCTCAAACTCTCTCTTATTCTCAATCGCTAACACTGACACATTTCTCCACCTGGTTTCTTGTTCATTGTCCCTGTGGAACAATCTGTGTCTGTGTCGCCTCCAGTCCCGACTATTCCAATATTCTCCGAACTGAGTCTCCAATCTCCATCCGACAAAAACTTCAGCTCCTCCAAAACTCGCCTGGGAGTACCCCACGTCCCGAACCCCCACCCCCTGTGTTCACTGACCCACACTGCCCCCCATTCCCCCCCACCCCCTGTGCCCACTGACCCCCACTGCCCCCCATTCCCCTCCACCCCCTGTGCCCACTGACCCACACTGCCCCCCATTCCCCCCCACCCCCTGTGCCCACTGACCCCCACTGCCCCCCATTCCCCCCACCCCCTGTGCCCACTGACCCACACTGCCCCCCATTTCCCCCCCACCCCCTGTGCCCACTGACCCCCACTGCCCCCCATTCCCCCCACCCCCTGTGCCCACTGACCCCCACTGCCCCCCATTCCCCCCCACCCCCTGTGCCCACTGACCCCCACTGTCCCCATTCCCCCCCCACCCCCTGTGCCCACTGACCCCCACTCCCCCCCACCCCCTGTGCCCACTGACCCACACTGCCCCCCATTCCCCCCACCCCCTGTGTTCACTGACCCCCACTGCCCCCCATTCCCCCCACCCCCTGTGTTCACTGACCCACACTGCCCCCATTCCCCCCACCCCTGTGCCCACTGACCCACACTGCCCCCCATTCCCCCCACCCCCTGTGCCCACTGACCCACACTACCCCCCATTCCCCCCACCCCCTGTGTTCACTGACCCACACTGCCCCCCATTCCCCCCACCCCCTGTGCCCACTGACCCCCACTGCCCCCCATTCCCCCCACCCCCTGTGTTCACTGACCCACACTGCCCCCCATTCCCCCCACCCCCTGTGTTCACTGACCCACACTGCCCCCCATTCCCCCCCACCCCCTGTGCCCACTGACCCACACTGCCCCCCATTCCCCCCACCCCCTGTGTTCACTGACCCACACTGCCCCCCATTCCCCCCACCCCCTGTGTTCACTGACCCACACTGCCCCCCATTCCCCCCACCCCCTGTGTTCACTGACCCCCACTGCCCCCCATTCCCCCCACCCCCTGTGTTCACTGACCCACACTGCCTCCCATTCCCCCCACCCCCTGTGTTCACTGACCCACACTGCCTCCCATTCCCCCCACCCCCTGTGTTCACTGACCCCCACTGCCCCCCATTCCCCCCACCCCCTGTGTTCACTGACCCACACTGCCCCCCATTCCCCCCCCACCCCCTGTGTTCACTGACCCACACTGCCCCCCATTCCCCCCCCACCCCCTGTGTTCACTGACCCACACTGCCCCCCATTCCCCCCACCCCCTGTGTTCACTGACCCACACTGCCCCCCATTCCCCCCACCCCCTGTGCCCACTGACCCCCACTGCCCCCCATTCCCCCCACCCCCTGTGTTCACTGACCCACACTGCCCCCCATTCCCCCCCCCACCCCCTGTGCCCACTGACCCACACTGCCCCCCATTCCCCCCCCCACCCTCTGTGCTCACTGACCCACAGTGCTGGGGCCCATTGCTGTTTGTTATCTGTGTCAGATGCAGTTGTACAGGATGTTGGTGAGGCCTCACCTGGAGTATTGTGTTCAGTTTTGGTCGCCATGGAAAGATGTTATTAAACTGGAGAGAGCGCAGAGAAGATTTACAAGGATGTTGCTGGGACTCAAGGACTGAGTTATACGGAGAGATTGGACAGGCTCTGACTTTTTTCTCTGGAGCGTAGGAGACTGAGGGGTGATCTTATAGAGGTGAATAAGATCATGAGAGGCACGGATAGGGTGAATGCACTCAGTCTTTTTCCCAGGGTTGGAGAATCGAGAACCAGAAGTTTAAGTTAAGAGGGGAAAGAATTAATAGGAACCTGAGGAGCAACGTTTTTACACAGAGAGTGGTGCGTGTGTGGAATGAGCTGCCGGAGGGAGTGGTTGAGGCAGGGACATTGACAACATTTAAAAGGCATTTGGACAGATACATGGATAGGGAAGGTTTAGAGGGATATGGGCCAAATGCAGGCAAATGGGGTTAGATTAGACGGGCATTTTGGTCGGCATGGACCAGTTTGGGGCGAAGGGCCTGTCTCCATGCCGGAGATTCTATGATTCTATGATCATCCTCATTTTCAAATCCCTCCATGTCCTGGTCCCTCCCTATCTCTGTCATCTCCTCCAGCTCTGCAACCCTCCGAGATCTCTGTGATCCTCACATTCTGGCCTTCAGAACATCCCTGGTTTTAACTCTCCACCACTGCCTTCAGCAGCCTGAGCTCTGAACTCTGGAATTCCCTCCACAAACCTCTCCGACTCTCTCCCTCTCTCTCTGCTCCTAAAAGCCTCTCCCTTTCAGAGTTTTTGTTGAACTGACCTTATATCTGCTTCTGTGTCTCAGTGTCAATTCCTGGAATGATTGACACTCCTTTGGACATTGTATTTGTTAAAGGTGCTATATAAATACAGGTTGTTGTTGTGACTTTACCCTGTCCGCACACAAATAAATTGATGATTTGAGGCTGTAATGCTCTATGTCCTCCTGCCAGGAGAAGCCCTGCTTTCTCTCTCACTCACCAGCTCTCTCTGAAGGTGATTTCCTGCAGTTGATGATTTCAGTCTCTGAATGCACCGACGCAGCTCCACTTTAAAGCTCCCAGTTTGAGTCGGTTTACTGTCTGAGAGGCGTGTGTTCACTAGAGACAGCTGAAGATTCCTTCTCTCCAGAGTTGGACATGTCCAGAATCCGGATCCACAGCAGCATCCTCAGTGACTGAAGCAACACAGGGAAGTCAGCAATGGGCAGATTGGGGCTGTGCAGTCTTTATTTCAGTGTTAGTGCTGGGGGTGTGAAGGTTTTGTAAACATTGCCTGTGGGCAGAAGTCTGGGATACAGACAGTGTGGAGAACTGGAATGAATGAGCAACCCCACACTAGTGGGCGCAGACTCTCTGTAAATCCCCTTCCTCAGCCTGGATCCCCTCAGTGCTACAGGGGAATGAGGGAAGGACAGAATTGTGTATATGAGAACAAGGACATCAGTAATGGCTTTGCTCCCCAGGTACCGTGTGTGTGGAGACGGACAGGCTGAGAAATATCCCTGTGTAGCTCGATTGTAATACCGACAGACATGAACCCGATATACACATCATATACACCCATATAATCCGATATATAAACCTCATTATAATATCATAGAACATAGAACAGTACAGCACAGAACAGGCCCTTCGGCCCACGATGTTGTGCCGAGCTTTATCTGAAACCAAGATCAAGCTATCCCACTCCCTATCATCCTGGTGTGCTCCATGTGCCTATCCAATAACCGCTTAAATGTTCCTAAAGTGTCTGACTCCACTATCACTGCAGGCAGTCCATTCCACACCCCAACCACTCTCTGCGTAAAGAACCTACCTCTGATATCCTTCCTATATCTCCCACCACGAACCCTATAGTTATGCCCCTTGTAATAGCTCCATCCACCCGAGGAAATAGTCTTTGAACGTTCACTCTGTCTATCCCCTTCATCATTTTATAAACCTCTATTAAGTCTCCCCTCAGCCTCCTCCGCTCCAGGGAGAACAGCCCTAGCTCCCTCAACCTTTCCTCATAAGACCTACCCTCCAAACCAGGCAGCATTCTGGTAAATCTCCTCTGCACTCTTTCCAGCACTTCCACATCCTTCTTATAGTGAGGTGACCAGAACTGCACACAATATTCCAAATGTGGTCTCACCAAGGTCCTGTACAGTTGCAGCATAACCCCACGGCTCTTAAACTCCAACCCCCTGTTAATAAAAGCTAACACACTATAGGCCTTCTTCACAGCTCTATCCACTTGAGCCATCTACATTAACCCTATCGGGACACATATTCAATGTAGATATTGAACATTCCCAGTGAGAATATTAAACATTCCCAGTGTGAATATTAAACATTCCCAGTGTGAAAATATTAAACATTCCCAGTGTGAATATTAAACATTCCCAGTGTGAGAATATTAAACATTCCCAGTGTGAATATTAAACATTCCCAGTGTGAGAATATTAAACATTCCCAGTGAGAGAATATTAACCATATGGGTGGAGCTGAGAAACAGGAAAGGTATGACCACATTAATGGGGGTGTATTATAGACCACCCAATAGTCAGCGAGAATTGGAGGTGCAAATCTGTAGAGAGATAACAGACAACTGCAGGAAACATAAAGTTGTGATAGTAGGGGATTTTAATTTTCCACATATAGATTGGGACTCCCATACTGTTAGAAGTCTAGACGGGTTAGAGTTTGTAAAATGTGTTCAGGAAAATTTTCTAAATCAATATATAGAGGTACCAACTAGACAGGATGCAATATTAGATCTCCGATTAGGAAACGAGTTAGGACAAGTGACGGAAGTGTGTGTCGGGGAACACTTTGGTTCCAGTGATCATAACGCCATTAGTTTCAACTTGATCATGGATAAAGATAGATCTGGTCCTCGGGTTGAGGTTCTAAACTGGAAATAGGCCAAATTTGAAGAAATGAGAAAGGATCTAAAAAGCGTGGATTGGGACAGGCTGTTCTCTGGCAAGGATGTGAATGGTAAGTGGGAGGCCTTCAAAGGAAAAATTTTGAGAATGCAGAGTTTGTATGTTCCTGCCAGGATTAAAGGCAAAGTGAATAAGAATAAGGAACTTTGGTTCTCGAGGGATATTGGAACTCTGATAAAGAAGGAGAGAGAGATGTATGACATGTATAGGCAACAGGGAGCAAATAAGATGCTTGAGGAGCACAAAAAGTGCAAGAAACTACTTAAGAAAGAAATCAGGAGGGCTAAAAGAAGACATGAGGTTGCTTTGGCAGACAAGGTGAAGGATAATCCTAAGAGCTTCTACAGGTATATTAAGAGCAAAAGGATAGTAAGGGATAAAATTGGTCCTCTTGAAGATCAGAGTGGTCGGCTATGTATGGAACCAAAATAAATGGGGGAGATATTAAATGGGTTTTTTGCATCCGTATTTACTAAGGAAAGTGGCATGAAGTCGATGGAAATAAGGCAAACAAGTAGGGAGGTCATGGAATCTATACAGATTAAAGGGGAGGAGGTGCTTGCTGTCTTGAGGCAAATCAGAGTAGATAAATCCCCAGGACCGGACAGGGTATTCCCTCGGACCTTGAAGGAGACTAGTGTTGAAATTGCAGGGGCCCTGGCAGATATATTTAAAATGTCGGTATCCATGGGTGAGGTGCCGGATGATTGGAGGATAGCTCATGTTGTTCCGCTGTTTAAAAAAGGCTCAAAAAGTAATGCGGGAAATTATAGGCTGGTAAGTTTGACGTCAGTAGTAGGTAAATTATTGGAAGGAGTACTAAGAGATAGGATCTACAAATATTTGGATAGACAGGGACTTATTAGGGAGAGTCAACATGGCTTTGTGGTAGGTCATGTTTAATCAATCTATTCGAGTTTTTCGAGGAGGTTACCAGGAAAGTGGATGAAGGGAAGGCAGTGGATGTTGTCTACCTGGACTTCAGTAAGGCCTTTGACAAGGTCCCGCATGGGAGGTTAGTTAGGAAGGTTCAGTCGCTAGGTATACATGGAGAGGTAGTAAATTGGATTAGACGTTGGCTCAATGGAAGAAGGCAGAGAGTGGTAGTGGAGGATTGCTTCTCTGAGTGGAGGCCTGTGACCAGTGGTGTGCCACAGGGATCAGTGCTGAGTCCATTGTTGTTTGTCATCTATATCAATGATCTGGATGATAATGTGGTAAATTGGATCAGCAAATTTGCTGATGATACAAAGATTGGAGGTGTAGTGAGGAAGTAGTGAGGACAGTGAGGAAGGTTTTCAAAGCTTGCAGAGGGATTTGGACCAGCGAGAAAAATGGGCTGAAAAATGGCAGAAGGAGCTTAATGCAGACAAGTGTGAGGTATTGCACTTTGGAAGGACAAACCAAGGTAGAACATACAAGGTAAATGGTAGGACACTGAAGAGTGCAGTAGAACAGAGCGATCTGGGAATCCAGATACATAATTCCCTAAAAGTGGTGTCACAGGTAGATAGGGTCGTAAAGAGCGCTTTTGGTACATTGGCCTTTATAAATCAAAGTATTGAGTATAGGAGTTGGAATGTTATGGTGAGGTTGTATAAGACATTGGTGAGGCTGAATTTAGAGTATTGTGTGCAGTTTTGGTCACCTAATTACAGGAAGGATATTAATAAGGTTGAAAGAGTGCAGAGAAGGTTTACAAGGATGTTGCCGGGACTTGAGAAACTGAGTTACAGAGAAAGGTTGAATAGGTTAGGACTTTATTCCCTGGAGCGTAGAAGAATGAGGGGAGATTTGATAGAGGTGTATAAAATTATGATGGGTATAGATAGAGTGAATGCAAGCAGGCTTTTTCCACTGAGGCTCGGGGAGAAAAAAACCTCAAGGACATGGGTTAAGGGTGAAGGGGAAAAAGTTTAAAGGGAATATTAGGGGGGACTTCTTCACACAGAGAGTGGTGGGAGTGTGGAATGAGCTGCCAGATGAAGTGGTGAATGCGGGCTCACTTTTAACATTTAAGAAAAACTTGGACAGGTACATGGATGAGAGGGGTGTGGAGGGATATGGTCCAGGTGCAGGTCAGTGGGACTAGGCAGAAAAATGGTTCGGCACAGCCAAGAAGGGCCAAAAGGCCTGTTTCTGAGCTGTAATGTTCTATGGTTCTAAACATTCCCAGTGTGAATATTAAACATTCCAAGTGTGAGAATATTAAACATTCCCAGTGTGAATATTAAACATTCCCAGTGTGAATATTAAACATTCCCAGTGTGAATATTAAACATTCCAAGTGTGAGAATATTAAACATTCCCAGTGTGAATATTAAACATTCCCAGTGTGAGAATATTCCACATTCTCAGATGGAATATAGTTTGTGGCTTCTTTTATTAGTGTCCCATGTAGGTTTACATTAACACTGATTTGATTTTAAAGGAAGTCTGTTTGATTTGATTTATTGTCACATGTACTAACACACAGTGAAAATTATTGTTTCTTCTGCGCTATACAGACAAAGCATACCATTCATAGAGAAGGAAACGAGAGAGTGCAGAATGCAGTATTCCAACAGAACTAGACAGGGTAGATGCAGGGAGGATGTTCCCGATGGTGGGGGAATCCAGAATCAGGGGTCACAGTCTGAGGATTCAGGGTAGACCATTTAGGACGGAGATGAGGAGACATTTCTTCACCCAGAGAGTGGTGAGCCTGTGGAATTCATTACCACAGGAAGTAGTTGATGTCAAAACATTGAATGTATTCAAGAGGCGGCTGGATATAGCACTTGGGGCGAATGGGATCAAAGGTTATGGGGAGAAAGCAGGATTAGGCTATTGAGTTGGATGATCAGCCATGATGGTGATGAATGGCGGAGCAGGCTCGAAGGGCCGAATGGCCTCCTCCTGCTCCTATCTTCTAGGTTTCTATGTAACCAGGTCACCATAATCTGCAGAGTTAGTGTTCAGAGATTAACCAGGTTCCGGTTAATCTGCAGAGTTAGTGTTCAGAGATTAACCAGGTTACCGTTAATCTGCAGAGTTAGTGATCAGAGATTAACCAGGTTACCGTTAATCTGCAGAGTTAGTGATCAGAGATTAACCAGGTTACCGTTAATCTGCAGAGTTAGTGATCAGAGATTAACCAGGTTACCGTTAATCTGCAGAGTTAGTGATCAGAGATTAACCAGGTTACCGTTAATCTGCAGAGTTAGTGTTCAGAGATTAACCAGGTTACCGTTAATCTGTAGAGTTAGTGATCGGAGATTAACCAGGTTCCGGTTAATCTGCAGAGTTAGTGATCAGAGATTAACCAGGTTACGTTAATCTGCAGAGTTAGTGATCATTTCTGTTCCTGTTAATTTGCTGAGCTCCAGACACAAGCTGTGCTTTCACACAATGAATATTTGCTGATGTGGGAATGAATTATTTATGTTCTGGGACACTGAGTAAAGTCACTTTGAATTCTTATCACACCAGAATCTGGAGAATCTTTCACCTTCTGTGCTCCTGAAGGTGAAAATCTTGGTGCTGGGACAATGTCCCCATCAAACTCTCCCAGGACAGGTACAGCACGGGGTTAGATACAGAGTAAAGCTCCCTCTACACTGTCCCCATCCAACTCGTGATGTGGAGATGCCGGCGTTGGACTGGGGTAAATACAGTAAGAGTTTTAACAATACCAGGTTAAAGTCCAACAGGTTGATTTGGTAGCAAATGCCATTAGCTTTCGGAGCGCTGCTCCTTCGTCAGTTGGAGTGGATATCTGCTCTCAAACAGTGCACAGAGACACAAAATCAAGTTACAGAATACTGATTAGAATGCAAATCTCTGCAGCCAACCAGGTCTTAAAGATACAGACAATGTGAGTGGAGGGAGCATTAAGCACATGTTAAAGAGATGTGTATTGTCTCCAGACAGGACAGCCAGTGAGATTCTGCAAGTCCAGGAGGTAAGCTGTGGGGGTTACAGATAGTGTGACATAAACCCAACATCCCGGTTTAGGGCGTCCTCATGTGTGCGGAACTTGGCTATCAGTAGGCGTGGTCTATAGGCCCCCAAATAATAACTTAGAGGTGGGGAGGGCTATAAACAAGAAAATAATGGATGCGTGCAAAAACGGAACGGCAAAAATCATGGGGGATTTTAACCTGCATATTGATTGGTCGACTCAAATTGGACATGGCGGGCTTGAGGAAGAGTTCTTAGAATGCTGTTCGGATAGTTTCATTGAACAGGATGTTACAGAACCTACGAGAGAGCGAGTTATCTTAGAACTGGTACTGTGTAATGAGACAGGTAGAATTAAGGATCTTCTTGTGAGGGATCCTCTTGGGATGAGTGATCACAATATGGTGGAATTTCTGATACAGATGGAGGGTGAGAAAGTAGGGTCCCAAACCAGTGTCCTCTGCTTGAACAGAGGGGAGTACGATAGGATGAGGGTGGAATTGGCTAAGGTGGACTGGGAGAGCAGACTGGTAGGTAGGACAGCTGAGGAACAGTGGAGGATTTTTAAGGAGATTTTTTTTAAGTACTCAGCAAAAATATATTCCGGTGATAAAGAAGGAATGTAAGAAAAGGGATAACCAGACGTGGATAACGAAGGAAATATAAGGAGAGTATTAAATTAAAAACAGATGCGTACAGAGTGGCCAAAATTA
This sequence comes from Mustelus asterias, assembly GCF_964213995.1. Lineage (NCBI taxonomy): Eukaryota > Metazoa > Chordata > Chondrichthyes > Carcharhiniformes > Triakidae > Mustelus > Mustelus asterias. The sequence continues at coordinate 138,056,945 of NC_135808.1, forward strand.
GTGGAGAATTATTGGGGATTGGAAAAGCTTTAAAAAACAACAAAGAACGACTAAGAAAGCGATGAAGAAAGGAAAGATAGATTATGAAACTAAACTAGCTCAAAATATAAAAAATGATAGTAAAAGTTTTTACAAATATATAAAAAGGAATAGAGTGGCTGGAGTGAATGTTGGACCCTTGGAGGACGAGAGGGGGGATTTAATAGTGGAAAACGAGGAAATGGCTGAGACTTTCAATAAGTTCTTTGTGTCGGTCTTCACGGTGGAAGACACAAATAGTTTACCGAAAATTGACGGTCGTGGGACTGTAGGGGGTGAGGTCCTTAAAACGATTACTATTACTAAAGAGGCAGTGCTTGGTAGGATAATGGAACTGAAGGTAGACAAGTCCCCGGGCCCGGATGGAATGCATCCCAGGGCACTGAAAGAAATGGCTGAGGTAATAGCAGGTGCGTTAGTCGTTATTTATCAAAATTCGCTGGACTCTGGGAAAGTGCCGGCTGATTGGAAAACAGCTACTGTTACGCCGCTGTTTAAAAAAGGAAGTAGACAAAAGGCGGGTAACTACAGGCCGGTTAGCTTAACGTCCGTAGTTGGGAAGATGCTGGAGTCCATTATTAAAGAGGAAATAGCAGAGCACCTGGATAAGAATGGTTCAATCAAGCAGACGCAGCATGGATTCATGAAGGGAAAGTTGTGTTTGATGAATTTACTGGATTTTTATGAAGATGTCACTAGTGCGGTTGACAGAGGGGAACCGGTGGATGTGGTGTTTTTAGATTTCCAGAAGGCATTCGATAAGGTGCCTCACAAAGGGTTACTGCAGAAGATTGGGGTACACGGAGTTGGGGGTAAGGTGTTGGCGTGGATTGGGGATTGGCTATCTAACAGGAAGCAGACAGTTGGAATCAATGGGTGCTTTTCTGGTTGGCAGTTGGTGACCAGTGGCGTGCTGCAGGGATCGGTGCTGGGGCCTCAACTATTTACCATATACATTGACGATCTGGAGGAGGGGACTGAGTGTAGGGTATCAAAGTTTGCGGATGACACAAAGATGAGTGGGAAAGCGGAAAGTCTGCAGAGAGATTTGGATAGGCTGAGTGAGTGGGCGAGGATCTGGCAGATGGAATATAACGTTGGCAAATGTGAGGTTATCCACTTTGGAAGAAATAATAGTAAATTGGAATATTATTTAAATGGAGAAAAATTACATCATGCTACTGTGCAGAGGGACCTGGGGGTCCTTGTGCACGAATCGCAAAAACTCAGTCTGCAGGTGCAGCAGGTGATCAAGAAGGCAAATGGAATGTTGGCCTTTATCGCGAGGGGGATAGAATATAAAAGCAGGGAGGTCTTGCTGCAACTGTACAAGGCACTGGTGAGGCCGCAACTGGAGTACTGTGTGCAGTTTTGGTCCCCTTATTTGCGAAAGGATATATTGGCCTTGGAGGGAGTGCAGAGAAGGTTCACCAGGTTGATACCGGAGATGAGGGGTGTAGCTTATGAGGAGAGATTGAACAGATTGGGTCGGTACTCGTTGGAGTTTAGAAGGCTGAGGGGTGATCTTATAGAGACCTATAAGGTAATGAAGGGGCTGGATAGGGTAGAGGTAGAGAGATTCTTTCCACTTAGAAGGGAAACCAGAACTAGAGGGCACAGCCTCAAAATAAGTGGGGGCCGGTTCAGAACAGAGTTGAGGGGGAACTTCTTCTCTCAGAGGGTAGTGAATCTCTGGAATTCTCTGCCCATTGAAGTGGTGGAGGCTTCCTCGTTGAATATGTTTAAATCACGGGTAGATAGATTTCTGATCATTAAGGGATATGGGGAGCAGGCGGGTAAATGGAACTGATTCGCTTCAGATCAGCCATGATCTTATTGAATGGTGGGGCTGGCTCAAGGGGCGAGATGGCCTACTCCTGCTCCTATTTCTTAAGTTCTTATGTTTCTGCTCAGTGACTCTGCACTGTCGTGTGTGGTGGAGCCTGCCTTGGAGAATGAAACTCTCCCAGGACAGGTACAGCACGGGGTTAGATACACAGTAAAGCTCCCTCTACACTGTCCCCATCAAACACTCCCAGGACAGGTACAGCACGGGGTTAGATACAGAGTAAAGCTCCCTCAACACTGTCCCCCATCAAATCTCTCCCAGGACAGGTACAGCACGGGGTTAGATACAGAGTAAAGCTCCCTCAACACTGTCCCCCATCAAACTCTCCCAGGACAGGTACAGGACGGGGTGAGATACAGAGTAAAGCTCCCTCTACACTGTCCCCCATCAAACTCTCCCAGGGCAGGTACAGCACGGGGTTAGATACAGAGGAGAGCTCCCTCTACACTGTTCCCCCATCAAACACTCCCAGGACAGGTACAGCATGGGGTTAGATGCAGAGTAAAGCTCCCTCTACACTGTCCCCCATCAAACACACCCAGGACAGGTACAGCATGGGGTTAGATAAAGAGTAAAGCTCCCTCTACACTTTCCCCCATCAAACTCTCCCAGGACAGATACAGCACGGGGTTAGATACAGAGTAAAGCTCCCTTCACACTGTTCCCCCGTCAAACACTCCCAGGACAGGTACAGCATGGGGTTAGATACAGAGTAAAGCTCCCTCTACACTGTCCCCTATCAAACACACCCAGGACAGGTACAGCATGGGGTTAGATACAGAGTAAAGCTCCCTCTACACTGTCCCCCATCAAACACACCCAGGACAGGTACAGCACGGGGTTAGATACAGAGTAAAGCTCCCTCTACGCTGTCCCCCATCAAACACACCCAGGACAGGTACAGCATGGGGTTAGATATAGAGTAAAGCTCCCTCTACACTGTCCCCCATCAAACACACCCAGGACAGGTACAGCATGTGGTTAGATACAGAGTAAAGCTCCCTCTACGCTGTCCCCCATCAAACACACCCAGGACAGGTACAGCATGTGGTTAGATACAGAGTAAAGCTCCCGCTACACTGTCCCCATCAAACACTCCCAGGACAGGTACAGCACGGGGTTAGATACAGAGTAAAGCTCCCGCTACACTGTCCGCCATCAAACACACCCAGGACAGGTACAGCACCAAAGAGGTGGATGAGGGTAAAGCGGTTGATGTGGTGTATATGGATTTCAGCAAAGCATTTGATAAGCTTCCCCATTGTAAGCTTTTGCAGAAAATACAGACACATGGGATTGAGGGTGATTTAGTGGTTTGGATCAGGAATTGGCTAGCTGTAAGAAAACAAAGGGTGGTGGTTGACGGGAAATATTCATCCTGGAGTTCAGTTACTAGTGGTGTACCGCAGGGATCTGTTTTGGGCCAGTGCAAGAACAAAGAACAAAGAACAATACAGCACAGGAACAGGCCCTTCGGCCCTCCAAGCCCGTGCCGCTCCCTGGTCCAAACTAGACCATTCTTTTGTATCCCTCCATTCCCACTCCGTTCATATGGCTATCTAGATAAATCTTAAACGTTCCCAGGGTGTCCGCCTCCACAACCTTGCCCGGCAGCGCATTCCGGACCCCTACCACCCTCTGTGTAAAATATGTCCTTCTGATACACGTGTTAAACCTCCCCCGCCTCACATTGAACCTATGACCCCTCATGAACGTCACCACCGACCTGGGAAAAAGTTTCCCACTGTTCACCCTGTCTATGCCTTTCATAATTTTATACACCTCTATTAGGTCACCCCTCATCCTCCGTCTTTCCAGTGAGAACAACCCCAGTTTACCGAATCTCTCCTTATAACAAAGCCCTTCCATACCAGGCAACATTCTGGTAAACCTCCTCTGCACTCTCTCTGAAGCCTCCACGTCCTTCTGGTAGTGTGGCGACCAGAACTGGGCGCAGTATTCCAAATGTGGCCGAACCAACGTTCTATACGACTGCAACATCAGACCCCAACTTTTATACTCTATGCTAGGTAACTAAGTGTGTTGATGAAGGTAGGGCAGTTGATGTCATATACATGGATTTTAGTAAGGCGTTTGATAAGGTCCCCCATGGTCGGCTTATGATGAAAGTGAGGAGGTGTGGGATAGAGGGAAAGTTGGCCGATTGGATAGGTAACTGGCTGTCTGACCGAAGACAGAGGGTGGTGGTCGATGGAAAATTTTTGGATTGGAGGCAGGTTGCTAGCGGTGTGCCGCAGGGATCAGTGCTTGGTCCTCTGCTCTTTGTGATTTTTATTAATGACTTAGAGGAGGGGGCTGAAGGGTGGATCAGTAAATTTGCTGATGACACCAAGATTGGTGGAGTAGTGGATGAGGTGGAGGGCTGTTGTAGGCTGCAAAGAGACATAGATAGGATGCAAAGCTGGGCTGAAAAATGGCAAATGGAGTTTAACCTTGATAAATGTGAGGTGATTCATTTTGGTAGGACAAATTTAAATGTGGATTACAGGGTCAAAGGTAGGGTTCTGAAGACTGTGGAGGAACAGAGAGATCTTGGGGTCCATATCCACAGATCTCTAAAGGTTGCCAGTCAAGTGGATAGAGCTGTGAAGAAGGCCTATAGTGTGTTAGCTTTTATTAACAGGGGGTTGGAGTTTAAGAGCCGTGGGGTTATGCTGCAACTGTATAGGACCTTGGTGAGACCACATTTGGAATATTGTGTGCAGTTCTGGTCACCTCACTATAAGAAGGATGTGGAAGCGCTGGAAGGAGTGCAGAGGAGATTTACCAGGATGCTGCCTGGTTTGGAGGGTAGGTCATATGAGGAAAGGTTGAGGGAGCTAGGGCTGTTCTCTCTGGAGCGGAGGAGGCTGAGGGGAGACTTAATAGAGGTGTATAAAATGATGAAGGGGATAGATCGAGTGAACGTTCAAAGACTATTTCCTCGGGTGGATGGAGCTATTACAAGGGGGCATAACTATAGGGTTCGTGGTGGGAGATACAGGACGGATATCAGAGGTAGGTTCTTTACGCAGAGAGTGGTTGGGGTGTGGAATGGACTGCCTGCAGTGATAGTGGAGTCAGACACTTTAGAAACATTTAAGCGGTTATTGGATAGGCACATGGAGCACACCAGGATGATAGGGAGTGGGATAGCTTGATCTTGGTTTCAGATAAAGCTCGGCACAACATCGTGGGCCGAAGGGCCTGTTCTGTGCTGTACTGTTCTATGTTCTATGTTCTATGTTCTATAAAGGCAAGCATGCCATATGCCTTATTCACTACCTTCTCCACCTGTGACGTCACCTTCAAGGATCTGTGGACTTGCACACCCAGGTCCCTCTGCGTATCTACACCCTTTATGGTTCTGCCATTTATCGTATATCTCCCACCTACGTTAGTTCTACCAAAATGCATCACTTTGCATTTATCTGGATTGAATTCCATCTGCCATTTCTTTGCCCAAATTTCCAGCCTATCTATATCCTTCTCTTGCCTCTGACAATGTTCCTCACTATCTGCAAGTCCAGCCATTTTTGTGTCGTCCGCAAACTTACTGATCACCCCAGTTACACTTCTTCCAGATCGTTTATATAAATCACAAACAGCAGAGGTCCCAATACAGAGCCCTGTGGAACACCACTAGTGTGGCTTTTGCTACCAAATAAACCTGTTGGACTTTAACCTGGTGTTGTTAAACTTCTTACTGTGTTTACCCCAGTCCAACGCCGGCATCTCCACATCATGAACACCACTAGTCACAGGCATCCAGCCGAAAAAAGACCCTTCCACTACCACCCTCTATCTTCTGTGACCAAGCCAGTTCTCCACCCATCTAGCCACCTCCCCCTTTATCCCATGAGATCCAACCTTTTGCACCAACCTACCATGAGGGACTTTGTCAAACGCTTTACTAAAGTCCATATAGACGACATCCACGGCCCTTCCCTCGTCAACCATTCTAGTCACTTCTTCAAAAAACTTCACCAGGTTAGTGAGGCATGACCTCCCTCTCACAAAACCATGCTGACTATCGTTAATGAGTTTATTCCTTTCTAAATGCGCATACATCCTATCTCTAAGAATCCTCTCCAACAACTTCCCGACCATGAACGTCAAGCTCACCGGCCTATAATATCCCAGGTTATCCTTTCTACCCTTCTTAAATAACGGGACCACATTAGCTATCCTCCAGTCCTCTGGGACCTCACCTGTGTCCAGTGATGAGACAAAGATTTGCGTCAGAGGCCCAGCGATTTCATCTCTCGTCTCCCTGAGCAGCCTGGGATAGATTCCATCAGGCCCTGAGGATTTGTCAGTCTTTATATTCCCTAAAAAACCTTACACTTCCTCCCTTGTCATGGAGATTTTCTCTAATGGGTCAACACTTCCCTCCGAGACACTCCCAGTCAACACATCCCTCTCCTTTGTGAATACCGACGCAAAGTATTCATTTAGGATCTCCCCTACTTCTTTGGGCTCGAAGCATAATTCCCCACTTTTGTCCCTGAGAGGACCGTTTTTTCCCTGACAACCCTTTTGTTCCTAACGTATGAACAAAATGCCTTGGGATTCTCCTTAATCCTGTCTACCAAGGACATTTTGTGACCCTTTTTTGCCCTTCTAATTCCTCGTTTGAGTTCTTTCCTACTTTCTTTGTATTCCTCCAGAGCTCCCTCTGTTTTTAGCTGCCTGGACCTAACGTACGCCTCTCTTTTCTTTTTGACCAATCCCTCAATTTCCCTGGTTGCCCACGGTTCTCAAATCCTACCCTTCCTATCCTTCTTTTTTACAGGCACATGCCTATCCTGCAGCCCTAACAACTGTTCCTTAAAAGACTCCCACATGCCAGATGTGGATTTACCCTCAAACAGCCTCTCCCAATCAACAGCTGCCAATTTCTGCCTAATCCCATTAAAGTTAGCCTTCCCCCAATCCAACACCTGTTTGTCATTTTTATTAATGACCTGGATGAGGGCGTAGAAGGATGGATGAGTAAATTTGCGGATGACACTAAAGTCGGTGGAGTTGTAGACAGTGCGGAGGGAAGTGGCAGGTTGCAGAGGGACATGGATGAGCTGCAGAGCTGGGCTGAGAGGTGGCAAATGGAATTTAATGCGGAAAAGTGTGAGGTGATTCACTTTGGAAGGAGTAACAGGAATACAGAGTACAGGGCTGATGGTAAGATACTTGGTAGTGTGGTTGAACAGAGGGATCTGGGTGTCCATGTGCATAGATCCCTGAAAGTTGGCACCCAGGTTGATAGGGTTGTTAAGAAGGCGTACGGTGTGTTAGCTTTTATTGGGAGAGGGATTGAGTTTCGGAGCCAGGAGGTCATGCTGCAACTGTACAAAACTCTGGTGCGGCCGCACTTGGAGTATTGTGTACAGTTCTGGTCGCCGTATTATAGGAAGGATGTGGAAGCATTGGAAAGGGTGCAGAGGAGATTTACCAGGATATTGCCTAGTATTGTGGGAAGATCGTATGAGAAAAGGCTGAGGGACTTGAGGTTGTTTTCGTTAGAGAGAAGAAGGTTAAGAGGTGACTTAATAGAGGCATACAAGATGATCAGAGGATTAGATAGGGTGGATAGTGAGAGCCTTTTTCCTCGGATGATGAAGGCTAGCACGAGGGGATATAGCTTTAAATTGAGGGGTGAGAGATATAGGACAGATGATCGAGGTAGGTTCTTTACTCAGAGAGTAGTAAGGGCGTGGAATGCCCTGCCTGCAGCAGTAGTGGACTCGTCAACATTAAGAGCATTCAAATGGTTATTGAATAAACATATGGATGATATTGGAATAGTGTAGATTAGAGGGGCTTTAGATTGGTTTCATTGGTCGGCACAACATCGAGGGCTGAAGGGCCTGTACTGCGCTGTAATGTTCTATGTTCTAGCACGGGGTTAGATACAGAGTAAAGCTCCCTCTACACTGTCCCCCATCAAACACACCCAGGACAGGTACAGCATGGGGTTAGATACAGAGTAAAGCTCTCTCTGCACTGTCCCCATCAAACACTCCCAGGACAGGTACAGCACGGGGTTAGATACAGAGTAAAGCTCTCTCTGCACTGTCCCCATCAAACCCTCCCAGGAAAGGTACAGCGCGGGGTTAGATACAAAGTAAAGCTCTCTCTACACTGTCCCCATCAAACACTCACCTGAGGAAGGGGCTTAAGGCTCTGAAAGCTAGTGGCTTTTGCTACCAAATAAACCTGTTGGACTTTAATCTGGTGTTGTTAAACTTCTTACCATCAAACACTCTCAGATCTTATAGAGGTCTATAAAATAATGAGGGGCACAGATCAGCGAGAGAGGCAGCATCTTTTCCCAAAGGTAGGGGAGTCTAAAACTAGAGGGATAGGTTTAAGGTGAGCGGGGTGGGATACAAAAGTGTCCAGAGGGGCAATTTTTTCACACAGGGTGGTGAGTGTCTGGAACAAGCTGCCAGAGTTGGACTGGGGTAAACACAGTGAGGAGTCTAACAACACTAGGTGAAAGTCCAACAGGTTTATTTGGTCGCAAACGCCACGAGCTTTCGGAGTGCTGCTCCTTCGTCAGGTGAGTGGGGAGCAGCGGTCCGAAAGCTCGTGGCGTTTGCTACCAAATAAACCGATTGGACTTTCACCTGGTGTTGTTAGACTCCTTACTGTGTTTGATGGGGGACAGTGTAGAGGGAGCTTTACTCTATATTTAACCCCGTTCTATTTATGGACCCCAGGGGCCCGTTAATCTTTTATCAAACAACTTTATCGACCACCGGTGAAACATTAAATTGGTTTCAATGCGAGTCCTCACAGGGTTGAATAGCGAGCTAACATCATGCTGTGCAGATGAATAATGACAGTTGGGATGAGGGCTCCTGGTGGAAGAGGAGGGATCAGAGTTGGTGAATCACAGAACAACAAGGAGGCACCGGGAGGGAGGGAGAAGGAGATGAAATCAAATGGAATGAGCAACAAGACACTGGTTGAATGGGGAGTGAATGGTATAAGCTGCAGTGGGAGTGATTCCCGGGATATGGAAACACTGGGGTTCCAGTCACTCCGGGTGAGATTCATCACACTCCCTGAACTCCCAGCTCTGATCATTTGCTAGGATTTACAGCATTACGGTCTGTAAACAGGGCAGAGAGGAATGAGCAAAGCTCAATGTAATTAGAACCCTGACAGGCTGATCCATCAAAACAAAAAGCAGAAACATTGAGAAAAACGACAGGAAACATCAGCTGAGGCTGAGACTCGGAGGCAGAGCCAAATCTGAAATCTGCCCTCATTTATTGTCAGTCTCCAGGGAACACAGTCCTTTCACACTGAGTGAGGAGCAAATGGAAAACTGCCCCAGCTCAGGCTCCAAGTCAGTGAATAAAGAATGTACATTGCTATAGCACCTGTCACCTCCTCAGGACAGCCCAAAGCTCTTCACTATCAATGGAATACATTCAAAGTGTTGACAATGTTGGAATGTCTGAAACTGGGGGGTCCTGTAAATTTAACCCTTTGTCTTCTGTTGGTGAATGTCCATCGATTCTCCCCGTTATTGACAGCTTCCAGTTTTGTCTTCCTGATTGTCTAATCTTTATTCTTCTCTCTGTCTCTGATCTGAATCCCCAAACTCTCACTGGATTCAAACTCTGTCACGCTGCATTCATAATCCAGAATTTATCAACTCACATTATTATCCAGCCCACTCGATTCATCTTAAACACAATATTCTAACCTTTAACTAATTGCCCAGGGAAATGTGTTCACTTCATTGGCTGAAGAATATTTAATTAACTCTTTGAACTTTCTCTGACTGATAATGAGCAGATAATCTCTTTCATTGACATAGTAGCTGTGGGATCTTTACTGTCCACCTGAGAGGGGTGGCTGGGCCCACAGTTTCTTATCTCCATTGAAAAACGGCATCTCTGACAGTGCGGCACTCCCTCAGTGCTGCACGGGAAGTGTCAGCTGGGGTTATGTCTCCAAGTCTCGAGTGGGATTTGATACAATTCACCCACCACAGATGTGAGGCTCACCAGCCTGTAGTTCCCAGGCTTTTCCCTGCAGCCCTTTTTAAACAAAGGCACAACATTTGCCACCCTCCAATCTTCAGGCATTTCTCCTGTGACTATCGATGATTCACCTGATGAAGGAGCAGCGCTCTGAAAGCTCGTGCTACCAAATAAACCTGTTGGACTTTATCCTGGTGTTGTGAGACTACTTACTGTGCCCACCCCAGTCCAACGCCGGCATCTCCACATCAAATGTCTCTGCTCGGGGGCACGTTCTCGAGGTTCAATCAGTGACGATTACACAGAGCAGGAGGACGGAAGGACCATCGCTCCCACTGCTCTCCCCGTGACCCTCACACACAGCAACCTGGTGTCTCTCCTTTCCCCCCACAGTAACACGGCTCCTTACAAGGGCATTGCTGTCCTCAGGATGTGACATTAAACCCAGAGCCTCCAGTGTGAGAAACTTCAACACTTCAACTCCTCACAAGCTGCACAACATGATTTGTTCTCCAGCGTCTGCTGAAATGAACATTGAGGTTTTGGTGTTAAATATTTATATCTTGCAGACCGATTAAAGATTCTCACATTAATTCACCAAACATTGGAATGAAGAGGTAGTTTATACGGTGACATTAGCATCAGGGTTTATATATTCCACATCCATTGATAATCAGAATCAATTATTCCACATCAGCATTCAGGAGCAGGTTCCTTTCTGCTAGTTCGAGGGGTTGGCATTTGGAAACATTTATTCTGGGGGTGTGGGTGTCACTGGTTAGTCTGACACCCATTGGCTGCCCCGGATTGAAGTGAGATCATTAACCCTTTCAAATAACAGCAAGTTAACTCTTCATTGTCCGGAGAAGGAGCTGGTGGCTTTCCCCAAAGGCCCTCACAGCCAATCAAATACTCATGAACAACAACTTACATTTATATAGCACCTTTACCACTGTGACATTTTTTTTAGTCTTTGACGGGATGTGGGTACCTCTGGCTGGGCAGTATTTATTGCCCATCCCTAATTGCCCTTGAACTGAGTGGTTTGTTACTTCATTTCAGAGTGAGCCACGTTGCTGTGGGTGCGGAGTCACAGGTAGGCCAGACCAGGTAAGATTCACTTAACTAAAGGTCATTCAGGACGCAGATATCCCAGAATGCCTGACAGGAACATTCTGAAACAGACACTGATCCCGAGTCACAGAGAGAGACATTCAAACCCTTGACCCAAAGCTCGAGTTCAAGGAGTATCTGACAGGAGGAGAGACAGGCAGAGATGGGGAGAGTTTCCGGGTGGCAATTCCAGAGATTGGGGCCCAGGCAGCTCGTGGCAAGGCTGCCAATGGTGGAATGGTCAAAAGAGACGATTCTGAAGAAGCTGGAATTGGAGGAAGGCAGAGATCTCAGGAGGTTGTGAGGCTGGAGGAGATTTCAGAGGCAGGGAAGTCTAAGGCTGTGATAGGATTTGAGCAGAGATACAGTCGTGATGTCGGAAACACAGCAGCCAATTGGCAAACAGCATGATCCCACATGCAACAATGAAATAATTGACCGTATAAACTGGTTTGAGTGTGAGAGATATCCAGAGATCACTGACCGCAGACCATAGAGTTTCACCTTTTAATTATTCCCAGTAAGAGAGAGGGCTGAGAGTTCCGGGTTCCTGTCTCGGTGTGTATCGAGCAGGGATTTGAGGGGTATTCGAGGGGTATTCGGGGGGTATTCGAGGGGGATTCGGGCGGTATTCGGGGGGTATTTGGGGGGTATTTGGGGGGTATTCAGGGGGTATTTGAGTGGTATTTGGGGAGTCTTTGGGGGGTATTTGAGGGGTATTCGGAGGGTATTGGGGGGGTATTTAAGGGGTATTCGGGAGGTATTGGGGGGGTATTCGAGGGGTATTCGAGGAATGATCAATGAAACAAGGGCGGGATTTTACAGCCTTGTTCGGGCGAGACTGGAAATTCCCGCCCGAAGTCAATGGAGATTTCCGTTGCCGGACCCTTGCCCGCTCCGATTCCGTGGCGAACTGTAGAATTCCGGCCCAGAGGTCAGATGCACCTCTGTCCCAGTGAGATAGCTGGGAGTTCTGGCTGGCACGGTGATTGGGGACCCACTACTTCCCACTCAGAGGACAGGCTGAATCTCAGAGCAGCCACTGTGACTGAGAGCTCAATGCACCATAGGATGGGAATGAGGAGAGTGCTCCTCTCTCTCTCTCTCTCTCTCTCCTCTCCTCTCTCTCTCTCTCTCTCCTTCTTTCCTCTCTGCCCTTCTCTCTCTCTCCTTCTCTCCTCTCTCTCCTTCTCTCTCTCTCCTCTCTCTCTCCTTCTTTCCTCTCTGTCCTTCTCTCTCTCTCCACTCTCTCTCCTCTCCTCTCTCTCTCCTTCTCTCTCTCCTCTCTCTTCTGTTCTCTCCTCTCTCCCCTCTCTCTCTCTCCTTCTCTCTTTCTCCTTCTCTCTCTCCTCTCTCTCCTTCTCTCACTCTCCTCTCTTGCTCGTCTCTCGCTCCTTCTCTCCCCTTCTTTCTCTCTCCTCTCTCTTTCCTCTCTCCCTCTCTCTCTCTTCTTCTCTCTCTTTCCTTCTCTCCCTCTCCTTCTCTCTCTCATGGTACAGTGGGTCGTGACCCTGGATCCAGTCCCAATTCAGGACCTGATGGCCATGGAGGGTTGTTTATCACGCAGCCAATCAGATTGATTATCAGCCTGTAAATTTTTCTAATCACTCTGATGGTTGGCGGGAGGGAGGGAGAGAATTTCCTGGACATTGTCACCCTCCCGAAAGGCTGGTGAGCAGAATCGGACCCAATTCTCCAGCCGGCTCGAAGCAGTGATTTGTTACAGTTTAGAATAATCCTCAATTTCTCTTCCAATAAAACCATTGATCATCAATGCTCTTCAACAACTTCAACAACTTGTCCCATCACACGCACTGATCCGAGTGAGGGAGGTCAGAGGTTAACGCTGGGGTGACGAGGTCGGAGGTTAATGGGGTGACAGTGTGAGGGAGAGTGAAGGAGGTCAGAGGTTAATGGGGTGACAGTGTGTGGTGAACCATAGATGGTTACCACTATGGGTACTTGTACATATGTTACTCTTGTTACTGTTGGGGTTAGGGTTGGGGTGTTCCACCTGTTGGCATTGTTCTGTGGTACACTCCATTTGGCTCCGCCTTCTTATAGGAGTATAAAGGTCACTGCTACTTCCTAGTGGCCCTTAGTCTGGGATAGTATTGTTAAGCAGTGTGCTCTATTCTTGTTGCGAATAAAAGCCTTTATTTCCCGGGTACGATCTAGCCTCCCGAGTGAATTAATCGCACATCAATTTTATTTGCAACAAATTTTGTTCAAAAAAAAATGGAGCAGATGCTGAAACCCGATCGGCTAACCTTGGATCCGCGTGCCGCGGGAGCGTTGAACACTTTCGACCATTGGTTGAAGTGTTTCCAGGATTACATCGACGCCTCGACAGCAGTCCAGACTGATGCCGACAGATTGCGGGTCCTCCACGCAAGGGTGAGCGACACTGTGTATGCAACAATCCGTGATTCCCAAGACTACAAAGAGGCCATCGAATTACTCAAGAAGCTGTACCATAAACCGCCAAACGAAATTCATGCTCGTCACCTACTAGCCACTCGACGGCGGCAGCCCGGTGAAACGACGGGACAGTACCTGCGCGAACTTCAGCAGCTAGCCAGAGCCTGCAATTGCAAGCCCGTGTCGGCTACTCAATATACTAACGATCTGATCCGAGATGCATTCGTGGCGGGAATCGGCTCATCCTATATTCGCCTGCGGCTGCTAGAGCAAGGTAACTTGGACCTGGCTAAGACGGTAGAATTGGCCGATGCGATGGAAACGGCCTCCAGAAGTCTTGAAACCTACCCCACCGACCACGTGGGAACATCGTGGCAAGTACAGCCACCGCCTCAACTGTACTCGGCGGCTCCTCGGAACTGCGCGATGATGCTCTCAACTTCAGACCTGACGGCTGCGGCAGCTCCTGGAGGCCCACGGTGCTATTTCTGCGGATTGGCGAAGCACCCTCGTCAGAGATGTCCGGCCAGGACGGTGTTTTGCTCCTCCTGTGGGAAGAAAGGGCACTATGCAAAAGTGTGCCGAGCAAAGACCCCTTCCAAGCCCAGCAGTGCTGCGTGTGACTCCCCAGGATCCATCTCCTCGTCTCCGGCCTCGTCGATGTCTTCAACCACGTGCGATTCACGGGCGCCGCCATTTCTGATGACGACAACGCAAGACACGTGCGACCTGTGGGTGCCGCCGCTTTCAACGCCATCGACCACGTGTGATCCATGGGCGCAGCCATTTTGGTCAACACCGGCCGCAGAAGACCAGCAGGGGTCCTCATCGTCGACTATCTCAGCTGCCTGCAGTTACGCTCGGGATCCAACAGTGGCGTCAATCATCCTGGACCAGGCCAAGCCTCACAGACTCGACAAGTCCATGATGGACATAGAGGTAAACGGGCGCCTGATACATTGCCTGTTTGACAGCGGGAGCACGGAGAGTTTCATCCACCCGGATACAGTAAAACGGTGCGCTCTCCGTGTGCAAACTGTCAGGCAGACAATCTCTATGGCGTCGAGGTCCCGATCTGTTATTGTTCTTGGGAGCTGTGTGGTAACCTTAACGGTGCGGGGCACAGTTTACGAGAACTTCAGGCTCCTCGTGTTACCGCACCTTTGCGCTCCGGTACTCCTGGGGCTAGACTTTATGGTCCACCTGAAGAGTGTGACCCTGCAGTACGATGGGCCACTCCCTCCACTTTCAGTGGGAGAACAGCAGCCTCCAAATTGTCCAGCGCGCTCCACATGCAGCCTCTCGACACTCAAAATTACCCCGCCTTCTTTATTTGAAAATCTCGTGCCAGGCTGCAAGCCCATCACGACTAAGAGCAGGCGTTACAGTGCTGAGGGTCGGATCTTTATTCGATCGGAGGTTCAGCGGCTCCTCAGGGAAGGGGTCATTCAACCTAACACTAGCCCATGGAGAGCACAAGTCGTGGTGGTCAAGACTGGAGACAAGCCCCGGATGGTCATAGACTAGAGTCAGACCATTAACAGGTACACGCAGCTGGACGCGTATCCTCTCCCGCGCATATCTGACATGGTCAACCAGATTGCGCAGTACCAGGTGTTCTCCACCATCGACTTGAAGTCAGCCTACCACCAGCTCCCCATTCGCCCAGAGGACCGAAAATACACGGCCTTTGAGGCGGATGGCTGTCTCTACCACTTCTTAAGAGTCCCTTTCGGCGTCACTAATGGGGTCTCGGTCTTCCAGCGTGAGATGGACTGAATGGTGGACCAAAACGGGCTATGGGCTACCTTCCCGTAACTGGACAACGTCACTATCTACGGCCATGACTAGCAGGACCACGACGCCAACCTCCAGAAGTTTTTACGCACTGCGTCTCTCCTGAACCTGACCTATAACAGGGAGGAGTGTGTATTTAACAAGCACCGCCTAGCAATCCTCGGATACGTGGCGGAAAACGGGGTCATCGGCCCCGATCCAGACCGTATGCGTCCCCTCCTTGAACTTCCCCTACCCACTAGCATCAAAGCACTGAGAAGATGCTTAGGCTCCTTCTCGTATTATGCACAGTGGGTTCCCAATTACGCGGACAAAGCCCGTCCGCTCATAAAGTCTACCTCTTTTCCCCTGACAGCAGAGGCTCGCCTAGCCTTTGCAGGGATAAAAGCCGACATCGCGAAAGCCACGATGCACGCTGTCGATGAGTCCATCCCTTTTCAGGTGGAGAGTGATGCATCTGATTTCGCCCTGGCCGCCACACTTAACCAGGCGGGCAGGCCCATCGCCTTTTTCTCTCGCACCCTCCAAGGCCCTGAAATTCGGCACTCCTCTGTGGAAAAAGAGGCTCAGGCCATTGTGGAGGCCGTACGGCATTGGCGCCATTATTTGGCTGGCAAACGGTTTACCCTGCTCACGGACCAGCGGTCCATGGCCTTCATGTTCAACAACACGTTAAGGGGAAAAATTAAGAATGATAAAATCTTGAGGTGGAGAATCGAACTCTCCACCTACAACTATGATATCATGTACCGTCCGGGGAAGCTCAATGAGCCCTAAAAGGCCCTGTCGCGTGGAACATGTGCCAGTGTGCAGGAGGACCGGCTACAGGCCCTCCACAATGATCTCTGCCATCCGGGGATCACTCGGTTTTTCCATTTTGTAAAGGCCCGGAATCTGCCCTACTCCATGGAGGATGTCAGGTCGATAACTCGAAGCTGCCAGGTATGTGCAGAGTGCAAGCCGCACTTCTACCGGCCTGACAGGGCACATCTCATTAAGGCCACTCGCCCTTTTGAATGACTGAGTGTCGATTTCAAGGGCCCCCTTCCTTCGACAGATCGGAATGTGTACTTCCTCAATGTGGTTGACGAATACTCCCGATTCCCCTTTGCCATCCCCTGTTCTGACATGTCCTCTGCCACGTTCATCAAAGCCCTGCAGGGTCTTTTTACCCTGTTCGGCTACCCCAGTTATATCAACAGTGATAGGGGTTCGTCGTTTATGAGCGACGACTTGAGGCAATACCTGCTCTCTAAAGGAATTGCCTCAAGTAGGACTACAAGTTACAACCCCAGGGGTAACGGGCAGGTCGAGAGAGAAAACGGTATAGTCTGGAAGACTGTCTTACTGGTGTTAAGGTCTCGGGGTCTTCCAGTCTCCCGTTGGCAAGAGGTACTTTCTGATGCGCTCCATTCAATCCGGTCCCTCCTGTGTACGGCATCCAACGCTACCCCACATGAGCGGATGTTTACCTTCCCCAGGAAGTCTTCCTCTGGGACCTCACTGCCGTCTTGGTTGACGTACTCAGGACCTGTCCTCCTGCGGCGGCATGTTAGGGCCCGCAAGTCCGACCCTTTGGTTGAACAGGTCCATCTCCTCCACGCCAACCCTCAATATGCCTATGTGGCATATCCTGACGGACGAGAGGACACGGTCTCTATCAGAGATCTGGCGCCTGCAGGGGACCTGGAAACCCCCGTCACTCCCGCACCCCTGGTTAGGATTCCTTTGCCCATTCTCTCCCCTCCTGAAACGGCGCGGGCAGCATCGGGACCTCCACTTAATCCTCTTACTCCCGTGTACAGCTTGCCTGAGTCCAGGAGATTGTCGCCACCTCGAAGTCCACAGGTGTGTGAGGAACTGGAGAAGTCACTGGACACCACCTCGGAGAGAGGGTCGTTACCACGGTCACCAGAACCGGCACTGGAGCCAGTGCTGCGGAGGTCGCAGAGACGGTGCGGACCTCCGATACGGCTGAACTTGTGAACATATGGACAGTTCGTATTGTCTCCTTACCCCACCGGCCTTTGTTTTTAAAGGAGGGGTGAATGTGGTGAACCATAGATGGTTACCACTATGGGTACTTGTACATATGTTACTCTTGTTACTGTTGGGGTTAGGGTTGGGGTGTTCCACCTGTTAGCATTGTTCTGTGGTATACTCCGTTCGGCTCCGCCTTCTTACAGGGGTATAAAGGTCACTGCTACTTCCTAGTGGCCCTTAGTCTGGGATAGTATTGTTAAGCAGTATGCTCTATTCTTGTTGCGAATAAAAGCCTTTATTCCCGGGTACGATCTAGCCTCCCGAGTGGATAAATCGTGCATCACAGTGTGAGGAAGAGTGAGCGAGTTCGGAGGTTAATTTTGGGGTGACAGAGTGAGGGAGAGTGAAGGAGGTCGGAGGTTAATTTTGGGGTGACAGTGTGAGGGAGAGTGAAGGAGGTCGGAGGTTAATGGGGTGACAGAGTGAGGGAGAGTGAGCGAGGTCGGAAGTTAATGCTGAAAGTTCTCAGTCATGAGGCTGATGGTTGGTGTGTTGGGTTGAGGGAGATTTATTTTCTCGACTACTGTATTTACAGAATCCTCTGAGCATCAGGGATGAGGATTGAACAATCTCCTTTGCCCAGGCCCCTCACTGGGATGTCTCTATTGTTTCCTGTTCTTGGATTCTTCAGTAATCAGTGTTTCTGGACACATCCTGACCCAAACCCGAGTGGTTTTTTCCTCAGATGTTAATGAGAGGTGAATAAATGCCACAGATCCACAGGGTGTTTATATTGGGGACATGAACAGCCCAGGATAAGGAGATGGATCAGACAGAGAGACACACAAGAAGCAGCCAATTCGCCGCAACATTCACCAAACACATCAACAAGTGAAGAACGAGGTTGTCTCAAAGGAACCTTGATTTGATTGAAAGAATCTAATTGAACCGGGGGAGTGTTTAACAATATCACAACCTGTGTTTCTGTATCCATAGCAACAAACAATTACACACTGCTCCGTCGATTCCAATATTTCAGCCAGCACTGGGAGTGGGGGCTGAGGTCTAACTCTCCATCCTGTCTCTGAGGAACTGAAATCTTCAGACTAACTTGTGTATTTGAGAAAACCTGCTGAGGGTAACGATGATATTAAATACATTGTTCAGTGTCGAGAGCTCAATGTTGACAGGATTTAACTCATTGCACAGTCCCAGCAACCAACTCAAGAATTATTGCCCAAACCCCACAGTCTATCCATCAATTCTATTACATTACAATTGTCTGCCATTCAGGGAGGCCATTCAGCCCATTGTGTCAATGTTGTCTCTATGGAAGAGTTCTACAATTAGCACTATATCCTGTTCTTTTCCTGGAGACCTGCACAATGTTCCGAGGTATTTCTCCAATTGCCTTTTGAAAGTTATTATTGAATCTGCTTCCACCGCCCTTTCAGGCAGCACATTCCAGATCACAGGAACTCACTGTGTCAAATAAATTCCCCTCATCTCCCCCTCTGGTTCTTTTCCCGATTCTCTTCAATCTGTGTCCCTCTGGTTACCCTCCCTCCTGTCACTGCAAACACTTTCTCCTGATTTACTCCATCAAAACTCTTCCTGATTTTGAGCTCCTCCATTAAATCTCCTCTGAACCTTCTCTGCTCCAAGGAGAACAATCCCAGCTTCTCCAGTCTCTCCACATTCACTGAGATCCCTCATCCCTGGGAACATTCCAGTAAATCTCCTCCGCACCCTCTCCACAGCCCTGACACCCCTCCTAAAGTGTGGAGCCCAGAACTGGACACTATTCTCCAGCTGGGGTCTAACCAGTGATTTATAATTATTGTAGAGAGAGTAAATCAGGAGAAAGTGTTTCCAGTGACAGGACGGTGGGAAAGCAGAGGGACACAGATTGAAAGTGGGGTGTGGAATGGACTGCCTGCAGTGATAGTGGAGTCAGACACTTTAGGAACATTTAAGCGGTTATTGGATAGGCACATGGAGCACACCAGGATGATAGGGAGTGGGATAGCTTGATCTTGGTTTCAGATAAAGCTCGGCACAACATCGTGGGCCGAAGGGCCTGTTCTGTGCTGTACTGTTCTATGTTCTATGAAGGTCAATGGTTTCCTACTGTGGCATCTCATTCTGTGTATCTGCTACAGCCTCATTGTATCACATATAATTCCGAACTTGGGATTCTAATGGTCACACAGGAGAGAAAAGTCGATGTTGGACATACCGAGAATGTTAAAGAAAAGATTCCCTTTCCTGTGAGTGATGAAACTTAACCATTGGAAGGAAATCTGAGATCTTACTCACTGGCGGAAACTCAGTGTAACTGTGTCATTTCAGACTTCTCAATGCTCTGGACATTTCAGTGAATAAAATCTCAGTTCAAAATCCTTTCTGTCTGGGACCTGGTCTCTAACTCACTCCAACCAGCCTCTAGTGAGGGGCAATTGCTTCTTTAGATGGGCCCAAAGCCTGTGATTGAGGCTGACTGATTGAGTGATTCTAGGCTGAAAACACTGCAGGAAATGATGGGCCTTCCCCAGCCTCTGGGCCTGGGCTACGGGTGACCTGAGATCAGGGACATGAGCCTCCTATAGGCCCAGTCACTGTTGCTCTGAATCACCTCAGAGCACTATCACTATTACTAAAGAGGTAGTGCTGGGTCGGCTAATGGGACTGAAGGTAGACAAGTCCCCTGGTCCAGATGGAATGCATCCCAGGGTACTAAAAGAAACGGCAGAAGAAATAGCAAATGCATTAGTTGTAATTTTTCAAAATTCACTGGACTCTGGGGAGGTGCCAGCTGATTGGAAAACAGCTAATGTAACGCCACTGTTTAAATAGGGAGGTAGACAAAAGGCAGGTAACTACAGGCCGGTTAACTTAACATTCGTAGTTGGGAAAATGCTGGAATCTATCATTAAGGAAGAAATAGCAGGACACCTGGAAAAGAATGGTTCAATCAAGCAGGCGCAGCATGGATTCATGAAGGGAAAGTCATGTTTGACTAATTTACTGGAATTTTTTGAGGATATAATGAGTGCGGTTGACAGAGGGGAACCGGTGGATGTGGCGTATTTAGATTTCCAGAAGGCATTCGATAAGGTGCCTCACAAAAGATTGCTGCATAAGATAAAGGTCCACAGAGTTGGGGGTAAAGTGTTAGCGTGGATTGAGGATTGGCTATCTAACAGAAAGCAGAGAGTCGGAATAAATGGGTGCTTTTCCGGTTGGCAATCAGTGACTAGTGGCGTGCCGCAGGGATCGGTGCTGGGGCCTCAACTGTTTACCATATACATAAACGATCTGGAGGAGGGGATTGAGTGTAGGGTAATAAAGTTTGCGGATGGCACAAAGCTGAGTGGGAAAGCGAATTGCATGGAGGATGCGGAAAGTCTGCAGAGAGATTTGGATAGGCTAAGTGAGTGGGCAAGGATCTGGCAGATGGAGTATAATGTTGCTAAGTGTGCGGTTATCCACTTTGGAAGAAATAATAGTAAAATGGACTATTATTTAAACAGTGAAACATTACAACATGCTACTGTGCAGAGGGACCTGGGGGTCCTTGTGCATGAATCACAAAAACTCAGCTTGCAGGTGCAGCAGGTAATCAAGAAGGCAAATGGAATGTTGGTCTTTATCGTGAGAGGGATGGAGTATAAAAGCAGGGAGGTCATGCTGCAACTGTACAGGGTACTGGTGAGGCCGCACCTAGAGTACTGTGTACAGTTTTGGTCCCCTTATTTAAGAAAGGATATATTAGCTTTGGAGGGAGTACAGAGAAGGTTCACCAGGTTGATTCCAGAGATGAGGTGGTTAGCTTATGAGGAGAGATTGAGTAGACTGGGCCTGTACTCATTGGAGTTTAGAAGGTTGAGGGGAGATCTTATAGAGACATATAAGATAATGAAGGGGCTGGACAGGGTAGAAGCAGCGAGGTTATTTCCACTTACAATGGAAACAAGAACTAGGGGGCAGATCCTCAAAATACAGGGGAGTCAATATAGAACGGAGTTGAGGAGGAACTTCTTCTCCCAGAGGGTAGCGAATCTTTGGAATTCTCTGCCCAATGAAGCAGTAGAGGCTACCTTGTTAAATGTGTTTAAGTCACAGATAGATAGATTTTTAACCATTAAGGGAATTAAGGGTTATGGGGAGCGGGCGGGTAAGTGGAACTGAACCCACTATCAGATCAGCCATGATCTTATTGAATGGCGGAGCAGGCTTGAGGGGCTAGATGGCCGACTCCTGCTCCTAGTTCTCATGTTCTTATGTTCTCCTTCCTGAGCGAGTCAGGGAGCGCAGTTTAAAACACTGTTTTTATCCATTAAAATGAAGCATGTAATAAAGTAATAACGCTGACAGGATAATGTTACAGCGCTGAAGACTAATTATGGGTTTTGCAGCGTGTCTGGAGTTTGTAATGAACACACTTAGTGCAATCTGGATTTCACCAGCTGACGTAAGATTGCACATTCCCCTGTGAATAGATTTCTCTGTTCAGCTGCTGCTTGTGTGAACAGACCACATTCTCCATCCTGCTTTCCCAATAAATCCAATTCCAATTCTCACTTCACCACTGATCAGAGACACTTTAGGGATTGAGTCGAGTGTTAGAATCATTCAAATATAAATAGAATTCACTGAACAGGAACAGGCCATTCAGCCCATCTGCTCCATGCTGGTCTTCCTGCTCCACATGACCCTCCTCTCACCCCCTCTTCCTCTCACCCTATCAGCATCTCCTTCTATTCCTCTCTCCCTCAGGTGTTTATCCAGCTTCCCTGAATCACCAGTGAGTTCCACATTCTCTCCCCTCTCTGAGTGAAGATGTTTCTGAATTCCCCATTGGGTTTATTGGTCACTATTTTATATTTACAGAGTTCTGAGATTCTGCTGTTCCTAATTCCTGTGGAAGGTGGAAGTGTCTGAATGACCTCAATTTCTTATGATTCTAGCCCTTTACATTCAACCAATCACACGGTCTATCAATTCAAAGAGGTAACACGTGCCCCCTTCTGAAAGGAAATGATTAATAAACTGTGACAAAACTATAGAGAAAAACTTCACAAATCTAATTAAAACCACAAACTGCCGTTCCTCAATTCCTATGAATGGAGTTACAGATTCAAGGGGCTGAATGGCCTCCTCCTGTTCTGTGACCAATGGAACAGGTGTGAGAGGCTGAATGGCCTCCTCCTGTTCCGTGACCAATGGAACAGGTGTGAGGGGCTGAATGGCCTCCTCCTGTTCTGTGACCAATGGGACAGGCTCGAGGTGCTGAATGGCCTCCTCCTTTTCTGTGACCAATGGGACAGGCTCGAGGGGCTGAATGGCCTCCTCCTGTTCTGTGACCAATGGGACAGGCTCGAGGGGCTGAATGGCCTCCTCCTCTTCCTGTGATCAATGGAACAGGTTCAAGGGGCTGAATGTGTGGCCGGAGATGGATCTGGAGGTTAGATCTTGCTGAAAGTTCCAGTCAGTCTCTGTGTCCCCATGATGTGGAGATGCCGGCGTTGGACTGGGGTAAACACAGTAAGGAGTCTAACAACACCAGGTTAAAGTCCAACAGGTTTATTTGGTAGCAAACGCCACTAGCTTTCGGAGCGCTTCTCCTTCGTCAGGTGAGTGAGAGATCTGCTCATAAACAGCAAACAGAGCATATAAAGACACAAACTCAATTTACAGAATAATGAATAATGATTGGAATGCGAGTCTTTACAGCTTATCAAGTCTTAAAGGTACAGACAACGTGAGTGGAGGGAGCATTAGCACAGGTTCAAGAGATGTGTATTGTCTCCAAACAGGACAGCCAGTGAGACTTTGCAAGGCCAGGCAAGTTGTGGGAGTTACAGATAGTGTGACATGAACCCAAGATCCCGGTTGAGGCAGTCCTCATGTGTGTGGAACTTGGCTATCAGTCTCTGCTCAGCGACTCTGCGCTGTCGTGTGTTGTGAAGGCCGCCTTGGAGAACGCTTACCCGAAGATCAGAGGCTGAAT
Source organism: Mustelus asterias (assembly GCF_964213995.1). Taxonomy (NCBI): domain Eukaryota; kingdom Metazoa; phylum Chordata; class Chondrichthyes; order Carcharhiniformes; family Triakidae; genus Mustelus; species Mustelus asterias. The sequence goes on from NC_135808.1 coordinate 138,080,160, forward strand.
GCCCGTGACTGCTGAAGTGCTCCCCTACGGACAAGTCCTCCGTATACACAGGATCTGCTCGGATGAAGAGGATCGCAACAGACACCTCCAGACGCTGAAAGATGCCCTCATAAGAACAGGATATGGCGCTCGACTCATCGATCGACAGTTCCGATGCGCCACAGCGAAAAACCGCACCAACCTCCTCAGAAGACAAACACGGGACACGGCGGACAGAGTACCCTTCGTCGTCCAGTACTTCCCCGGAGCGGAGAAGCTACAACATCTTCTCCGGAGCCTTCAACATGTCATTGATGAAGATGAACATCTCGCCAAGGCCATCCCCACACCCCCACTTCCTGCCTTCAAACAACCACGCAACCTCAAACAGACCATTGTCTGCAGCAAACTACCCAGCCTTCAGGAGAACAGTGACCACGACACCACACAACCCTGCCACAGCAACCTCTGCAAGACGTGCCGGATCATCGACACGGATGCCATCATCTCACGTGAGAACACCATCCACCAGGTACACGGTACATACACTTGCAACTCGGCCAACATTGTCTACCTGATACGCTGCAGGAAAGGATGTCCCGAGGCATGGTACATTGGGGAAACCATGCAGACGCTACGACAACGGATGAATGAACACCGCTCGACAATCACCAGACAAGACTGTTCTCTTCCTGTTGGTGAGCACGTCAGCGGTCACGGGCATTCAGCCTCTGATCTTCGGGTAAGCGTTCTCCAAGGTGGCCTTCACAACACACGACAGTGCAGAGTCGCTGAGCAGAGACTGATAGCCAAGTTCCACACACATGAGGACGGCCTAAACCGGGATCTTGGGTTCATGTCACACTATCTGTAACTCCCACAACTTGCCTGGACTTGCAAAGTCTCACTGGCTGTCCTGTCTGGAGACAATACACATCTCTTGAACCTGTGCTAATGCTCTCTCCACTCACATTATCTGTACCTTTAAGACTTGATTAGCTGTAAAGACTCGCATTCCAATCATTATTCATTATTCTGTAAATTGAGTTTGTGTCTTTATATGCCCTGTTTGCTGTTTATGAGCAGATCTCTCACTCACCTGACGAAGGAGCAGCGCTCCGAAAGCAAGTGACGTTTGCCACCAAATAAACCTGTTGGACTTTAACCTGGTGTTGTTCGACTCCTTACTGTGTCCCAGTAAAGCAGCAGTGAATGATACAGAGTGAGGTGTTGATTAAACATGTCGTGAGATGGTCAGAGACAGACTCACAAACTCACACAAATATTTGGATGAATGTCACTCCAGTTCTACATCCCTTTGAATGTGTCAGTGTCCTGTGTGATTAAATAATGGTTCTCAGGCTTGGAATCAACCAGGAAAAGGCAATGTTTGTTGGACAATGTCTGATCTACAGATCCTTAATGAACATTTCTTCAGTAACTCACCTCCTGACTTCCCAAAGCCTGTCCACCATCTACAAGGCACAAGTCAGGCGTGTGATGGAACACTCTCCACTTGCCTGGATGGGTGCAGCTCCAACAACACTCAAGAAGTTCGACACCATCCAGGACTAAGCAGCCCCGCTTGATTGGCACCCCTTCCACAGACATTCACTCCCTCCACCAGCAACGCACAGCGGCTGCCATGTGTACCGTCTACAAGATGCACTGCAGGGAATCACTAATACAAATATTCACTTTCCCTGTGATGCTCACATCAAAAGACTGATTTAAAACTTAAGGGAATTGGAGAGCGATTTGAACGGAAACATCTTGCAGAGTGCTGGGGAAAGGGCGGGGGAGTGGGTGGGACTAATCGGAAAGCTCTTTCACAGAGCCAGCACACAGACGATGGGCTGAATGGCCTCTCTCTGTGCTGTCGGATTCTGTGATTCTGTAAACACCACAGCAGCAGAATAGAGACATTACACATGTGCTGCTCTTTCCCAGTTCCCTGTTCATCTTCCTGGATTATTGGGGTTTTAGACCAGCCGAGGGAGACAGGAACATCAAAAGGGGGCGAACTTTACCCAGAAACATCTCAAACTCAGCACAGTCCATCATCAGCAGGATGAAAGCAGCAGCAATATTGAGACAAACAGATTGATCTGAGTGACATTTAAATCTGCACATCACAGTGGAAACTTGTTTAAAGAGGATATTGGAACTGAGAATCTTTCCTGCCTGATGTGAACTTTCTGGAACCTCAAACTGATCCTCATGAATATTTCCTGGGATGGATGAGCTGTTTCGGAGAGTTTACACAAGCTTCAGTGAGTGAGCCAAACATCTTTATTCATTAAATAATAAACCTGTTTCTCTGATAGTTTATTGTGTCTGTGAGAATGTGAGAGTTTGTGTGACTGTGTGAATGTGTTTTAGCAAGTCTGTTTATGTGTCTATCTGCCAGGATTTTTGTGTGTATCTGTGTCAGAGAATGTGTGTGTGTGTGTGTGTAAGCATGTGTGTGTGTGTGTGTGTACTTCTTCCTGTCTCTATATGCAACGCGAACACAGGCACTCTCTCAGTACTGACCCTCTGACAGTGCGGCACTCCCTCAGTACTTACCCTCTGATAGTGCAGCACTCCCTCAGTACTGACCCTCTGACAGTGCAGCACTCCCTCAGCACTGACCCTCTGACAGTGCAGCATTCCCTCAGCACTGGCCCTCTGACAGAGCGGCACTCCCTCAGTACTGACCCTCTGACAGTGCAGCACTCCCTCAGCACTGACCCTCTGACAGAGCGGCACTCTCTCAGTACTGACCCTCTGACAGTGCAGCACTCCCTCAGTACTGACCCTCTGACAGTGCAGCACTCCCTCAGCACTGACCCTCTGACAGAGCGGCACTCCCTCAGTACTGACCTCTGACAGTGCAGCACTCCCTCAGTACTGACCCTCTGACAGTGCAGCACTCCCTCAGTACTGACCCTCTGACAGTGCAGCACTCCCTCAGCACTGACCCTCTGACAGAGCGGCACTCACTCAGCACTGACCCTCTGACAGAGCGGCACTCCCTCAGTACTGACCCTCTGACAGTGCAGCACTCCCTCAGTACTGACCCTTTGACGGTGCGGCACTCCATCAGTACTGACCCTCTGACAGTGCAGCACTCCCTCAGTACTGACCCTCTGACAGTGCAGCACTCCCTCAGTACTGACCCTCTGACAGTGCAGCACTCCCTCAGTACTGACCCTCTGACAGTGCAGCACTCCCTCAGTCTTGACCCTCTGACAGTGCAGCACTCCCTCAGTACTGACTCTCTGACAGTGCGGCACTCCCTCAGTTAAGGAACGTGTGTCTCTGGTAAATCCAGCGTTTATTAACCATTGCTAATTCTCTGATCTGTGTTAGTTTTGAGTCCATTCCAGGGGACAGTTCAGAGGCAAGCGACATTTCAGTGTGTGTCTGGAGTTATATATAGATCAGCCTGAGTCAGACTGGGAGATTAGCTTTCCTGAAGGACATTAGTGAACCAAATGGGTTGTTACAACAATCGGCTCATTTCAGTCACCGTGACTCCAGCTGGATCCTTATTCCCGATTGATTGAAGTGAGGGAATTGAGGATCTTTGTGTGTTCAGGATGTTGCGAGTGGAGAGATTTGTTCAGGGAGATGAACTCTGTGATCACAGCAGACTGAAATTCCTTTGGATTGGGAAAGGATTGTGGAAACTCTCTTGTCTTCTGGAAGATTAATTTTCTGTTGGAAAGACTGGAATTTGAATCAGCTCCAAGTGACCAACATCACTTTCCCAATTTCTGGAATCTCTGGGAAAGGTCTCCAAACTCTGGAATCGATTCCCAGTGTTTGATTCCAGAGCAGAGAACCAGAAATTGTGAGGTTTGGAAGGAGCCACGTGTTTAACACGTTAAAGAAGCCATCCCCTACGGACAAGCCCTCCGTATACACAGGATCTGCTCGGATGAAGAGGATCGCAACAGACACCTCCAGACGCTGAAAGATGCCCTCATAAGAACAGGATATGGCGCTCGACTCATCGATCGACAGTTCCGATGCGCCACAGCGAAAAACCGCACCGACCTCCTCAGAAGACAAACACGGGACACAGTGGACAGAGTACCCTTCATCGTCCAGTACTTCCCCGGAGTGGAGAAGCTACGACATCTCCTCCGGAGCCTTCAACATGTCATTGATGAAGACGAACATCTCGCCAAGGCCATCCCCACACCCCCACTTCTTCCCCTCAAACAATCGCACAACCTCAAACAGACCATTGTCCGCAGCAAACTACCCAGGCTTCAGGAGAACAGTGACCACGACACCACACAACCCTGCCACAGCAACCTCTTCAAGACATGCCAGATCATCGACACGGATGCCATCATCTCACGTGAGAACACCATCCACCAGGTACATGGTACATACACTTGCAATTCGGCCAACGTTGTCTACCTGATACGCTGCAGGAAAGGATGTCCCGAGGCATGGTACATTGGGGAGACCATGCAGACGCTACGACAATGGATGAATGAACACCGCTTGACAATCACCAGGCAAGAGTGTTCTCTTCCTGTTGGGGAGCACTTCAGTGATCACGGGCATTCAGCCTCTGATCTTCGGGTAAGCATTCTCCAAGGCGGCCTTCACGACACACGACAGCGCAGAGTCGCTGAGCAGAGACTGATAGCCAAGTTCCACACACATGAGGACGGCCTTAACCGGGATCTTGGGTTCATGTCACGCTATCTGTAACCCCCACGACTTGCCTGGACTTGCAAAATCTCACTAACTGTCCTGTCTGGAGACAATACACATCTCTTTAACCTGTGCTTAACCCTCTCTCTCCACTCACATTGTCTGTACCTTTAAGACTTGATTAGCTGTAAAGACTCGCATTCCAACCATTATTTTGTAAATTGAGTTTGTGTCTTTATATACCCTGTTTGTGAACAGAACTCACACTCACCTGACGAAGGAGCAGCGCTCCGAAGGCGAGTGGCGTTTGCTCCCAAATGAACCTGTTGGACTTTAACCTGGTGTTGTGAGACTTCTTACTGTGTTTACTCCAGTCCAACGCCGACATCTCCACATCAGATTAGAGAGGCATAGACCCCGCCATTAACGACAGCCTCCAGCCCCGTGTGATTTCCAAACGTCTGTGAGGGGAGAGAGAAAGGGGCTGAATCCTGACTGGAGAAAGAATCCTGCTGAGTAACCCCAGCAATTGTCTCACTTTCCAATGTCATTCAACCCTGACACACTGTGACAGAAAGTCTGTACTGAGAGCGAGGCCACTCACTGATGATTCACTTTCTGCTGTGATTAATCTTTGACTTTTCACAATTAATGCATTCAGGATCTTTAATTCTATCACCACAATTGTCGGTTTAAGAATTGGGGGGAATTATTACTGGCTTTGCCTCATTTCTCCTGGTTTCTAATGTTTGTTTCCATTATTGAAGAGGCAGCGTGAGGCTGAGGTTTGTTTCTGGGACTGTTGTCAGTGACTGGTATTATGGTCTGTGTGCTGACTGCCTGTTCACAGGCTGTGTCAGCACAGGTTTAATAGTTTCACCCAGTCCACTCATTCCCTTCCCTTTCTCAACACCAGAGTCACTGCACACAAACACTGCAATAAATATCACAAAGAGCAAGGTGACATTTTACCCAGAGATACATTTCCATTCACCAAACGATTAGAAAGTGAAGGGCTTCAGGTGGAAATGACAGACTGGGGAATTCAGTCATTTGTTGGTTTAAGACAATCCTCTCAAACTATAAAAAGAAATATTTCCATTTCTGTCGCTCCAATCACCACCTCAGGCCATCTCAAACCCAATGAAGCATTTCTGAAATGTGGTTATTGTTCTGATGTAGGAAACACGGCAGCTAATTTTAGCAAAGCAAACTCCCACAATTTGGAAACAGGAGGAGGCCATTCAGCCCCTCCAGCCTGTTCCATCATTCAGTGAGATCATGACTGATCTGAATCATAACTCCATCTGTCCACCTTGGTTCCAGATCCATTAAGGTTCTCGCCAAATAAAAACCCACCAATCTTCATTCCAAACTTCCCATCGACACCCAGCACCAAAGAGCTCGGTTTAAGGAGCGTCTTAAAGGGGCAGAGAGAGGTGGAGAGAATTAGTGAAAGAGTTCCAGAACTCAGGAACTTGGCAGTTTGAGATACTGTCATCAATGGAGGAGAGATTAGATTCAGGAATGCACAGGAAACCAGAGATGGAGGATCAGAGATCTCAGAGTGGGATAGGATTAGAGAGATTACCAAGATAAAGAGGGGTTGGAGGAGGTTACAGAGACAGGGAGGGGTTGCAGTTGGTTACAGATAGGGAGGGATTGCAGTCGGTTACAGAGAGAGGGAGGGGTTGCTGTTGGTTACAGAGATAGGGAGGGGTTGCTGTTGGTTACAGAGATAGGGAGGGGTTGGAGGAGGTTACAGAGAGGGAGGGGTTGCAGTTGGTTACAGAGAGGGAAGGGTTGCAGTTAGTTACAGAGATAGGGAGGGGTTGCAGTTGGTTACAGAGATAGGGAGGGGTTGCAGTTGGTTATAGAGATAGGGAGTACACTCAGTATCAGACAGTGCGCCACTATTTCATTCTCTTGGACAGTTCTGGCTCAGTTTCAGGGGGACATCTCTGTTTTTCCCACCATCTGATTGGCTGAGCCACAGATGGAGTTGAGAATAAAGTGTTTGTCTGGGATCCCATTCATCAGTGGCAGCGATTAGCACAACATTCAATGATTAAACACTTGCCCCAACTCCTCATCTCGCTCGCCCACTGAATCGACCATATTCAATCTCCCGGGAGTGAAGTCATTGATGGCTTCATTTCCCAGCTCTCAGCAGCAACATTATTTCCTCTCAAGGTGAGTGATTTAATTTGTGATGATGATAACCTTGGCTTGTGATGTTTTGATGCAATGATTTTCTGTCCTTGTTGCTCAGTGTCTGAAGCCTGGGACTGAGGGTGATCTTGTTCATCTGCCATGATGTCAGAGCGTGAAGTGAGGTGAAGCGTTAAGGATGAGTTGGAGCTGACAGTAATGGGATAGAGAGCAGGACTGTGCTCAGAACAGCGCAGGAGACAGTCGAATGGAGGGCAGCTCAATAAGTGGCTTCTCTTCATCACTTCATCAAAAGAAGAAAAGTTCCTTCCACAAACTGCGAGCTCCCACAGCCAATCACCATCATGGGGCAAGACATCAGCCAATGGGAATCCATCTGCTTCCCTATTGGAGGATGAGCACAGAGATCGCCCTGATGAACATTCCTGTCTCAGCCAATCAGATTTCACATCAACCGAGGATGAAGAAAAGCGGAATTGGAATTTGATTGGCTCCTTTTGGGAAGGTCAGGGGTCACGGACCTCCCTCTGGACCCGACAACCATCCAAAATCTCTTCATTTCTTCAACTCTGCCCTCTTGTCCATCTCCCACAGCCTTCACTCCATCATTAATAGTCACGCCTTCAGCTGCCTGGGCCCTAAGCTGAGGAATTCCCTCCCTAAACCTCTCCACCTCACTCATCTCCTTCATGATGCTGATTAAAAGCTGCCTCTTTCACCAAGTCTTTGGTCACCTGTCTTAATATCTTCCAATTTCTGCTCCTGGGCTGATTTCCCCAGTGAAAGGCGCTATAGAAATGCAAGTTGTTGTTGTTTACTCCTGTCCTACCATCGAATTCCAGACATGAGCAATCTAATGGATGAGACAGGCTGATAAGCAGAGCAATAAATATCTGAGCTGGAGATTCTGGAGTCAGGATTTGATTCCATTCATTCCCTTTCTCTGTTTTATTCTGTCGCTGAGATTGTCATTCCATCCTCTCTTTATTTTCATCACCCTGAGGATTGAGACTCAGATTCTGTTTGTTTAATGTTGTGATTCATTTCATTATCTTTAATCCCCATTCTGTGTTAACCCACCCTCACTGCAGAAATATTGAATATTATTAAACCCGGCTCACCATCAATCCCTCTGTTAGTAAATTGGAACAAGGAGGCCATTCAGCCCCTCCAACCTGTTCCACTAATCATTGAGATCATGGTTGAGCTGTATCCTAACTCCATTGCCCCGCCTTATCTCCAAATCCTTTAATATCATTGGCTGGCTAAAATCTATCAATCTCAGACGATGAGTAGATCTCCAATATTGACAGCTCTTTATTGGTCAGAGTTTCAGATTTCTACCAAGCTTTGGGGAAGGAAATATTTTCCAATTTCTCTCCTAAATGTCCTGGATCTGATTTTAAGCTTCAATTCCCTTGTCCTAGACCATTGGGAAAAGTTTCCCCCTCTCCCCCATCAACTCAGAATCCTGGTGGAGGGTAATGTCAGCTTCCAGTCTCTCCCTCGTGCTCTTTGAGAAAGGTCTCCTTGTTAGTGAGGAGATGTCAAATCACTCGCTCTCAGTCCTGAGCTTCAGATCTTCCGTGAATAGTATCGGGTGGGGGGGGGGGTGGTTGGATTGTCTCTGCGGTATCGCACAGGCTGCAGATACACGTGTGGTTCACTCGCTCAGAATGCTCTCATTTATTGATTGGTTTAGACCTCAGTGACCCCTGACATTGGCCATTGGCTAATTAGACAGTGAGGGTAAAACAGCAGCTTTCTGTTAATAGAAACGTTAAACTGTGTGTCTGGAACATTTACAGGGACAATCTTTCAATCTATGCTTCCTCCGTGACCAAGGTATTAAACTGCCATCATGTGTATGATGTGTAATCTGAGCATGTTAGGATACTGGAGATGGGAGAAAGCTTTGTTTCTGTGTCTACAAAGAACTTTATCATCCTCAGTGAACACAAGCTGACAATGGGAATCAGTTAATTCAGAGAGATTTCACTTCGACTGCTGGAAAGGGAGAGGGTTTGATCTCAGACACTTTGTAGAAAAGGCCTCCTGTGGAATCAGCAACTGGAATATAAGAAAGAAAAACATTTGCATTTCTATAGCCCCTTTCACCACCTCAGGACATCCCAAAGCTCTTCACAGCCAATGAGGTACTTTTGAAGTGTGGTCACTGATGAAATGCAGGAATTGCAGCAGTCGATTGGTACACAGCAAGATCCCATGAGCCTCAATGTGAACATCTCTTTTAATGACATTGGTTGAGTCAATATCAGGCTTGTGGGAATGAGCAGGTGTGTGGGATTAATCGGATTGCTCTTCAGCAGAGCTAGCATGGGCACAATGGCTGAATGGCCTCATTCTGCACTATTCCGGATTCAATCCACACATTCCCAGAATTTCTGCTTTTCCAGGTTATTATAGAGTCCTGTCCTATAGCAATCCCATCCTCTGGACTGCGGGGAATCACTCAGTATTCCCAAAAACAGGATCCAAGATCAATGTCAGTTACAGCAAGTGGAAAGTTTCAGAAACTGCCCTGTAACTGGACAACTGACCAATCAGCTTCGATCCTCCATCGGGTTTCAGTGTAAATTAAACATTTCTCAAACATCAGGAGTGGTGAACATTCTCCACGGGAGATGATAATGTTCCTGGAAGGAAAGCTGTGAATCTGTCGATCAATCAGACCCTTATTTCCATTTACAAACTGACTCCCCTCAACCCTGAGCCTCGCTCTGTCTTCATATTGATTGGAGTTTCAGTGAGAATCGGTTTTGAGTTGAGAATCTTTCAGTGAAGCTTCCCTCTCACACATGCTGAGGAGACAGTAACCTTCTCCAAGTTAATTGAGAAATGGATTCCCCTCATTCCCAGTTCACATTCTCCAGGGTTTATTTTGTGGAACACTTTCCAATCAGATCCCTGTTCACAAACATGCCTGAGGTTCACAGCCACTTATTGTTCAGAGTTTGGACAAGACTTCAACAACAACAACTTCTCTTTATATAGCGCCTTTCACAGAATCACATCCCCGGCAATTCACAGAAACTCTCAAACACAAACTCTGACCCTGAAACAGGTTAGGAAATAAAAGTTTGAAGTTTATTTTTTAGTGTCACAAGTAAAGCTTACATTAACACTGCAATGAAGTTACTATGAAAATCCCCTAGTCGCCACACTCTGGCACCTGTTCAGGTTACACTGAGGGAGAATTTAGCATGGTCAATGCACCCTAACCAGCATGTCTTTCAGACTGTGTGAGGAAACCGGAGCATCCAGAGGAAACCCACGCAGACACGGGGAGAACGTGCAGACTCCACACAGACAGTAACCCAAGCCGGGAATCGAACCGGGGTCCCTGGCGCTCTGAGGCAGCAGTGCTAACCATTGTGCTACTGTGCCGGCCTACAGGGGAACAGGGAACTAAAAGCCCAGGCAAAGAGGCAGGTTTAAAATAGCATCTTAATGAGAGAGAGAGAGACAGAGAGAGAGAGATAGAGACAGGGAGTGAGACAGTGAGGGAGAGAAAGAGTGAGTGACACAGAGAGAGAAAGCGATAGGGAGAGAGGTGGAGATCAAACAGAACATGCTGGAAACACTGAGCAGTTTTGACATCATCAAACTCATTCTCAGTTTGAGTTCTAACGAAATCGCACAATCTGAAACATTCACCGGAATTTTACTGCACCACCCACCATGGGAATCGGAGCGGGCGAGGGACGGACACTGGGAAGGATCGTTAACTTTGGGTGGGATTCTACAGTTTCGAGCGAAGCTGTAAAATCCTGCCCATTATTTCCGCTTCTCTCCACAGAGGCTGTCGGACCTGCTGAGATTTTCCAGCATTTTGTGTTTTTGTTTCAGATTCCAGCATCCACAGTAATTTGCTTTCACCACAAATATCTCCCCATGTGCCGGGTATGACTCCAACCAGCAGAGAGTTTGCCCCCCGATACCCATCGATTCCAGTTTCTGGGGCTCCTTGATGCCACACTCGGTCGAATGTGGCCTTGATGTCAAGGGCTGTCACTCTCACCTCACCTCTGGAATTCAGCTCTTTTGTCCATGTTTGAACCAAGGCTGTAATGAGTTCAGGAGCTGAGTGACCCGGGCGAAACCCAAACTGGGTGTCACTGAGCAGGTGATTGCTGAGCAGGTGCTGCTTGATCGCGCTGTCGATGACCCCTTCCATCACTTTACTGATGATTGAGGGTAGACTGATTGGGCGGTAATTGGTCGGGTTGGATTTGTCCTGCTTTTTGTGTACAGGACATACCTGGGCAATTTTCCACATTGTTGGGTAGATGCCAGTGTTGTAACTGTACTGGAAGAGCTTGGCTAGGGGAGCGGCAAGTTCTGGAGCACAAGTCTTCAGTACTATTGCCGGGATCTTATCAGGGCCCATTGTCTTTGCAGTAACCAGTGCCATCAGCTGTTTCTTGATATCACATGGAGTGAATCGAATTGGCTGGAGACTGGCATCTGAGATGCTGGGGACCACTGGAGGAGGCCAAGATGGATCAGTGTGCACCATGGTAGGTGTGAGTTAAGATGTGGGCAGCAGGGTTTGGATAACCTCAGGTTTACAGAGGGGAGAAAGGGGAGGATCAGTCAGGAGTGATCAGAATGGTCCAGTCCAGGGCACTGAAGGAATGAATGAGGGTTTCCACAGCCGATGAGCTGAGACAGGGGCAAACTCAGGCACTGTAAGCGAGGGGGAATTCGGCAATGCCTGTGATAGCGTTGGCATGAGTCTGAGGTTTGAAACTCATCCTGGGGTCAAACGTGAGGCCAAATCCGACCTAATCTCAGACTGTGAGCAGGAAGCACCATAGAAACTAGGAGCAGGAGGAGGCCATCCGGCCCTTCAAACCCTGCTTCATAATTCAATATAATCATGGCTGATCCTCCATCTCAATATCATACTCCCACTCTCTCCCCATACCCACTGACACCCTCCAGAAATCTCTCTATTTCCATCTGAACTATATTCAGCATTTGGCCTCCACTGCTTCTGTTGTCGAGATTTCCACAGGTTCACCGTCCTCTGAGTGGTGAACACTCAAATACTCAGAAAGAGTTTTCATTTCTATAGCACCTTTCACCTCCTCAGGGTGCTGTGTGATTTGCAGGGGAACTTACAGGTGGTGGTGTTTCCATGTGTCTGCTGTCCTTGTCCTTCTAGGTGGTAGGGACGCTGGCTTTGGGAGCTGCTGTCAAAGGAGATGACACATTGCTGCACTGCGTCTTGTCGGTGGCCCACACTGGAACCGCAGGGCGCTGCTGGGAGAGGGAGGGAATGTTTAAGGTGCTGAATGGGGTTCTGGTCACAGGGGCTGCTTTGTCCTGGAGAGGAGATGGAATAATCTCGCAAACACGTGTAAACTTACTGCGATACAGCTGGGAAGCACTTTGTGAGCTTTGACTGATGACTGAGAGCCGACAGACATCTCCTAACCTCACTCAACATTCCCCACAATCATTAATCTGACTTCGGAGAGAATCACATTCCCAACTCCCTGTCTGAGTGTTTATCCTCCAGCTAAGTTTTGACAAAGAGAATCCATTAATGGAGATAAACGGTGCAGGTTGAAAGGGGAAGCTGTGTTGTGCGGTGATTTGCTGAATCGTATCCTGCAGCTGACTGTGAGCTGATCTCTCTCGCTGAGGCAGGGCAGGAGTTCCTGATATAAAATCCACCCAGCTTGTGACCACAACACAAATATATCAGAGCGCATTCTGTCAACACACGACTGGGAAACATTGAAACTGGATGGGAAGATGGTCCTTCTCACTCTTTGAGACTCTGACGATATAAACGGCTAGGGATTTCGCAGAGGGTCAGTACTGAGGGAATGCTGCACTGTCAGAGGGTCAGTACTGAGGGAGTGCCGCACTGTCAGAGGGTCAGTACTGAGGGAGTGCTGCACTGTCAGAGGGTCAGTACTGAGGGAGTGCCGCACTGTCAGAGGGTCAGTACTGAGGGAGTGCTGCACTGTCAGAGGGTCAGTGCTGAGGGAGTGCTGCACTGTCAGAGGGTCAGTACTGAGGGAGTGCTGCACTGTCAGAGGGTCAGTACTGAGGGAGTGCCGCACTGTCAGAGGGTCAGTACTGAGGGAGTGCCGCACTGTCAGAGGGTCAGGACTGAGGGAGTGCTGCACTGTCAGAGGGTCAGTACTGAGGGAGTGCTGCACTGCCAGAGGATCAGTACTGAGGGAGTGCTGCACTGTCAGTACTGAGGGAATGCTGCACTGTCAGGAGGTCAGTACTGAGGGAGTGCCACACTGTCAGAGTGTCAGTACTGAGGGAGTGCCACACTGTCAGAGGGTCAGTACTGAGGGAGTGCCGCACTGTCAGAGTGTCAGTACTGAGGGAGTGCCGCATTGTCAGAGGGTCAGTACTGAGGGAGTGCCGCACTGTCAGAGGGTCAGTGCTGAGGGAGTGCCGCACTGTCAGAGGGTCAGCACTGAGGGAGTGCCGCATTGTCAGAGGGTCAGGACTGAGGGAGTGCCGCACTGTCAGAGGGTCAGGACTGAGGGAATGCTGCACTGTCAGAGGGTCAGTGCTGAGGGAGTGCTGCACTGTCAGAGGGTCAGTGCTGAGGGAGTGCTACACTGCGAGAGGGTCAGTACTGCGGGAGTGCCGCACTGTCAGAGGGTCAGTGCTGAGGGAGTGCTACACTGCTAGAGGGTCAGTACTGCGGGAGTGCCGCACTGTCAGAGGGTCAGTACTGAGGGAGTGCTGCACTGTCAGAGGGTCAGTACTGAGGGAGTGCCGCACTGTCAAAGGGTCAGTACTGAGGGAGAGTGCTGCACTGTCAGAGGGTCAGTGCTGAGGGAGTGCCGCACTGTCAGAGGGTCAGTACTGAGGGAGTGCTGCACTGTCAGAGGGTCAGTACTGAGGGAGTGCCGCACTGTCAGAGGGTCAGTACTGAGGGAGTGCCGCACTGTCAGAGGGTCAGTACTGAGGGAGTGCCGCACTGTCAGAGGGTCAGTACTGAGGGAGTGCTGCACTGTCAGAGGGTCAGTGCTGAGGGAGTGCCGCACTGTCAGAGGGTCAGTACTGAGGGAGTGCTGCACTGTCAGAGGGTCAGTACTGAGGGAGTGCCGCACTGTCAGAGGGTCAGTACTGAGGGAGTGCTGCACTGTCAGAGGGTCAGTACTGAGGGAGTGCCGCACTGTCAGAGGGTCAGTACTGAGGGAGTGCCGCGCTGTCATCTTTTGATTGAAGTATGAAACACGGTTTTGTGTGTTTTCTCGGTTTAATTTTCCTGGGAACAGTTTTCAAGTAGGATTGGGAATCGCCCTGATGTCCTGCAGAATATTTACCCTCAATCACCCGGACAGTAACACATTCGCTGCTCATTATCACATTGCTCTCTGTGGGATCTTGCTGTGCACAAATTAGTTTCCTAAATCACTTAACTCGCTGTAAATCACTTTGAGACTTCCTGAGGTTTGGAAGGTGCAAAGTAAATGGGAATTATTTATTCTAATTTTTGCACAATTAATTCCCAGTAACAGTGAGGTGAATGTTTAATTCAGAGTCATTTAGGTTGCAGTCAGCTCACCAGATTGGAGTTCAGTCAACGCACGCTGTGTGGAGCAGACAAACTCCCCTTAAAGCATTGTGTATGAAACACAGAGAGCCAGCAAAATGCAGAACAATCAAAAATCAAATCAAGTCTTTACTTCAGGGCAACGGCTGAAAAGCAGACATCTCACTGGAGAAAATCTCAGCTGCTTCAACAAGGGTGTCGGGGCTAATTATACATGCGAGTGGATAATAAGAGTGTTGGCAGATTGTGAGCTCCTTCTATTCCTCTGGGTACTTGCTGAATAATTAGTGGGACACACTCCAATCAGGAAGATGATAAGGATGTCACTGGCATCAGAACTGGAGCTAAACAGAATCTGCCCAACAAGACACAAGAAACAGGAGCTGGAAAAGACCCTTTTGACCCTGTTCCACCATCCAATAAAATCCACGCTGATCATTTCCCTCAATTCCACCTTCCTGCCATTTGTGGGATCTTGCTGTGTATCCTATCCCTGTATTTTCCTTATTGCCCAAGACGCTAATGTCCTGAACATATTCAATGACTCAGCATCGATCCACAAGTCTCAGAGGTGGAGAATTGCAAAGATTCACAGCTGTGAGTGAAGGAACTTCTCCTCATCTCAGTCTTACTCTGAGACTGAGTGTGTGCTCCCAATTCCTCACATCACGGGAACACTCCCATCGGGCCTGTCACATCCCTCCAAAATTTAATCAGTTTTCTCTGGATCACCTCTCATTCTTCCAAACTCCTGGGAACAATCTCTGTGTATCAGACAATCCCCTCGGCCCAGGAACCAGTTCAGTGAACCCATGTTTCAACCCCTCCAGGGCAGATTGATCCTTCCTCTGTGAAGGAGAACTAAACTCTCCCTGGTACTCCAGCTGCGGAAACACCCGCATTCTGTATAACTGGAGCAAGACCTTGTTACCCTTTTACTGAAATAAAAAGCTAACACATCATTTACCTTGCTCATTATTTGCTGTTGCTGCACATTCACTTTCTGTCGTTGATGGAAACAGACACTCACATCCTGCTGAATGTCGTCTTTCTGAATTCTCTCTCCATGCAAAAAAATTTGTTTTGCTATTTTTTGAAAGTGAATGTCGTCTCCACATTGCATTCCATCCATCGCGCCCTCGTCCACTCACTCAACTTGTCTTTGTCTCTCTGCTGCCCCTTTGTGTCCTCTCCACAGCTTACATTCCCACCTCACTTTTATTGTCAACAAACGTGGATACTTTACCCTCACTCCCAAAGATATTAATTTGGATTATATATAACTGAGGCCCCAGTACTGATCTTTACAACATTTCACTTGTAACAGGATACCAACCTGAAAATGGCCCATTTATTCCTACTCTCTGTTTTCCGTCCGTTAATCAATCCTCAAACCATTCTAATATATTACCGCCAACCCCACGAGTCTGAAGTTTGTGTAATATACTCTCATCTCACACTTTATCAAATGCTCTTTGAAAATGCAAAGTACACCACATCCCCTGGTTCCCCCTTATCCAACTTGCTAGTTACATCTCCCCTCAGTCACTAATTCCCAATTATCTTTATCAAATGCCCTCAAGGGGGAAAGGGAGGACAAACAAATTCAGAATTCCCTCTGGGAAATCAAAGGAATACAAGTGTTAAACGTGGTCATTTGGTGTTACAGAACTTGAGTGTCGCTGAAAAAAATATATTTTTGTCAAAGCTTATCATCTTGCACTCATCAGGACAACCACAAGAATACCAATGTCAGGGGAAGCAACACCATTATACTGAGAAGGGAGTGCTGATTGGTTGGCAAGTGGACTCTGGCCAGCAGAGGCATTGCCATGGAGAATGCACCAGTTAATGGTGACTGACAATTAACTGCCAAGCATTGTTTGGAAATTTAAACCAGGCAAATCAAAACTCTGATTTGTCAAGGCATTGCCCTGAACAATGGATGTTACTTATTTTGTTTAGCTGAAGCAGGTGCAATGTGTGTACCTGTTCTCTCTGTCTGCAAAGAACAGCGACCTGTGTATTAATATACGTAGCTTCCAGTAAACGTGAATATACTACACTGGTGCCCAACTGACATCAGTGGGCTGGAATCAGACTGATCAAGGAGACCCCAGGAATAATTATAAATCAGGAAATGGAAGGGAGAGAGGAATTCAGGAAAATTACAATCACCAGTGACATGATCCTGAGCAATGTGTTGGAGCTACAGGCTGACAACTCCTCGGTTCCTGGTGTACTTCTTCCTCAGATCTTAAAAGAAGCATCTAGTGAGGGAGTTGATGAGCTCATTTTATTTTTGGAAGTTGATTCGGGGTTGCTTTCATTCGATTGGAAAATAGCAAATGTGTCTTTTGTTATTGCAATGGAGAGGGATAGGGCCGTACGGCAGGGCAAGGTTTACAATTGGGGGAGGGGTAATTATGATGCGATTAGGCAAGAATTAGGGGGCATAAGTTGGGAACAGAAACTGTCAGAGAAAGGAACTAATGAAAAGTGGAACTTTTTCAAGGAACAAATACTGGATGTCCTTGATAGGTATGTTCCTGTCAGGCAGGGAGGAAATGGCCGAGTGAGGGAACCATGGTTCACAAAAGAGGTGGAATGTCTTGTGAAAAGGAAGAGGGAAGCTTATGTAGGGATGAGGAAACAAGGTTCAGATGGCTCGATTGAGGGTTACAAGTTAGCAAGGAATGAGCTGAAAAAGGGGCTTAGGAGAGCTAGGAGGGGACATGAGAAGTCCTTGGCGGGTCGGATCAAGGAAAACCCCAAGGCTTTTTACTCTTATGTGAGGAATAAAAGAATGACCAGGGTGAGGTTAGGGCCGGTCAAGGACAGTAGTGGGAACTTGTGTATGGAGTCAGTAGAGATAGGCGAGGTGATGAATGAATACTTTTCTTCAGTGTTCACCAAGGAGAGGGGCCATGTTTTTGAGGAAGAGAAGGTGTTACAGGCTAATAGACTGGAGGAAATAGATGTTCGGAGGGAGGATGTATTGGCAGTTTTGAATAAACTGAAGGTCGATAAGTCCCCTGGGCCTGATGAAATGTATCCTAGGATTCTGTGGGAGGCAAGGGATGAGATTGCAGAGCCTTTGGCGTTGATCTTTGGGTCCTCGCTGTCCACGGGGATGGTGCCAGAGGACTGGAGAATGGCGAATGTTGTTCCTCTGTTTAAGAAAGGGAATAGAAATGACCCTGGTAATTATAGACCGGTTAGTCTTACTTCGGTGGTGGGTAAATTGATGGAAAGGGTCCTTAGGGATGGGATTTACGACCATTTAGAAAGATGCGGATTAATCCGAGATAGTCAGCACGGATTCGTGAAGGGCAAGTCGTGCCTCACAAATTTGATAGAATTTTTTGAGGAGGTAACTAAGTGTGTTGATGAAGGTAGGGCAGTTGATGTCATATACATGGATTTTAGTAAGGCGTTTGATAAGGTCCCCCATGAAAGTGAGGAGGTGTGGGATAGAGGGAAAGTTGGCCGATTGGATAGGTAACTGGCTATCTGATCGAAGACAGAGGGTGGTGGTGGATGGAAAATTTTCGGACTGGAGGCAGGTTGCTAGCGGAGTGCCGCAGGGATCGGTGCTTGGTCCTCTGCTCTTTGTGATTTTTATTAATGACTTAGAGGAGGGGGCTGAAGGGTGGATCAGTAAATTTGCTGATGACACCAAGATTGGTGGAGTAGTGGATGAGGTGGAGGGCTGTTGTAGGCTGCAAAGAGACATAGATAGGATGCAAAGCTGGGCTGAAAAATGGCAAATGGAGTTTAACCCTGATAAATGTGAGGTGATTCATTTTGGTAGGACAAATTTAAATGTGGATTACAGGGTCAAAGGTAGGGTTCTGAAGACTGTGGAGGAACAGAGAGATCTTGGGGTCCATATCCACAGATCTCTAAAGGTTGCCAGTCAAGTGGATAGAGCTGTGAAGAAGGCCTATAGTGTGTTAGCTTTTATTAACAGGGGGTTGGAGTTTAAGAGCCGTGGGGTTATGCTGCAACTGTACAGGACCTTGGTGAGACCACATTTGGAATATTGTGTGCCGTTCTGGTCACCTCACTATAAGAAGGATGTGGAAGCGCTGGAAAGAGTGCAGAGGAGATTTACCAGGATGCTGCCTGGTTTGGAGGGTAGGTCATATGAGGAAAGGTTGAGGGAGCTAGGGCTGTTCTCTCTGGAGCGGAGGAGGCTGAGGGGAGACTTAATAGAGGTGTATAAAATGATGAAGGGGATAGATAGAGTGAACGTTCAAAGACTATTTCCTCGGGTGGATGGAGCTATTACAAGGGGGCATAACTATAGGGTTCGTGGTGGGAGATACAGGACGGATATCAGAGGTAGGTTCTTTACGCAGAGAGTGGTTGGGGTGTGGAATGGACTGCCTGCAGTGATAGTGGAGTCAGACACTTTAGAAACATTTAAGCGGTTATTGGATAGGCACATGGAGCACACCAGGATGATAGGGAGTGGGATAGCTTGATCTTGGTTTCAGATAAAGCTCGGCACAACATCGTGGGCCGAAGGGCCTGTTCTGTGCTGTACTGTTCTATGTTCTATGTTCTATGTTCTCCACCTGCGAGGCCGATTTAAGAGTCCTATGGACCCGGACCCCAAGGTCCTTCTGATCCTCTACACTGCTAAGAATGGTACCCTTCATATTATACTGCTGCTTCATCCCATTGGATCTGCCAAAATGGATCACTACACACTTATCCGGGTTGAAGTCCATCTGCCACTTCTCCACCCAGTCTTGCATTCTATCTATGTCTCGCTGCAACTTCTGACATCCCTCCAAACTATCCACAACACCACCTACCTTGGTGTCGTCAGCAAACTTACCAACCCATCCCTCCACTTCCTCATCCAGGTCATTTATGAAAATGACAAACAGCAAGGGTCCCAGAACAGATCCCTGGGGCACTCCACTGGTCACTGACCTCCATTCAGAGAAAGACCCCTCCACAGCCACTCTCTGCCTTCTGCAGGCAAGCCAGTTCTGGATCCACAAGGCAACAGCCCCTTGGATCCCATGCCCTCTCACTTTCTCAAGAAGTCTTGCATGGGGGTTTAGTTTAGGCATCATGATCGGCGCAGGCTTGGAGGTCCGAAGGGCCTGTTACTGGGCTGTACTGTTCTTTGTTCTTTGTTCTTAATGCTATTATTTATTGAGAGGGGAATTGATTACAAAAGTAGGGAGGTTATGCTTCAGTTACACAGAGCACTAGAGAGACCACATCTGGAGTATTGTGCACCGTATTGGTCCCCTTATTTAAGGATGTAAATGCGTTGGAAGCAGTTTAGAGAAGATTTTTAGACTAAAGTCAGGAATAGGTGGGATGTCTTATGAGGAAAGGTTGGACACACGAGCCTTGATTTGATTTGATTTATTATTGTCACATGTGTTAACAGTGGAATGTATTATACAGTGGGAAGTATTGTTTCTTGCGCACTATACAGACAGAGCATACCATTCATAGAGAAGGAAAGGAGAGAGTGCAGAATGTAGTTTACAGTCATAGCTAGGGTGCAGAGAAAGATCAGCTTAATAGTCCATTCAAAAGTCTGATGGCAGCAGGGAAGGAGCTGTTCTTGAGTCGGTTGGTACGTGACCTCAGACTTCTGTATCCATTGGGGTTTAAAAGATTAAGAGGTGGATGTGGAGAGGATGTTTCCTCTTGTGGGAGAATCTAGAACTCGGGGTCACTGTTTAAAAATAAGGGGTTGTCCGTTTAAGACAGAGATGAGGTGAATTTATTTCTCTCAGGTGGTGGTGGGTCTCTGGAACTCTCTCAGAATTGGATCATTATCTGTCGCTCCAGGGAAAAGACAGCGGTGCTGGGACTAGCAGAGTTGTTCCTTCAGAGAGTTAGTACTTTTAGCCATGCTGTTAGCATTTTATAATGGGATGATTATGTAATGTCACTGTATTAGCCAAGTATAGCAGCAGCTTGCCTGTGGGATATAATACACCTTCACAGATACTGCGTAACGGACAGTTTCTCAGACAGTTTTTGAGGAATACCACATTCCAATCGCTAATCAGCTTCAGGGTTTAATGTGAAGAGGGAAACATTCTTCGTCTGCTGTCAATAGTTAGCGGTTTATTCTGGCTTTGTGAATGATCTAAATTGAAGAATGTGTGCTGTTCTATTCTGCCCCGCACTCTAGAAGAGACAGATGATAATTAATCTGCCGAATGGGTTGTTGGGCCTTACCCCACAGGCTAGAACACAAAGTGACATGACAGTTACATGGTCAGACTCCAGCAGGGTAACTGGGTTCAGTATTTGCCACCCCAGGGTATAATGGCCTTGGAAGGGGCTGCGGTTTTGATTCACCACAACGATCTTCACCCAGACTGATTCTTCATCTTAGTCTCCAGGATGAAGATTATTCCTCTCTCTTGTATTAATCTTTAATTCACAAAACTCCCCCTCTATCTCCCTCATCTCCTGTCTTTCCTAAATGTTACACGGCCCTCAATATTGTCACCACGCGGAGCTTGATCCCCTTTTGAGAAGCCACGCTGAAACCCCCAAAGAGGAACACCTAGAATAAACGGAAGGTCGATAAGTCCCCTGGGCCTGATGAAATGTATCCTAGGATTCTTTGGGAGGCAAGGGATGAGATTGCAGAGCCTTTGGCTTTGATCTTTGGGTCCTCGCTGTCCATGGGGATAGTGCCAGAGGACTGGAGAATGGCGAATGTTGTTCCTCTGTTTAAGAAAGGGAATAGAAATGACCCTGGTAATTATAGACCGGTTAGTCTTACTTCGGTGGTTGGTAAATTGATGGAAAAGGTCCTTAGGGATGGGATTTACGACCATTTAGAAAGATGCGGATTAATCCGAGATAGTCAGCACAGATTCGTGAAGGGCAAGTCGTGCCTCACAAATTTGATAGAATTTTTTGAGGAGGTAACTAAGTGTGTTGATGAGGGTAGGGCAGTTAGATAGATAGATAGATACCCTACAGTGCAGAAAGAGGCCCTTTGGCCCATCGAGTCTGCACCGACCACAATCCCACCCAGGCCCTTTCCCCATATCCCACCCACTAATCCCTCTAACTTAGACATCTCAGGACTCGAAGGGGCAATTTTAGCATGGCCAATCAACCTAACCTGCACATCTTTGGACGGTGGGAGGAAACCGGAGCACCCGGAGGAAACCCACGCAGACACGAGGAGAATGTGCAAACTCCACACAGACAGTGACCCAAGCCAGGAATCGAACCCAGGTCCCTGGAGCTGTGAAGCAGCAGTGCTAACCACTGTGCTACCGTGCCGCCCAATAGTTGATGTCATATACATGGATTTTAGTAAGGCGTTTGATAAGGTCCCCCATGGTCGGCTTATGATGAAAGTGAGGAGGTGTGGGATAGAGGGAAAGTTGGCCGATTGGATAGGTAACTGGCTGTCTGATCGAAGACAGAGGGTGGTGGTGGATGGAAAATTTTCGGATTGGAGGCAGGTTGCTAGCGGAGTGCCACAGGGATCAGTGCTTGGTCCTCTGCTCTTTGTGATTTTTATTAATGACTTCGAGGAGGGGGCTGAAGGGTGGATCAGTAAATTTGCTGATGACACCAAGATTGGTGGAGTAGTGGATGAGGTGGAGGGCTGTTGTAGGCTGCAAAGAGACATAGATAGGATGCAAAGCTGGGCTGAAAAATGGCAAATGGAGTTTAACCCTGATAAATGTGAGGTGATTCATTTTGGTAGGACTAATTTAAATGTGGATTACAGGGTCAAAGGTAGGGTTCTGAAGACTGTGGTGGAACAGAGAGATCTTGGGGTCCATATCCACAGATCTCTAAAGGTTGCCACTCAAGTGGATAGAGCTGTGAAGAAGGCCTAGAGTGTGTTAGCTTTTATTAACAGGGGGTTGGAGTTTAAGAGCCGTGGGGTTATGCTGCAACTGTACAGGACCTTGGTGAGACCACATTTGGAATATTGTGTGCAGTTCTGGTCACCTCACTATAAGAAGGATGTGGAAGCGCTGGAAAGAGTGCAGAGGAGATTTACCAGGATGCTGCCTGGTTTGGAGGGTAGGTCTTATGAGGAAAGGTTGAGGGAGCTGAGGCTGTTCTCTCTGGAGTGGAGGAGGCTGAGGGGAGACTTAATAGAGGTTTATAAAATGATGAAGGGGATAGATAGAGTGAACGTTCAAAGACTATTTCCTCGGGTGGATGGAGCTATTACAAGGGGGCATAACTATAGGGTTCGTGGTGGGAGATACAGGAAGGATTTCAGAGGTAGATTCTCTACGCAGAGAGTGGTTGGGGTGTGGAATGGACTGCCTGCAGTGATAGTGGAGTCAGACACTTTAGGAACATTTAAGCGGTTATTGGATAGGCACATGGAGCACACCAGGATGATAGGGAGTGGGATAGCTTGATCTTGGTTTCAGATAAAGCTCGGCACAACATCGTGGGCCAAAGGGCCTGTTCTGTGCTGTACTGTTCTATGTTCTATGTTCTATAACAATATCAGGTTTATTGAGGCGCTGTCGGCTGTATGGAGCAGAAAATAAAATTAAACAGGAGCCTGTGAAACACCCCAATGACATCATCATCAAATTACATTGTCTGCTCTGAAAGCAATCATACAACAACTTAAATATATAACATTACTCTTTTCTTTTTGCGACCAATCACAGGGATCAGTCTCTATCTGTGAGTCTCCCCCCTCCCGGAGTGGGGCTGAGGAAACCTCCAGTGGGCGAGTTTGGGGAACCAGAGACACAAAGTCATCTGTTGCTCCCAAACTCGCTGCACTCACCACACCTCATGTCTCCAGTTACTCAGATACCAGAGCCCAAAATGCCATTTTCTCGAAATCTCTCTAATTTGTATTTGAGTGAATCAGTACTAACAGCTTCGACCGTCTCCCCGGGGAGCCTCTTCCAGAGATTAATCACCCACTCACTGCATCCCCAGATTAATTTTAAATTTCCCCCTTCAGACTCAGGCCGTGTCTCTGGATCGACTGTTCTGGACACAGGGAGACAGCGGCTCCTGGCCGGAATTATCCAATCCCTTTCCATTCTAAAAACAGCAAGTGTGTATTCCAAACCCCTCGAACACGAAAAGATTCTGGGGGTTCAGTGTGAACGAGAGTGTGATCAGACCCAATCCACACGACAGGATGAAGCAAGCAAAGTGAGGTGGGAACGGGAGGGAAGTGAAGGGAGTGAGAATCTGTGGGGCAGAGAGAGAGAGATTTGGAAACATTCACTCATTTCTGAGGACTCTGGGTGAGTCAGAAATCTCCTCACTGTGTAAATGACTGAACAATCAGTCCAAGGATGAGAAAAGTGAAAAGATTGGAGATTCAAGTGGAAACAATCCCAGCTGATTAAAATTTAAACAGGTGACATCAGGGCCAGGTATAAATAATTAATAAACAGTGTGTAGAACGCCGTCTAGGTTTGACCTTCAGATCAGTACTGCACTGTCGAAGGATTTCTTTAAGCCTTTCATTGAATCTTCCAATTGTCTTTCTAGAATCTTTCATTCCTGGAATTGGAATTGGAATTGGAATTGGCGGCACGGTAGCACAGTGGTTAGCACTGCTGCTTCACAGCTCCCGGGACCCTGAGTTCGATTCCCAGCTTGGGTCACTGTCTGTGTGGAGTTTGCACATTCTCCTCGTGTCTGCGTGGGTTTCCTCCGGGTGCTCCAGTTTCCTCCCACAGTCCAAAAATGTGCGGGTTTGGTTGATTGGCCGTGCTAAAAAAAAATTGCCCTTAGTGTCCTGAGATGTGTAGGTTAGAGGGATTAGTGAGTAAAATATGTAGGGATATGGGGGTAGGGCCCGGATGGGATTGTGGTTGGTGCAGACTCGATGGGCTGAATGGCCTCTTTCTGTACTGTAGGGTTTCTATGATCCTATGGTCCGGATTCTGAGGCTGGAATCAGAACCGGGATAGTTTGGAGAAATGATGAACAGCTTCTGCTGAGAACACAAGAATTACATTCCTATAGCACCTGTCACCTATTCAGCAAATCCCACATTGCTTCCCCCAATGAAGGAGCTTTTTTAAAGTGTAGTCACCATTGTAATGTAGGAATTGTGGCAGCGAATTTGTGCACAGCAAGCTCCCACAAACAGCAATGTGATAGTGGACAGATCACCAGATTTAGCAATGTTCGTTGAGGAATAAATATTGACAAAAACTGGGGAGAAGATCCCCGTTCCACTGCCAATAGGGTCCATAGCACGATTTACATTGCTGAGAGGACACGGGTCTGAGCACTAACCCTCTGACAGTGCGGCACTCCCTCAGTGCTGACCCTCTGACAGTGCAGCTCTCCCTCAGTACTGACCCTCTGACAGTGCAGCACTCCCTCAGTACTGACCCTCTGACAGTGCAGCTCTCCCTCAGTGCTGACGCTCTGACAGTGCAGTGCTCCCTCAGTACTGACCCTCTGACAGTGCAGCACTCCCTCAGTACTGACCCTCTGACAGTGCAGCTCTCCCTCAGTACTGACCCTCTGATAGTGCAGCTCTCCCACAGTTCTGACCCTCTGACAGTGCGGCACTCCCTCAGTCCTGACCCTCTGACAGGTGCAGCACTTCCTCAGTACTGACCCTCTGACAGTGCAGCACTCCCTCAGTACTGACCCTCTGACAAGGCGGCACCCCCGCAGTACTGACCCTCTGACAGCGCAGCACTCCCTCAGTACTGACCCTCTGACAGTGCGGCACTCCCTCAGTACTGACCCTCTGACAGTGCGGCACTCCCCCACCACTGACCCTCTGACAAGGTGGTACTCCCTCAGTACTTACCCTCTGACAATGCAGCACTCCCTCAGTACTGACCCTCTGACAGTGCAGCACTCCCTCAGTACTGACCCCCTGACAGTGCAGCACTCCCTCAGTACTGACCCTCTGACAGTGCAGCACTCCCTCAGTACTAACCCTCTGACAGTGCAGCACTCCCTCAGTACTGACATTCTGAATATTATCAGTGCCAGAATATTTATCTTTAATACGAACCAAAGAATATCCCAAATGTAATAAAGGAACATTTAAATCCTGTTGAATAAAATTCCGGTGATGAAACTCAACAACTTCATTAAACTCACGAAAGCAGCTTCATTGCGATTCTCTGCGGTTTCAGTTCAATAATATATGCAATAATGTCTTTTGGGGAGAATCTGTTACCGTGAGCATTTTCTGGATCAGACTGCAATCTATAAACTACAATTATCCCCTCATTGATTTCCTGTAATTATTTCACACTGATCACCCTTCCTGCTAGAAGCTATTTAATGTTTAATGATGGTGATCTATTCATTGGCTGTCTCACTCTCCAATCAGCAAATGGAAATCAGGCTCCTTCCCAGGCTGGTTATTCACACAGTACAGGCCATCGCCCAACCCTTCATCTCCTTCACCTCCACACACCCCCTCCCCTCCCCCCCACCCCCCACCCCCCCTTCATCCCTCCTCCTCCCACCCACCCCCCCTCCCTTCATCTCCTCCCCCCACCCTCCCACACCCCCCCTCCCTTCATCCTCCCCCACCCCCACCCCCCCTCATTTCATCTCCTCCCACCCACCCACCCCCCTCCTCATCTCCACCCACCCCCCCCACTTCTCTCCTCCCACCCCACCACCCCCCCCCTTCATCTCCTCCACTCCACCCCCCCCTCCCTCATCTCCTCCCACCCACCCCCTCCCTTCATCTCCTCCCACCCACCCCCCTCTCCTTCATCTCCTCCACCACCCCCCTCCCTTCATCTCCTCCCACCCACCCCCCTCCCTTCATCTCCTCCCACCCACCCTCCTCCCTTCATCTCCTCCCACCCACCCACCCCCCTCCCTTCATCTCCTCCCCACCCACCCCCCTCCCTTCATCTCCTCCCACCCACCCACCCCCCTCCCTTCATCTCCTCCCACCCACCCACCCCCCTCCCTTCATCTCCTCCCACCCACCCCCCCTCCCTTCATCTCCTCCCACCCACCCACCCCCTCCCTTCATCTCCTCCCACCCACCCACCCCCCTCCCTTCATCTCCTCCCACCCACCCACCCCCCTCCCTTCATCTCCTCCCACCCACCCACCCCCCTCCCTTCATCTCCTCCCACCCACCCACCCCCCTCCCTTCATCTCCTCCCACCCACCCACCCCCCTCCCTTCATCTCCTCCCACCCACCCACCCACCCCCCTCCCTTCATCTCCTCCCACCCCCTCCCTTCATCTCCTCCCACCCCCCTCCCTTCATCTCCTCCCACCCCCCTCCCTTCATCTCCTCCCACCCCCCTCCCTTCATCTCCTCCCACCCCCCTCCCTTCATCTCCTCCCACCCCCCTCCCTTCATCTCCTCCCACCCACCCACCCCCCTCCCTTCATCTCCTCCCACCCCCCTCCCTTCATCTCCTCCCACCCCCCTCCCTTCATCTCCTCCCACCCCCCTCCCTTCATCTCCTCCCACCCACCCACCCCCCTCCCTTCATCTCCTCCCACCCACCCACCCCCCTCCCTTCATCTCCTCCCACCCACCCACCCACCCCCCTCCCTTCATCTCCTCCCATCAACATATCCTTCAATTGGCTGTTCCGTCTGGGTCAGTGTTCCTGCTGATTGATTTGCAAAGCTGATATTTTGTTTGTGTATTTCTTCAGTGATCAATAACAGACAGCCAGGGGCAGCAATAAAGGTCTTGCCACACTGATGGTTCCGACAGCTGCTCGCTCACTGCCAGTTAAACACACTCTGTTCCAGCATTTATATTCCCCTCGCCTGAACTCATCATCTTCAACTGGATCTGACACACAGAATGATGAGTGGGAGAATGAGGGAGAATAACCGGTTTATCCAAAGGCTGGTGGGCAGCAAGAGGCAAATCACAGAATCAAACAGCACAGAAGAAGGCCATTCAGCCCCATTCTGCCTCTGCTGTCTCCTTGAAAGAACCACATTGAAAATATTCCCCATTTCCCCAAGGGTTTTTTTTCTGGTGAACTGGTACGATGACAATAATCTCTCCCTTAGTGTCTGTAAAATGAAGGAGATTGTCATCGACTTCAGGAAACGCAGTGGAGAACATGCCCCTGTCTACATCAAGGGGAATGAAACGGAAATGGTCGAGAGCTTCAAGTTTTTAGGTGCCCAGATCATCAACAACCTGTCCTGGTCCTTCCATGCGGACGCTGTAGTTTAGAAAGCCCACCAACGCCTCTACTTTCTCAGGAGGCTAAGGAAATTTGGAATGTCAGCTACAACTCTCACCAACTTTTACAGATGCACCATAGAAAACATTATTTCCAGTTGTATCACTGTTTTGTCTACACTTCGCATTGCCTTGGAAAAGCAGCCAGCATAATTAAGGACCCCATGCACCCCGGACATACTTTCTTCCACGTTCTTCTGTTGGGAAAAAGATACAAAAGTCTGAGGTCACGCACCAACCGACTCAACAGCAGCTTCTTCCCTGCTGCTGTCAGACTTTTGAATGGACCTACCTTGCATTAAGTTGATCTTTCTCTACACCCTAGCTATGACTGTAACACGACATTCTGCACCCTCTCCTTTCCTTCTCTATGAACGGTATGCTTTGTGTGTATAGCGCACAAGAAACAATACTTTTCACTGCATACTAATACATGTGACAATAATAAATCAAATCAAATCATATCCCAATTCTCTTCAATCTGTCCCTCTGGTTCCCCACCCTCCTGTCACTGGAAACACTTTCTCCTTATTTTCTCTCCCAGACTGCTGGATTTTGGACACATCTATTACAGTGAAAGGAACAGAATATTCCAGCTAAGGTCTAACCAGTGATTAATATAAGGTCCTCGCTTTAGAAAAGAGAGCGAGTGAGCGATCCTCCAGTTAAAGTGAAGTCTGTTCGGGACAATTAATGGGGAGCTTCCCCCGTGATATAAATCACTGTCAGAATTTGCAATGACCGAGATTGGGCTCCAATCACTCACTGACCCTCATCGATTTCCACTTCCCTCCGAGTCCCGGCTCATTTCCCTGATATTGAACTAAAGATTAACCACATCCTCCGACACAGAACTCTGTCACCCTAATTAACCCAAATTAAAGATTCAATCATTGTATCCAGCTGTGGATTCAATGTTGGAAAAACCCAGTCAGTTTAAAATGATGGAAATGCAGATTCTCTTTTATTGCCCAGCCTGCATTTTCCAAAACTGAGCGTGTGCGGAGATCGATACAGTTCTCAATCTCTCAACAATTTCCCACTAAATGGATCCTTCCAGCAACTTGCTGCCGTGTTCAGGAGAACAACTCTCCCTGTTAAAGACAAACCGCCCTCATTACAGAAAGTCAAGGAGGTTGTTTCTTCAGTAAGAACCGATTGAAGAGAATCATCTGATCAAAACTAAACCTTGACACGGGGAGAAAACTTGCAGCTGAGGCAGGAGGTGCTGGGTTCATCTCCCTCTTACCCAGCAAGTTCCTTGACATCTGGGGCTCTCTCGATTTGGCCGCCCCACCTTTTCCTTTGTGGGAACAAGTTTACTCTGAACCCCTTCAATCTCTCCTCTGAATGCCTCCCTCTGTCTGACACTGATTTACCCTCAAGTCGCTGCTCCCACTTTCGCTCACTCACTCCTCAGCTCCGTAATATCGGTCTTGCCCCAATTTAAACTTGAACTCCTGTTCGACCATTTTCTGTAAAACTCACTGAATTATGATCACTCCGACCAAAATGCTCCCTCCACCCACCTCCCCAGCTCCCTCCACCCACCTCCCCAGCTTCATTTCCTGAAACTAAATCCTAACAAGTCTTTGGGGAGGGAATAGAATTCCTCCAATGCATTCTGAAGGAGCTTTCTTTGGAGAGAATGTAACAACTCCAAAAAGAGAGGTTCGGACTTGAACAGGCACTGGAGTGTGGCAACTAGGGAAATTTCACAGTAACTTCATTGCAGTGTTAATGTAAGCTTTACTGTGGCACTAATAAATAAACTTTACTATTAACTTATATGTCCCACCACCTCCAGAACCAGTTCCAACTCCCCAGGAATCTGGATGAAAGCAAATTACTGCGGATTCTGGAATCTGAAACCAAAAGAGAAAATTCTGGAAAATCTCAGCAAATCTGACAGCATCTGGAAGGAGAGCTAACGTTTCGAGTCCAGATGACCCTTTGTCAAAAGCTTTGTCAATGGAAGGTCATCTGGACTCGAAGCGCCAGTTCTTTTCTCTCCTTAAAGATGCCCGACTCCCCACTCCATCCACATCCCACTCCGCTGCAGTCTCCTATCTCCTCATTTGCCCTTTAGGTCAGTGATTCTCCTTCTAAAAGCTGCTCATTGGTTGTAATGCGTTTTGGGAGATTACTTTAGGAGTTTGATAATAATTTCTCTGTGGACAGATTTCCACTGAATAGTTGGATCTGAGCGACCTGTCTTCACAAAGTGTAAATTGGGGAGGGGCGCAGAAAGTATTTAATACCCCAGTAACTGAGTCACTGTTTCCCATTCCCCTCTCACACCCTCTTCCTACAGGACTGAAGGCCGAGGTTCCATTATTACAGAGTGCGATCCCAATCAGGTACAATGTCAGTCAGTGCGTTCTCTGAGAGTTCATTCCTGGGCTCCTTCTTGTGTCAGAATCAACTTCTTTCTAATAACTGTAGCATTGTGTTCATTATCTGGTGTCTATTTGAACAGGCAGCTTTAATTAAGGGGCTGACAGGTTTAATCAGAAACATAATGTGACTTTATTCAAGTTATTTTTTATTGAATCTGATTTGAATTATGAGGAATATGGAATTTCGGATCTTGCTGACTTTACCATGATGACATGTCTCCCCTGATGGAATTTCTGATCTTGTTGGTCGGAGCAGTGGTTTGATAGGTCGCTGTGAGAGTGAATTAGTGGGATCTGATCTCCTTCACACTGACCCCTCGCCCAGGATAGAGAGTGACCCCTGACCCCTAGCCCAGGATAGAGAGTGACCCCAAGCCCAGGATAGAGAGTGACCCCTGACCCCTAGCCCAGGATAGAGAGTGACCCCGAGCCCAGGATAGAGAGCGACCCCTGACCCCGAGCCCAGGATAGAGAGTGACCCCTGACCCCTAGCCCAGGATAGAGAGTGACCCCTGACCCCTAACCCAGAACAGAAAGTGAACCCTGACCCCGAGCCCAGGATAGAGAGTGACCACTGACCCCTAGCCCAGGATAGAGAGTGACCCTTGACCCCGAGCCCAGGATAGAGAGTGACCCCTGACCCCGAGCCCAGGATAGAGAGTGACCCCTGACCCCTAACCCAGGAAGAAAGTGACCCCTGACCCAGGTCGGGGAGTGACCCCTGAGCCAGGTCGGGGAGTGACCCCTGACCCAGGTCGGGGAGTGACCCCTGACCCAGGTCGGGGAGTGACCCCTGACCCAGGTCGGGGAGTGACCCCTGACCCAGGTCGGGGAGTGACCCCTGACCCAGGTCGGGGAGTGACCCCTGACCCAGGTCGGGGAGTGACCCCTGACCCAGGTCGGGGAGTGACCCCTGACCCAGGTCGGGGAGTGACCCCTGACCCAGGTCGGGGAGTGACCCCTGACCCAGGTCGGGGAGTGACCCCTGACACAGGTCAGGGAGTGACCCCTGACCCAGGTCAGGGAGTGACCCCTGACACAGGTCGGGGAGTGACCCCTGACACAGGTCGGGGAGTGACCCCTGACACAGGTCAGGGAGTGACCCCTCATCCCCAACCCAAGGAACAGACTTTGATAGATTCATCAGTGTAAGCCGCAGTGAATACTGAATCTGGGACCTCTTGGTGTTGTGTCAACTGAATTGAAATGATGACTGAATTCACCAACTCTCCGTTCAGTGTTCAGAGAGAATTACATTTCGACGCAAGTTTCACCGCTCCAGCACCTCCAAACACAATGAAATAATCAGTGCTGTAATGTCGGAATCGCAGCAGGTAATTTGCACTCAGCAAGTTCCCGCAGAGAGAAATGAGATAATGACCAGATTGTCTGTATTTTTATGCTGGTTGAGGGATATATAAATATGATGATCTGAATTCAGAGCAGGATTGGCCCCTCAGCCTCTCGAGCCTGCTCCACCATTCACTCAGATCGTGGCTGATAGGATTGTAACTTCAACCCCACTTTCCTGCCATTCATCCCCTCGTGAATCATAGAACCATAGAACCATAGAAAATTACAGCTCAGAAACAGGCCTTTTGGCCCTTCTTGTCTGTGCCGAACCATTTTATGCCTAGTCCCACTGACCTGCACTTGGACCATATCCCTCCACACCCCTCTCATCCATGAACCCGTCCAAGTTTTTCTTAAATGTTAAAAGTGACCCCGCATTTACCACTTTATCCGGCAGCTCATTCCACACTCCCACCACTCTCTGCGTGAAGAAGCCCCCCCTAATATTCCCTTTAAACTTTTCTCCTTTCACCCTTAACCCATGCCCTCTGGTCTTTTTCTCCCCTAGCCTCAGCGGAAAAAGCCTGCTTGCATTCAATCTATCTATACCCATCAAAATCTTATACACCTCTATCAAATCTCCCCTCAATCTTCTACGCTCCAGGGAATAAAGTCCCAACCTATTCAATCTCTCTCTGTAACTCAGCTTCTCAAGTCCCGGCAACATCCTTGTGAACCTTCTCTGCACTCTTTCAATCTTATTTACATCCTTCCTGTAACTAGGTGACCAAAACTGTACACAATACTCCAAATTCAGCCTCACCAATGCCTTATATAACCTTACCATAACACTCCAACTTTTATACTCGATACTCCGATTTATAAAGGCCAATGTACCAAAGGCACTCTTTACGACCCTATCCACCTGTGACGTCACTTTTAGGGAATTCTGTACCTGTATTCCCAGATTCCTCTGTTCAACTGCACTCTTCAGAGTCCTACCATTTACCCTGTACGCTCTTCTTTGGTTTGTCCTTCCAAAGTGCAATATCTCACACTTGCCTGCGTTAAATTCCATTTGCCATTTTTCAGCCCATTTTTCTAGTTGGTCCAAATCCTTCTGCAAGCTTTGAAAACCTTCCTCACTGTCCACTACACCTCCAATCTTTGTATCATCAGCAAACTTGCTGATCCAATTTACCACATTATCATCCAGATCATTGATATAGATGACAAACAACAATGGACCCAACACCGATCCCTGCGGCACACCACTAGTCACAGGCCTCCACTCAGAGAAGCAATCCTCCACAACCACTCTCTGGCTTCTTCCATTGAGCCAGTGTCTTATCCAATTTACTACCTCCCCATGTATACCCAGCGACTGAACCTTCCTAACTAACCTCCCATGAGGGACCTTGTCAAAGGCCTTGCTGAAATCCAGGTAGACAACATCCACCGCCTTCCCTTCATCCACTTTCCTGGTAACCTCCTCGAAAAACTCTAATAGATTGGTCAAACATGACCTACCACGCACAAAGCCATGTTGACTCTCCCTAATAAGTCCCTGTCTATCCAAATATTTGTAGATCCTATCCCTTATCACACCTTCCAATAACTTGCCCACCACCGACGTCAAACTTACTGGCCGATAATTTCCCGGATTTCTTTTGGAACCTTTTTTAAACAACGGAACAACATGAATCAAAAATCCATCTCGCTCTGCCTTAACAATGTTCAGAGATCCTATCCTGCCTCCACTGCCCTTTGAGGATGAAAGATCTAAAAACTCTGAACCCTCTGAGAGAAGCATTTCTCATCTTTTAGTTTCAAACAGTGACCCTGGTTCCAGATTCTCCCGCAAGAGGAGACATCCTCTCCACATCCACCCTGTCAATACTCCTCAGCATCTTAAAGGTTCAATCAAGTTGCCTCTTACTCTTCTAAACTCCAGCGGATACAAGCCTAACTTCTCCAACCTTTCCTCATAAAACTACCCACCCATTCCAGGCATTAGTCCAGCAAACCTTCTCTGAACTACTTCCAACATGATGACATCTTTCCGTAAATTTAAATTTTATGGTACGGTGGCACAGTGGTTAGCACTGCTGCCTCACAGCGCCAGGGTCCCAGGTTCAATTCCCAGCTTGGGTCACTGTCTGTGTGGAGTTTGCACATTCTCCCCGTGTCTGCGTGGGTTTCCTCCCACAGTCTGAAAGACGTGCTGGTTAGGTACATTGACCTGAACAGGCGCCAGAGTGTGGCGACTCGGGGAATTTCACAGTAACTTCATTGGAGTGTTAATGTAAGCCTTACTTGTGACTAATAAATAAACTTTTACTTTACTTTGTTTATTTAAATAAGGAGATCAATACTTCCACAATACTCCAGATCCCCCTCTAGTGCTCTGTATAACTGAAGCATAACTTCCCTACTTTTAAAATCAATTCACCTCTCAATAAATGATAACATTCTATTAGCTTTCCTAATTACCTGCTGAACCTGCATACCAGCCTTTTGTGTTTCATGCGTTAGGGCACCCAGATCCCTCTGCACCTCAAAGCTCTTCAATCTCTCCTCATTTAGACAATAAGTTTCTTTTTTATTTTTCCTGCCAAAATGGACAATTTCACACTTTCCCACTTTATGCTCCATTTGCCAGATCTTTGTCCACTCACTTCACAAATCTATATATTTTTTAGCCTCAGTTGTATCATCAGCAAATTTGGCAACCATCCCTTCAATCTTTTCACCCAAGTCATTTATATAAATTTTAAACAGTTGAGGTCACAGCATTCATTGATTGTGGATCACACCTCTCATTACATCCTGCCAACCAGAAAAAGACCCATTTATGCCTATTCTCTGCTTCCTGTTAGCGAGCCAGTCTTCAATCCAGGCCAATATGTTGCCCTCGACAGCATGAGCTTTTATTTTCCACAATAACCTTTGATGTTGCACCATATCAAATTCCTTTTAGAAATCTAAGTACATCTACTGGTTCCCCTTTGTCCGCAGCACGTGGTTCCGCCAAAAACGCCAATAAATCAATCTGGAATTGAAGCGAGTCACAGTATGAAACCATTGTCGATTGTCGGAAAAACCCATCTGGTTCATTAATGTCCTCTAGGGAAGGAAATCTGTCGTCCTTACCTGGTCTGGCCTACATGTGACTATAGAGCCACAGCAATGTGGGTGACTCTCAACTGCCCTTTGAAATGGCCGAGTGAGACACTCAAATCACAGCAGAAAAGCCAGCAGCAACCCAGGCACTGGGAACAACAAAGGCCCACCGGCCAATCCTGGCCCCGCCCCCAGCCGGCCCAGCCCAGCCCTCAGCCCCCCCGGTCCCGCCCCCAGCCAGCCCAGCCAATCCCAGCCCAGCCCTCAGTCCCCCCCCCCCCGGTCCCGCCCCCAGCCAGCCCAGCCCAGCCCAGCCAGCCCCAGCCCAGCCCTCAGCCCCCCCGGTCCCGCCCCCAGCCAATCCCAGCCCAGCCCTCAGCCCCCCCCCCCCCCACCCCGGTCCCGCCCCCAGCACCAGCCCCACCTATCACCAGCCCAGTCTGGCCCAGCCAATCCCGGCCCAGCCACTCCTAACCCGCCCCAACCCCCCGTCCCGCCCCCAGTCGCTAGCCCTTCCCTCTATTGCTGCAAAGACGGACCAGCCAATCCTGGACCAGCCAATCCCAGACCAGCCAATCCCGGCCCAGCCCCCTGCCCCATGCCCCACCCCCAGCCCCGTGCCCCGCCTTTGCCCCCCCAACCCCAGCTTCCAGCCCCATGCCGCACCCTGAGCCCCCAGCCCCGATCCCTGCCCTCGACCCCACCCCCAGCCCTACCCTGCCCCCTATTGCTGCAAAGATGTCCTCATAGAATCATAGAAATCCTACAGTGCAGAAAGAGGCCATTCGGCCATCGAGTCTGCACCGACCACAATCCCACCCAGGCCCTATCCCCATATCCCTACATGTTTACCCATTAATCCCTCTAACCTACGCATCTCAGGACACTAAGTGCAATTTTTACCTTGGCCAATCAACCTAACCCGCACATCTTTGGACTGTGGGAGGAAACCGGAGCACCCGGAGGAAACCCACGCAGACACGGGGAAAATGTGCAAACTCCACACAGACAGTGACCCAAGCTGGGAATTGAACCCAGGTTCCTGAAGCAGCAGTGCTAACCACTGTGCTACCGTGCCGCCTCATTAACACGTGGAGCTTGTGCCAAGGTCGTGAGTTACAGTCAACAGTGTGAAGTAGCCGTATCACCTGGTCCTCATCAATCTCCCTGTCCATGGCACTGTACAGTCCCGATGAAGGTACTTACCTTAGAGGGTTCGACCTCATTGTTCCAGACGAGCAGCGTGAGTGGTGTTCAAGTGAGGAGAGCGAGTAGGTAAGAGGTATTTTTAAGTTACTCTTTTTTTCGGAGTTTTTTTTTCTCTAAGGCAGCCGGGAGTGTAAAACCGGAAGTCGGTCCCAGTGAATGTTTTGAGTCGGAGCAAGGGAGGCAGCGAGTGGAACGCGAGACTGCGCAGGCGCCTGACGTCAGACAGTAGCGCGCGGAAGGTTTAGAAAGCAGGCCACTCTATCCAGCGGGCAGAGCTGTGAGCGGGAGGCGGAGTGAGAGGGAGCAGAGTGGGACGGCTTTGGCTCAAACAGGCTTCGGCGTGAACAGGCAGAGGCGAGGGTAGGTTCCGGTAAGTTGTTTTTGTTTCTTCAGAGTAGAAAGAATGTCAGGCAGGATGTTGGAATGCTTCTCTTGCAGGATGTGGGAAGTCAGGGAGACCTCCGGTGTCCCTGACAATGACACCTGCAGGAGGTGCATCCGGCTGCAGCTCCTAACAAACCACATTAGGGAACTGGAGCAGGAGCTGGATGACCTCCGGATCATTCGGGAGAATGAGGAGTTTATAGATAGTAGCTTCAGGGAGGCAGTTACGCCAAAGGCACAGAGCACAGGTAATTGGGTTACCGTCAAGCGAGGGAAAGGGAAAGGGCAGGCAGAGCAGGGTTCCCCTGTGGCCATTCCCCTCCACAACAGGTAGACCGATTTGGATACTGTTGTGGGGGATGCCTTACCTGGGACAAGCTGCTGCAGCCGGATCTCTGGCACTGAGTCTGGTTCTGCAGCGCAGAAGGGAGGGTGGAAGAAGAGGAGAGCGGTAGTGATAGGGGACTCGATAGTCAGAGGTACAGACAGGAGGTTCTGTGGTTGTGACAGAGACTCCCGGATGGTTTGTTGCCTCCCGGGTGCCAGGGTCGGGGATTTCTCTGATCGCGTGCACAGCATTCTGAAGTGGGAGGGTGATCAGCCAGATGTCATGGTACACATCGGTACCAATGACATAGGAAGGAAGAGTGAGGAGGTCCTGAAATCTGAGTATAGAGAGCTTGGTAGGAAGTTAAAAAGCAGGACCCCGAGGGTAGTAATCTCAGGATTGCTACCTGTGCCACGTGCCAGTGAGGGTAAGAGTAGGATGCTCGGGCGGATGAACACGTGGCTGAGGAACTGGTGTAGGGGGCAGGGTTTCAGATTTCTAGATCATTGGGACCTCTTCTGGGGCAGGTGGGACCTGTACAAGAGAGACGGGTTACACCTGAACTACAAGGGGACCAATATACTTGCAGGGAGATTTGCTAGTGTTATTGGGGAGGGTTTAAACTAGATTTGCAGGGGGATGGGAACCAGAGTGCTAGAGCAGATAGTGGAGCAGGGGTGAAAATAAATGATAATAGTTCATGCAAAATCACAAATAGAAGGGTTGTGTGTGGTGGTAATAATCTTCTGAGGTGAGTTATTTCAATGCCAGGAGTATTGTGGGGAAGGCAGACGAGCTGAGGGCGTGGATTGACACATGGAATTATGACATTATAGCCATTAGTGAAACTTGGCTACAGGAGGGGCAGGACTGGCAGCTCAATGTTCCAGGGTTCCGATGTTTCAGACGTGATAGAGGCAGAGGGATGAAGGGTGGGGGGGTGGCATTGCTAGTCAGGGAAAATGTTACAGCAGTGCTCAGGCAGGACAGATTAGAGGGCTTGTCTACCGAGGCCATATGGGTGGAGCTGAGAAACAGGAACGGTAACCACATTAATGGGCTTGTATTATAGACCACCAATAGTCAGCGAGAATTGGAGGAGCAAATCAGCGGAGAGATAGCAGACAACTGCAGGAAACATAAAGTTGTGATAGTAGGGGATTTTAATTTTCCACATAAAGATTAGGACTGTTAAAGGTCGAGATGGGTTAGAGTTTGTAAAATGTGTTCAGGAAAATTTTCTAAATCAATATATAGAGGTACCAACTAGACAGAATGCAATATTAGATCTCCTATTAGGAAACGAGTTAGGACAAGTGACGGAAGTATGTGTAGGGGAACACTTTGGTTCCAGTGATCATAACGCCATTAGTTTCAACTTGATCATGGACAAAGATAGATCTGGTCCTCGGGTTGAGGTTCTAAACTGGAAAAAGGCCAAATTTGAAGAAATGAGAAAGGATCTAAAAAGCGTGGATTGGGACAGGCTGTTCTCTGGCAAGGATGTGATTGGTAAGTGGGAGGCCTTCAAAGGAGAAATTTTGAGAGTGCAGAGTTTGTATGTTCCTGTCAGGATTAAAGGCAAAGTGAATAAGAATAAGAAACTTTGGTTCTCGAGGGATATTGGAACTTTGATCAAGAAGAAGAGAGAGATGTATGACATGTATAGGCAACAGGGAGCAAATAAGATACTTGAGGAGTATAAAAAGTGCAAGAAACTACTTAAGAAAGAAATCAGGAGGGCTAAAAGAAGACATGAGGTTGCTTTGGCAGACAAGGTGAAGGATAATCCTAAAAGCTTCCACAGGTATATTAAGAGCAAAAGGATAGTAAGGGATAAAATTGGTTCTCTTGAAGATCAGAGTGGTCGGCTATGTATGGAACCAAAAGAAATGGAGAAGATATTAAGTGGGTTTTTTGCATCCGTATTTACTGAGGAAACTGGCATAGAGTCTATGGAAATAAGGCAAACAAGTAGGGAGGTCATGGAATCTATACAGATTAAAGGGGAGGAGGTGCTTGCTGTCTTGAGGCAAATCAGAGTAGATAAACCCCCAGGACCGGACAGGGTATTCCCACGGACCTTGAAGGAGACTAGTGTTGAAATTGCAGGGGCCCTGGCAGATATATTTAAAATGTCGGTATCCACGGGTGAGGTGCCGGATGATTGGAGGATAGCTCATGTTGTTCCATTGTTTAAAAAAGGCTCAAAAATTAATGCGGGAAATTATAGGCCGGTAGGTTTGACGTCAGTAGTAGGTAAATTATTGGAAGGAGTACTAAGAGATAGGATCTACAAATATTTGGATAGACAGGGACTTATTAGGGAGAGTTAACATGGCTTTGTGCGTGGTAAGTCATGTTTAACCAATCTATTAGAGTTTTTCGAGGAGGTTACCAGGAAAGTGGATGAAGGGAAGGCAGTGGATGTTGTCTACATGGACTTCAGTAAGGCCTTTGACAAGGTCCCGCATGGGAGGTTAGTCAGGAAGGTTCAGTCGCTCGGTATACATGGAGAGGTAGTAAATTGGATTAGCCATTGGCTCAATGGAAGAAGACAGAGAGTGGTAGTGGAGGATTGCTTCTCTGAGTGGAGGCCTGTGACTAGTGGTGTGCCACAGGGATCAGTGCTGGGTCCATTGTTGTTTGTCATCTATATCAATGATCTGGATGATAATGTGGTAAATTGGATCAGCAAATTTGCTGATGATACAAAGATTGGAGGTGTAGTGGACAGTGAGGAAGGTTTTCAAAGCTTGCAGAGGGATTTGGACCAGCGAGAAAAATGGGCTGAAAAATGGCAGATGGAGTTTAATGCAGACAAGTGTGAGGTATTGCACTTTGGAAGGACAAACCAAGGTAGAACATACAAGGTAAATGGTAGGACACTGAAGGGTGCAGTAGAACAGAGGGATCTGGGAATACAGATACATAATTCCCTAAAAGTGGCGTCACAGGTAGATAGGGTCGTAAAGAGTGCTTTTGGTACATTGGCCTTTATAAATCAAAGTATTGAGTATAGGAGTTGGAATGTTATGGTGAGGTTGTATAAGACATTGGTGAGGCTGAATTTAGAGTATTGTGTGCAGTTTTGGTCACCTAATTACAGGAAGGATATTAAGGTTGAAAGAGTGCAGAGAAGGTTTACAAGGATGTTGCCGGGACTTGAGAAACTGAGTTACAGAGAAAGGTTGAATAGGTTAGGACTTTATTCCCTGGAGTGTAGAAGAATGAGGGGAGATTTGATAGAGGTGTATAAAATTATGATGGGTATAGATAGAGTGAATGCAAGCAGTCTTTTTCCACTGAGGCTCGGGGAGAAAAAAACCAGAGGACATGGGTTAAGGGTGAAGGGGGAAAAGTTTAAAGGGAATATTAGGGGGGCTTCTTCACACAGAGAGAGGTGGGAGTGTGGAATGAGCTGCCAGATGAAGTGGTGAATGCGGGCTCACTTTTAACATTTACGAAAAGCTTGGACGGGTTCATGGATGAGAGGGGTGTGGAGGGATATGGTCCAGGTGCAGGTCAGTGGGACCAGGCAGAAAAATGGTTCGGCACAGACAAGAAGGGCCAAAAGGCCTGTTTCTGAGCTGTAATGTTCTATGGTTAAGACAAGTCCCTGTCTTCACTCTGGACTCGGACTCTGAGGCTGGAAGAGGCTCTTTGACCCTTTGATTCTGTTCACTGTTTCAAAAAGCTCTGATCTTGTTGTTGAACTCCACTTCCCCGTCTGCCCCCCATAACCCTCGACTCACTGTCCTTATAAAATCTGTCTGACTCAACCTTGAATTCATTCTAGCTTCCATGTTTCTGTGACCAGCTCCCACTCTCTGCAGGAGAGAAATCCCACAGACTAACAAGAAACAAATTGTTACTCATCTCTGTCTGATTTGTAAACTGTGCTCCCTCGTTCCAGTCTTCCCAGCAAGGGAAGCATTGTCCTGGTATCCGCCTCAGGATTGCTTTGTTTTAATGAGATCACCTCTCATTCCTCTAAACTCCACTGGCTACCGACCCAACCTGTTCAACCTTTCCTCACAAAATTAGCCCAGGAATGAGGTTCCCCTCCACCGAGGGGTCCTATCACCGTGCTAAATGGGACAGACTTCGAACCGATCCAGCATCTCAAGACTCAACATCCATGAGGTGCTGTGAGCCATCAACAGCAGCGGAACTCCAGCACAATCTGCAACCTCATGGCCCGGCACATCCCCCACTCAACCATGACCATCAAGCCAGGGGATCAGCTTGCTTTGTGACATCCAAAGGGCAGAATTGTACGAAAACAATTCTAAATTCTTATTGTGAAGGACCCTCTTGGGTCTAGTGACCACAATATGGTCGAATTTCTGATTCAGATGGAAGAGGAGAAAGTTTGGTCCCAAACCAGTGTCCTCTGTTTGAACAGAGGGAAATATGATAGGATGAGGGATGAATTGGCTAAGGTAGACTGGGAGAGCAGGCTGGCAGGTAGGATAGCTGAGGAACAGTGGAGGATTTTTAAGGAGATCCTTTTCAGTTCTCAGCAAAAATATATTCCAGCAAAAAACAAGGATTGTAAGAAAAGGGAGAACCAGCCGTGGATAACGAAGGAAATAAAGGAGAGTATTAAAATAAAAACAGCTGCGTACAGAGTGGCCAAAAATAGTGGAGAAACAAGTGATTGGGAAAAATTTAAGAAACAACAAAGAGAGACTAAGAAAGCGATAAAGAAAGGAAGGATAGACTATGAAGCTAGGCTAGCAATTAATATAAAAAATGATAGTAAAAGTTTTTATAAATATATAAAAAGGAATAGAGTGGCTAGAGTGAATGTTGGACCCTTGGAGGACGAGAGGGGGGAGTTAATAGTGGGAAATGAGGATATGGCTGAGTCTTTAAATAAGTTTTTTGTGTCGGTCTTCACGGTGGAGGACACAAATAGTTTGCCAAATATTAACGATAGAGGGTTGGCAGCAGGAGAAATACTTAATACAATTAATGTTACCAGAGAGGCAGTGCTGGGTAGACTAATGGGACTGAAGGTGGACAAGTCCCCGGGTCCGGATGGAATGCATCCCAGGGTATTGAAAGAAATGTCAGAGGTAATAGTGGATGCGTTAGTGATTATTTATCAAAACTCGTTGCATTCTGGGGTAGTGCCGGTTGATTGGAAAACGGCTAATGTTACGCCGCTGTTTAAAAAAGGAAGGAGACAAAAGGCGGGTAACTATAGGCCGGTCAGCTTAACGTCTGTAGTAGGGAAAATGCTGGAATCCATTATTAAAGAGGAGATAGCAGGGCATCTGGATAGAAATGGTTCGATCAATCAGACGCAGCATGGATTCATGAGGGGAAAGTCGTGCTTGACGAACATGTTGGATTTTTATGAAGATGTGACTAGGGCGGTTGATGGAGGAGAACCGGTGGATGCGGTGTTTTTGGATTTCCAAAAGGCGTTTGATAAGGTGCCCCATAAAAGGCTGCTGAAGAAGATTAGGGCACACGGAGTTGGGGGTAGTGTGTTAAAGTGGATTGGGGACTGGCTATCCGACAGGAAGCAAAGAGTCGGAATAAATGGGTGTTTTTCCGGTTGGAGGAAGGTAACTAGTGGCGTGCCGCAGGGATCGGTACTCGGGCCGCAACTGTTTGCCATTTATATAGATGATCTGGAGGAGGGGACGGAGTGTAGGGTAACGAAGTTTGCAGACGACACAAAGATAAGTGGAAAAGTGAATCGTGTGGAGGACGGAGAAGATCTGCAGAGAGATTTGGACAGGCTGAGTGAGTGGGCGAGGATATGGCAAATGGAGTATAACGTTGAGAAATGCGAGGTTATACACTTTGGAGGAAATAATAACAAATGGGATTACTATCTCAATGGAAACAAATTAAAACATGCTACCGTGCAAAGGGACCTGGGGGTCCTTGTGCATGAGACGCAAAAGCCCAGTCTGCAGGTACAACAGGTGATCAAGAAGGCAAATGGGATGTTGGCCTATATTGCGAGGGGGATAGAATATAAAAGCAGGGATGTCTTGATGCACCTGTACAGGGCATTGGTGAGGCCGCAGCTGGAATACTGTGTGCAGTATTGGTCCCCTTATATGAGGAAGGATATATTGGCATTGGAGGGAGTGCAGAGAAGGTTCACCAGGTTGATACCGGAGATGAGGGGTTTGGATTATGAGGAGAGGCTGAGGAGATTGGGTTTGTACTCGTTGGAGTTTAGAAGGATGAGGGGGGATCTTATGGAGACTTATAAGATAATGCGGGGGCTGGATAGGGTGGAGGCGGAGAGATTATTTCCACTTAGTAAGGAAGTTAAAACTAGAGGACACAGCCTCAAAATAAAGGGGGGTCGGTTTAAGACAGAGTTGAGGAGGAACTTCTTCTCCCAGAGGGTGGTGAATCTCTGGAATTCTCTGCCCACTGAGGTGGTGGAGGATACCTCGCTGAATATGTTTAAAGCGCGGATGGATGGATTCCTGATCGGTAAGGGAATTGAGGGTTATGGGGATCAGGCGGGTAAGTGGTACTGATCCACGTCAGATCAGCCATGATCTTATTGAATGGCGGGGCAGGCTCGAGGGGCTAGATGGCCTACTCCTGCTCCTATTTCTTATGTTCTTATGTTCTTAAATACCAAACGAGTGAGAAAACTGGAGAGATTCAGATTTATTTTTTGGGTGTAGCCTCAGCTCACCAGGGCAGCTGGCTGCCAAGCTCGAGTAGCACCATTGCGCAGGTGCCAGGATCTCCCCATGCACTGGGACATCTCCTGCCACCACCATCCCTCCCCCATGGACATCGCCACCCCTGTCGAGTTCCCTCCCTCCCCAAAAATGGATCGCGCGCCCCCCCTCCACCCCCTGCTCAGCAAAGCTCCCTCCCACCCCTGCGGAACTCCCTGCTTGCCTCCCCCCACCCCAGTCATGGCTCCGCCCCAGTTGGGCTCTGCCCAAGTTTGGCCATGCCAATTTGGCAATGCCCCTGGCATGGCTATGGTGCCCAGTTAGCAGTGCCAGGCGGGCACTGCCTGGACCTGGCCCTGCCCCTGACAACCCGAGGGCTTTAATGGCCTCCAACCCCCCCCTCCCCTACTGCCGAGGCCGTCACATCAAAAATCTAGACCGTACCAATGCAAAGTATGTCATTAGTATTTAAATCGCTCTTTCTGGGCGCAAAGTCAATTTCACTGGCAAAACAGTGCCAGTAAGATCAAAGGAGGCAAAAAACCGGGTGCAAAGGCAACTTTTCACCTCTCGCCCGAACTTACCACCTTGCCTTACTGAATGTCGGATGGAATGAGGGATCTACGGTGACACAGTGGTTAGCACTGCTGCCTCACAGCGCCAGGGACCCGGATTCAATTCCAGCCTCAGGTCACTGTCTGTGCGGAGTCTGCATGTTCTCCCCGTGTCTGCGTGGGTTTCCTCTGGGTGCTCCGATTTCCTCCCACAGCCCAAAGATGTGCGGGTTAGGTGGATTGGCCATGCTAAATTGCCCCTTAGTATCAGGGGGATCAGCAGGGTAAATGCATGGTGTTACAGGGATAAGGCCTGGGTGGAATTGTGTTCAGTGCAGACTCGATGGGCCAAATGGCCTCCTTCTGCACTGTAGGGATTCTGTGATCGATTCAGTGTAAGGTTGTTGACAAAGTGTTTTTGAAAACCTGATTGAATCAATATCTTTGCAATCACTGTTTCTTGTGAAATGATGACGTTACTGCCCAGAGGAATATTTGACAAAACAGCTCAGCAAATAGTATTTATGCTGAAAAAGCACTAACTCAGCTTGAGAGGAGAAAGTGAATCTCGCCCGTTCCGAGTTCGGATTATTTATAGGACAATGCTGATTAAGGTGTGTGTGATTCCTTCCTATTTTACTCAGTTATATAAAGGTTTTTATTGGTGTAACTGTAAGTTGGTGTGACTGATAAAGTTTAACTAGATTGTACAAATATAACAAAGTGTATTTCTACCTGTTAATGTATGGGCTCAAGCCCCTTGCTGAGTACAGGCTGGAAAAGAGATTTGTCTCCTCTGTTCAGAGTTTCCTCGGGTGGATGGAGCTATTACGAGGGGGCATAACTATAAGGTTCATGGTGGGAGATATAGGAAGGATATCAGAGGTAGGTTCTTTACTCAGAGAGTGGTTGGGGTGTGGAATGGACTGCCTGCAGTGATAGTGGAGTCGGACACTTTAGGAACTTTCAAGCGGTTATTGGATAGGCACATGGAGCACACCAGGATGATAGGGAGTGGGATAGCTTGATCTTGGTTTCGGAAAAGGTTCAGCACAACATCGTGGGCCGAAGGGCCTGTTCTGTGCTGTACTGTTCTATGTTCAATGTTCTATGTTCTAATAGAGATTAATTCGGGATTCCAAAAGTGTCAAATTGCAGGAAGTGGTTAATTTCAGA
Organism: Mustelus asterias; assembly: GCF_964213995.1. Lineage (NCBI taxonomy): Eukaryota > Metazoa > Chordata > Chondrichthyes > Carcharhiniformes > Triakidae > Mustelus > Mustelus asterias. The sequence continues at coordinate 138,124,857 of NC_135808.1, forward strand.
AAAGATGTGAACTGCGGATTGTCCGTCGAAGAAAATTTGGAAACTTTTGTAAAGGTTTATGTTTTCACCCAGGGCCTGAGTGTGGACAAACAATTTGATCATTCTCACTCAATCCTATTGACAGGGACAATTTCAGTTGATGATGGTTGGTCACGAATCCCCACGAAGAATGGACGGAGAGAACCTCCAACACCAGCAGCGAAGAAACAAGGGGAGAAGATTGACGATCATCAACACAAATCTACCCAGAAGAGGCGTCAACCTGGTGGACTCACACCACAACATAGCAGCAACATAGCAGCAACATAGCAGCAAGGCATTCGGCATGCTTGGTTTCATCGGTCAGAACACTGAATACAGGAGTTGGGACGTCTTATTGAAGTTGTACAAGACATTGGTAAGGCCACACTTGGAATACTGTGTACAGTTCTGGTCACCCTATTATAGAAAGGATATTATTAAACTAGAAAGAGTGCAGAAAAGATTTACTAGGATGCTACCGGGACTTGATGGATTGAGTTATAAGGAGAGGCTGGATAGACTGGGACTTTTTTCTCTGGAGCGTAGGAGGCTGAGGGGTGACCTTATTAGAGGTCTATAAAATAATGAGGGGCATAGACAAGGTAGATAGTCAATATCTTTTCCCTAAGGTAGGGGAGTCTAAAACTAGAGGGCATAGGTTTAAGGTGAGAGGGGAGAGATACAAAAGTGTCCAGAGGGGCAATTGTTTCACACAGAGGGTGGTGAGTGTCTGGAACAAGCTGCCAGAGGTAGTAGTAGAGGCGAGTACAATTTTATCTTTTAAAAAGCATTTAGATAGTTACATTGGTACGATGGGTATAGAGGGATATGGGCCAAATGTGGGGAATTGGGATTAGTTTAGGGGTTTTTAAAAAAAAGGGCGGCATGGACAAGTTGGGCCGAAGGGCCTGTTTCCATGCTGTAAACCTCTATGATTCTCTGACCTGGTGAAGCTACAAAACAGGATTACTTGTGTACCAAACAGCATAAAGAGCAAATGATAGACAGAGCTAAGCAATCCCACAACCAGTGCATCAGATCTAAGCTCTACAGCCCTACCACATCCAGTCATGAATGGTGGTGGACAATTAAACAACTCACTGGAGGAGGCTCCACAAATATCCCCATCCTCAGTGATGGAGGAGCCCAGCACATCAGTGCAAAAGATAAGGTTGAAGCACTCGCAGCAATCTTCAGCCAGAAGTGCCAAGTGGGTGGTCTGTCTTGGCCTCCTCCAGTGGTCCCCAGCATCTCAGATGCCAGTCTCCAACCAATTCGATTCACTCCACGTCATATCAAGAAACGGCTGATGGCACTGGATACTGCAAAGGCAATGGGCCCTGATAAGATCCCGGCAATAGTACTGAAGACTTGTGCTCCAGAACTTGCTGCTCCCCGAGCCAAGCTCTTCCAGTACAGTTACAACACTGGCATCAACCCAACAATGTGGAAAATTGCCCAGGTATGTCCTGTACACAAAAAGCAGGACAAATCCAACCCGGCCAAATACCGCCCAATCAGTCTACCCTCAATCAGTAAAGTGATGGAAGGGGTCATCGACAGCGCTATCAAGCAGCACCTGCTCAGCAATCACCTGCTCAGTGACGCCCAGTTTGGGTTTCGCCCGGGTCACTCAGCTCCTGACCTCATTATGGTGTCATTCACAGGACAGGAATGTAATATTATAACATTTTAGTCAACACTAGGACACAAACAACCTCTTAAAATGGCAGCTGCAAATCATGTGACTTTTGACATTTGGACTATAGACAGTATCAAATCTCCAGTGAAGACTTAATTAAATATGAACATATGCTGAGACTGCCTCACAGCCACAGTAGAATTCACACATCTCTTTGTTTAAAGATGGACTAACACTAAAGACAATGGAGTTTCCAGACTGACTGTCTCCATGTTTCTTACTGAGCAAAAGTGAAGACTGAATCACAATGCCCCGATCAACTTCGCATTGTATCACGATGACCTCCCCCATCCAAACCAGACTGGCTGGGCTTCAGGGCTGTTCACCCAGTGGTCATGTGATTGAAGCTAGTTTCAGGGATTGCATCCTTATTAGCCCAGAACCCAGTAGATCCATTAGAACCATCAGATATCAGTGAGTCTGAGAACCAGTCTCCAAAACTAGCTGAAAATCAAGCAGCCAGTTAACCTGATCCTGTTTCCAAGTTCATCTGAGAACCAACCTTATCTGAGGAAGGATGTCCTTGCTATAGAGGGAGTACAGCGAAGGTTTACCAGGCTGATTCCTGGGATGGCAGGTCTGTCATGTGAGGAGAGACTAAATCGGTTAGGATTATATTCACTGGAGTTTGGAAGGGTGAGGGAGATCTCACAGAAATTTATAAAATTCTAACAGGATTAGACAGGGTAGATTCAGAAAGAATGTTCCCGATGGTGGGGGGAGTCCAGAACTCGGGGTCATAGTTTGAAGATAAGGGGTAAACCTTTTAGAACTGAGGTGAGGAGAAATTTCTTCACCCAGAGGGTGGTGAATGTGTGGAATTCACTCCCACAGAAAGTGTTTGAGGCCAAAACATTGTCTAATTTCAAGAGGAAATTAGATTTCGCTCTTGGGGCTAAAGGGATCGAGGGATATGGGGGGAAGGGGGAAATCAGGATATTGAATTCAATGATCAGTCATGATCAAAATGAATGGCAGAACAGGCTCGAAGGGCCGAATGGCCTTCTCCTGATTCTATGTTTCTATGTTTAACCTCCTAGATATTCGACTGCAAGAAACCTCACAACTTGCAAATGAACTCTTCACTTTACAAGTCTCTAAATCATCAAATTCATTGAAGAAATCATAGGCCTTCCACATGGAAGGATGGAAATCAGAAATCAGAGACTGAATTAACTGGAATCTGTAAAAGTGGACAATCTTTATCCGTATCTAATCTTTATGTGTGTTTGCTTTTAATTATTTACAGGATGTCGGCCTCTCTGGCTGGGCGGCATTGACTGACCATCACAGACTGCCTTCCATTGCAGAAAGCACCTGAGACTCAACCACGTTGCTGTGGATCTGGAGTCACATGTAGGCCAGACCGGGTGAGGACGGCAGATTTCCTTCCTGAAAGGACATTAGTGGCCAGATGGGTTTTTACAACAAAAGTTTTATGACCATCATTTTAATTATAGACTTTTGCGGCAGAATGGCAGAACCCTTAAGAGTATTGATAGGCAAAAGGATCTTGGTTTACAGGTACACAGGTCACTGAAAGTGGCAATGCAGGTGGAGAAGGTAATCAAGAAGGCATACGGCATGCTTGCCTTCATCGGCCGGGGCATTGAGTTTAAAAATTGGCAAGTCATGTTGCAGCTTTATAGAACCTTAGTTAGGTCACACTTGGAATATAGTGTTCAATTCTGGTCGCCACACTACCAGAAGGATGTGGAGGCTTTGGAGAGGGTACAGAAAAGATTTACCAGGAATGCCTGGTATGGAGGGTATTAGCTATGAGGAGAGGTTGGAGAAACCTGGTTTGTTCTCATTGGAACAACAGAGGTTGAGGGGTGACCTGATAGAAGTCTACAAGATTATGAGGGGCATGGACAAAGAATAAAGAACAACAAACAAAGAAAATTACAGCACAGGAACAGGCCCTTCGGCCCTCCAAGCCTGCACTGACCATGCTGCCCGACTTAACTAAAACCCCCTACCCTTCCGGGGACCATACCCCGCTATTCCCATCCTATAGGTTTAAGATGCGAGGGGCAAGGTTTAAAGGAGATGTACGAGGCCGATTTTTTACACAGAGCGTGGTGGGTGCCTGGAACTCGTTGCTGGGGGAGGGAGTGGAAGCGGATACGGGAGTGACTTTTAAGGGGCGTCTGGACAAATACATGAATAGGATGGGAATAGAGGGAGAGGGTCCCCGGAAGGGTAGGGGGTTTTAGTTCAGTCGGGCAGCATGGTCGGTGCAGGCTTGGAGGGCCGAAGGGCCTGTTTCTGTGCTGTAATTTTCTTTGTTCTTTGTTTGAATTCAAATTTCATCATCTACTGTGGTGAGATTTGAACACAATAAGAAGTCTCATAACACCAGGTTAAAGTCCAACAGGTTTATTTGGTAGCACGGGCCACAAGCTTTCGGAGCCCTGCCCCTTTGTCAGGTGAGTTGGAGTTCTGTTCACAAACAGGGCATATAAAGACACAAACTCAATTTACAAAATAATGGTTGGAATGCGAGTCTTTTCAGCTAATCAAGTCTTAAAGGTACAGACAATGTGAGTGGAGAGAGGGTTAAGCACAGGTTAAAGAGATGTCTCCAGACAGGACAGTTAGTGAGATTTTGTAAGCCCAGGCAAGTCATGGGGGTTACAGATAGTGTGACATGAACCCAAGATCCCGGTTGAGGCTGTCCTCATGTGTGCGGAACTTGGCTATCAGTCTCTGCTCAGCGACTCTGCGCTGTTGTGTGTCGTGAAGGCTGCCATGGAGAACGCTTACCCGAAGATCAGATGCCGAATGCCCGTGACCGCTGAAGTGTTCCCCAACAGGAAGAGAACACTCTTGCCTGGTGATTGTCGAGCGGTGTTCATTCATCCGTTGTCGTAGCGCCTGCATGGTTTCCCCAATGTACCATGCCTCGGGACATCCTTTCCTGCAGCGTATCAGGTAGACAACGTTGGCCGAGTTGCAAGAGTATGTACCGTGTACCTGGTGGATGGTGTTCTCACGTGAGATGATGGCATCCATGTTGATGATCCGGCATGTCTTGCAGAGGTTGCTGTGGCAGGGTTGTGTGGTGTCGTGGTCACTGTTCTCCTGAAGGCTGGGTAGTTTGCTGCGGACAATGGTCTGTTTGAGGTTGTGCGGTTGTTTGAAGGCAGGAAGTGGGGGCGTGGGGATGGCCTTGGCGAGATGTTCGTCTTCATCAATGACATGTTGAAGGCTCCGGAGGAGATGCCGTAGCTTCTCCGCTCCGGGGAAGTACTGGACGACGAAGGGTACTCTGTCCACCGTGTCCCGTGTTTGTCTTCTGAGGAGGTTGGTGCGGTTTTTCGCTGTGGCACATCGGAACTGTCGATCGATGAGTCGAGCGCCATATCCTGTTCTTATGAGGGCATCTTTCAGCGTCTGGAGGTGTCTGTTGCCATCCTCCTCATCCGAGCAGATCCTGTGTGTACGGAGGGCTTGTCCATAGGGGATGGCTTCTTTAACGTGTTTAAACACCGTGGTACCAACTTCTCCCACATTCTTATGGTGACACGGTGGCACAGTGGTTAGCATGGCTGCCTCACAGCACCAAGGACCTGGGTTCAATTCCCGGCTTGGGTCACTGTCCGTGTGGGGTCTGCATGTTCTCCTGTGTCTGCGTGGGTTTTCTCTGGGTGCTCCGGTTTCCTCCCACAGTCCAAAGATGTGCAGGTTAGATGCATTGGCCATGCTAAATTTACCCTTAGTATCCTCAGGGGAACTAGCTAGGGTAAATACGTGGGGTTGTGAGGATAGGGCCTGGATGGCATTGTTGTTCAGTGTGGCTTTGATGGGCCAAATGGCCTCCTTCTGCATTGTCACGGTTCTATGTTTCTATGAACTTTTACAGATGCACCATAGAAAGCATTCTTTCTGGTTGTATCACAGCTTGGTATGGCTCCTGCTCTGCCCAAGACCACAAGAAACTACAACAGGTCGTGAATGTAGCCCAATCCATCACGCAAACCAGCCTCCCATTCATTGACTCTGTCTACACTTCCCGCTGCCTCGGCAAAGCAGCCAGCATAATTAAGGACCTCATGTATGCCGGACATTCTCTCTTCCACCTTCTTCCATCGGGAAAAAGATACAAAAGTCTGAGGTCACGCACCAACCGACTCAAGAACAGTTCTATCCACCCAACACCAGCTCCACAAAGGGAATCTATCAGAATCCTGAGCAATATCTGACCTGGAGCATGATGCTTTTCCCACTGCCTCATTCCCAGATCCTTAAAAGTGGCAGCACAGGTGGAAAAGCTGGTGAAGAAAGCATACGGCACGCTTTCCTTCATCGACCGGGGCATCGAGTATAAAAGTTGGCAAATTATGTTACAGTTGTATAAAACGTTGGTTCGGCCACATTTGGAATACTGCGTCCAATTCTGGTCACCACACTACCAGAAGGACATGGAGGCTTTGGAGAGAGTACAGAAAAGGTTTACCAGGATGTTGCCTGGTTTATTAGCTATGAGGAGAGATTGAATAAACTGGGATTGTTCTCCCTGGAAAGATGGAGGCTGAGGGATGACCTGATAGATGTTTATAAAATTATGAGGGGCATAGATAGGGTGAACAGTTGGAAGCTTTTTCCCAGGGCAGAAATGACAATTACAAGGGGGCACAAGTTCAAGGTAAGGGGGGAAAGGTTGAGTGGAGATGTGCGGGGGGAGTTTTTTACGCAGAGGGTGGTGGGGTCTGGAATGCACTGCCAAGTGAGGTGGTTGAGGCAGTTATGTTAGCCACATTTAAGAATTATCTTAATAGGCACATGAACAGGTGGGGAATAGAGGGATATAAGTGGTTGGTTTAGATAGGTAAACGTGATTGGCGCAGGCTTGGAGGGCCGAAGGGCCTGTTCCTGTGCTGCACTGTTCCTTTGTTCTTTGTACTTTGTAAATTCCAAATTATTCTGACTATTCCTGCCGGGAATGATTGGCTGAAAGGGTGAAGTGACAGCACCGAGTGCTGGAATCACCTCTTGTTCCTCCAATCCATTAGTAACAGTCAGCAGAGTCGATTCCAACAGCAGTAATTGAGCAAGGAATGAGCATCCACGGGGAGGAAAATCTACCATTGATTATTAAACAGATATTCCATTATCCAATCACACACAGCAGCTTTATATTGAGTAAGCAGGATTGGCTATATTAGCCAGCGGGAGTGGGGATGGGTTACTGCTCGCTCCCCTTTCCTCCAGTCCCTGCTGAGTGTGTGCTGCTAATGAAACTCTAGCAGCTTCAGGGGTTTGGGTTGAGAAACACAAACGGAAGTTCACCCACTGTGAGTCTCAGCAATACACATTCAACAGAGCGGAGACACAGAGTTTAGATTGAATTCACTGCTAAGATGTTCATGCTTCTTCAATTCAACATGTTCAAAGTGTAATTAATAAGGTTTAAGATTAATCAAAAGCAGAAACCACATTGAACTCCAGCAGGCACGGGAAAGGATTGTAAATAATTTCCCCACCACCCTGCTGTGTGTGACTGTAAATACTTTTTCACAAGACTACAGAAATTTGGCATGTCAGCTACGACTCTCACCAACTTTTACAGATGCCCCATAGAAAGCATTCTTTCTGGTTGTATCACAGCTTGGTCTGGGCTCCTGGTCTGCCCAAGACCGCAAGAAACTACAAAAGGTTGTGAATGTAGCCCAATCCATCATGCAAACCAGCCTCCCATCCATTGACTCTGTCTACACTTCCCGCTGCCTCGGCAAAGCAGCCAGCATAATTAAGGACCCCACGCACCCCGGACATTCTTCCACCTTCTTCCGTCGGGAAAAAGATACAAAAGTCGGAGGTCACATACCAACCGGCTCAAGAACAGCTTCTTCCCTGCTGCTGTCAGACTTTTGAATGGACCTACCTTGCATTAAGTTGATTTTTCTCTGCACCCTAGCTATGACTGTATCACTACATTCTGCACCCTCTCCTTTCCTTCTCTATGAACGGTATGTTCTGTCTGTATAACGCGCAACAAACAATACTTTTCACTGTATGTTAATACACGTGACAATAATAAATCAAATCAAATCAAATAGAGCATAGAACATTACAGCACAGTACAGGCCCTTCAGCCGTCGATGTTGCGCGGACCCAGTGGAACCAATCTAAAGCCCCTCTAATCTACACTATTCCAATATCATCCATATGTTTATCCAATAACCATTTGAATGCCCTTAATGTTGGCGAGTCCACTACTGTTGCAGGCAGGGCATTCCACACCCTTACTACTCTCTGAGTAAAGAACCTACCTCGATCATCTGTCCTATATCTATCACCCCTCAATTTAAAGCTATGTCCCCTCATGCTAGCCATCACCATCCGAGGAAAAAGGCTCTCACTATCCACCCTATCTAATCCTCTGATCATCTTGTATGCCTCTATTAAGTCACCTCTTAACCTTCTTCTCTCCAACGAAAACAACCTCAAGCCCCTCAGCCTTTCCTCATACGATTTTCCCACCTTACCAGGCAACATCCTGGTAAATCTCCTCTGCACCCTTTCCAACACTTCCACATCTTTCCTATAATACGGCGACCAGAACTGTACGCAATACTCCAAATGCGGCCGCACCAGAGTTTTGTACAGTTGCAGCATGACCTCCTGGCTCCCAAACTCAATCCCTCTACCAATAGAAGCTAACACACCGTACGCCTTCTTAACAACCCTATCAACCTGGGTGCCAACTTTCAGGGATCTATGCACATGGACACCCAGATCCCTCTGTTCATCCACACTACCAAGTATCTTACCATTAGCCCAGTACTCTGTATTCCTGTTACTCCTTCCAAAGTGAATCATCTCACACTTTTCCACATTAAACTCCATTTGCCACCTTTCAGCCCAGCTCTGCAGCTTATCTATGTCCCTCTGTAACCTCCCACTTCCCTCCGCACTGTCTACAACTCCACCGACTTTAGTGTCATCCGCAAATTTACTAACCCATCCTTCCACGCCCTCATCCAGGTCATTAATAAAAATGACAAACAGCAGTGGCCCCAAAACAGGTCCTTGCCTGATGGCATCTATCCTCGACTGCTCAGGGAGACGAGAGATGAAATTGCTGGGCCTCTGACGGAAATCTTTGTCGTTTCTTTGGACACGGTTGAGGTCCCTGAGGATTGGAGGATAGCGAATGTGGTCCCGTTGTTTAAGAAGGGTAGCAGGGATAACCCAGGAAATTATAGGCCGGTGAGCTTGACGTCCGTGGTCGGGAAGTTGTTGGAGAGGATTCTTAGAGATAGGATGTATGTGCATTTAGAACGGAACAATCTCATTAGTGACAGACAGCATGGTTTTGTAAGAGGGAGGTCGTGCTTTACAAATTTGGTGGAGTTTTTTGAGGAAGTGACAAAAACGGTTGATGAAGGAAGGGCCGTGGATGTCGTCTATATGGATTTCAGTAAGGTATTTGACAAAGTCCCACATGGCAGGTTGGTTAAGAAGGTTAAGGCTCATGGGATACAAGGAGAAGTGGCTAGATGGGTGGAGAACTGGCTTGGCCATAGGAGACAGAGGGTAGTGGTCGGAGGGTCTTTTTCCGGCTGGAGGTCTGTGACCAGTGGTGTTCCGCAGGGCTCTGTAAACATAGAAAACATAGAAACCCTACAGTGCAGAAGGAGGCCATTCGGCCCATCGAGTCTGCACCGACCACAATCCCACCCAGGCCCTACCCCCACATATTTTACCCGCTAATCCCTCTAACCTACGCATCCCAGGACTCTAAGGGACAATTTTTAACCTGGCCAATCAACCTAACCCGCACATCTTTGGACTGTGGGAGGAAACCGGAGCACCCGGAGGAAACCCACGCAGACACGAGGAGAATGTGCAAACTCCACACAGACAGTGACCCGAGCCGGGAATCGAACCCGGGACCCTGGAGCTGTGAAACAGCAGTGCTAACCACTGTGCTACCGTGCCGCCCACGTGTACTGGGACCTCTGTTATTTGTGATATATATAAATGATTTGGAAGAAGGTGTAACTGGTGTAATCAGCAAGTTTGCGGATGACACGAAGATGGCTGGACTTGCGGATAGCGAAGAGCATTGTTGGGCAATACAGCAGGATATGGATAGGCTGGAAAATTGGGCGGAGAGGTGGCAGATGGAGTTTAATCCGGATAAATGCGAAGTGATGCATTTTGGAAGAAATAATGTAGGGAGGAGTTATACAATAAATGGCAGAGTCATCAGGAGTATAGAAACACAGAGGGACCTAGGTGTGCAAGTCCACAAATCCTTGAAGGTGGCAACACAGGTGGAGAAGGTGGTGAAGAAGGCATATGGTATGCTTGCCTTTATAGGACGGGGTATAGAGTATAAAAGCTGGAGTCTGATGATGCAGCTGTATAGAACGCTGGTTAGGCCACATTTGGAGTACTGCGTCCAGTTCTGGTCGCCGCACTACCAGAAGGACGTGGAGGCGTTAGAGAGAGTGCAGAGAAGGTTTACCAGGATGTTGGCTGGTATGGAGGGTCTTAGCTATGAGGAGAGATTGGGTAGACTGGGGTTGTTCTCCTTGGAAAGACGGAGAATGAGGGGAGAACTAATAGAGGTGTACAAGATTATGAAGGGTATAGATAGGGTGAACGGTGGGAAGCTTTTTCCCAGGTCGGAGGTGACGATCACGAGGGGTCACAGGCTCAAGCTGAGAGGGGTGAAGTATAACTCAGATATCAGAGGGACGTTTTTTACACAGAGGGTGGTGGGGGCCTGGAATGCGCTGCCAAGTAGGGTGGTGGAGGCAGGCACGCTGACATCGTTTAAGACTTACCTGGATAGTCACATGAGCAGCCTGGGAATGGAGGGATACAAACGATTGGTCTAGTTGGACCAAGGAGCGGCACAGGCTTGGAGGGCCGAAGGGCCTGTTTCCTGTGCTGTACTGTTCTTTGTTCTTTGTACACCACTCGTAACTGAACTCCAGGATGAATATTTCCCATCAATCACCACCCTCTGTTTTCTTACAGCTAGCCAATTCCTGATCCAAACCACTAAATCACCCTCAATCCCATGTGTCCATATTTTCTGCAAAAGCTTACCATGGCGAACCTTATCAAATGCTTTGCTGAAATCCATATACACCACACCAACTGCTTTACCCTCATCCACCTCTTTGGTCACCTTCTCAAAGAACTCAATAAGGTTTGTGAGGCACGACCTACCCTTCACAAAACCGTGCTGACTATCCCTAATCAAATTATTCCTTTCTAGGTGATTATAAATCCTATCTCTTGTAATCCTTTCCAATACTTTGCCCACAACAGAAGTAAGGCTCACCGGTCTATAATTACCAGGGTTGTCCCTACTCCCCTTCTTGAACAAGGGGACAACATTTGCTGTCCTCCAGTCTTCTGGCACTGTTCCTGTAGACAATGACGACACAAACATCAAAGCCAAAGGCTCTGCAATCTCCTCTCTAGCCTCCCAGAGAATCCTAGGATAAATCCCATCCGGCCCAGGGGACTTATCTATTTTTACCCTTTCCAGAATTGCTAACACCTCCTCCTTATGAACATCAATCCCATCCAGTCCAACAGCCTGCATCTCAGTACTCCCCTCGACAACACTGTCCCTCTCCAGTATGAATACGGATGAAATATATTCATTTAGTGCCTCTCCGATCTCTTCAGACTCCACGCACAACTTCCCAATACTGTCCTTGACTGGCCCTAATCTTCCCCTGATCATTCTCTTACTCCTGACATACCTATAGAAAGTTTTAGGGTTTTCCTTGATCCTACCTGCCAAAGACTTCTCATGTCCCCTCCTGCCTCTTCTTAACTCTCTCTTTAGGTTCTTCCTGGCTGACTTGTAACTCTCAAGTGTCCTAACTAGTGAATCACCTCTGCACCCCCTCCCGTGCCAGTATATCCTTTCTCAAGTAAGGAGACCAAAACTGTACACATTTCTCCAGGTGTGGCCTCACCAGCACCTTATACAGCTGCAGCATAACCTCGCTGTTTTTAAACTCCATCCCTCTCGCAATGAAGGACAAAATTCCATTTGTCTTCTTAATTACCTGATGCTGAAAGGAGAGGGTGCAGAATGTAGTGTTACAGTCATAGCTCGGGTGTAGAGAAAGATCAACTTAATGCGAGGTAGGTCCATTCAAAAGTCTGACAGCAGCAGGGAAGAAGCTGTTCTTGCGTCGGTTTGTACATGACCTCAGACTTGTGTATCTTTTTCCCGAAGGAAGAAGGTGGAAGAGAGAATGTCCGGTGTGTGTGGGGCGCTTAATTATGCTGGCTGCTTTGCCAAGGCAGCAGGAAGTGTAGACAGTGTAATGGATGGGAGGCTGGTTTGCGTGATGGATTGGGCTACATTCACAACCTTTGTGCACACATTGGCTGCTGTGTTTCCTACATTTACGCAGTGAATACCTTCAGAAATCCTTCATTGACTGTGAAGAGTGTTGGAATGTCGTGTGGATGTGAAAGGCGCTAGATAAATGCAGAGAACCGGAGTTAACGTTTTGAGTCTGTCTGCGGAGTCGGTACAGGTTTGAAACTTTAATTGTGTTTCTCTTTCCACAGGCGCTGCCAGACCCGCTGAGGTTTTCCAGCTGTTACAGAGTGTGATTCCGAGTACAGAGTTCTTGTTCAGCCTTTCTCTGAGGTAACTGTTTTCCTGGAGTTGGTTGAGGGTACTGAGCATGTGCAGGCCTTGGCAGGCTTTTCAGTCTGTAAGAGGGTGACTTGTAAGCAAGACCTGTTGTACTAGTGCTCCTGTTTCCATAGTTATTACTGTTCTGCTGAGTTAGTTATTGTGAAACTTTGTTATTTATTTATATGAAGAACATCCTGATTTTAAACAGCACATTCCACCGTCCTATCTGTGATCTCAGCTCACCACACCAGCAGTTTGTGTTTTTATTTCCGATTTGCAGCATCTGCAGTATTCTCATTTTCTGTTCCGATAGAAATAGAATCTGCTTTGTATAAATTGCTGAATATCTGGGGAAGTGCAGACATTCCACCCCAGTGTCTGACTCAGCGAATCCTCTCCCAATTCAATCTCCTCTCTCCGTCTGTCTGATAATCAGCAAACGGAATGATTGGAGGGAAAGTGATGAGCTGAGGGATGGACGGTGAGGACTGACTGAGTCTCAGTGCGATGAGTGCTGTGAAAGCTAATCAGAGGCCCAACAGGCCCAGGCTTCGGCCTAGTCACTCACTCACCATTTGCTGCCTGGCTGGAGGAACTTGAGCTCCAATTTCAGAGAGATTGTCTGGAACCTCTTTCACTGACAATGGCCAATCAGCCGAGGCCCAGCAGCTTGAAGGGACATTAATACTTTGGATGAATTGTCAAACTGGTGATGAAAATCCAAATCGGGAAACATCCACCATAATCCAGGAGCTGCCTGTTTCATCACTGCAGTAAATGCAGCTGTAAATCTCCCTGATCTATGGGACACAATGATAGATCCTGGGTGGCTCTCTGTGTGAGATTTCACAGTGTTAACACTGAGCTGTGGATCTTCATTCCAGGGAAGCTTTCCTCTCATAACAGCTCCTCATTGTCCATGACACAGAGCAGCTCCACACTGACACCCTCCCCTCTCCCCCAATGAGAGCAGGCTCGGGGCTGAGGGGGAGCAGAGGGATTGAGGGGAAAGGCTGATAGACCATTAAAGGCAGTACCCGAGGGGGTGGGTGGTTAAAGTTAAAATTCAACTATTCAGGGGGGGATGTCAGAAAGAATTTCTTCACACAAAAGAGAGCGGAAATCTGGAAAGCAATCCCTGTTAATAGATTGTTGTATTATCCGTAAATATCTAAAAGCGGCTAGGAACTAATTGTTATGTGTGAGTGTTCCGTGGGCCACTTTTTATAGCTACACGAGAGAGCAATGTGATGTGTAACAGGATCAATTCCTTTTGTCCAAGGCAGCATGACAAATATCAAACATAGCAAGCTCCCATCTTTCCCAGCTTAAAGTGTGGTTATTACCAACACCTGGGAGCCAAAAGACAACAAGAATACACAGCATGGTGGCAGCGGGGGCTGTGAGTGGGACAAAAGCAGAGGAAAATCAGAGTGAATGGTGTGAAAACAAGTGAAACATTGACTGTCAGAGCAGTGAGTGGATGGTTTGAGGTCACACTGCAGTGCGGAGCTGCTGATAGGCTGGAGGGATTGGGGAAGTTTAAGCAAGGTACAGATTGACACTCAGAAGTTTCCAAAAAGGTGCGAGCAATGGAGAGTCATCGAATCCCCACAGTGCAGAAGGAGGCCATTCGGCCCATCGAGCCTGCACTGACAACAATCCCACCCAGCCCTATCCCTGTAACCCCATATATTTGCCCCATTAATCTCTAACCTACTCATCACGAGACACGAGGGTCAATTTAGCATGGCCAATCCACCTAACCCGCACATCTTTGGACTGTGGGAGGAAACCGGAGCACCCGGAGGAAACCCACGGAGACACGGGGAGAACATGCAAACTCCACACAGACCGTGACCCAAGTTGGGAATTGAACCCGGGTCCCTGGCACTGTGAGGCAGCAGTGCTAACCACTGTGTCACTGTGCCGCCCCGAGTCCCTGGCACTGTGAGGCAGCAATGCTAACCACTGCGCCACTGTGCCACCCTGGGTCACTGGCACTGTGAGGCAGCAGTGCTAACCACTGCGCCACTGTGCCACCCTGGGTCACTGGCACTGTGAGGCAGCAGTGCTAACCACTGCGCCACTGTGCCACCCTGGGTCACTGGCACTGTGAGGCAGCAGTGCTAACCACTCTGCAATATCCTGCAGTGGCTGACAAGGATGATTAAAAAGCGTGAAAATCTCAGCACCCATCTCCAGACAAAATCCTTCCATTGGATCCTGGTCTGAACTGCAAGCCTCAGCGAGGAAGTAGCTAAGCCAATCGATAACCTCGTAAAAAGATTTAAAATTCAGCTTGACAATGTCAGTTTAAAGTCACAGGTGAAAGGCTGATCATTCACTAATTTGGAGCTTTGTACACTGTGAGGTACAGAGTGTGCGATTGAGAAAGGACCCACTCACTGTACCACAGCCACCGACAGACACACTGACACCAAGCCACTCGCAGGGAGGTGCAGACACTGACTGTGCAAATGGTTAGCGTCAGGAAGCTGCGGGAAAGTTGTGCAGGAGCTGTGAGTGACACAGGGAATTCACAGAGACAGAATTGTCCCACATCTGGACCAATCCGGATAAATGCGAAGTGATGCATTTTGGAAGAAATAATGTAGGGAGGAGTTATACAATAAATGGCAGAGTCATCAGGAGTATAGAAACACAGAGGGACCTAGGTGTGCAAGTCCACAAATCCTTGAAGGTGGCAACACAGGTGGAGAAGGTGGTGAAGAAGGCATATGGTATGCTTACCTTTATAGGACGGGGTATAGAGTATAAAAGCTGGAGTCTGATGATGCAGCTGTATAGAACGCTGGTTAGGCCACATTTGGAGTACTGCGTCCAGTTCTGGTCGCCGCACTACCAGAAGGACGTGGAGGCATTGGACAGAGTGCAGAGGTTTACCAGGATGTTGCCTGGTATGGAGGGTCTTAGCTATGAGGAGAGATTGGGTAGACTGGGGTTGTTCTCCTTGGAAAGACGGAGAATGAGGGGAGATCTAATAGAGGTTACAAGATTATGAGGGGTATAGATAGGGTGAACAGTGGGAAGCTTTTTCCCAGGTCGGAGGTGACGATCACGAGGGGTCACGGGCTCAAGCTGAGAGGGGCGAAGTATAACTCAGACATCAGAGGGACGTTTTTTACACAGAGGGTGGTGGGGGCCTGGAATGCACTGCCAAGTAGGGTGGTGGAGGCAGGCACGCTGACATCGTTTAAGACTTACCTGGATAATCACATGAGCAGCCTGGGAATGGAGGGATACAAACGATTGGTCTAGTTGGACCAAGGAGCGGCACAGGCTTGGAGGGCCGAAGGGCCTGTTTCCTGTGCTGTACTGTTCTTTGTTCTTTGTTCAATCCGCAGAGCTTGTGGGAAGGCCAGTCATTGGGAAAAGCGGTGCAGAACAAAAGGAGAAGGTGATAGACAAGGACTCAGAGCCAGAGCATGGACAGAAGAAACAACTACAACATCCAAACTCCGCAGGGTGATGGCGAGTGTGCGAACACGACTAACATCAAAACCACACACACACCAACTGTCCGCAGTGTCCAATCCCAGAAGAAAGAAATTCACGCAAACATCCAGATCAGGAAGAGGGTGACAGAAAAGGCCACACCAATCAGTCAGTCTGGAAGTGAAGATTGATGCCAGAGGGCACAGTCCCTCACCCCGCTCAGGATGAAGCGGAAGGTCATTCCTCAGGAAAGATGCTGTGAAACAGAGCGATGTCTTGCTGATACTGGGAAACTGAGATTCCACAGCTCTGAACCACCCAAATCAGAGGGACAAAATACAAAGGTGTGGATTGGATCAGGATGGCCTGCCATCCAGGGCCTGAGTGGCTTCACGGAGCTGCAGGTGATCACAGCAAACATGAGGAGGCGACACTGAGTTTTGAAGAAAGTGCAGCCATTGGGAAGCACCCTCCAATCAGACACAAATAAATCCCGGTGCAATGTTTCGGTCAGACATTTGGATGGTTTGAAGGTTTCGAGTATCACATCATGACTGACGCAATAATGATTCATCCCCCACTTAAAATACCGACAGAAACATAAGGACAGACAGAGCAAAGAGACGGATGAAAAGTAGCTGATCACTCGAATCAGTCTACAGATTGGGTAAATTACATCGAGAAGACAAATAGGCGGCTAAGAATTTGCCTGGATCCCAGAGATCTTAATCAATTCATTGATAATCCGGAATTTAGAGTAACAATTCACTCAGACTATACCCCATCAATGTTCCTATCAATGTTTAAGGAATGATTAGCCCATACCCAGAACTGGAAGCAATCACACCGTCAGTGCCAGGGACTTCCAGGAACAACCAGACAGTGCCAGGAACAACCAGACAGTGCCAGGCACTGCCAGGGATAACAGTTTCAGAAAGCTGCCAGAGATGAGAATGTTAAAACTACTCGGGGAAACTTCACTGTTGCCAACATTTAACTTTGGACAAATTGCTGCATTTACCCTTTGACCTTAACGTGTGATCAGGCTGTATTCCAGCAGGAAATAGATCAGACACACAAGGATATAAAGGAGCAGTCGGCTTGGCTGCGAATATCCAGATAGACAGAGCAGGCGAGGAAGATCCTGACTGCCATCTACATGAAGCCACGGAGAAAAGCAGGAAAGCTGGGATCAAATGAAATGCATTGAGAAAGTGACAGAATGCCAGAACGGTGTGGACACCTGATCGAATCACATCAAACACTGAAGGAATCTCAATTCCCTCTGGAATGGAAGCCCCAAGGGATAGGCGAGATCCCAGAAGTGTCCTTGGCTCAATCCACTGCAGGAATTCCTTTACTCTGAATCTATCCGAGCAGAGAGCAAAGCTGCAGCAGCTGATGGAAGGTGATGTGGGGAACCGGTGGTCAGGGACACACTACAGGAGTCAGGTGTATGACACTACGACAGAAAGAAACTTGTCATTCAGCTTTGACCAGAGGACTGGGGGCAGCCCTGGGACAAGAGGGAAAGCACCGTCAGAAGTCTCAAAACACCAGGTTAAAGTCCAAAAGGTTTATTTGGTAGCACGAGCTTTCGGAGTCTCGCTCCTTCATCAGGTGAGTGGGAGTTGTGTTCAAAAACAGGACATATAAAGACACAAACTCAATTTACAAAATAACGGTTGGAATGCAAGTCTTCACAGGTAATCAAGTCTTAAAGGTACAGACAATGTGAGTGGAGAGAGGGTTAAGCACAGGTTAAAGAGATGTGTATTGTCTCCAGACAGGACAGTTAATGAGATTTTGTAAGCCCAGGCAAGTCGTGAGGGTTACAGATAGTGTGACATGAACCCAAGATCCCGGTTTAGGCCGTCCTCATGTGTGCAGAACTTAGCTATCAGCCTCTGCTCAGCGGCTCTGCGCTGTCGTGTGTCATGAAGGCCGCCTTGGAGAACGCTTAGAGGCCGAATGCCCGTGACCGCTGAAGTGTTCCCCAACAGGAAGAGAACAGTCTTGCCTGGTGATTGTCGAGCGGCGTTCATTCATCCGTTGTCGTAGCGTCTGCATGGTCTCCCCAATGTACCATGCCTCGGGACATCCTTTCCTGCAGCGTATCAGGTAGAAAACGTTGGCCGAGTTGCAAGAGTATGTACCGTGTACCTGGTGGATAGTGTTCTCACGTGAGATGATGGCATCCGTGTCGATGATCCGGCACGTCTTGCAGAGGTTGCTGTGGCAGGGTTGTGTGGTGTCGTGGTCACTGTTCTCTTGAAGGCTGGGTAGTTTGCTGCGGACAATGGTCTGTTTGAGGTTGTGCGGTTGTTTGAAGGCAAGAAGTGGGGGTGTGGGGATGGCCTTGGTGAGATGTTCGTCTTTATCGATGACATGTTGAAGGCTCCGGAGAAGATGCCGTAGCTTCTCCGCTCCGGGGAAGTACTGGACGACAAAGGGTACTCTGTCCGCCGTGACCCGTGTTTGTCTTCTGAGGAGGTCGGTGCAGTTTTTCGCTGAGGCGCGTCGGAACTGTCCATCGATGAGTCGAGCGCCATATCCTGTTCTCATGAGGGCATCTTTCAGGGTCTGGAGGTGTCTGTTGCGATCCTCCTCATCCGAGCAGATCCTGTGTATTCGGAGGGCTTGTCCGTAGGGAATGGCTTCTTTAATGTGTTTAGCGTGGAAGCTGGAGAAGTGGAGCATCGTGAGGTCATCCGTGGGCTTGCGGTACAGTGAGGTGTTGAGGTGACCGTCCTTGATGGAGATGTGCGCAACCTCAAACAGACCATTGTCCGCAGCAAACTACCCAGCCTTCAGGAGAACAGTGACCATGACACCACACAACCCTGTCACAGCAACCTCTGCAAGACGTGCCGGATCATCGACACAGATGCCATCATCTCACGTGAGAACACCATCCACCAGGTACACGGTACATACTCTTGTGACTCGGCCAACGTTGTCTACCTGATACTCTGCAGGAAAGGATGTCCCGAGGCATGGTACATTGGGGAGACCATGCAGACGCTACGACAACGGATGAATGAACACCGCTCGACAATCACCAGGCAAGACTGTTCTCTTCCTTTTGGGAAACACTTCAGCAGTCACGGGCATTCAGTCTCTGATCTTCGGGTAAACGTTCTCCAAGGCGGCCTTCACGACACACGACAGCGCAGAGTCGCTGAGCAGAAACTGATAGCCAAGTTCCGCACACATGAGGATGGCCTAAACCGGGATCTTGGGTTCATGTCACACGATCTGTAACTCCCACAACTTGCCTGTGCTTGCAAAATCTTACTAACTGTCCTGGCTGGAGACATCTCTTTAACCTGTGCTTAACCCTCTCTCCACTCACATTGTCTGTACCTTTAAGACTTGATTACCTGTAAAGACTCGCATTCCAATCATTATCTTGTAAATTGAGTTTGTGTCGATATAGGCCCTGTTTGTGAACACAGCTCCTCACTCACCTGATGAAGGAGCAGTGCTCCGAAAGCTTGTGCTACCAAATAAACCTGTTGGACTTTAACCTGGTGTTGTGAGACTTCTTACTGTGTTTACCCCAGTCCAACGCCGGCATCTCCACAAGAGGGAAAGCCATCACATTCAGAAATCTAACCTCCGCTGAGGCCAGGTAGAAAGGGAGCTTTAGCAATGGTGTTGGGATGTGAGAAGCTCCATACACATCTCTATGGGAGAGAGTTCATTGGAGAGAATCATTGTCATCCACTGGAGAAGATCTACAAGAACAATCTGTGTCGCGCAACAAGGCTATAAACTTTGAGGTTTCGGTTATTTTTCATTCTGAAATGCAAGTCAGGGAGAGAAATGATGATGGCAGATAACCAATCTCATTGATTTCCACAGGAGAAACACAAGATAGAAGATCTCGGTGTAAAGGTTCATCACCTTGTGAATGTAACGCCACCCAGACTGAGACAAATTGGGGATGAGAGCAACAAAGACAAAGAATTACAGGTGCTCTCTCAGCAAGTTACCATGCGGCGGCCTGACACAGCAACACAGCAGCACTGGTCCTCCCGAGATGGCGTATCACTGGAAAATGGTGTTCTACTAGCCGGATCCTGAATAATCAAACCCAGAACGATGCAGAGAAAATTGGAACCATAGAAACTAGAAGCAGGAGGAGGCCATTCGGCCCTTCGAGCCTGCTCCACCGTTCATTACGATCATGGCTGATCATCAAATTCAATATCCTGATACCCGCTTCCCTCCATATCCCTTGATTCCTTTAGCCCCAAGAACGAAATCTAATTTCTGTGGTAGTGAATTCCACACATTCACCACCCTCTGGGTGAAGAAATTTCTCTTCACCTCAGTTCTAAAAGGTTTCCCCCTTTTTTTCAAACTGTGTACCCTAGTTCTGGACTCCCCCACCATTGGGAACATTCTTTCTGAATCTACCCTGTCTAACCCTGTGGAATTCGATAAGTTTCTATGAGATCCCCTCTCACTCTCCTAAACTCCAGTGAATATAATCCTAACCGACTTAGTCTCTCCTCATATGACAGACCTGCCATCCCAGGAATCAGCCTGGTAAACCTTCGCTGTGCTCCCTCTATAGCAAGAACATCCTTCCTCAGATAAGGACACCAAAACTACACACAATACTCCAGGTGTGGCCTCACCAACGCCCTGTACAATTGTAGCAAAACATCCCTAACCCTATACTCAAATCCTCTCGCTATGAAGGCCAACATACCATTTGCCTTCTTTACTGCCTGCTGTACCTGCGCGCTTACTTTCAGCGACTGATGCACGAGGACTCCAAGGTGTCGTTGAGTATCCGCCTCCCTCAATTTACACCCATTCAAATAATAATCTGTCTTCCTATTATTGCTACCAAAGTGGATAACCTCACATTTATCCACATTATACTGCATCTGCCATGCAGATGTCCACACACTCAGCCTGTCCAAATCACGCTGAAGCATCTCTGCATCCTCCTCACAGCTCACCCTCCCACCCAACTTTGTATCATCTGCAAATTTGGAGAGAATACATTCAGTTCCCTCTTCCAAATCATTAATATATAATGTGAACAGTTGGGGGTCCGAGCACAGATCCCTGCAGAACCCCACTAGTCACTGGCTGCCAATCAGAAAAATACCTATTTATGCCAACTCTTTGCTTCCTATCTGCTAACCAGCTTTCTATCCATCTCTAGACATTACCCGCAATCCCATCTGCTTTAACTTTACATAGTAATCTGTTATCTGATGGCGACAGAACTTCTCCAAGAGATTGATGAATGCTGCATTGGAATGGAAAAATGTAAGCTCTGAGCCAATCAGCTTTGTACCAGGTACATTTATACAAAGAGGTTGAAAATGTGGTGCAGTGATTCAGTGTAAATCAGAAACACGACAGCCCAAAGAGGAGATGGCAGCTACTGGATTGCCAGCCAGACTGCGGTAAACTGTGCGATCTGATTTATTCACAGACAGTCAAGAATAATATCTCCCAGTCGCAGAGTAACAATGCAGGATTTCCTTTTATCCAGAATATGAAAGAGTGGCAACAATCATTTCATCAGGACGAGTTCTGTTTGCTGAACAAGGGATTCCTGAAAGATTCCGAAGACAGTAGTGGGAAGTTGTGCGTGGAGTCTGAAGAGATAGGAGAGGCACTAAATTAATATTTTTCATCAGTATTCACACTGGAGAGGAACAGTGTCGAGGGGAGTACTGAGATGCAGGCTGTTGGACTGGATGGGATTGAAGTTCATAAGGAGGAGGTGTTAGCAATTCTGGAAAGGTAAAAATAGATAAGTCCCCTGGGCCGGATGGGATTTATCCAAGGATTCTTTGGGAGGCGAGAGAGGAGATTGCAGAGCCTTTGACTTTGATCTTTGGGTCGTCATTGTCTACAGGAACAGTGCCAGAAGACTGGAAGATAGCAAGTGTTGTCCCCTTGTTCAAAAAGGGGAGTAGGGACAACCCTGGTAATTATAGACCAGTGAGCCTTACTTCTGTTGTGGGCAAAGTTTTGGAAAGGATTCTAAGAGATAGGATTTATAATCACCTGCAAAGGAATAATTTGGTTAGGGATAGTCAGCACGGTTTTGTGAAGGGTAGGTCGTGCCTCACAAACCTTATTGAGTTCTTTGAGAAGGTGACCAAAGAGGTGGATGAGGGTAAAGCGGTTGATGTGGTGTATATGGATTTCAGCAAAGCGTTTGATAAGGTTCCCCATGGTAAGCTTTTGCAGAAAATACGGACACATGGGATTGAGGGTGATTTAGTGGTTTAGATCAGGAATTGGCCAGCTGTAAGAAAACAGAGGGTGGTGGTTGATGGGAAATATTCATCCTGGAGTTCAGATACTAGTGGTGTACCGCAAGGATCTGTTTTAGGGCCACTGCTGTTTGTCATTTTTATTAATGACCTGGATGAGGGCATGGAAGGATGGGTTAGTAAATTTGCAGATGACACTAAAGTCGGTGGAGTTGTAGACAGTGCGGAGGGAAGTGGCAGGTTACAGAGGGACATAGATAAGCTGCAGAGCTGGGCTGAGAGATGGCAAATGCAGTTCAATGCTGTAAAGGGAAAAAATACAAGGAGAACACACTTTAAAATGGCTGCCTGGCACATAAAGAGTTAACTGGGAAAGGAGCCAAAAAGCAGACACCGGCTCCTACTTATCAGAAATCACTTTAAATCAAAACTTAACAGACAAGCCATTTCTTAATCACAGACAGTGACTCATAGCAAACAAACACCTCAGGAAGCCAAGCCAAGGGTCAAGACATCTTTTAAGATCAGGAAAACCCGAAACAAGGGGAATAGATTAGCCATAGAAAGGGCAGGAAAATATGAATGCGAGGAAACCAATTAACACCTGAATGAGCCTAAACCAACCATTGATAGATACAGACATGAGGAAATGTACCCATTCATAAGAACAATACTATGTTAAATGTCTATATCTGTTTGTACTTGCTTAAACGATGTGATAATGTTCGAATCACCGGTTTACCCATTGCGTAAAGGGTATAAAAATGGACCGCTCCCGACATTCTAGTGAGAAAAGGTATTCTACTAACTTGTGCCTTAACTCCCGGAGCTCCGTTAAATAAATCGTATTTTCTGAATCTCGAAGTCTGACTACTAGTGGATTTTTCCCACAACAAATTGGCGTAATCAGCAGGATCCTATTACTGGTGAGATCGATTGGCCACGGTCACAACCCGGGTAGAGATCGCGGAATCTGTGAGAGTCAGACTGGATCAGAAAATACAGTTTATATGGGGAAAATCATTTGTACTGTGTATTTGTGATAGTATTTTGTTATAGTGATAAGTACTAACTGTTGATAGTAATAAGTAACTGTGATTTGTGCTGATCGACAAAAGGACAAGGTAGTGCCTGTCTCAAAATCTCTGCCTTAGACTGGCTATTAAGAGCAGAAATCTGCCACGTGAAGGTCAGGAATTGAAGTGAGTGAGAGACACCAAGGGCACTAAAGGATTGTGAAGCACAAAAGGGCAGAAGTCGGTTTAACATCACCCTCTGTAGTGGCGAACAGACGCAGAGGTGCCAGCTGATTGCATGAATGTATTGAAAAGTTGGGAACTGTACTGTCAATGTTGTGAAAAGCGGGGCGGAACAGGAGTTTGATCAACTCTGACCTAAACCGGACTCCGGTGGAGAAGCACATTGCCGAAGTGGTAATCGTGGAAGCCGTGAGTATAACTTGAAACCCTGTAACGGCAGTAAAACACGGTGTGAGAATAGCAATAGTGGCCGGGGGTAGTGAAGTCCCTACGGTAGAGAGCACACTTTGCTAAGAGTAGTAATAGTGGCCGGGGGTAGTGAAGTCCCTACGGTAGAGAGCACACTTTACTAAAGAATAATCGTGGCCGGGGTTAGTGAAATCTGTGAAATGGCAGATAGTGAAGTTAAAAGGGGATCTGCAGGTTCTCTGATTGAAATCTACATGACAGACAGGAAGGAGTTAATAAAGAGAATGCAAAAGGATGGCTGGGATACTTCTCAAACCTTAGAGCAGCAGAGAAAGTGGATAGATAAAGTAAAAAGAAACAGAACGAAGAAAATAGGAATAATGTTAACACATCAGTTAGCAGGTCTCATTGAACAAACAATTGCCTCTACGAGGAAATGGAGGGAAGATAAAAAAAGAATGAGAGAATTAGAATCCCGAGTGAGGGAACTGGAAAAACAAAATCAGGTTTTAGAAAGGCAATGGGGAGGAGAAACTGATCCTCTACCTTCTTATGAGTCTACCCAGCAAGGACCAACCGCACCCTCAGAAGAATGGGAACAGCTGGAACACAACTTAGCGCCCATAACTAGAGGGGGGACAGCAGCGTGACCAAAAGCAAATTATAAACCCTTTACCCCAGGGGAGAGACAGCAGATAATGGCTTCCCTGGGCAAATTACAAACTAGAAGCGCAAACACTACATTCTGGGAAGAATTAGACACAATCTGGGTAGGACACCAATTACACCGAAGAGACGTACACCAGCTGGTCAGGGCAGCCTGTCCAGCGGATAAGTGGAGGCAGGTAGTAGGTGGACCCGCTGCCCCTATAGCACAGGACTATAATGGGGGACGGTGGACACATGTAATTCCCCTAACAGCAGAGTTAGATGCCCAACAGGCACCCTTCTTACAGTTTAAAGAAGAAATTCAGAGGGTCTTAGGGAATGCTCCCACTAACTGGAGCAGAATTACCACCACAAAGCAGTTAAAAGGAGAAGGAGCCTCTGAGTACGGGGAACGATTGTTCCGGATATACCAAGATTGCTCAGGACAAGGGAATCCAGGGCGAGGAGATCGAGCGTTCATCCAGGCTTTTAAGGATGGACTCTCTAGTGCTCACCAGATCATCCTAAAAATGGGAGTGATTATGTCCCAAAATTACGATGAGCTGGTAGAATGGGCTAGCGGCGTCCCAGGGGAAGAGAAACCCCAGGCAAAAGCAAGGCTAGAAAGAGTAGCAGCCTACAGTAACGGGAATGGAACAAAACCCAAATTGATTTGCCACAATTGTGGCCGACAAGGGCACTTTGTAAGGGATTGCGGGACTCCACGGAGAAAGAACAAAACTGGGAACAGTGGTAAGCATTGCAGCCACTGTAATAAACACGGACATACAGAAGCAGTGTGTTGGAATAAGCATGGGAGACCCCCAGCCCAATCCACGTCCCCAGCTGAACCCCAGGAGCAAAAGAACACCCAGGGTCAGCAAGATTGACGGTCTGCAGCCCCCGTTCACAAGGGTAAAAAGGAGGGAAGGATTTATGTGTCAGCACTGGTAGGGGGCAGGCAATGTGAGATGCTAGTGGACACAGGGGCATCCATATCCGTTACCGACCTACCCTTACCCACTACAAATAAAATGATTTATCTGACCGGGATAGGAGGGAACAAAACACCCGCCTACCTGAGCGAGACCACGTTAGTAGAGATAAATAATCTGTATATACCAATGAAGTTCTATGTGTGCAGAAATAACGAGGGTACAATAATGGGGAATGATTTAATGAAAGAATATGAGATCTTGATAGACTGTGGGAAGGGAGAATTAATTTGGCCAAGACAGGACGGTCGAAAAACTAGAATAGGGAAACTCACAAGTCACCTCGAAACCATTGAGGTGGCCACAGTCACCACCAGAAAATGGGAGTTAGAGACAGGAGGGTTCGGAGCCATTTGTGCTTCCGTTCCCGGAGTAAGGGCTGAAACAAAGTTGGATACCGGTTTAAACAAAACGGACCCAATAAAGGTACCGGGAACAGAGCATAAGCCACACCGACAATACCCAATCAAACCAGAAGCAGAGAAAGCTGTAGTAGAAATTGTGAAAGGGTTAGTGGAAAAGGGGATCCTGAGAGAAGCCACGAGCACCACTAACTCCCCAACATGGCCAGTGAGTAAACCTGACGGGAGCTATAGGCTCAAGATAGATTACACCGGACTTAATAAAGTCACGTCCAAGCTGCACCCCATTGTAGCAAGCCCTTCGACAATCCTGAATGGACTGTCACAGGAGCATAAAATATTTACAGTACTGGACATAGCTAATGGATTCTGGTCCTTACCATTGGATCCTGAATCCCAAGACAAATTCGCATTTACAGTAGGGGACAAGCAGTACACCCTGGACCCGTTTACCACAGGGATTCCACAACAGCCCCGCTATATTCCATCGAGTGATGAGTGACATCCTAAACAGGGTAGAACTGCCAGAGGGTAACACGACCTTACAATATGTAGACGACATCCTAATAGCTTCAGAGTCCAAGTCAGGACATCAAGAAGCCTTATATTTAGTGCTGGACGAATTAAAAGCCGCAGGGTTAAAGGTCAGCCACAAAAAGGCGCAGATCGGGAAATCACAGGTCCTATACCTAGGGCACCTTATATCCCAAGGACTTAAAGAAATGCCGGCAGACAGGAAAGAGGCAATACAACAGATGCCACGACCCGTTAACATAAGAGGGGTTAGAAAGGTGCTAGGACTATTCAACCACAGTCGGAATTTCATCCAAGGGTTCTCAAAACTCACAGAACCCATACAGAGACTCGTTAAAGGGGGGAAGCCAGCTTTAGACCCCGGAGAGTGGGGAACCGAGCAAGAAGAAGCTTACAATAAACTAAAAACAGAACTAATATCAGCCCCCGGACTAGGGTTACCCGATCTTAACAAAGACTTCCACATTCATTGTAGTAATGAGGAAGGGTTCTATTCCGCAGTGGTAACACAGGACCACGGCGACAGAAAGAGACCCATAGGGTATTATTCCACCGCAGAGGGGCCGGTAGTTACCGGACTGCCAAGGTGCATAGCCGCCTTGGATTGTGCTGCCTGGGCTGTAAAGGTTAGCGAGCCAGTAATCATGACAGGGAATATAATCCTCCACACCAAACACACCTTGGTGGAAATGCTGAACACGGGAAAACTAAAGTCAGTCTCCAATATGAGAAGGGCTAAATGGGAAGCTGTCCTCCTACCTCCCAGGAAGTCCGTAACAATAATAAGGGACACGGGAAATAATCCAGCAGATTAGAATTTCAAAGGAAACCAAGCCGCAGATAGGGCGATACAGTTAGCCCTAGAACAGGAAATAATTGACGAATTGCCAATAGCAGCAATAGAACAGACAGGAGCCGAAGGAGACATTCAGGGCTTGCCTGAGGATACCCCAAAGGAAGAAAAGGAGAAGTGGGAAGCTCAGGGAGCAGTTAAGGGGACCGATAACATTTGGAGACGAGAGGATAAGGTAATGGCACCAGAGTGCATACAAATATATGTCGTAGTTTGCAGGAAGACTTAGACAGGTTGCAAAGTTGGGCCGAGAGGTGGCGGATGGAGTTTAATGCGGAGAAGTGTGAGGTAATTCACTTTGGTAGGAATAACAGATGTGTTGAGTATAGGGCTAACGGGAGGACTTTGAATAGTGTGGAGGAGCAGAGGGATCTAGGTGTATGTGTGCATAGATCCCTGAAAGTTGGGAATCAAGTAGATAAGGTTGTTAAGAAGGCATATGGTGTCTTGGTGTTTATTGGTAGGGGGATTGAATTTAGGAGTCGTAGCGTTATGTTGCAACTGTACACAACTCTGGTGCGGCCGCACTTGGAGTACTGTGTGCAGTTCTGGTCCCCACATTACAGGAAGGATGTGGAGGCTTTGGAGAGGGTGCAGAGGAGGTTTACCAGGATGTTGCCTGGTATGGAGGGGAGATCCTATGAGGAGAGGCTGAGGGATTTGGGATTGTTTTCGCTGGAAAGGCGGCGGCTAAGAGGGGATCTTATTGAAACATATAAGATGATTAGAGGTTTAGATAGGGTGGATAGTGATAGCCTTTTTCCTCTGATGGAGAAATCCAGCACGAGGGGGCATGGCTTTAAATTGAGGGGGGGTAGTTATAGAACCGATGTCAGGGGTAGGTTCTTTACCCAGAGGGTGGTGAGGGATTGGAATGCCCTGCCAGCATCAGTAGTAAATGCGCCTAGT
This sequence comes from Mustelus asterias, assembly GCF_964213995.1. NCBI lineage: Eukaryota > Metazoa > Chordata > Chondrichthyes > Carcharhiniformes > Triakidae > Mustelus > Mustelus asterias. The sequence goes on from NC_135808.1 coordinate 138,152,684, forward strand.
TTGGGGGCGTTTAAGAGATCCGTAGATAGGCTCATGGACGAAAAGAAATTGGTTTAGGTTGGAGGGTCACAGTTTTTTTTTTAACTGGTCGGTGCAACATCGTGGGCCGAAGGGCCTGTTCTGCGCTGTAATGTTCTATGTTCTAAAACACCCTATTGGAGTTACATCATGGACTCTCACATGTGGGTAGAGAGGCCATGATAACTAATATCGGGAAGGAGTGGTGGTGGAAGGGAATGGGAAAAGATATTGCCCGACACTGTCACCGATGCGTGACATGTGCGCAACACAACCCTGGTAGACCCATAAAAATTAGAATGGGACACCAGCCGAGGCCAAAGGGACCCTGGGAACATCTACAACTAGATTTTACAGGACCACTACCACAGTCCCATGGCAAGACTTACTGTCTGGTCATCATAGACCAGTTCACCAGGTGGGTAGAAGCGTTCCCTACTTCAAACTGCACTGCTACCACAGTGGCTAGGATATTGGCAGAGGAGGTAATCCAAAGATGGGGAGTACCCCTACAAATTGATTCGGACCAGGGAACGCACTTCACTGGAAAGGTGATAAAAACAGTATGCCAATTAATGGGGATAAAACAAAAATTTCACATCCCCTACCACCCACAGAGCTCTGGAATGGTGGAACGTATGAACAGAACACTAAAAAATGCACTAGCTAAAGCCATGCAGACATCAGGGAGAAGGTGGACAGAGGTATTGCCCACTATACTAATGAAATTAAGAGCTACCACGAACCAGACAACCGGATTAACCCCTTATGAGCTAATGACAGGACGGGCGATGCAGTTACCAGAAAGCATCATAACAGATGGGACTGATATTGGTCCACTAAAAGATAAAATCAAGAGATACGTTCTGGACCTGAGCACCCAGCTAAAAGGGATGCGGAAATTGGTAAAAGACAATCAGGAAATAAAAGACGCAGAGAGAGAGCTGGAAACGCTCCCTGACGTCCCTGACTGTGGGATGCCTTAAAGTCTGTTTTAAAATAATGTTGACAAGAATTGTGCCAGGAGCCAGTGTGTACATCGAAGAAGAGCCCCTAATGAAGATCCCTGAAGACATCGGAAGAAATGAAGATACTGGAAGAAATGAAGACATCGAAAGAAGCAAAGAAGGACAGAAGAACGAAGATTTGTATATGTGAATGTATAATTGTTGGTCTGGGGACTGTGAAAGCTATAATCCGACCAAACAGGAGGGACTGTAAAGGGAAAAAATACAAGGAGAACACACTTTAAAATGGCTGCTTGGCACATAAAGAGTTAACTGGGAAAGGAGCCAAAAAGCAGACACCGGCTCCCACTTATCAGAAATCACTTTAATTCAAAACTTAACAGACAAGCCATTTCTAAATCACAGACAGTGACTCATAGCAAACAAACACCTCAGGAAGCCAAGCCAAGGGTCAAGACATCTTTTAAGATAAGGAAAACCCGAAACAAAGAGAATAGATTAGCCATAGAAAGGGCGGGAAAATATGAATGCGAGGAAACCAATTAACACCTGAATGAGCCTAAACCAACCATTGATAGATACAGACATGAGGAAATGTACCCATTCATAAGAACAATACTATGTTAAATGTCTATATCTGTTTGCACCTGCTTAAACAATGTGATAATGTTCGAATCACCGGTTTACCCATTGCGTAAAGGGTATAAAAATGGACCGCTTCCGACATTCTAGTGAGAAAAGGTATTCTACTAACTTGTGCCTTATCTCCCGGAGCTCTGTTAAATAAATCGTATTTTCTGAATCTCGAAGTCTGACTACGAGTGGATTTTTCCCACAACAATGCGGAAAAGTGCGAAGTGATTCACTTTGGATGGAGTAGCAGGAATACAGAGTACTGGGCTAATGGTAAGATACTTGGTAGTGTGGATGAACAGAGGGATCTGGGTGTCCATGTGCATAGATCCCTGAAAGTTGGCACCCAGGTTGATAGGGTTGTTAAGAAGGCGTACGGTGTGTTAGCTTTTATTGGGAGAGGGATTGAGTTTCGGAGCCAGGAGGTCATGCTGCAACTGTATAAAACTCTGGTGCGGCCGCACTTGGAGTATTGCATACAGTTCTGGTCGCCGCATTATAGGAAGGATGTGGAAGTGTTGGAAAGGGTGCAGAGGAGATTTACCAGGATGTTGCCTGGTATGGTGGGAAAATCGTATGAGGAAAGGCTGAGGGGCTTGAGGTTGTTTTCGTTGGAGAGAAGAAGGTTAAGAGGTGACTTAATAGAGGCATACAAGATGATCAGAGGATTAGATAGGGTGGATAGTGAGAGCCTTTTTCCTCGGATGGTGATGGCTAACACAAGGGGACATAGCTTTAAATTGAGGGGTGATAGATATAGGACAGATGTTAGAGGTAGGTTCTTTACTCAGAGAGTAGTAAGGGCGTGGAATGCCCTGCCTGCAGCAGTAGTGGACTCGTCAACATTAAGAGCATTCAAATGGTTATTGGATAAACATATGGATGATATTGGAATAGTGTAGATTAGATGGGCTTTAGATTGGTTTCACAGGTCGGCGCAACATCGAGGGCCGAAGGGCCTGTACTGCGCTGTATTGTTCTATGTTCTACATTCTACATTGGCAAGATGCAACATGGGTTCGCCAAGGGCAGGTCATGTTTGACTAATTTGGTGGAATTCTTTGAGAACATTACATGTGCAGTGGACAATGGGGAACCTGTGGATGTGGTGTATCTGGATTTCCAGAAGGCAGTTGACAAGGTGCCGCACCAAAGACTGCTACATAAGATAAAGGTGCACAGTGTTACGGGTAATGTATTAGCATGGATAGAGGATTGGTTAACTAGCAGAAAGCAAAGAGTGGGGGTAAATGGGTGTTTGTCTGGTTGGCGATCAGTGACTAGTGGCGTGCCTCAGGGATCAGTGTTGGGACTGCAATTGTTTATGATTTACATAGATGATTTGGAGTTGGGGACTAAGTGTAGTGTGTCAAAATTCGCAGATGACACTAAGATAGGTGGCAGAGCAAAGTGTGCAGAGGACGCTGAAAGTCTGCAAAGGGATATAGATAGTCTAAGTGAGTGGGCGAGGGTCTGGCAGATGGAGTACAATGTTGGTAAATGTGAGGTCATCCATTTTGGTAGGAATAACAGCAAAATGGACTATTATTTAAATGGCAAAAAATTGCAGCATGCTGCTGTGCAGAGGGACCTGGGTGTCCTTGTGTAAGAATCATAAAAAGTTGGTTTGCAGGTGCAGCAGGTAATTAAGAAGGCAAATGGAATTTTGTCCTTCATTGCTAGAGGGATGGAGTTTAAAAACAGCGAGGTTATGTTGCAGCTGTATAAGGTCCTGGTGAGGCCACACCTGGAGTACTCTGTACAGTTTTGGTCTCCTTACTTGAGAAAGGATATACTGGCACTGGAGGGGGTGCAGAGAAGATTCACTGGTTTGATTTCGGAGTTGAGAGGGTTGGCTTATGAGAAGAGACTGAGTAGACTGGGGCTATACTCATTGGAATTCAGAAGAATGAAGGGAGATCTTATAGAAACATAAAAGATTATGAAGGGAATAGATAAGATAGAAGCAGGGAAGTTGTTTCCACTGGCGGGTGAAACTGGAACTAGGGGGCATAGCCTCAAAATAAGGGGAAGCAGATTTAGGACTGAGTTGAGGAGGAACTTCTTCACACAACGGGTTGTGAATCTGTGGAATTCCCTGCCCAGTGAAGCAGTTGAGACTACCTCATTGAATGTTTTTAAGGCAAGGATAGATACATTTTTGAACAGTAAAGGAATTAAGGGTTATGGTGAGCGGGCGGGTAAGTGGAGCTGAGTCCACGAAAAGATCAGCCATGATCTTATTGAATGGCGGAGCAGGCTCGAGGGGCCAGATGGCCTACTCCTGCTCCTAGTTCTTATGTTCTTATGTTAATCGGTGACAATGACTCTTGATTCACATCAGCAATTCAATAAACTGTGTGGGTCATCACCTCATTAACACATCATCACATTATCCTCAAAATGTAACATTGTGGTAATATCACTGGGCTAGAAGTTCAGAAGGCCAGGCTAACGCTGTGGAGACAGGCGTTCGAATCCCACCATGTTAGCAAGTCTCAGTAACGCTGACCATGAAACCACTGTCGTAAAACCCCATCTGCTGTCCTAACCAGTCTGGCTGACATGTGACTCCAGACCCACAGTGACGTGCTTGAGTCTCTGCTGTCCTTTGAAATGGCCTTGCAAAGCACTCAGTTCAAGGGATGGGTAATAAATGCAGGCCTTGCCAACAACGCTCACATCACACTGAAGAATAAAGAGAAATGAAGAACCCTCATGAAATGTCGAGTGACAATGGACTATCATCCCAGTACCAAAGAAAAGCCAAGCAGCGTGCCTTAATGACTATCAGCCGGTGGCTCTGACATCTATCATAATGAAGTGCTTCAAAAGGTTAGTCATGGCACAAATCAATTCCAGCCTCCTGGTCCTCAGCAGACGCCATCTCCCTGGGCCTGCACTCAACCCTGGAACACCTAGATAACAAGGACACCTATGGCAGACTCCTATTTATTGACTACAGCTCAGCCTTCAACACTATTATTCCCATGAAACTCATCTCCAAACTCCGTGGCCTGGGCCTTGGCTCCTCCCTCTGCGACTGGATCCTGAACTTCCTAATTCACAGATCACAATCAGTAAGGATAGGCAACAACACCTCCTCCACGATCATCCCCAACACCGGTGCCCCACAAGGCTGTGTTCTCAGCCCCCTACTATACTCCTTATACACCTATGACTGTGCGGCCAAATTCCCCTCCAATTCGATTTTCAAGTTTGCTGATGACACCACCCTAGTGGTCGGATCTCAAACAATGACGAGAAAGAGAACAGGAATGAGATAGAGAATCTGGTGAACTGGTGCAGCAACAATAATCTCTCCCTCAATGTCAACAAAATGAAGGAGATTGTTATTGACTTCAGGAAGTGTAAAGGAGAACATGCCCCTGTCTACATCAATGGGGACGAAGTAGAAATGGTCGAGAGCTTCAAGTTTGTAGGTGTCCAGATCACCAACAACCTGTCCTGGTCCCCCCATGCCGACACTATAGTTAAGAAAGCCCACCAACACCTCTACTTTCTCAGAAGACTAAGGAAATTTGGCATGTCAGCTACAACTCTCACCAACCTTTACAGATGCACCATAGAAAGCATTCTTTCTGATTGTATCACAGCTTGGTATGGCTCCTGCTCTGTCCAAGACTTCAAAAGGTTGTGAATGTAGCCCAATCCATCACGCAAACCAGCCTCCCATCCATTGACTCTGTCTACACTTCCTGCTGCCTCGGGGAAAAGCAGCCAGCATAATTAAGGACCCCGTGCACCCCGGACATTCTCTCTTCCACCTTCTTCCGTCAGGAAAAAGATACAAAAGTCTGAGGCCACGTACCAACCGACTCAAGAACAGCTTCTGCCCTGCTGCCATCCGACTTTTGAATGGACTTACCTTGCATTAAGTTGATCTTTCTCTGCACCCTAGCTATGACTGTAACACTACATTCTGCGCTCTCTCCTTTCCTTCTCTATGAATGGTATGCTTTGTCTGTATAGCGCGCAAGAAACAATACTTTTCACTGTATGTTAATACATGTGACAATAATAAATCAAATTAAATCAAATGCAAAGATTGAAAGAGATATTTCAGAATACATAGAACGGATACATTCCAATGAGAAAAATATGGGAGGCCTATCATCCCTGCCTAACTAGATTACAGATAAATATCAAACTTAAAGAAAAATCATCTAATCACAGAACCGTTAGTGGCAGGTCAGAAGATTCTACAGAATATAAAAGAATGATTAAAAGATTAATAAGGAGAGAAAAATTAGAGTACGAGAGAAAGTTTGCTTGTAATATAGAGACAGAGAGTAAGAGTTTCTATAAATATTTAAATAAGCAATGCATTAATAAAGTGAGCATTAGTCCAGTGGGAAGTGTGTCTGGGGAATTGATAAAGCCAAATAAGGAGATGGTAAATAAATTAAACAGACGTTTTGCATCAGTCTTCACTGCAGAGGACACAGGTACTATCCCAAAAATAGCTGCAAATCGGGAAATGGAAGGGAGGGAGGAACTCAGGAAAATTACAGTCACCGGGGAAGAGGCACTGAGCAAATTGTTGAGTTTGCAGACTGACCAATCTCTGGGTCTGGTTCGGCTGCACCCTAAGGTGTTGAAAGAAGTGGACAGTGAGATAGTTGATGCATTGGTTTTAAATTTCCAAAATTCCATCGGTTCAGGGAAGGTTCCATTAGCTTGGGAAATAGTGAATGTAACTCCTTTATTCCAAAAGGGAAGGAGACAGAAAGCAACAAACGATAGGCTAATTAGCCGAACATCTGTCCCAGGGAAAATGCTAGAAGCCATTATTAAAGATGTTATAGCAGGGACCTGGGAAAAAATCAAGCCAATCAGGCAGAGTCAACATGGTTTTGTGAAAGGAAAATCATGTTTAACCAATTTATGGAGTTTTTTGAAGGAGTCACACGTGGATAAAGGGTAACTGGTAGATGTACTGTGCTTAGATTTCCAGAAGGCATTTGATAAGGTATAATGTCATAGGTTATTGTGGAAAATAAAAGCTCATGCTGTAGAGGGTGACATATTGGCATGGATTGAAGACTGGCTCGCTAACAGGAAGCAGAAAATAGGCATAAATGGGTCTTTTTCTGATTGACAGGATGTAATGAGAGGTGTGACCCACCAATCAGTGCTGTGATCTTTTTTTCTGGTGCAGAAGGTGAAGTCACATTGGGATCAGAGGTGAGCTGGCAAGGTGGATACAAAACTGGCTCAGTCAGAGAAGACAGAGGGTAGCGGTGGAAGGGTGTGTTTCGGAATGGAGGGCTGTGACAAGTGGCGTTCCTCAGGGATCAGCGCTGGGACCTTTGCTGTTTGTAATATATATAAATGATTTGGAGGAAAATGTAACTGGTTTGATTAGTAAGTTTGCAAATGACACAGAGGTTGGTGGATTTGTGGATAGCGATCAGAGGATATAGCAGGATATAGATCAGTTGGAGACATGGGCGGAGAGATGGGAGATGGAGTTTAATCCGGACAAATGTGAGATAATGCATTTTGGAAGGTCTAATACAGATAGGAAATATACAGTAAATGGCAGAACCCTTAAGAGCATTGATAGGCAAAGAGATCTGGAAGTAGAGGTACACAGGTCACTGAAAGTGGCAATGCAGGTAGAGAAGCTATTCAAGAAGGCATACGGCATGCTTGCCTTCATCGGCCGGGGCATTGAGTTTAAAAATTGGCAAGTCATGTTGGAGCTTTATAGAACCTTATAGAACCTTATAGAACCTGAGTGAGGCTGCACTTGGAATATAGTGTTCAATTCTGGTCGCGACACGACCAGAAGGATGTGGAGGCTTTGGAGAGGGTACAGAAAAGGTTTACCAGGATGTTGCCTGGTACGGAGGGCATTAGTTATGAGGAGAGGTTGGAGAAACCTGGTTTGTTCTCACTGGAGCGACGGAGGATGAGGGGAGACCTGATAGAAGTCGACAAGATTATGAGAGGCATGGACAGAGTGGATAGTCAGAAGCTTTTTTCCAGGATGGAAGAGTCAATTACTAGGGGGCACAGGTTTAAGGTGCGAGGGGCAAGGTTTAAAGGAGATGTACGAGGCAAGTTTTTTACACAGAGAGTAGTGGGTGCCTGGAACTCACTGCGGGGGGAGGTAGTGGGAGCAGATACGATAGTGAGCTTTAAGGGGCATCTTGACAAATACATGAGTAGGATGGGAATGGAGGGATATGGTCCCCGGAAGGGTAGGGGGTTTTAGTTCAGTCGGGCAGCATGGTCAGTGCAGGCTTGGAGGGCCGAAGGGCCTGTTCCTGAGCTGTAATTTTCTTTGTTCTTTGTTCTTTGACCTCAACTGTTGAAAATTTATATAAATAACTTGAAGAGGCTGTGGATTGCTAAATTTGCTGATGACACAAAGATAGGTAGGAAAGTAAATTGTCAAGAGGTTCAGTGAGTTGGCAAAAATCTGGCCAAAGGGGACACTTTTCCTGACTTTATCAGAGAATCCTGTGACAAATCAATTCAAACGGGTTCTCCTTTTGTCCAAAGGCAGCACGATGAATATCAAACACTGCGAGCCCTCATCTTGTGCCTTTGTTTAAAAAGGGCTGCAGGGAAAAGCCTGGGAACTACAGGCCGGTGAGCCTCACGCCTGTGGTGGGCTTGTTGTTGGAAGGTATTTTGAGAGACAGGATCTACAGGCATTTAGAGAGGCAAGGACTGATTAGGGACAGTCAGCATGGCTTTGTGAGTGGAAAATCATGTCTCATAAATTTAATCGAGTTTTTTGAAGGGGTAACAAAAAGGTAGATGAAGGCAGTGCAGTTGATGTTGTCTACATGGACTTTAGCAAGGCCTTTGACAAGGTTCCGCATGGTAGGTTGTTGCAGAAGGTGAAATCTCACGGGACCCAGGGTGAGGGATCGAAATGCATACAAAATTGGCTTCTTGACAGAAGCCAGAGGGTGGTTAGGACAAAGAACAAAGAACAAAACAGCACAGGAACAGGCCCTTCGGCCCTCCAAGACTGCGCCGCTCATGTGCCCAACTAGACCATTCTTTTGTATCCCTCTATTCCCAGTCTGTTCATGTGGCTATCTAGATAAGTCTTAAACGATCCCAGCGTGTCCGCCTCAATCACCTTGCTTGGCAGTGCATTCCAGGCCCCCACCGCCCTCTGTGTAAAATACGTCCCCCTGACATCTGTGTTGAACCTTGCCCCCCTCACCTTGAACCCGTGACCCCTTGTGTTCGTCACCTCCGACCTGGGAAAAAGCTTTCCAATGTTCACCCTATCTGTGCCCTTCATAATTTTATACACCTCTATTAGGTCGCCTCTCATCCTCCGTCTTTCTAGGGAGAACAACCCCTGTTTACCAAATCTCTCCTCATAGCTAAGACCCTCCATACCAGGCAACATCCTGTTAAACTTTTTCTGTGCTCTCTCCAAAGCCTCCATGTCCTTCTGGTAGTGTGGCGACTAGAACTGGATGCAGTATTCCAAATGTAGAGAGTTGTTTCTCAAACTGGAGGCCTGTGACCAGCGGTGTGCCTCAGGGATCAGTGCTGGGCCCACTGTTATTTGTCATTTATATTAATGATTTGGATGAGAATATAGGGGGCATGGTTAGTAAGTTTGCAGATGACACCAAGATTGGTGGCATAGTGGACAGTGAAGAAAGTTATCTCCAATTGCAACGGGATCTTGATCAATTGGGCCAGTGGGCTGACAAATGGCAGATGGAGTTCAATTTAGACAAATGCGAGGTGATGCATTTTGGTAAATTGAACCAGGGCAGGACTTACTCAGTTAATGGTAGGGTGTTGGGGAGAGTTACAGAACAAAGAGATCGAGGGGTACATGTTCATAACTCCTTGAAAGTGGAGTCACAGGTGGACAGAGTGGTGAAGAAGGCATTCAGCATGCTTGGTTTCATTGGTCAGAGCATTGAATACAGGAGTTGGGACGTCTCGTTGAAGTTGTACAAGACATTGGTAAGGCCACACTTGGAATACTGTGTGCAATTCTGGTCACCCTATTATAGAAAGGATATTATTAAACTAGAAAGAGTGCAGAAAAGATTTACTAGGATGCTACCGGGACTTGATGGATTGAGTTATAAGGAGAGGCTGAAGAGACTGGGACTTTTTTCTCTGGAGCGTAGGAGGCTGAGGGGTGACCTTATAGAGGTCTATAAAATAATGAGGGGCATCAACAAGGTAAATAGTCAATATCTTTTCCCAAAGGTAGGGGAGTCTAAAACTCGAGGGCATAGGTTTAAGGTGAGGGGGAGAGATACAAAAGTGTCCAGAGGGGCAGTGTTTTCACATAGAGGGTGGTGGAACAAGCTGCCAGAGGTAGTAGTAGAGGCGGGTACAATTTTGTCTTTTAAAAAGCATTTAGATAATTACATGGGTACGAAGGGTATAGAAGGATATGGGCCAAATGTGGGCAATTGGGATTAGCTTAGGGGTTTATTTAAAAAAAGGGCGGCATGGACAAGTTGGGCCGAAGGGCCTATTTCCATGCTGTAAACCTCTATGACTCTATCTTTCCCAGCTTAAAGTGTGGTTATTACCAACACCTGGGAACCAAAAGACAACAAGAATACACAGCATGGTGGCAGCAGGGGCTGTGAGTGGGACAAAAGCAGAGGAAAATCAGAGTGAATAATGTGAATGCAATGGCGGCAGCAAGTATCTGGGGGTTAACTTCAGGATTGCGGCTGATGAATTTAATTGGGTTTGTGTATGGCAGAGTGTGGAGCGCAGACAGCTCAATGCAGTAAATCAGTTACAATCTGATTGAAATGTGGTTCAGGTCCGAGGGGCTGAATGGCCTCCTCCTGTTCCTGTGTAACAGGCTCAAGGGGCTGAATGGCGTCCTCCTGTTCCTGTGTAACAGGCTCAAGGGGCTGAATGGCCTCCTCCTGTTCCTGTGTAACAGGCTCAAGGGGCTGAATGGCCTCCTCCTGTTCCTGTGTAACAGGCTCAAGGGGCTGAATGGCGTCCTCCTGTTCCTGTGTAACAGGCTCAAGGGGCTGAATGGCCTCCTCCTGTTCCTGTGTAACAGGCTCAAGGGGCTGAATGGCCTCCTCCTGTTCCTGTGTAACAGGCTCAAGGGGCTGAATGGCCTCCTCCTGTTCCTGTGTAACAGGCTCAAGGGGCTGAATGGCCTCCTCCTGTTCCTGTGTAACAGGCTCAAGGGGCTGAATGGCCTCCTCCTGTTCCTGTGTAACAGGCTCAAGGGGCTGAATGGCCTCCTCCTGTTCCTGTGTAACAGGCTCAAGGGGCTGAATGGCCTCCTCCTGTTCCTGTGTAACAGGCTCAAGGGGCTGAATGGCCTCCTCCTGTTCCTGTGTAACAGGCTCAAGGGGCTGAATGGCCTCCTCCTGTTCCTGTGTAACAGGCTCAAGGGGCTGAATGGCCTCCTCCTGTTCCTGTGTAACAGGCTCAAGGGGCTGAATGGCCTCCTCCTGTTCCTGTGTAACAGGCTCGAGGGGCTGAATGGCCTCCTCCTGTTCCTGTGTAACAGGCTCAAGGGGCTGAATGGTCTCTTGTTCCTATATCCCAATCCTGTCTGATTCCTCTGCTAAGATGGCGGGTGTTGGGTGTAAAACCGGAAACTGATCAAACTGCGAATCTCAGCGGGGGAGTTTCACAACCGACAGGTTTGAGAATTGAACCCTCACAATTCATCGGCATCGCTGGGGCTTCAGGAGAGATTCCCTGAAGATCCGTGAGCACTAAACCAGGAACTGTCCTTCCCCCCCCAACCCATCAATGACCCTGCTCTCAGCCACAATCCATCTGACAGTCAGTCTGGACACAGTAAGATCCCAATATCCTGTCCAGGTGTCAATGAGGAGACGGAGAGGAAGACAGTGTGTTGAGGGCGGACAGTGAGTGTGAGATTTCCCAGGAGAAGGAGAGAGACGGACAGAATGACTGAACAGAAACAGAGAGAGTGAAAGGCTCACTGAACCCATCGAGCAGAGTTTCATTGACTCAATGTCACGATGCGGGGAGGAAGTGGAGTTGATGACTTTCTCCTGTCTCAGTCTCTTTGTCCCATCCACACACAGGAATTCAGGATTCACACTGGATTGAGTCCTGGTTTCCAGGTATCGGGTGACCCTGGGCACTAAATACATGAGGAATATCTGGGTAGGGGGATCAGTGAAACAAGCTGTCAGCAACATTCGTCAATGAGAATGGGATTCTCTTCCCCTGGGGTGTTCAAGGCCGAGTTAGATGGGGTGGGCGGGGGGGGGGGGGGGGAGGGGGGGTGGTGGGGGGGAGGGGGTTGGTGGGGGGGTTGGTGGGGGGCTGCAAGGGGGGGGGGTGGCGAGGGGAGTCAAACATTCTGGGGACAGACAGAAAAGTGGAGTTGAGACACAGTCACATCACCCATGAGCTGGATGGGCCAAATGGTTCACCATGATGTCTCTGATCTTATCACTGGAAGTTTAATCTTCCTAGGAATCTATCTCCATCAAGATGATTTATTCCTCGGAGATTTTTCACTGGTTATTTTCACCAAGACTTGTTGCTGTGTGTGGTTAATAAATCCAATTGGACACAAAGCACCGTCAGAAATCAGCCGGCTGCTTTTCTTAAAGAATCTTCCAGAACAGGAGACCATTCAGCCCATCGTGCCAGTCCTGATTTGTTTATTTAGTCATTGTCTCAATGCTGTGTGTGGGATCTTGCTGTGTGTAAATTCGCTGCTGTGTTTCCTACGTTACAAAAGTGACTACATTTCACAAGATTCTCATTGGCTGTAAAGTGTTTAAGGACGGTCTGAGGTGGTGAAAGGCGCTATAGAAATGCAAGACTTTCCCTTTACTCTCCAACATCTCCATTGGATGTAACAGGGAGGGGAGGATGATTGTGTCTGACTGGGACAGTCCGAGCATCAGATTCCCCAAACTCACAGGATAGAGAGAGGGAGAGGGGGAGAGAGAGGGAGAAAGAGAGAGGGGGAAGACTGAGAGAGAGAGCGAGCGAGCGAGAGAGAAGGAGCGAGAGAGAGGGAGTGAGAAAGAGAGAGCGCGAGAGAGAGGGAGTGAGAGAGAGGGAGTGAGAGAGAGGAAGTGCGAGAGAGAGAGAGCGCGAGAGAGAGAGAGCGCGAGAGAGAGAGAGCGCGAGAGAGAGAGAGCGCGAGAGAGAGAGAGCGCGAGAGAGAGCGAGCGCGAGAGAGAGCGCGAGAGAGAGCGCGAGAAAGAGCGCGAGAAAGAGCGCGAGAGAGAGCGCGAGAGAGAGCGCGAGAGAGAGCGCGAGAGAGAGCGCGAGAGAGAGCGCGAGAGAGAGCGCGAGAGAGAGGGAGCACGAGAGAGAGGGAGCACGAGAGAGAGAGGGAGTGAGAAAGAGAGAGAGCGTGAGAGAGAGAGAGTGCGAGAGAGAGAGTGAGAGAGCGTGAGAGAGAGAGAGTGCGAGAGAGAGAGTGAGAGAGCGTGAGAGAGAGAGAGTGCGAGAGAGAGTGTGAGAGAGCGAGAGAGAGCGAGAGAGAGCAAGAGAGCGAGAGAGCAAGAGTGAGAGAGCAAGAGCGGACCAGAAAGAGACAGGCAAAATTTGATAGAAAAAGAGCAACACAAAGATGGAGAGAGAGGCAGAGTGAGCAAGAGAGAGGGTGGAGTTTTCCTATCCACGGGGGATCGGAGCGGGCGAGGGAGCGGACCATGCAAAGATCCATTGACCTCGGGCAGAATGTTCCTGTTTTGGGCTGAGCGCGTCTGGAAAATCCGACGCAGAAACTGAGGGACAGAGAGAGGCAGAAGGAGAAGATAGAGAGCAAGAGAAAGAGTGAGAAGCAAAGAGAAATAAACAGGTATAGAGAGAGAAAAATGGACAGAGTGAGAGAGACGGAGAGAGAAAGAGCAAAAGAGAGGCAGAAAGAGAAGGAAACTGAGGAAGAGGGAGAGACAGAAGGAGAGAGAGGGAGAGAGAGCGGAGGAGGAGATGGATAGATTGAGAGAGGGGCGAGAGACAGTGAGACAAACAGATACAGAGAGACAGAAGGAGAAAGATTAAAGAGATTGGTGAAGAGAGAGATGGAGAGTAGGAGACAGAGAGAGCGAAAGAGTTGGAGAGAAATAGAGACTGAGAGTTAGTGTTTGAGAGAGAGAGAGAGAGAAGGAGAGACAGAGAGAGAGAGAGACAGTGAGGGAAACAGAGGTACAGGCAGTGAGAGAGAAGCTGGGAGACTTACCCTCACTGATCCAGAGACTTTCGTTGTGAAACAGTTTGGTCTCCTGCTGCTCTCTCCCAGTCGCTCTGTTGGGGATCCCGAGTTCTTCTCGTTTCCTCTCAAGGGATCTTTCAGTAACGGAGAGGGAGCGAGAGAGGGGACAGGGCTGCGCTGCTGGGCTGTTCCCCTCAGGACCTGTCACTAGACACAAGCACTGAAAGTCAGGAGAGCTTTGTGTTCGAATGCTCTCAGAGGTGAGAGTGAGTGTGACACAAGTCTGTCTGTCCACAGTCACTGCCTCTCTCTCCCTCTCTCATTCTCAAGCTTCACCACACCACCTTGATGCAGCTTGAATCTTTTCTTGAGTATCAATGAATAATTCAGGCTGTGTGTAAGAGGCTGGCTGGGTGTGTGAGCAGTGGGAGGAGGTTGTGGTTGTAACGTGCTGTCGTTCTCTGTTCCTCATCTCAAACCTTTTCTTTCTCTCAGCTTCACTGCTGCTTATTAAAGGCTCAGTGCTGATTGGTTACTGAGTGGATGACATGTGGGGACAGATTGGTTTTCCTGCATTTACATCGAACTGACTGAGTCACAGTGAAAGCAAGACAACAAGCTACATTTATCTAGCACCTTAAAGATGCTTCCGCATCACAAGGTGTTTGACAGGAATGCCAGTCAGACTCAGTCCTGGCACCCAGTCACGTGAGGGGGTGTTCGGGATTGAAGGATGGGATAAAGAGGGAAGTTTGAAGGAAGTTTTAAAGGAGAGAGAGAGAGAGACAGACTGGAAGGCACTTAACGAGGGAATTTCTCAGAGTTGGAGCTCAGACAGCTGAGGGATCCTTGTACATAAATCACAAAAAGCTTGTGTGCAAGTTCAGCAGGGAATAGGAAAGGCAAATGGGATATTGGCCTTTATTTCAGAGGGAATGGAGGATAAAAATAGGGAAGTCTTGCAAAAACTACACAGCACGAGCTCGACCACACCTGGAATATTGTGAACAGTTTTGGTCCCTTTTCGAAGGAAAAATATACTGGAATTGGAGGCAGTCCAGAGAAGGTTCACTCGGTTGATCCCGGCTGTGGGGGGATTTTCTCATAAGGAGAGGTTGAGTGGGTTACATCTGAACTCATTGGGGTTGAGAAGAATGAGAGGCGACCTTATTGAGACATATCGGATTCTCAGGGGGTTTGACAGGGTCGATGCTGAGAGGCTGTTTCCCCTTGTGGGAGAGTTTAGGACCAGAGGGCATCATCTCAGAGTGAGGGGGTCACCCGGTGAAGACAGAGATGAGGAGGAATTTCTTCTCTCAGAGGGGAGTGAACCTGTGGAATTCTTTCCCGCAGAGGGCTGTAGAGGCTGGGTCATTAAGGATGTTAAAGGCTGAGACAGACAGATTTTTAATCAGTAAGGGAATCGAGGGTTATGGGGATAAGGCGGGAAAGTGGAGTTGCGGATTATCACACCAGATCAGTCATGATCTCATTGAATGGCGAATCAGGCTCGATGGGCCGAATGGCCTATTTCTGCTCCTGTGTCTGAAAGTCTTCTGGCATGAACACCAGTGGTTGGGGGATTAAGATCAGAAATGCAGAAGAAGCTGGAACAGGAAGAATGCAAACCCCTCGGAAGGTTGTGGGTTTGGAGCAGGTTAGAGACCTAGGGAAGGGTGTAGGGGCTGGAGGAGGTTACAGAGATAGGGAGGGGTGTAGGGGCTGGAGGAGGTTACAGAGATAGGGAGGGGTGTAGGGGCTGGAGGAGGTTACAGAGATAGGGAGGGGTGTAGGGGCTGGAGGAGGTTACAGAGATAGGGAGGGGTGTCGGGGTTGGAGGAGGTTATCGAGATAGGGAATTGTGTAGGGACTGGCGGAGGTTACAGCGATAGATAGGGGGTGCAGGGGCTGGCAGAGGTTACAGAGATATGGTGTTCTGTAGGGGCTGGTGGAAGTTACAGAGATAGGTAGTTGTGTAGGGGCTGGAGGAGGTGACAGATAGAGAGTGGGTGTAGGGGCTGGAGAATGTTACAGAGATAGTGAGGGGTGTAGGAGCTGGAGGAGGTTACAGAGATAAGGAGGGGTGTAGGGGCTGGAGGAAGTTACAGAGATAGGAAGGGGTGTACGGGCTGGAGGAGGTTACAGAGATAGGGAGGGGTATAGGGGGCTGGAGGAGGTTACAGAGATAGGGAGGGGGTGTCAGGGCTGGAGGAGGTTACAGAGATAGGGAGGGGTGTAGGGGCTGGAGGAGGGTACCGAGATAGAGTGGGGTGTCGGAGCTGTAGAATGTTACAGAGATCGGGAGGGGTGTAGGAGCTGTCGAATGTTACAGAGATAGGGAGGGGTGTAGGGGCTGGAGAAGGTTACAGAGATAGAGTGGGCTGTCGGAGCTGTTGAATGTTACAGAGATAGGGACGGGTGTCGGGGCTGGTGGAGGTTACAGAGATAGGGAGTTGTGTAGGGTCTGGAGGAAGTTGCAGCATTCGGCAGAGTGAGGTAACTGAAGGGTTAATTGTGTAAGTCAGCTTCTGGTCCATCGATCTCCCTCACTCGAGTGTTGTGTTCACAGTTGATCTATCAGATCTCCCTAATAGCAGAGACTGAGGGAATGAACTGGAGTCACTAATGAGTCTCTCCAATCACATCACAAGACAGAGACAGAGAGATGAATGCAGGTGATAAGGTGTGAGAAACACAGTCACAAACTGTTACTGATCCCAGTGAGAAACTGTGAACAAGTCCATTAATGTGAGAGCAAAATGTGTTCAGGGAATAAAGTATAAATTGTGGAGACAGAGAAATGGTTTGAAAAAGACAGTCTGGAACTGGAATCCTCTGGACTGTGACTTGTGTCTGTGTGAACTTTAAAGACAGTTTGTTAATGACAGCGTTCCCTGTAAACAGCAAACAGTGAAATCAAGATATAAAAACCAATCTGTGTGAATGCAGAGTTGGGGAGCAGCTTCCAGACCTGATCTGGTTTCATTTTCAAACACTCACTCTTTACTCTGTTTAACATATTGGCTTGTTAGTGATTGGCCCACAGGCAGATCCCTTTATAGCTTGTTGTTTTA
Organism: Mustelus asterias; assembly: GCF_964213995.1. NCBI lineage: Eukaryota > Metazoa > Chordata > Chondrichthyes > Carcharhiniformes > Triakidae > Mustelus > Mustelus asterias. The sequence continues at coordinate 138,169,546 of NC_135808.1, forward strand.
AGCAGGGGTAGAAATTCTCATCACTCCACATGGTACAGGAGTCACACGGTTTGCATTGACCTGGGAAGTGTTGCTGTTAAACTCTCTGAGTTTCAGACTGTGGGACATTCAATCTGGGAGTTCCAGAGACTCTGAACACCATCACACACCTCGGTAACCTTACCCAATAAAACCCACCCATCATAATCTTGGAGCTCCAATTCACCCCCAGAATCTACAACCTTTGTAGGGATAGTTCCAGATTTCCACTCCCCTTTGCTCATAGAATCCTACAGTGCACAAGGAGGCCATTCAGCCCATCGAGTCTGCATCGACCACAATCCCACCCAGACCCTATCTCCATAACCCCATGCATTTACCCTAGCTAGTCCCCCTGACACTAAGGGACAATTTAGCATGGCCGATCCACCTGACCCGCAAGTCTTTCGACTGTTGGAGGAAACCCACGTAGACACGGGGAGAATGTGCAGACTCCACACAGTGACCCAAGCCGGGAATTGAACCCAGATCCCTGGCGCTGTGAGGCAGCAGTGATAACCACTGTGCCACTGTGCCGCCCGTGAGGAAGTGCTTCCTGACATCACCCCTGAATGACATCTGGACGACCCCTCAATGACCTGATTTTAATGTTCTGGACTCACCCCCTCCAGAGGAAATAGTTTGTCTCCATCGACACTATCACATCATTGACTCTGTTTTAATTTCTGGAATTCTCCGACCTCACCCACGGCTGGGATTCTCCAGTCCCTCCGCAGTGAAAGGAGTTTTGGCTGAGCAACAAATTCTCCCTTCTCGCTGGCAGCGAGGGTGGGGTGAATTCTGCCCAATATCTCAATGAGATCACACGGTAATCTAGATTCAAGAGAATACAAGCTCAGTGACAGTACCACAATGCTGCCATCTTCCCCGAGTAGCCCCAGCCTCATTCTGGTGAATCTACTCTGTCCCCTCGCTAAGGCCAGTATCCCCTTCCTGAGGTATGGGGCCCAGAACCGAACCCAGTTTCTCCAGATTGATACTCACCAACTTTCTAGAATCTTCCATTCCTTCCCTTTGTGTTCCAGACTCCGGGATCAAGACCAACATTCCATCAGCCTGTGAGAGACTTGAGAATGTGATGGATTCATCAATCACATTCTGCCAGGCCATTTTAGAAAGTAAATGTCCAAAGGTTCCATTCATTTACCGCTGCTCATTAATGGAATGTTTGTCTCAATCTCTGACTTTGTTTGGGATTATTTCCCATTCACAGTGGGAGCGATGGATATCGGAGAATGTGAATTCCCTCGGAAAGTCCAATCCCTCCCCAGGAGAAAGCGACATGTCAGCAGCTCCTTCACCCTGTTCACTGAGCCCTGGTCAAACCGGAGCCGCGAGTCACATCGAGTCCTTTAATCACACACTGGTGTCCCACATGGACTCCACAGAATGGATGTCAGTCCCATGAATGATTTATCAAACAGCACATGTGTTTAAACACTGACAGAACCACAACAAATTGATGTGTCATTTAAAACCACTGCCTCCCCTCCCCCAATCAACAGTTCATTCCTGTTGTCCACCATTGGTTGTGAGAATGGGGGGTTTTATCCATCAGATATTGCCCAGGTAAACAGCACTGACCTTTCACCTTCCTGAGCAAGATGGTGGACTGTCACAGGTAACAGCCCGCTGTTCGCCCTGCCACAGGGTGGATACTGAGAGCTTCCCGGAATATACCAGCATCAGTGACTGATTCCCAGAGCAGACTCTCAAACAAAGTAAAGTTTATTTATTCGTCACAAGTGGCTTACATTAACACAGCAATGAAGTTACTGTGAAAATCCCCTTGTCGCCACACTCCAGCGCCTGTTCGGGTCAATGCACCTAATCAGTGGGAGGAAACACCTGGAGGAAACCCACACAGACACGGGGAGACTTCACACAGACAGTGACCCAAGCTGGGAATTGAACCCAGGTCCCTGGCGCTGTGAGACAGCAGTGCTAACCACTGTGCCACCGTGCCGCTGAGTTTGTGACAAAGACAGGAACAGCACTTCCAACATGAGCACATTTTCACCAGAAATATTCAAATTGCCATCAGATCAGCCAGCTGAGATTTTATCTTTCATTGACTGGGCCATTTTGTTCTAATATTTGGAGTTATCAACCGTATCACAAATTATCCAGTCAAATACTCGTTGAGAGTGAGAGTTAAAGCCATCAGGAAAAGCTGGACAGGCTGGAGATCTTTTCTCTGAGAGAAGACTCAAGGGTGACCAGATAAAGTCTATAAAATTACAAAAGGGTTTTGATCAGATAAATGGGGAGAAGATGTTTCCACCTGTGGGGAGATCGGAACTCAGGGGCAATAAATATCAGAGAATCCCGAAATGATCCCATCAGGAATTAGGAATAGGATTATGCCATTTAGTTGGCCAATCAGCCAGGATCGTAATGAATGGTGGGGCAGGCTTAAAGGGCCAAATGGCCTCCTCCTGCTCCTATCTTCTATGTTTCTATGAATTCAGGAGGAATTTCAGCGAGTGGATCATACGGGGCAGTATGAAGCAGTCGGGCCGAATGGCCTGTTTCTGTGCTGTCCAATCGACATTTTGAAAGCTCAGCGCTCTGTTTTGGATTTGAAAGCTGGGTGTGTGGGCATGAAATGTCTGGATTGTGCAGTGAGGATAGAGAGGAGGAGAATGAGGGAGCGGTCTGAGGCAGGAGGATTCCAATCCTCGCCTCACGCTGCATTCAGAGCAAGTCCATTCTAAAACTGGAATGTAATTAAAGATAACATCAGGGCGGGAGTGAGAGACGATATAGGCTCTAAGGAGCAGAATGTGGAATCGTTGTGGGTGGAGATAAGGAATAGTAAGGGGAGAAAGTCACTGGTGGGCGTGGTCTATAGGCCCCCAAATAATAACTTTGAGGTGGGTCGGGCTATAAACAAGCAAATAATAGATGCGTGCAAAAACAGAACAGAAATAATCATGGGGGATTTTAACCTGCATATTGATTGGTTGACTCAAGTCGGACATGGTGGACTTGAGGAAGAGTTCTTAGAATGCTGCCGCGATAGTTTCCTCGAACAGTATGTTACAGAACCTACGAGGGAGCGAGTTATCTTGGATCTGGTCCTGTGTAATGAGACAGGTAAAATTAATGATCTTCTTGTGAGGGATCCTCTTGGAATGAGTGATCACAATATGGTTGAATTTCTAATACAAATGGAGGGTGAGAAATTAGGGTCCCAAACCAGTGTCCTCTGGGTGGAGAAGTGGCAGATGGACTTCAACCCAGATAAGTGTGTGGTGGTTCATTTTGGCAGGTCGAATAGGATGGAAGAATATAATATTAAGGGTAAGACGCTTGGCAGTGTGGAAGAACAGAGAGATCTTGGGGTCCGGGTTCATAGGACGCTCAAAGCGACGTCGCAGGTAGAGGCTGTGGCTAAGAAGGCATATGGAATACTGGCCTTCATCAATAGAGGAATTGAGGAATTGAGTTTTGCAATCGAGAGATAATGCTGCAGCTGTATAGGACCCTGGTCAGACCCCACCTGGAGTACTGTGCCCAGTTCTGGTCGCCTCATTACAGAAAGGATGTGGAAGCCATAGAACGGGTGCAGAGGAGATTTACGAGGATGTTGCCAGGATTAAGTGGTATGCCTTATGAGGATAGGTTGAGAGAGCTAGGTCTTTTCTCCTTGGAGAGGCAAACGGAGAGGTGACCTGATAGAGGTGTATAAGATGTTGAGGGGTATTGATAGAGTGGATTCTCAGAGGCTTTTACCCAGGGCTGAAATGGTTGTCACGAGAGGCCACAGGTTTAGGGTGCAGGGGAGTAGGTATAGAGGAGATGTTAGGGGTAGGTTTTTCACTCAGAGGGTGGTGGGTGCGTGGAATCGGCTGCTGGTAGTGGTGGTGGAAGCGGATTCGATTGAGTCTTTTAAGAGACTTTTGGATAGGTTCATGAAGGTTAGTCAGATAGAGGGTTATAGAGGAGCCGAGAAGGTAAGAACATAAGAAATAGGAGCAGGAGTAGGCCATCTAGCCCCTCGAGCCTGCCCCGCCATTCAATAAGATCATGGCTGATCTGACGTGGATCAGTACCACTTACCCGCCTGATCCCCATAACCCTTAATTTCCTTACCGCTCAGGAATCCATCCATCCGCGCTTTAAACATATTCAGCGAGGTAGCCTCCACCACCTCAGTGGGCAGAGAATTCCAGAGATTCACCACCCTCTGGGAGAAGAAGTTCCTCCTCAACTCTGTCTTAAACCGACCCCCCTTTATTTTGAGGCTGTGTCCTCTAGTTTTAACTTCCTTACTAAGTGGAAAGAATCTCTCCGCCTCCACCCTATCCAGCCCCCGCATTATCTTATAAGTCTCCATAAGCTCCCCCCTCATCCTTCTAAACTCCAACGAGTACAAACCCAATCTCCTCAGCCTCTCCTCATAATCCAAACCCCTCATCTCCGGTATCAACCTGGTGAACCTTCTCTGCACTCCCTCCAATGTCAATATATCCTTCCTCATATAAGGGGACCAATACTGCACACAGTATTCCAGCTGCGGCCTCACCAATGCCCTGTACAGGTGCATCAAGACATCCCTGCTTTTATATTCTATCCCCCTCGCAATATAGGCCAACATCCCATTTGCCTTCTTGATCACCTGTTGTACCTGCAGACTGGGCTTTTGCGTCTCATGCACAAGGACCCCCAGGTCCCTTTGCACAGTAGCATGTTTTAATTTGTTTCCATTGAGATAGTAATCCCATTTGTTATTATTTCCTCCAAAGTGTATAACCTCGCATTTCTCAACGTTATACTCCTTTTGCCGTATCCTCGCCCACTCACTCAGCCTGTCCAAATCTCTCTGCAGATCTTCTCCGTCCTCCACACGATTCACTTTTCCACTTATCTTTGTGTCGTCTGCAAACTTCGTTACCCTACACTCCGTCCCCTCCTCCAGATCATCTATATAAATGGTAAACAGTTGCGGCCCGAGTACCGATCCCTGCGGCACGCCACTAGTTACCTTCCTCCAACCGGAAAAACACCCATTTATTCCAACTCTTTGCTTCCTGTCGGATAGCCAGTCCCCAATCCACTTTAACACACTACCCCCAACTCCGTGTGCCCTAATCTTCTTCAGCAGCCTTTTATGGGGCACCTTATCAAACGCCTTTTGGAAATCCAAAAACACCGCATCCACCGGTTCTCCTCCATCAACCGCCCTAGTCACATCTTCATAAAAATCCAACATGTTCGTCAAGCACGACTTTCCCCTCATGAATCCATGCTGCATCTGATTGATCGAACCATTTCTATCCAGATGCCCTGCTATCTCCTCTTTAATAATGGATTCCAGCATTTTCCCTACTACAGACGTTAAGCTGACCGGCCTATAGTTACCCGCCTTTTGTCTCCTTCCTTTTTTAAACAGCGGCGTAACATTAGCCGTTTTCCAATCAACCGGCACTACCCCAGAATGCAACGAGTTTTGATAAATAATCACCAACGCATCCACTATTACCTCTGACATTTCTTTCAATACCCTGGGATGCATTCCATCCGGACCCGGGGACTTGTCCACCTTCAGTCCCATTAGTCTACCCAGCACTGCCTCTCTGGTAACATTAATTGTATTCAGTATTTCTCCTGCTGCCAACCCTCTATCGTTAATATTTGGCAAACTATTTGTGTCCTCCACCGTGAAGACCGACACAAAAAACTTATTTAAAGACTCAGCCATATCCTCATTTCCCACTATTAACTCCTCCCTCTCGTCCTCCAACGAGGAAATTGTTCGGCGCAACTTGTGGGCCGAAGGGCCTGTTTGTGCTGTGGCTTTTCGAAGTTCTATGTTCTAACAGAGGGGAGTACGATAGGATGAGGGCAGAATTGGCTAATGTAGACTGGGAGCGCAGACTAGTTGGTAGGACAGCTGAGCAACAGTGGCGGATTCTTAAGGAGATTTTTCTCAGTACTCAGCAAAAATATATTCCTGTGATAAAGAAGGAATGTAAGAAAAGGGATAACCAGCTGTGAATAACTAAGGAAATAAAGGAGAGTATTAAATTAAAAACTGATGAGGACAGAGTGGCCAAAACTAGTGGGGAATTAGAAGATTGGGAAAGCTTTAAAAAACAACAAAGAACTACTAAGAAAGCGATAAAGAAAGGAAGATAGATTATGAAACTAAACTAGCACAAAATATAAAAACTGATCGTAAAAGTTTTTACAAATATATAAAAAGGAAAAGAGTAGCTAAAGTAAATGTTGGACCCTTAGAAGATGAGGAGGGGGATTTAATAATGGGAAACGAGGAAATGGCCGAGGCCTTTAACAAGTTTTTTGTGTCGGTCTTCATGGTAGAGGACACAAATAGTTTACCGAAAATTGACGGTCGTGGGACTGTAGGGGGTGAGGTCCTTAAAACGATCACTATTACTAAAGAGGTGGTGCTTGGTAGGCTAATGGGACGAAAGAAAGACAAGTCCCCGGGCCCGGATGGAATGCATCCCAGGGTACTGAAAGAAATGGCAGAAGTAATAGCAGATGCGTTGGTTGTAATTTATCAAAATTCGCTGGACTCTGGGGAAGTGCCGGCTGATTGGAAAACAGCTAATGTTACGCCGCTGTTTAAAAAAGGAAGTCGACAAAAGGCGGGTAACTACAGGCCGGTTAGCTTAACGTCCGTATTTGGGAAATTGCTGGAATCCATCATGAAAGAAGAAATAGCAGGACACCTGGAAAAAAATGGTTCGATTAAGCAGACGCAGCATGGATTCATGAAGGGAAAGTCGTGTTTGACGAAGTTACTGGATTTTTATGAAGATGTAATGAGTGCAGTTGACAGAGGGGAACCGGTGGATGTGGTGTTTTTGGATTTCCAGAAGGCGTTCAATAAGGTGCCTCACAAAAGGTTATAAACGATCTGGAAGAAGGTGTAACTGGGGTGATCAGTAAGTTTGCGGATGACACAAAATTGGCAGGACTTGCAGATAGTGAGGAGCATTGTCAGAGGCGACAGAAGGATATAGATAGGTTGGAAATTTGGGCAAAGAAATGGCAGATGGAGTTCAATCCTGATGAATGCGAAGTGATGCATTTTGGTAGAAATAATGTAGGGAGGAGCTATACGATAAATGGCAGAACCGTATAGGGTGTAGATACGCAGAGGGACCTGGGTGTGCAAGTCCACAGATCCTTGAAGGTGACATCACAGGCGGAGAAGGTGGTGAAGAAGGCATATGGCATACTTGCCTTTATAGGACGGGGCATAGAGTGTAAAAGTTGGGGTCTGATGTTGCAGATGTATAGAACATTGGTTCGGCCGCATTTGGAATGCTGCGTCCAGTTCTGGTCGCCACACCACCAGAAGGACGTGGAGGCTTTGGAGAGAGTACAGAGGAGGTTTACCAGGATGTTGCCTGGTATGGAGAGGCTTAGTTATGAGGAGAGATTGGGTAAACTGGGGTTGTTCTCCCTGGAAAGACGGAGGATGAGGGGAGACTTAATAGAGGTGTATAAAATTATGAAAGGCATAGATAGGGTGAACGGTGGGAAGCTTTTCCCCAGGTCGGTGGTGACGCTCACGAGGGGTCATAGGTTCAAGGTGAAGGGGGGGAGGTTTAACACAGATATCAGAAGGACATATTTTACACAGAGGGTGGTGGGGGCCTGGAATGCACTGCCAGGCAAGGTGATGGAGGCGGACACACTGGCCACGTTTAAGATTTATCTAGATAGCCATATGAACGGAGTGGGAATGGAGGGATATAAAAGAATGGTCTAGTTTGGACCAGGGAGCGGCACGAGCTTGGAGGGCCGAAGGGCCTGTTCCTGTGCTGCATTGTTTTTTGTTCTTTGTTTGTTCTTTGTTGCTGCAGAAGATCAAGGTACACGGAGTTGGGGGTAAAGTGTTAGTGTGGATTGAGGATTGGCTATCTAACAGGAAGCAGGGAGTTGGAAGAAATGGGTGCTTTTCTGGTTGGCAGTTGGTGACTAGTGGCGTGCCGCAGGGATCGGTGCTGGGGCCTCAACTGTTTACCATATACATAGACGATCTGGAGGAGGGGACCGAGTGTAGGGTAACAAAGTTTGCGGATGACACAAAGATGAGTGGGAAAGTGAATTGCGTGGAGGATGCGGAAAGTCTGCAGAGAGATTTGGATAGGCTAAGTGAGTGGGCGAGGATCTGGCAGATGGAGTATAACGTTGACAAGTGTGAGGTTATCCACTTTGGAAGGAATAATAGTAAAATGGACTATTATTTAAATAGTCAAAAATTACAACATGCTACTGTGCAGAGGGACCTGGGGGTCCTTGTGCATGAATTGCAAAAACTCAGTTTGCAGATGCAGCAGGTGATCAAGAAGGCAAATGGAATGTTGTCCTTTATCGCGAAGGGGATGGAGTATAAAAGCAGGGAGGTCTTGCTGCAATTGTACAAGGTACTGGTGAGGCCGCAACTAGAGTACTGTGTGCAATTTTGGTCCCCTTATTTGCGGAAGGATATATTGGCTTTGGAGGGGGTACAGAGAAGGTTCACCAGGTTGATACCGGAGATGAGGGGGTTAGCTTATGAGGAGAGATTGAATAGATTGGGCCTGTACTCGTTGGAGTTCAGAAGGCTGAGGGGAGATCTTATAGAGACATATAAGATAATGAAGGGGCTCGACAGGGTAGAGGCAGAGAGACTCTTTCCACTTAGAAAGGAAACAAGAACTAGAGGACACAGCCTCAAAATAAGGGGGAGTCAGTTTAGAACAGAGTTGAGGAGGAACTTCTTCTCTCAGAGGGTAGTGAATCTCTGGAATTCTCTGCCCATTGAAGCAGTGGAGGCTCCCTCATTAAATATGTTTAAGCCACAGGTTGATAGATTTCTGATCAATAAGGGAATTAAGGGTTATGGAAGGACAGCATTGCTTCTTGGAAGTACAGCAGAGAGGGAGAGATTCGCGAGAGGAGTGCTGCGGGTAAGCGCTTTTATTTTTTAACTTACTTTTTCGCGGGTTTTTTTAAAATATCTAAACCCGGAAGTGGTCGCGCAGGGAGGTCTGGGAGAGAGATTTTTTTTCCCCAATAAATTGGAACAGAGAGGAATCCCGATACTCTACACTTGTAGAGTATCCCACCCTCCCTCCTCCTCTAACCTAAAAAAAAAGACCCAGTGAGAGCAGGGCTTTGGAGAAAACAGGAGGAGGAAAGGTAAGTTTAAAATTTTCATTCACTTTTTTTTTTCCCTGTGTGTTTAAAGGGGCAATTATGAGTGTGAGGCCAGTATGTTGTTCCCAATGTAGGATGTGGGAGGTCCTGGAGGCTCCTAGCCTCCCGGACGACCATATCTGTGCTGGGTGTGTTGAGCTGCGGTTCCTAAGGGACCATGTTGGGGAACTGGAATTGCAGCTCGAGGACCTTCGCCGGGTTAGGGATAGTGAGGAGGTCATTGACAGGAGCTATCGGCAGGTGGTCACACCGGGACCACGGGAGGAGGGTAACTGGGTAACAGTGAGGAAGGAGAAAGCTCGGTTGATGGTGAGCACCCCGGTGGATGTGCCCCTTAATAATAAGTACTCCTGTCTGAGTACTACTGGGGAGGACAGCCCACCTGGGGGAAGCAGCGGTGGCAGTGTCTCTGGAGCTGAGCCTGGCCCAGTAGTGCAAAAGGGTAAGGAAAGGAGGGTAGTGCTAATTGGGGACTCTACGGTGAGGGGGTCAGATAGGCGTTTTTGCGGACACAGATGGGACTCTCGGATGGTGGTTTGCCTCCCTGGTGCAGGGGTCCGGGATGTCTCTGGTCGAGTCCCAGAAATCCTGAAGGGGGAGGGAGAGGAGCCGAAGGTCGTGATGCACATAGGTACTGCTGACATAGGTAGGAAGAGGGAAGGGGTCATGAAAAGAGAATATAGGGAGTTAGGTAGACAGCTGAGAAAGAGGAATGCAAAGGTAGTAATCTCGGGATTGCTGCCTGTGCCGCGGGAGAGTGAGAACAGGAATCGGTGGAGAATGAATGCGTGGCTGAGGGACTGGAGCAAGGGACAAGGATTTGGGTACTTGGATCATTGGGACCTCTTTAAGGGCAGGTGTGACCTGTTTAAAAAAGACGGGTGGCACTTGAATCCCAGGGGGACCAATATCCTGGCGGGAAGGTTGGCTAAGGCTACTGGAGAGACTTTAAACTAGAAAGGTTGGGGGGAGGGAATCGAAATGAGGGGACTGAGAGCGAGGAGGTTAGCTTGCAAATAGATAAGGAATGTAGACAGGGTAAGAGGGAGATTAGACGAGTGATGGAGAAGGGAAGTGCTCAGGCTGAAGGTCTGAGATGTGTCTATTTTAATGCCAGGAGTGTAGTGAATAAAGTGGATGAGCTTAGAGCGTGGATTGCTGCTTCGAATTGTGATGTGGTGGCCATTACGGAGACTTGGATGTCTCAGGGACAGGACTGGGTGCTTCAGGTGCCGGGTTTTAGATGTTTCAGGAAGGACAGGGAGGGAGGCAAGAGAGGGGGGGGGGGTGGCACTGTTGATCAGGGATAGTGTCACGGCTGTAGAGAAGGCGGACGCCGTGGAGGGATTGACTACGGAGTCTCTGTGGGTGGAGGTTAGGAACAGGAAGGGGTCGGTAACTTTGCTGGGTGTTTTCTATAGGCCGCCCAATAGTAACAGAGATGTTGAGGAGCAGATGGGGAAACAGATCCTGGAGAGATGTAGGAATAACAGAGTTGTCGTGATGGGAGATTTTAATTTCCCAAACATAGATTGGAATATCCCTAGGGCTAGGGGTTTGGATGGAGAGGAGTTTGTTAGGTGTGTCCAGGAGAGTTTCCTGACACAGTATGTGGATAAGCCTACTAGAGGAGAGGCTGTACTTGATCTGGTGCTGGCTAATGAACCTGGACAGGTGGAGGATCTCTCGGTGGGTGAGCATCTTGGGGATAGCGATCATAATTCTATCTCCTTCACGATAGCATTGGAAAGAGATAGGATCAGGCAGGCTAGGAAAGTGTTTCTCTGGAGTAAAGGGAAATACAGTGTCATCAGGGAGGAAATTAGACGGGTAAATTGGAAGGAGGCATTCTTGGGGAAAAGTACCGAAGGAAAGTGGAGGATTTTCAAGGAATGTTTGTCTGGAGCTCTGCATGACAACGTTCCGATGAGACAGGGGGGTGTTGGTAGGGTACGGGAACCGTGGTGCACGAAGGTTGTGATGAACTTGGTGAATAAGAAAAGAGAGGCGTACAGAAGGTTCAGAGAGCTAGGAGGTGTTAAGGATTTAGAGGAGTATACGGGATGTAGGAAGGAGCTTAAGAAAGAAATTAGGAGAGCGAGAAGGGGTCATGAGAAGACCTTGGCGGGTAAGATTAAGGAGAATCCCAAGGCTTTCTACAAATATGTCAAGAGTAAAAGGATGAGATGTGAAGGCATAGGACCCTTAAAAGGTGAAGGGGGAAAAGTTTGTGCGGAACCGTTAGAAATGGCGGAGGTGCTTAATGAATACTTTACCTCGGTATTCACGGTGGAAAGGGATCTGGGTGGTTGTACTGCTGGTTTGCGGTGGACAGAAAGGATCGAGCATGTGGACATAAAGAAAGAGGATGTGTTGGAACTATTGAATGGCATCAAGGTTGGTAAGTCGCCGGGACCGGATGGGATGTACCCCAGGTTACTGTGGGAGGCGAGGGAGGAGATTGCGGAGCCTTTGTCGATGATCTTTGCATCGTCGATGGAGACGGGAGAGGTTCCGGAGGATTGGAGGATTGCAGATGTGGTCCCTATATTCAAGAAAGGGAACAGGGACAGCCCGGGAAATTACCGACCGGTGAGTCTAACCTCAGTGGTTGGTAAGTTGATGGAGAGGATCCTGAGAGACAGGATTTATGATCATCTAGAGAAGTTTAGTATGATCAAAAGTAGTCAGCACGGCTTTGTCAAGGGCAGGTCGTGCCTTACGAGCCTGGTTGAGTTCTTTGAAAATGTGACCAAACACATTGACGAAGGAAGAGCGGTGGATGTGGTCTATATGGACTTCAGCAAGGCGTTCGATAAGGTCCCCCATGCAAGACTTCTTGAGAAAGTGAGAGGGCATGGGATCCAAGGGGCTGTTGCCTTGTGGATCCAGAACTGGCTTGCCTGCAGAAGGCAGAGAGTGGCTGTGGAGGGGTCTTTCTCTGAATGGAGGTCAGTGACCAGTGGAGTGCCCCAGGGATCTGTTCTGGGACCCTTGCTGTTTGTCATTTTCATAAATGACCTGGATGAGGAAGTGGAGGGATGGGTTGGTAAGTTTGCTGACGACACCAAGGTAGATGGTGTTGTGGATAGTTTGGAGGGATGTCAGAAGTTGCAGCGAGACATAGATAGAATGCAAGACTGGGCGGAGAAGTGGCAGATGGACTTCAACCCGGATAAGTGTGTGGTGATCCATTTTGGCAGATCCAATGGGATGAAGCAGCAGTATAATATGAAGGGTACCATTCTTAGCAGTGTAGAGGATCAGAAGGACCTTGGGGTCCGGGTCCATAGGACTCTTAAATCGGCCTCGCAGGTGGAGGATGCGGTCAAGAAGGCGTACGGCGTACTAGCCTTCATTAATCGAGGGATTGAGTTTAGGAGTCGGGAGATAATGCTGCAGCTTTATAGGACCCTGGTTAGACCCCACTTGGAGTACTGCGCGCAGTTCTGGTCACCTCATTACAGGAAAGATGTTGAAGCCATTGAAAGGGTGCAGAGGAGATTTACAAGGATGTTGCCTGGATTGGGGGGCATGCCTTATGAGGATAGGTTGAGGGAGCTTGGTCTCTTCTCCCTGGAGAGACGAAGGATGAGAGGTGACCTGATAGAGGTTTACAAGATGTTGAGAGGTCTGGATAGGGTAGACTCTGAGAGGCTATTTCCAAGGGCTGAAATGGTTGCTACGAGAGGACACAGGTTTAAGGTGCTGGGGGGTAGGTACAGAGGAGATGTCAGGGGTAAGTTTTTCACTCAGAGGGTGGTGGGTGAGTGGAATCGGCTGACGTCGGTGGTGGTGGAGGCAAACTCGTTGGGGTCTTTTAAGAGACTTCTGGATGAGTACATGGGATTTAATGGGATTGAGGGCTATAGATAGGCCTAGAGGTAGGGATATGATCGGCGCAACTTGTGGGCCGAAGGGCCTGTTTGTGCTGTGGCTTTCTATGTTCTATGTTCTATGGGGAGCGGGCGGGTAAGTGGACCTGAACCACTATCAGATCAGCCATGATCTTATTGAATGGCGGGGCAGGCTCGAGGGGCTAGATGGCCTACTCCTGCTCCTATTTCTTATGTTCTTATGTTCTTTTGTGTTGCAGTGAATTATCCCCAGCTCATTCCACAGCCCAGTTTAAACACAGATTTCTCCAGCTGACTATTTCCACATTCTCAACATTTTTGACAAATCACTGAAATCGCAATAAGAGAAAGACACATTTCACAACAACAAATCAGATTATTCTGTGATTGAAAACATCCCAAAACGACCTGCAGCCTCTCTCCAAACACTCGATTCAATGTTTAGATGTGAGTGACAGTGAGCATCAGACACAATCCCGCACTCTCTCACACACATCACTGCCACGGACAAAAGCAACTACTTCACTGAGAATCTCAGACATTCCAGCAGCAATGCAAACTGACCAATCTGATCCAACCCTCACAGTACTGACCCTCTGACAGTGCGGCACTCCCTCAGTACTGACCCTCTGACAGTGCGGCACTCCCTCAGTACTGACCCTCTGACAGTGCGGCACTCCCTCAGTACTGACTCTCTGACAGGCGGCACTCCCTCAGCACTGACCCTCTGACAGTGCAGCACTCCCTCAGCACTGACCCTCTGACAGTGCAGCGTTCTCTCAGTACTGACCCTCTGACAGTGCAGCACTCCCTCAGTACTGACCCTCTGACAGTGCCGCACTGCCTCAGTACTGACCATCTGACAGTGCAGCACTCCCTCAGCACTGACCCTCTGACAGTGCCGCACTCCCTCAGGACTGACCCTCTGACAGTGCTGCACTCCCTCAGTACTGACCCTCTGACAGTGCAGCACTCCCTCAGTACTGACCCTCTGACACTGCAGCACTCCCTCAGCACTGACCCTCTGACAGTGCGGCACTCCCTCAGTCCTGATCCTCTGACAGTGCAGCACTCCCTCAGCACTGATCCCCTGACAGTGCGGCACTCCCTCAGCACTGACCCTCTTACAGTGCGGCACTCCCTCAGCACTGACCCTCTGACAGTGCGGCACTTCCTCAGCACTGACCCTCTGACAGTGCAGCATTCCCTCAGTACTGGGTCTCTGACAGTGCGGCACTTCCGCAGTACTGACCCTCTGACAGTGCGGCACTCCCTCAGTAATGACCCTCTGACACTGTGGCACTCCCTCAGTACTGACCCTCTGACAGTGCGGCACTCCCTCAGTACTGACCCTCTGACAGTGCGGCACTTCCGCAGTACTGACCCTCTGACAGTGCAGCACTCCCTCAGTACTGACCCTCTGACAGTGCAGCACTCCCTCAGTATTGACCCTCTGACAGTGCAGCACTCCCTCAGTACTGACCCTCTGACAGTGCAGCACTCCCTCAGTACTGACCGTCTGACAGTGCAGCACTCCCTCAGTATTGACCCTCTGACAGTGCAGCACTCCCTCAGTTCTGACCCTCTGACAGTGCAGCACTCCCTCAGTACTGACCCTCTGACAGTGCAGCACTCCCTCAGTACTGACCCTCTGACAGTGCAGCACTCCCTCAGTACTGACCGTCTAAATGTGTAACTATTGTCTGTACGCACAGAGTTCCACGCAAAAACACCACGGACTCAAGCAGTATGCTGTTAAGAGACACAGCAATCCCCAAATCGTGTCTCCAGCCCGATCACACAACAGAACATGGTGACAGCGAGTGAACGAACAGCAAAGTCTGAAGGTCGGTCGAGGGCTTGGCAAGAAAAGGCAACCTTGAAGAAAGAGGAGTGAAAGCTTCCAGACGCACCGAGACATTGGGACGTGGCAGGGGAAGTGGGTGTGAGCTGTCTCACAAGCCCCAGAGCACAGACAGCAGTGAGCACAAACCCGAAACTGCAACCATCAGGGGGAGAAGCAGGAGCAAAGACAGGAACAATCCCAGAGTTCACCAGAAACATGGATTCCACCTCGGTTCTCCCAGGACCATTCTCGAGTGCGGGAGGCTCAGAACAGGCCTGGGAATGGGACAACTGGTCCAGGCGGTACAGAGCTGCTTCAGGTCTGTGGCCAAATATCTGGTCAGTACCTTTCTTCATGCTGAGGGAGCGATCACTGATGATATGATAGCAAGTTAGGAGGCTGATAAGACTTTATCTTTTTCTGAAGCAGTCCGATGCGATTTTGACAATTATTTCAATCTCTGCCCAAAATTAATGATTGACAGGGTGAAGTTCAATGAGGGAGAAAATAGCCAATGAAAACATGAATTAGTTTATCAACAATCTCGATTGGTGTGGAGAAGCTAGTCACAGAGTTTTACAGCTCAGAATGAGACCTTTCAGCCCATCGAATCTGCACCAACAAATCTCCACCTTCCAGCACTTGGGCCATAAACTTTAATGTTATAACATTTCAAGTGCTCATCCAGATACTTTTTAAAGGATGTGAGGCATCCCGCCTCCACCACCCTCCCAGGCAGCGCATTCCAGACCCTCCCCACCCACTAGGTGAAAACAGTTTTCCTCAAATCCCTTCTAAATATCCTGTCCCTTTCCTGAAATTGATGCCCCCTGGTTATTGAGCCTCGACTGAAGGGAAAAGCTTCTTCCTATTTACCCTATCTATGACCCTCATAATTTTGTACACCTCACTCAGGTCCCCCTCAGCCTTCTCGGCTCCAAGGAGAACAACCCCAGCCTATTCAGCCTCTCCTCACTGCTGGAATGCTCCAGCCCAGACAACAAGAAAGACCTTAATGAGTAACGATGGTAAGCAGTGACTATGATTCAGCGGCTACATTCAACTGTAAATATGCTTGTGAAAGATCAGTCTTGCTGAAATCTGTCCACCTGATAACCCAGCAAATAAATCTTCAATTAAAGGAAGCGGGTATTAATTAGCGCAGGATTTATGGTGGTTTTAAAATCACCACAAATACAAACATGTTTCTTGACAGGTACGATGGGGGCAGCCCAGGCACTCAATATAACCGGCAAATACTCCCCCGAGGATATCAGACCGGCAAATACTCCCCCGGTGTAACCCGTCCAGTTTGTATTGGTAGCACCTGACCAGCACGTGGCACTGGGCGTAATTCTGACATCACGACCTTCGAGGTCTGACTTTTCAGCTGATTTCCGAGCTCCCTATATTCTACTTTAAGGACCTCATTCCTATTTTTACCCATGTTATTGGTACAGACGTGTAGTATTTTTGGAATGCTCTTATTGTTTAATTTGCTTTATTATTGTCACATGTATTAACATACACTGAAAAGTGTTGTTTCTTGCGCACTATACAGACAAAGCATACCGTTCATAGAGAAGGAAAGGAGAGAGTGCAGAATGTAGTGTTACAGTCATAGCTAGGGTGTAGAGAAAGATCAACTTAATGCAAGGTAAGTCCATTCAAAAGTCTGATGGCAGCAGGGAAGAAGCTGTTCTTGAGTCGGTCGGTACGTGACCTCAGACTTTTGTATCTTTTTCCCGATGGAAGAAGGTGGAAGAGAGAATGTCCGGGGTGCGTGGGGTCCTTAATTATGCTGGCTGCTTTACCGAGGCAGCGGGAAGTGTAGACAGTCAATGGATGGGAGGCTGGTTTGAGTGATGGACTGTTATAGAGTCATAGAGTTTACAGCATGGAAACAAACCCTTTGGCCCAACTTGTCCATGCCACCCTTTTTTTAATGACTTAGCTAGTCCCAATTGTCTGCATTTGGCCCTATTCCTCTATACCCATCTTACAACTGTTTAAACGCTTTTTAAAAGACAAAATTGTACCCGCCTCGACTACTACCTCTGGCAGCTTGTTCCAGACACTCACCACTCTCTGTGTGAAAAAATTGCCCCTCTGGACCCTTTTGTATCTCTCCCCTCTCACCTTAAACCTACGCCCTCTAGTTTTAGACTCCCGTGCCTTTGGGAAAATATATTGACTATCTAGCTGATCTGTGCCCCTCATTATTTTATAGACCTCTATAAGATCACCCCGAAGCATTCTATGTTCCAAAGAAAAATGTCCCACTCTATCCAGCCTCTCCTTATAACTCAAACCATCAAGTCTCGGTAGCATCCTCGTCAATCTTTTCTGCATTCTTTCCAGTTCAATAATATCCTTTCTGTAATAGGGTGACCAGAACTGCACACAGTATTCCAAGTGTGGCCTTACCAATGTCTTGTACAACTTCAACAAGGTGTCCCAACTCCTGTATTCAATGTTCTGACCAATGAAACCAAGCATGCTGAATGCCTTCTTCACCACTTTGTCCACCTGTGACTCCACTTTCAAGGAGCTATGAACATGTACCCCTAGATCTCTTTGTTCTATAACCCTCCCCAACGCCCTACCATTAACTGAGTAAGTCCTGCCCTGGTTCAATCTACCAGAATGCATCACCTCGCATTTATCTAAATTAAACTCCATCTGCCATTCGTCAGCCCACTGGCCCAATTGATCAAGATCCCATTGCAATCCAAGATAGTCTTCTTCACTGTCCACTATGCCACCAATCTTGAGGTCATCCACAAACTTGTTCACCATGACTTAGAGGAGGGGGCTGAAGGATGGATCAGTAAATTTGCTGATGACACCAAGATTGGTGGAGTAGTGGTTGAGGTGGAGGGCTGTTGTAGGCTGCAAAGGGACATAGATAGGATGCAAAGCTGGGCTGAAAAATGGCAAATGGAGTTTAACCCTGATAAATGTGAGGTGATTCATTTTGGTAGGACTAATTTAAATGTGGATTACAGGGTCAAAGGTAGGGTTCTGAAGACTGTGGAGGAACAGAGAGATCTTGGGGTCCATATCCACAGATCTCTAAAGGTTGCCACTCAAGTGGATAGAGCTGTGAAGAAGGCCTATAGTGTGTTCGCTTTTATTAACAGGGGGTTGGAGTTTAAGAGCCGTGGCGTTATGCTGCAACTGTACAGGACCTTGGTGAGACCACATTTGGAATATTGTGTGCAGTTCTGGTCACCTCACTATAAGAAGGATGTGGAAGCGCTGGAAAGAGTGCAGAGGAGATTTACCAGGATGCTGCCTGGTTTGGAGGGTAGGTCTTATGAGGAAAGGTTGAGGGAGCTAGGGCTGTCCTCTCTGGAGCGGAGGAGGCTGAGGGGAGACTTAATAGAGGTTTATAAAATGATGAAGGGGATAGATAGAGTGAACGTTCAGAGACTATTTCCTTGGGTGGATGGAGCTATAACAAGGGGGCATAACTATAGGGTTCATGGTGGGAGATATAGGAAGGATATCAGAGGTAGGTTCTTTACGCAGAGAGTGGTTGGGGTGTGGAATGGACTGCCTGCAGTGATAGTGGAGTCAGACACTTTAGGAACATTTAAGCGGTTATTGGATAGGCACATGGAGCACACCAGGATGGTAGGGAGTGGGATAGCTTGATCTTGGTTTCAGATAAAGCTCAGCACAACATCGTGGGCCAAAGGGCCTGTTCTGTGCCGTACTGTTCTATCTATCTATCTATGCCTCCAATATTCTCATCCAAGTCATTAATATAAATGACAAATAACAGTGGGCCCAGCACTGATCCCTGAGGCACACCGCTGGTCACAGGCCTCCAGTTTGAAAAACCACCCTCTACAATCACCCTCTGGCCTCTGACATCAAGGCAATTTTGTGTCCATTTAGATATCTCACCCTGGATCCTGTGAGATTTATTCCTATTGTGGTGGAAAAATAGGATTCAGAGACAGTCAGTCATGGATAGGGACAACATTTATTTTACTCTGCAGAGGTCGCGTTCCTCCTGTCACTTGAGAGAGTGGGGAGGAAGGCGCGCCCGAGTACAGCAAACGACAGTCTTTATACCTATTCTGCTGCTATGCTACACAGACACACAGGCAGTAATGAGCTAATACAATATCAGTACTTTTCCATTCCGTATTAGGGAATTGTTTTTCTTCCTTCTGCTGTATTTCCTTATCTTCCTCATTTAGCCAGTTTCAATCATTCTGCTCGCTTCTGCTGTTTCTCAAACGCCCCCTTGTGCAGCTGCTCAACCTTGAGTTTTAATCACTTTAGTTCCTCCTTATCGAACTAGCCCAAGCTTGGCCATCCTGGCCTGTGGTCTGCTTTGTTCTTTATGTTAAAATTTTCCATTACAATTCCCCCCTTTTTGTCATTTTATGACAATACCTTATTAAAATTTTAATGCTTAATCTTACCAAGCTACTCAAGCGTTATTTACATTCTCTTAGCTTTGTACAGTATTTTACTCAAAGTACATTAATCAGGTATTACCATTGCAATGCCATCATTAATCTTTGGTATATGATATAGGGAATGATTGTCACACAACAGTGATACATTATAAGCATTTAGTCCATTGACAGTTCGTCTCTGGACGGAGGTATCCATTCAACTGCCTCTTCCATTTCCTTCGAGTCAGATTGTCTCAGCATTTGGTAGTCACGAGACAGGCTTGTTGTAATCATTCTTTGCAAAAACTGGCAGACGCACGGTCCCATGCACAGGAGGAATATAAACCCGATCACTACTGGTATCATTACATGTATCATCCAGTACCCCCAGCCTCCCCACAGCTGGGTGAGCCAAGCAAACCAAGCACTGTCTGCTGCCGGGGGCACACGAATGGCCTCTCTCATATGCTTAATGACATTAGTTATGTTCTCATGTTCGTCAGGTATATAAAAACAGCAGGATTTATTCAGCAGTTTGCAGACGCCTCCTCACTCCGCCAGGAGAATCAGGAGTTTCATGGGGTGCGATCCTGCCCGCTTCATGTTGCCTTGTCTGGTGCTTGCTGGGGTTCTGGGACTCGCTTGCAATGGCTGGCGTGAACCCACGTAGCCCTCTCTGCTACCTTTACCGCTGTCTGCGTCACAAGGAGCACCTGGAATGGTCCCAACCACCTTCTGGCTTTCCAACTCTTCCTTCTAAAATCCTTTATCACTACCCACTCGCCTGGTCGTAGGTCATGCAGTTTTCCCTCTGCTGGTCGTGGTAGGGCTTCCTTCACTTGGGCCTGTACTTGAGAAACAACTGCAGAAAGTTTTGCACAATAATGTAGCATTTCATCCTCACAATGACTGGTTAGGGTTCTTATAACAGGTTTTGGCCCAATCCCAGTGTTAGGTGGTCTGCCAAAGAGTATCTCAAATGGCCTCAAGTTAGCTCTTCCCCTTATCCTGGTTCTCATGTACATTAACACCACGGGCAGGGCTTTTGTCCATGGCGTTCCCATCTCATCACAGCATTTTGCTAACTTGTTCTTTAAGGTGTCGTTTTCCCTCTCTACTGCTCCCCCACTTGCTGGGTGGTATGCACAATGCTGTCTGAGGTCTAGACCCAAGCATTCCCCCACTTGCTTAAGCGCCTGGTTCACAAAATGTGTGCCATTATCGCTACTGATCTTTTCTGGTATACCCCACCGTGGGATTGTTTCCGTCAGCAGAGCCTTGGCAACTGCACTAGCATCTTGTCTAACTGTAGGGAATGCCTCTATCCACTTAGAGAACATATCAACCATCACCAAGCAGTATTTTTTTCCCTTCGCTTGAGGGGAGTTCGATAAAGTCCATCTGAATATGTTCGAACAAAGAACAATACAGCACAGGAACAGGCCCTTCGGCCCTCCAAGCCCGCGCCGCTCCTGGTCCAAACTAGACCATTCTTTTGTATCCCTCCATTCCCACTCCGTTCATATGGCTGTCTAGATAAGTCTGAAACGTTCCCAGTGTGTCCGCCTCCACCACCTTGCCTGGCAGCGCATTCCAGGCCCCCACCACCCTCTGTGTAAAAATGTCCTTCTGATATCTGTGTTAAACCTCCCCCCGCTTCACCTTGAACCTATGACCCCTCGTGAACGTCATCACTGACCTGGGGAAAAGCTTCCCACCGTTCACCCTATCTATGCCTTTCATAATTTTATACACCTCTATTAAGTCTCCCCTCATCCTCCGTCTTTCCAGGGAGAACAACCCCAGTTTACCCAATCTCTCCTCATAACTAAGCCCCTCCATACCAGGCAACATCCTGGTAAACCTCCTCTGTACTCTCTCCAAAGCCTCCACATCCTTCTGGTAGTGTGGCGACCAGAACTGGACGCAGTATTCCAAATGCGGCCGAACCAACGTTCTATACATCTGCAACATCAGACCCCAACTTTTACACTCTATGCCCCGTCCTATAAAGGCAAGCATGCCATATTCATCATGGAGTGCGGTTACAAGTGGTGTACCTCAGGGATCTGTTTTGGGGCCACTGCTGTTTGTAATATTTATTAATGATCTGGATGAGGGTATAGTTGGGTGGATTAGCAAATTTGCTGATGACACCAAAGTCGGTGGTGTGGTAGACAGTGAGGAAGGGTGTCGTAGTTTGCAGGAAGACTTAGACAGGTTGCAAAGTTGGGCCGAGAGGTGGCGGATGGAGTTTAATGCGGAGAAGTGTGAGGTAATTCACTTTGGTAGGAATAACAGATGTGTTGAGTATAGGGCTAACGGGAGGACTTTGAATAGTGTGGAGGAGCAGAGGGATCTAGGTGTATGTGTGCATAGATCCCTGAAAGTTGGGAATCAAGTAGATAAGGTTGTTAAGAAGGCATATGGTGTCTTGGCGTTTATTGGTAGGGGGATTGAATTTAGGAGTCGTAGCGTTATGTTGCAACTGTACACAACTCTGGTGCGGCCGCACTTGGAGTACTGTGTGCAGTTCTGGTCCCCACATTACAGGAAGGATGTGGAGGCTTTGGAGAGGGTGCAGAGGAGGTTTACCAGGATGTTGCCTGGTATGGAGGGGAGATCCTATGAGGAGAGGCTGAGGGATTTGGGATTGTTTTCGCTGGAAAGGCGGCGGCTAAGAGGGGATCTTATTGAAACATATAAGATGATTAGAGGTTTAGATAGGGTGGATAGTGATAGCCTTTTTCCTCTGATGGAGAAATCCAGCACGAGGGGGCATGGCTTTAAATTGAGGGGGGGTAGTTATAGAACCGATGTCAGGGGTAGGTTCTTTACCCAGAGGGTGGTGAGGGATTGGAATGCCCTGCCAGCATCAGTAGTAAATGCGCCTAGTTTGGGGGCGTTTAAGAGATCCGTAGATAGGTTCATGGACGAAAAGAAATTGGTTTAGGTTGGAGGGTCACAGTTTTTTTTTTTAACTGGTCGGTGCAACATCGTGGGCCGAAGGGCCTGTTCTGCGCTGTAATGTTCTATGTTCTATATGCCTTCTTCACCACCTTCTCCACGTGTGACGTCACCTTCAAGGATCTGTGGACTTGCACACCCAGGTCCCTCTGCGTATCTACACCCTTTATGGTTCTGCCATTTATCGTATAGCTCCTCCCTACATTATTTCTACCAAAATGCATCACTTCGCATTGATCAGGATTGAACTCCATCTGCCATTTCTTTGCCCAAATTTCCAGCCTATCTATATCCTTCTGTAGCTTCTGACAATGCTCCTCACTATCTGCAAGTCCTGCCAATTTTGTGTCGTCCGCAAACTTACTGATCATCCCAGTTACACCTTCTTCCAGATCGTTTATATAAATCACCAACAGCAGAGGTCCCAATACAGAGCCCTGCGGAACACCACTAGTCACAGGCCTCCAGCCGGAAAAAGACCCTTTCACTACCACCCTCTGTCTTCTGTGACCAAGCCAGTTCTCCACCCATCTAGCCACCTCCCCCTTTATCGCATGAGATCCAACCTTTTTCACCAGCCTACCATGAGGGACTTTGTCAAACGCTTTACTAAAGTCCATATAGACAACATCCACGGCCCTTCCCTCGTCAACCATTCTAGTCACTTCTTCAAAAAACTCCATCAGGTTAGTGAGGCATGACCTCCCTCTCACAAAACCATGCTGACTATCGTTAATGAGTTTATTCCTTTCTAAATGCGCATACATCCTATCTCTAAGAATCTTCTCCAACAACTTCCCCACCACGAACGTCAAGCTCACCGGCCTATAATTACCCGGGTTATCCTTTCTACCCTTCTTAAATAACGGGACCACATTGGCTATCCTCCAATCCTCTGGGAACTCACCTGTGTCCAGTGACAAGACAAAGATTTGTGTCAGAGGCCCAGCGATTTCATCTCTCGTCTCCCTGAGCAGCCTTGGATAGATTCCAGCAGGCCCTGGGGATTTGTCAGTCTTTATATTCTCTAACAAACCTAACACTTCCTCCCTTGTAATGGAGATTTTCTCCAACGCTTCAACACTCCCCTCCGAGACACTCCCAGTCAACACATCCCTCTCCTTTGTGAATACCGACGCAAAGTATTCATTTAGGATCTCCCCTACTTCTTTGGGCTCTGAGCATAATTCCCCACTTTTGTCCCTGAGAGGTCCGATTTTTTCCCTGACAACCCTTTTGTTCCTAACGTATGAATAAAATGTTCGAAGGGTCCTTGTGGTTCTGGGTGCGCTCCGTGACTCATCTTTATTCCTCTTCCTACATTATTAGTAGCACAGATGACACATCATTCACAAAATCTTTGAGAGTAATTAGTGAAGCCCCGAGTGTACCAGTATGCAGAGATACTCCTGAACATCCCCCCTTTTGACACATGGTCCTTCCCGTGTGTCAATTTAGCATAGTTTGAGAACAATGCTTTTGGCAAGCATGGCTCTCCATTGGGGCCGTACCATGCCTCCTTGTACCTTACCTCCCGTCTTTGACCATTCCCTCTTCTCACCCGGCGAGGTTTGTGTCTGCAAATCCTGTCGGTCCGCTGTTGGGGTAGAAACTGGTAACATTGGCATGTTTGCATTATCACTAATGGCCTTCTGTGCCGCTGCTTTTGCCGTCGCATCTGCTCTGGCGTTTCCCTGTGAGACTGGATCAGCCTTTCCAGTGTGCGCATCACACTTACAGACTGCTATAACTTTGGGTAAAAGGACTGCCTCCAAGTGATCAGGAATCAGCGCATGATGTGTGATCGGCTTGCCCGTTAACGTTAAGAAGCCTCTATGTTTCCATAGTGTCCCAAAATCATGGGTCACCCCAAAGGCATATCTACTATCAGTATAGATAGTAACGGACTTTCCCTTTGCGAGTTTACATGCCTCCGTGAGGGCCACAAGCTCTGCAGCCTGCGCTGACAAATGTCTGGGGAGTGGTTTGGGTTTTACTGTGTCATGTAGCGTAACTAGAGCATATCCCACCCGGTTTTGGCCCGTCTCCTGGTCCCTGAATGCAGATCCATCCACAAACAGTTCCAGGTCGGGATTTTGTAACGGAATGTCCTGCAGGTCAGGTCTTGGACTGCAAACCTCATGTGTCAGGGCAACACAATCGTGTGGTTCCCCATCATCTGCAGTGGGGAGGAGAGTGGCAGGGTTAAGTACGGTGCACCTTTTGACTGTGATGTTTGGCATTTCCAATAGCACCGTGTTATACCTTAGCCATCTGGCTGCGGACATGTGAACTGTTTTTTGTTCTAAGAGGAGAAGTGAGACCGCATGTGGTACGAGCAGTGTTAAGTCACCGTAACCCACAATATCTCTAGAAGCGTTTACTGCTTTCTCAGCCGCCCCAACTGCCCTCAGGCAGGTGGGCAGCCCCGCCGCTACTGGATCTAGTTTAGCGGAGAAATACGCCACCGGTCTGAGCTTTCCCCCATGCTCTTGCAGCAGCACCGATGTCGTGCAACCTCTCTTTTCATCCACTGCTTGAGTGAAAGGCTTATCTGGATTGGGCAGTCCTAGGGTTGGTGTAGTCTGCAATGCTAGCTTCAAATCTCTGAATGCCTGCTCTGCTTCAGGGGTCCAGTTAAGTACACCATGAGCCTGTAAGCCCTTTCCATGGGCTATGCCACTCAGAGGGGCCTCGAGAACGGCATAATTGAGGACAAAGGTTCGACAATATGAGCACATGCCCAGAAAGGACAACAATTGTTTTTTCGTCTTTGGCTTTGGGATTTCCTGGATTGCTTTTACTCTACTTTGCTCTCGAGCTTTACCCTGTCCTGATATCAGATGCCCCAGAAACTTTACTTGTTCTTGTACAAATTGTAACTTGGAGAGACTCGCTTTGTGTCCTTCTCTAGCTGGGTGACACAACAGTGTCACTGTGTCCCTTTCACATTGTTCCTTGGTGGGAGCCGCAATCAGGCAGTCATCCACATACTGCAGGAGAGCTGTCCCAGAGGACAAGACCAGCGGTTCTAAACTCCTTTTCAGTACCTCATTATAGATCGTGGGGGACTCACAATATCCCTGGCACAGCCTGGTGAATGTATAGGACTTTCCTTTAAACAAAAAAGCAAACCAGTACTGACTATCTGGGTGGACAGGTATACTAAAAAATGTATTCGCAAGGTCTACTACCGAGAACCATCTGCTCTCGGGTGGAATCTGCGCTGAAATGGTTTACGGATTCGGAACGTTAGGGGCTCGCGGCACAACTGCACCGTTGACTGCTTGCAAATCTTGCACAAATCGCCACTCCTCAGGTTCCCCTGGAAGTGTTGCCTTGCGCACAGGGAAAATTGGCGTACGCACCGGTGAATTTTCACAGGGTACTATGATCCCTGTTTTCAACAATGAATTAAATACTGGAGTGATTCCCTCCACCGCTTCCAGTTTTAATGGATACTGTGTCTTGCATGGCCTATAATCAGATTTTGGGGTAATTCTTATAGGTTCACAATTTCGCACTAGACCTACATCATGCTTTCCCATCACCCAAAGCTCCCCGGGAACCGTCTGCAACCGTGGATCATCGGCAGTCATTTGCACAAAACACTGATTTGTGTCCTTATGTTTCGTCCCTGAGACAGGGATTATTTCCACTACTCTCTCCGCTTGGGATAACCAATTAAGACATTTTCTATATGTTTGTATTCTGGCACTGAACCATACTGCTGTATCCGAAGTCAGCACCCAGTCACTAGTTTTAAGATTCCTAAGGATCGATGGTCCCAAACTCCTCCACAGTTCACCACGCCCTTTCGCCAGCGATACATGGGGATATGACCCTTCTATCGTAAAGGGGTGTGGTGCTCCCGATCTCAGGCTTATTGTTGACAAGCCCACACTGGCTGCACACCTATGTTCATCCCAATACAGCTCCTGCAACAAGAGCATCTCAGACCTCTGCATCTTTCTAAACCATTCACTTTCATACCAGTTATCTGGTCCCCCAAAATGAATGTGTGCTGTGCAATGCAAATTTTCTTCTGACTTAAAGTCAGTGTTAGTAGGGTTAACGCATGCGTGTGCTTCCCCCATGAGCGCTCGGTTCACTGAACTCACAGCAGTTGGAGTCAATCTCCATTCATAAACACATATCAGAGGTCTGGCATCAAATTTAACGCCTTGGAATCCGTCCTCCCCTTCTGTCACTCGCAATCCTTCTGGGGTACTAATTAAGTTAAGCCTCAACCTCCCTATTAAATCTCGTCCCATGAGATTTATCGGACAACATCTGGAGGGTAAAAATGCAAACTTAAAGTGTTCTCCACCGTCGGTTTCACATTCTAAAGGTGCTGTGAACTGCTCTTTCACTATGACGCCAGATGCTCCTCTGGAGTTCAGATACCTCCCGCTCATGTTAACTGTTGTTTTTAGCTGACCGACCTGTATTACAGAGTTCCCCGTGCCGGAGTCGACTAAAAACGTAAGGCTCTCTCCCTCAACAGTCAATGCATACTCTGGCATTCGTTTATAAAATTCCTCCCTCTCCCTAACGAATGTATCTTGTAATTCAGGCCCGCACGCCACGTCCTGTTCAGCCCGTGTAATTTGTTCGAGTCGGTTAGTATGAACAGTTAGCTTAAGCGATTCTTCATTGCAAAGCATTAAAGTTTTGGACTCACCCTCTCCTTCAGGCATACCCCTCTCGTCCGCTCCTTCTTCTCCTAGTGAGTTAGCTTCATCAGCTTCCTTACCCTCGTCTCGTGGCCCTTTTCCTTTGTCGGGCAATCTCTTGCCCAGTGGTCTTTACCTCCGCATGTGAAGCACCCATCCGTTCTTCCTCGTCCTCGCCATCGGCCTCCTCTGCCTCTTCCTCTTTCTGAAGTCTGTGACACCATTTGCATCATAGTTAACTGTGTCTGGTGAGTTTGGTCCTCCCTCTTTTTGTTCCGTTTTGCCTTTTCTTGCACTAATAACTTCTCAGCGTGTATGGCATGCTGTTCAATTAAATTAAGTTTTCCTGTATCCCATGTGATGCATGTGTTTCTCACAATCTTAGCAATGTCCTCATGCAGTCTATTCATAAAACTGTTCCGCAGGTGTGCCTCGTACGGGGTTACCTCAGCTGCGTTCATGTCAGCTGGTGCTGTAAGTCCGCTGTGAGCATTGTGGATCTCTGTGAGTCGGGTCAGATACTGGGATACAGTTTCTCTATCACGCTGCTTACACATGGCAATCTTTGTCCCGCGACAAAAGCATTATAAGGCCCGTTGTCAGCATGGTCTTGCTGGACCTGGCCGGCTCGTACATTTCCATCCGGCCAGTTGTATCTAATCTTAGAGATGTCGGCTCCTAACTTTCTGCCCAGTAAGCGACGCATTTCTTGTGAGGTGGGGCGAAACTCGAGACAGAACCTGCGTACTTCTTCTGCAAATTTTTGGCCCCCCGTTTCTCGGGGATCTGGCAGTTGTTCATAGGCACATTTAATGTCCTTCATCGTCCATTTTCGGTGAATGAGTAGGGGTGCCCCGTCAGGACCTGCCACTTCCACCATTGGGGCTGTAAGGACACTATCCAGGACTTCATCTTTTCCTTCTTCGTCCTCTGACGATTTCAGGGCATTCTGAGGAGCGACCTTAGATCCCTCAGCCACCTTACCTCGGGTATGATGGGACACTGGGGAGTCAATGTCTGGGTAGAGTTGGATCCCATGCGCTGTCGAAGCAGAGGGCAGTGCGGGCGGCGGTTCACTGTATGGCGGTGGACCCGTCCTTCCTTGCGGCGATTGCGGGGCCGGACCCACTTGGACCCCTTGTCCCTGAAGAGGAGCCGTTGGACGCGGGGGGGCAGCCCTCCAGGTCGGGATCATCCTTAATGGGGTATCCTGAAACAGACTTATGACACTGGAGATTATTAAGTTCCCGTGCAGTCTCTCTGGGTTTCAGTCGTGACTGTCTATCACGTAGTTCTGCCTCAGCCTTCCACATATTAAATGCCACTCAATCTATCTTTACCTTTTTCTTCCCTTTTTTCTCACTTTCTGTCTCCTTCTGCTCCAGTCTGGCCCTTAACAATTCTAATTGTCTGACACTAAAACTCCCCCCTTCGGGAAAACCACACTCCTTCACCCACATTTCTACCTGGCGTACGGAATCCTGTCCGTAATTGATCGCCAGGTATCGCTCGCTCGGGCTGTTTAAAATGATAGTATTCACAGACCCCTTGCCGTTGCTGTTACCCATGACCGGTCTCTTATTAGTGACAGTGGCACAATCTTACAGTGATCTCAGAATCTAGGTCCAACCTATCCTTTTGACTTGATTTTTCCTCCGGAGGTCACCTCACCCAGGCGCGTCCACCTGGGCAGCGTGGTTTTCGTAAACCAGCAAACCAGAAGGTTTTCCGAAACCAACAAACCAATACCCCCTCTTTTGGGTATTTTACGGGTCCAACCCGTCGGTAGATCCAAGTCTAAACCTACCCTGTCACTGTAAGAATGTCCAACAAGTTCCCAATTTCGTAATTTGAACAACTGAATAAATAAAATCCTTACCACAGATTTTAGTTCGGATCCCGTTGCCGAGGCGACACAGTGAACTCCCTGGTCCTCTCGCGCTCGGTAGCCAATTTTTGCGCTTAAGATGAGGTGAAAAGCCCTCAAGGCGTCAGCGCAAACGCCTCCCCGGAGTTCCCTGGTGCCCTCCTCAAACACGGGATCCCGGACAAGCCCCCAAGAACTGTGGTGGAAAAATAGGATTCAGAGACAGTCAGTCATGGATAGGGACAACATTTATTTTACTCTGCAGAGGTCGCGTTCCTCCTGTCACTTGAGAGAGTGGGGAGGAAGGCGCGCCCGAGTACAGCAAATGACAGTCTTTATACCTATTCTGCTGCTATGCTACACAGACACACAGGCAGTAATAAGCTAATACAATATCAGTACTTTTCCATTCCGTATTAGGGAATTGTTTTTCTTCCTTCTGCTGTATTTCCTTATCTTCCTCATTTAGCCAGTTTCAATCATTCTGCTCGCTTCTGCTGTTTCTCAAACGCCCCCTTGTGCAGCTGCTCAACCTTGAGTTTTAATCATTTTAGTCCCTCCTTATTGAACTAGCCCAAGCTTGGCCATCCTGGCCTGTGGTCTGCTTTATTCTTTATGTTAAAATTTTCCATTACACTATGCAACAACCTACCATGCGGTACCTTGTCAAAGGCCTTGCTAAAGTCCATGTAGACAACATCAACTGCACTGCCCTCATCTACCTTCTTGTTTACCCCTTCAAAAAACTCAATTAAATTTGTGAGACATGATTTTCCACTCACAAAGCCATGCTGACTGTCCCTAATCAGTCCCTGCCTCTCTAAATGCCTGTAGATCCTGTCTCTCAAAATACCTTCCAACAACTTACCCACCACAGATGTGAGGCTCACTGGCCTGTAGTTCCCAAGCTTTTCCCTGCAGCCCTTTTTAAACAAAGGCACAACATTTGCCAGTCTCCAATCTTCAGGCACCTCACCCGTGACTATCGATGATTCAAATATCTCAGCGAGGGGACCCGCAATTTCCTCCCTCGCCTCCCACAATGCCCTGGGATACACTTCATCAGGTCCTGGGGATTTATCTACCTTGATGCGCTTTAAGACTTCCAGCACCTCCTTCTCTGTAATATGTACACTCCTCAAGACATCACTATTTATTTCCCCAAGTTCCCTGACATCCATGCTTTTCTCAACAGTAAATACTGATGAGAAATATTCATTTAGGATCTCACCCATCTCTTGTGCTTCCACACATAGACGACCTTGTTGATCCTTAAGAGGCCCTACTCTCTCCCTTGTTACTCTTTTGGCCTTTATGTATTTGTAGAATCCCTTTGGATCCTCCTTTGCCTTATCTATTGGAAAGCATTGGAAAGGGTGCAGAAGGAAACGGCAGGGGATGGGCATAATTGAAATGTGGAGCTTGTTCAAGGAACAGCTACTGCATATCCTTGATAAGTATGTACCTGTCAGGCAGGGAGGAAGTGGTCGAGCGAGGGAACCGTGGTTTACTAAAGAAGTTGAATCTCTTGTGAAGAGGAAGAAGGAGACTTATGTAAAGATGAGACGTGAAGGCTCAGTTAGGGTGCTTGAGAGTTACAGGTTCGCCAGGAAGGACCTAAAGAGAGATCTAAGAAGAGCCAAGAGGGGACATGAGAAGTCTTTGGCAGGTAGGATCAAGGAAAACCCTAAAGCCTTCTATAGGTATGTCAGGAATAAAAGAATGGCTAGGGTAAGATTAGGGCCAGTCAAGGACAGGAGTGGGAAGTTGTGCGTGGAGCCTGAAGAGATAGGAGAGGCCCTAAATGAATATTTTTCGTCAGTATTCACACAGGAAAAAGACAATGTTGTCGAGGAGAATACTGAGATACAGGCTATTGGACTAGATGGGATTGAGGTTAATAAGGAGGAGGTGTTAGCAATTCTGGAAAGTGTGAAAATAGATAAGTCCCCAGGGCCGGATGGGATTTATCCCAGGATTCTCTGGGAGGCTAAGGAGGAGATTGCAGAGCCTTTGGCTTTGATCTTTAGGTTGTCATTGTCTACAAGAATAGTGCCAGAAGACTGGAGGATCGCAAATGCTGTCCCCTTGTTCAAGAAGGGGAGTAGAGACAACCCTGGTAATTATAGACCAGTGAGCCTTACTTTTGTTGTGGGCAAAGTTTTGGAAAGGATTATAAGAGATGGAATTTATAATCAACTAGACATAGAACATAGAACAGTACAGCACAGAACAGGCCCTTCGGCCCACGATGTTGTGCCGAGCTTTATCTGAAACCAAGATCAAGCTATCCCATACCCTATCATCCTGGTGTGCTCCATGTGCCTATCCAATAACCACTTAAATGTTCCTAAAGTGTCTGACTCCACTATCACCGCAGGCAGTCCATTCCACACCCCAACCACTCTCTGCGTAAAGAACCTACCTCTGATATCCTTTCCTATATCTCCCACCACGAACCCTATAGTTATGCCCCCTTGTAATAGCTCCATCCACCCGAAGAAATAGTCTTTGAACGTTCACTCTATCTATCCCCTTCATCATTTTATAAACCTCTATTAAGTCTCCCCTCAGCCTCCTCCGCTCCAGAGAAAACAGCCCTAGCTCCCTCAACCTTTCCTCATAAGACCTACCCTCCAAACCAGGCAGCATCCTGGTAAATCTCCTCTGCACTCTTTCCAGCGCTTCCACATCCTTCTTATAGTGAGGTGACCAGAACTGCACACAATATTCCAAATGTGGTCTCACCAAGGTCCTGTACAGTTGCAGCATAGCCCCACAGCTCTTAAACTCCAAACCCCTGTTAATAAAAGCTAACACACTATAGGCCTTCTTCACAGCTCTATCCACTTGAGTGGAAACCTTTAGAGATCTGTGGATATGGACCCCAAGATCTCTCTGTTCCTCCACAGTCTTCAGAACCCTACCTTTGACCCTGTAATCCACATTTAAATTAGTCCTACCAAAATGAATCACCTCACATTTGTCAGGGTTAAGCTCCATTTGCCATTTTTCAGCCCAGCTTTGCATCCTATCTATGTCTCTTTGCAGCCTACAACAGCCCTCCACCTCATCCACTACTCCACCAATCTTGGTGTCATGAGCAAATTTACTGATCCACCCTTCAGCCCCCTCCTCTAAGTCATTAATAAAAATCACAAAGAGCAGAGGACCAAGCACTGATCCCTGCGGCACTCCGCTAGCAACCTGCCTCCAATGCGAAAATTTTCCATCCACCACCATCCTCTGTCTTCGATCAGACAGCCAGTTACCTATCCAACCGGCCAACTTTCCCTCTATCCCACACCTCCTCACTTTCATCATAAGCCGACCATGGGGGACCTTATCAAACGCCTTACTAAAATCCATGTATATGACATTAACTGCCCTATTACTGCCAACGAGAAAGGAATAATTTGATTAGGGATAGTCAACACCGTTTTGTGAAGGGTAGGTCGTGCCTCACAAACCTGATTGAGTTCTTTGAGAATGTGACCTAAGAGGTGGATGAGGGTGAAGCAGTTGATGTGGTGTATATGGATTTCAGTAAAGCGTTTGATAAGGTTCCCCACGGTAAACTATTGCAGAAGATACGGAGGCATGGGATTGAGGGTGATTTAGCGGTTTGGATCAGGAATTGGCTAGCTGTAAGAAGACAGAGGGTGGTGGTTGATGGGAAATGTTCATCCTGGAGTTCAGTTACGAGTGGTGTACCGCAAGGGTCTGTTTTGGGGCCACTGCTGTTTGTCATTTTTATTAATGACCTGGATGAGGGTGTGGAAGGATGGGTTAGTAAATTTGCGGATGACACTAAAGTCGGTGGAGTTGTGGACAGTGCGGAAGGATGTTGCAGGTTACAGAGGGACATAGATAAGCTGCAGAGCTGGGCTGAGAGGTGGCAAATGGAGTTCAATGCGGAAAAGTGTGAGGTGATTCACTTTGGACGGAGTAACAGGATTACAAAGTACTGGGCTAATGGTAAGATACTTGGTAGTGTGGGTGAACAGAGAGATCTCGGTGTCCATGTTCATAGATCCCTGAAAGTTGGCACCCAGGTTGATAGGGTTGTTAGGAAGGTGTACGGAGTGTTAGCTTTTATTGGTAGAGGGATTGAGTTTCGGAGCCAGGAGGACATGTTGCAGCTGTACAAAACTCTGATGCGGCCGCACTTGGAGTATTGTGTACAGTTCTGGTCGCCGCATTGTAGGAAGGATGTGGAAGCATTGGAAAGGGTGCAGAGGAGATTTACCAGGATGTTGCCTGGTATGGTGGGAAGGTCTTATGAGGAAAGGCTGAGGGACTTGAAGCTGTTTTCGTTAGAGAGAAGAAGGTTAAGAGGTGACTTAATAGAGGCATACAAGATGATCAGAGGATTAGATAGGGTGGATAGTGAGAGCCTTTTTCCTCGGATGGTGATAGCTAGCACGAGGGGACATAGCTTTAAATTGAGGGGTGATAGATATAGGACAGATGTCAGAGGTAGGTTCTTCACTCAGAGAGTAGTAAGGGCGTGGAATGCCCTGCCTGCAGCAGTAGTGGACTCGCCAACATTAAGAGCATTTAAATGGTCATTGGATAAACATATGGATGATATTGGAATAGTGTAGATTAGATGGGCTTTCGATTGGTTTCACAGGTCGGCGCAACATCGAGGGCCGGAGGGCCTGTACTGCGCTGTAATGTTCTATGTTCTATGTCAACTAATCTTACCTCCTGTTCTATCTTTCCCATAGCATCTGTACCTTGGAACATTGAGCTGCCAGTCCTGTCCCTCTCTGAGCCATGTTTCAGTAATTGTTATAATATTCCAGTCCCACGTATCCATCCATGCCCTGAGTTCATCTGCCTTGCCCATCAGGTCTCTTGCATTGAAATAAATGCAGTTTAATCTGGACTTCCCTTGCTCTCTGTCTTGCTTTTGCCTGATCTGTCCAGTACTAGGATTACTGACACTGCCTTTACTACTTAATGTGCTCTCTTTAACTTCCATGCTGTCCTGATCCTTCTCTCTGTCTCCCTACTGCTTTGGGTCCCACTCCCCTGCCAAACTAGTGTAAAGACTGGGCTTTGTTCTTGCGGTTTTGGGCGGAGCAGGAGCCATACCAAGCTGTGATACACCCAGAAAGAATGTTTTCTATGGTGCATCTGTAGAAGTTGGCGAGAATCATAGTGGACATGCCAAATTTCAGAAAGTAGGGGTGTTGGTGGGGGGTGGGGGGGAGGAGGGGGGAGGGGTGGGTATGGGAGACCAGGACTGGCCGGGGTTGGGGGGTAGTTGGAGGGCAGGGGGGACATCAGTGTTGGCCCGGAGAGGTCTGGGATTCCAGCGATCGGGGGATGGAGTGTTCTGCAAGGCTGTCATTGCGACATCGTGGGACTGGCCAGTGATTGAGAGCCAGCAGTGTGGGCACTGCGCATGCACTGGTGTCCCCTCTGAAAGACTGGCACATGTGCAGTGTCTCTCTCAGCGCTATGCAGCTGCCTCTCTGACAGGAATAGGCCCCACCCCCAGATTTCCAGACTGAATTCCGCTGAGGCACTCGATGATGCACAGAGTATTGGAGATTCATTCTGGAAATCTCACAAATACAATCAACAGGAGTTACTCCAGTTTTGGGGATTTAGAATTTTTTGGGGAGAATCCCGGTCTTTATCTCATTCCTGTTCTCTGTCTCATCATTGTTTGAGATCCGACCCACTATGGTGGTGTCGTCAGTGATGCGCATCAATTGGACTCGAGGCTCAAAGCTTCGGTAAAAGAAGGCTTTTGTTAACTAACAATGGAACTATCAGAACTTTAACACACTATCCCAGACTGAAGGGGTCCCGTCCGAGCAGGGGGTCTTATACCTCTCCCAAGAGGCGGAGCCCGACTGGGATGTGCCACAACAGTAGCAACCACAGGTGTATCAATCCCACCCTAGCCCAACAACAACATTAGTACAATCCCACAGTAACCTATATACATTCCTATAGTGCTGGCCAGCCCTGGCCCAGTACTATCCAGTGAGAACCAACGATGGTTCACCACAGTCAGCAAACTTGAAAATCGAATTGGAGGGGAATTTGGCCACACAGTAATAGGTGTATAAGGAGGGGGCTGAGAACACAGCCTTGTGGGGCATCGGTGTTGAGGGTGATCGTGGAGGAGGTGTTGTTGCCTATCCTTACTGATTGTGGTCTGTGGGTTAGGAAGTTCAGGATCCAGTCGCAGAGGGAGGAGCCGAGGCCCAGACCATGGAGTTTGGAGGTGAGTTTTGTCGGAATAATGGTGTAAATATTGTGTTCCACTGTTAGGACCGATGCGAAAAAATTTGAGAATAAAGAATTTACATTCACTATTTCCCAATCTAGTGGAACCTTTTCCGAACCTAGGGAATTTTGGAAAATTAAATCCAATGCACCAATGATCTCATTAGCCAAATTTTTCAAGCCCTGAGGGTGAAGTCTATTCAGACCCGGGGATTTGTTAACCGCAAACTCAACAATTTGCTCAGTGCCTCTCCCCCGGTGACTGCAATTTTCCTCAGTTCCTCCCTCCTTTCCATTTCCCGATTTGCAGCTATTTCTGGGATAGTACTGGTGAGTTCTATAGTGAAGGCTGATGCAGGATATCTGTATATCTGCCGTAGTCCTGCTTTCCATTCCCAATTCCCCAGATGCACTTTCTATGGGACCAGTGTTCACGTTGTTAACTCTTGTCTTTCTTAAACCCCAATAGTAATGCTCACTGTCCATCTTCATATTCATGGCTAACTTTCTCTCCGACTCTAGTTTCTTTCCTTCCTTATTAAACTTTTTGTTATTCTGTGGTGTACTTTATATTTTTTCCTGTCTCTCACCTTTATACAAATACATGCTTTTTCCTTCAGTTTAACACTGCCTTTAACTTTTTGAGTTCACCAAAGATACTGGTCCCTCTCCTTGCAATTTCTCGTTGGGATTTGTCTGAGATTATTTCTCTCTGCTGTGCGAACACCATCATTAATGAACAGAGTCACCCTTCCACCAGCGGTTTTGTTTCAAATGTAATGTGTTTAGATGCAGAGCCTTTGGTTTTGTCATTTTGTTATTTTTGTAGCTCCAGCCTTACCTGCTGATTGACTCTTAGATTTCTACTCTGTGCCTTCCAGTCATGGTCTGTTTATCATTTCCCAGGTTAGTAGCTTTCTCCTTTGCCTTGTCTCCACTCTTTACCGCATCGACCCAAAGAATCATAGAATCCCTACAATGCAGAAAGAGACTATTCAGCGCATCGACTCTGCACTGACTCTCTGAAAGAATATCTTACCCAGGACCTCCCCGCCACCTTATCCCTGTAACACCATGCTTTTACGATGGCTAATCCACCCAATCTATGTAGAAACTGTAAGAAGTTTCACAACACCAGGTTAAAGTCCAGCAGGTTTATTTGTAATCAGGAACTTTTGGAGCACTGCTCCTTCATCAGGTGAGTGATGAGTTGAGTTCACAAACACGACATACATAGACAGAGACTCCATTGCAAGATAATGGTTGGAATGCAAGTCTTTACAGGTACAGACAATGTGAGTGGAGAGAGGGTTAAGCACAGGTTAAAGAGATGTGTATTGTCTTCAGCCAGGACAGTTAGTGAGATTTTGCAAGCACAGGCAAGTCATGGGGGGTTACAGATAGTGTGACATGAACCCAAGATCCCGGTTGAGGCCGTCCTCATGTGTGCGGAACTTGGCTGTTAGTTTCTGCTCAGCGATTCTGGGTTGAGTGTTGTGAAGGCCGCCTTGGAGTGCGCTTACCCGAAGATCGGAGATCCTCCCAGCGGCTGGGAGAATCGTCCCCATCATCTCTCCTTACTGCAGTAACTGCCTCCATGTGCATCGATCCCTGAAAGTTGGCACCCAGGTTGATAGGGTTGTTAAGAAGGCGTACAGAGTGTTCGCTTTTATTGGGAGAGGGATTGAGTTTCAGAGCCATGAGGTCATGTTGCAGCTGTACAAAACTCTGGTGCGGCCACACTTGGAGTATTGTGTACAGTTCTGCTCGCCGCATTATAGGAAGGATGTGGAAGCATTGGAAAGGGTGCAGAGGAGATTTACCAGGATGTTACCTGGTATGGTGGGAAGGTCTGATGAGGAAAGGCTGAGGGACTTGAGGCTGTTTTCGTTAGAGAGAAGAAGGTTAAGAGGTGACTTAATAGAGGCATACAAGATGATCAGAGGATTAGATAGGGTGGATAGTGAGAGCCTTTTTCCTCGGATGGTGATGGCTAGCACGAGGGGACATAGCTTTAAATTCAGGGGTGGTAGATATAGGACAGATGTCAGAGGTAGGTTCTTCACTCTGAGAGTAGTAAGGGCGTGGAATGCCCTGCCTGCAGCAGTAGTGGACTCGTCAACGTTAAGGGCATTAAAGTGGTCATTGGATAAACATATGGATGATATTGGAATAGTGTAGGTTAGATGGGCTTTCGATTGGTTTCACAGGTCGGCGCAACATTGAGGGCCGAAGGTCCTGTACTGCGTTGTAATGTTCTATGTTAACTAATAATACAATGCCTCCTCCCCTTTTACCCCCTCCCCGTCTCACCTGAAGATTCTATATCCCGGAATGTTGAGTTGCCAATCGTGTCCTTCCTTTAACCATGTCTCTGTGATGGTGGCTATATCACACTGCCACGTGTCAATCATCGCCCTCAACTCATCCGTTTTACCTGCAATTCTCCTGGTGTTAGAGTAAAGGCGATCCAGCCTGGCCTTACTCCCTTGAAACCTAATACAGCTGCACTCCCTCTGACTGGTTTGTTTTGCTGTGTGATTCTGTTCCTTATTCTGCTCACAGTCTGTGTCCCCTCCCCCTGCCAAATTAGTTTAAATTCCTCCCAACAGCACTGGCAAAATGTCCCGCAAGGATGTCAGTCAGTTTGAAACTCTCTCTACTTTCCTCGTTATGAAGCTCACTGGAACATCAGCTCCAGCACTGTTCCAGTGTAGCTGATCTCAGTGATAGAGCCCCCACTTTCCCCAGTCCTGGTGCCAGTGTCCCACAAACTGGAGCCTGCCTCTCCCACACCTATCTTTGAGACTCGCATTCGTCTCTCCAATCTGATTTGTCCTGTGCCAATTTGCATGTCGCTCAGGTAATCATCCAGAAATCTCTTTGAGGTTCTGCTTGTGAATCTGGTGCCAAGCTCTTTACACAGACTGTGCAGAACAGCCCTCCTTGCCCTGCTTATGTCATTGCTGCCTCCATGGACCATGGCTTCCCACCCACCCCCTCCCCACCCCGCCCCACTGCCTGTTCCTCTCCAGCCCAGAGCCGATGTCCCGAACCCTGGCACTGGGCTGGTAACACAGCCGCCTGGACTCTCGCTCCTTGCGACAGAGAACAGTGTCCATCCCCCTCATGATGCTGTCCCTAATGACCACTGCCTTGTTATGCGCCACAGCACCATGGTCAGTCAGCTCGTCCATCCTGCCGCCCTGACCCTCAATGTGGAGATGCTGGCGTTGGACTGGGGTAAACACACTAAGAAGTCTCACAACACCAGGTTAAAGTCCAACAGGTTCATTTGGTAGCAAAAGCCACAAGCTTTCAGAGCGCTGCCCCTTCGTCAGGTGAGTGGGAATTCTGTTCACAAACAGGGCAGATAAAGACACAAACTCAATTTACAGAATAGTGATTGGAATGTGAGTGCCCCGACCCTCACCCAAACAAGCTGAGAGAACCTCAAAGCTGCTGAAGAATTGCAGGGGCCAATGCTCCTGCCCTCTGGATCTCCTTACCTGCCCCACTTTCCCTGATCACCAACCAAGCCAGGAGACCCAAATCTAAGGGGTGTGACTGCCTCCTGAAATAAAGTGTGCAGGTAACTCTCCCCCTTCCCTGATGTGTCGCAGTGTCTGCAGCTCAGCCTCCAGCTCGATGACTCTGAGCCGAGGTTCCTCGAGCTGCAGACACTTACTGCAGACATGTTTGCCCCAGATCACAACATTATCCAGGAGCCCCTATATGCTGCAGCCTTGACACATCACCTCCCCGCCATCCCGAATGTGGATAAAACAATTACTGAAATTATTTACTTATCGATGGTGATATTGGTATATTTTACTAACTTAACCACCAAGTTGTGGACTGTTTAAAACCGCAGAAATTGAGTCGAACTCACCCGCATTTCAGATTCTGACCAATGGATTATAATCGAAATGGAAAGAAATTACAACATGCTACTGTGCAGAGGGACCTGGAGGTCCTTGTGCATGAGACGTAAAAACTCAGTCTGCAGGTGCAGCAGGTGATCAAGAAGGCAAATGGGATGTTGGCCTATATCGCAAGGGGGATAGAATATAAAAGCAGAGATGTCTTGCTGCATCTGTACAGGGCATTGGTGAGGCCGCAGCTGGAATACTGTGTGCAGTATTGGTCCCCTTATTTGCGGAAGGATATATTGGCCTTGGAGGGAGTGCAGAGAAGGTTCACCAGGTTGATACCAGAGATGAGGGGTGTTGATTATGAGGAGAGACTGAGCAGATTGGGTTTGTATTCGTTGGAATTTAGAAGGCTGAGGGGGGATCTTATAGAGACCTATAAGATAATGAAGGGGCTGGATAGGGTAGAGGTGGAGAGATTCTTTCCACTTAGAAAGGAAACTAGAACTAGAGGGCACAGCCTCAAAATAAAGGGGGGTCAGTTTAGGACAGAGTTGAGGAGGAACTTCTTCTCTCAGAGGGTGGTGAATCTCTGGAATTCTCTGCCCACTGAGGTGGTGGAGGCGACCTCACTGAATATGTTTAAATCACGGATAGATGGATTCCTGATCGGTAAGGGAATTAGGGGTTATAGGGATCAGGCGGGTAAGTGGAACTGATCCACTTCAGATCAGCCATGATCTTATTGAATGGCGGGGCAGGCTCGAGGAGCTAGATGGCCTACTCCTGCTCCTATTTTTTATGTTTTTCTGTAAAAGGTGAGTCCTGTCGCTGTGGTGGAGTAAGAATCAATCCGGGAGGGAGAGCGGATAGATTGGGACAGGATTGAAACTGTTCACCACCGGGTGAAGATTATCATCACTGGGGATGGCAGAAATCCAATCTTTCTATTTCAGAGAAACACGACAACTGGAGCCAGCTGGAGAATGTGAAAATGGTTTCTGAGGATTCGCATGAACTGTGATAATAGCAGGGAAGGTCACTGAGATTCAACAATAGATGACAGCTACAGAGATTTTCAGACAAGGATAGTCCAGAAATCACAGGAACACTCACAGGTAGAACACTATCTTCAGCCTCTGAAATTCCAGACAGAGAGAATCACCTCCTTTCTGATTAACCCCATCTCCGCTTTTCAAACTCACTCCTTTTGAACACAAAAACACAACACTCCCGATATCAGAGTGCGGTGAAGACACAATGAGATTAACAACATGGCAAACACGGGGAGAAAACTGTCTCCAGCTTTCAGTTACAAAAAATAAACTCGAACAAATGGCAGCAACGGTCTAGACGCAGGGAAGCTTACAGCACAGGAACAAGATAATGAAGTGGCTGGATAGGGTAGAGGTGGAGAGATTCTTTCCACTTCGACAGGAAACCAGAACTAGAGGGCACAGCCTCAAAATAAAGGGGGGTCAGTTTAGGACAGAGTTGAGGAGGAACTTCTTCTCTCAGAGGGTGGTGAATCTCTGGAATTCTCTGCCCACTGAAGTGGTGGAGGCTTCCTTGTTGAATATGTTTAAATCACGGATGGATGGATTTCTGATCAATAAGTGAATTAAGGGTTATGGGGATCAGGCGGGTAAGTGGAACTGATTCACTTCAGATCAGCCATGATCTTATTGAATGGCGGGGCAGGCTCGAGGGGCTAGGTGGCCTACTCCTGCTCCTATTTCTTATGTTCTTATGTTCTAGGCCATTCAGCCCATCGAACCCCCTCCTTCACAATGCTCCTTAAAACCTACCTCTTCAACCATGCTTTTGACCCCCTGTTTGGAACATCTCCTCATGCAGATCAGTGTCAGATCTTGTCCAATAGCATTCCTGCAAAGCACCTTGGGAAGCTTTACTCTATTACAGGTGCTATATAAATGCAAGTTATTGTTAATATTCCACAGGAAACAAAACCATTTGTTGAAAAGCAGGAATCTTGAGGGTGAAATTTCTCAGATTCCTCTTTGAAATGACGAGTCTTTGAGGTTTTTGATTGGATGGTTTATCGACAGAGACAAATAGAAAGAATTTCATCATTAGGATGCGAGACTTTGACAAGAGCTGGAGCTTTGAGGAGTGAATTGTAATTACACCGAGGGACAGAGTTCAGCCCATCGATCGCTCTGTCAGGTGGAATATGGAGTCAAGATTCACTTGACATTTTCCAGATATCTCCAGGAACATCACTTCACTCACACGCTCGCGCCTGGAGAATTAACAGCCATTAAATCCCCAACCAATCAGTGCTCTTCCTGGGGGAGTCTCTCTCAATTAGAAGCAGTCTGGGGGGTGGGGAAGAGGGGACGGTTAGAACATAAGAACTAGGAGCAGGAGTAGGCCATCTGGCCCCTCGCGCCTGCCCCACCATTCAATAAGATCATGGCTGATGTTTTTGTGGACTCAGCTCCACTTACCTGCCCGCTCACCATAACCCTTAATTCCTTTACTGTTCAAAAATTTATCTGTCCTTGCCTTAAAAACATTCAATGAGGTAGCCTCAACTGCTTCACTGGGCAGGGAATTCCACAGATTCACAACCCTTTAAGAACAAAGAACAAAGAACAATACAGCACAGGAACAGGCCCTTCGGCCCTCCAAGCCCGTGCCGCTCCCTGGTCCCAACTAGACCATTCTTTTGTATCCCTGCATTCCCACTCCGTTCATGTGGCTATCTAGATAAGTCTTAAACGTTCCCAGTGTGTCCGCCTCCACCACCTTTCCCGGCAGCGTATTCCAGGCCCCCACCACCCTCTATGTAAAATACGTCCTTCTGATATCTGTGTTAAACCTCCGCCCCCTCACCTTGAACCTATGACCCCTCGTGAACGTCATCACTGACCTGGGAAAAAGCTTCCCACCGTTCACCCTATCTATGCCTTTCATAATTTTATACACCTCTATTACATCACCCCTCATCCTCCATCTTTCCAGTGAGAACAACCCCAGTTTACCCAATCTCTCTTCATAACTAAGCCCTTCCATACCAGGCAACATCCTGGTAAACCTCCTCTGCACTCTCTCTAAAGCCTCCACATCCTTCTGGTAGTGTGGCGACCAGAACTGGGTGCAGTATTCCAAATGCGGCCGAACCAACGTTCTGTACAACTGCAACATCAGACCCCAACTTTTATACTCTATGCCCCGTCCTATAAAGGCAAGCATGCCATATGCCTTATTCACTACCTTCTCCCCCTGTGACATCACCTTCAAGGATCTGTGGACTTGCACACCCAGGTCCCTCTGCATATCTACTCCCTTTATGGTTCTGCCATTTATCGTATAGCTCCCCGCTACGTTAGTTCTACCAAAATGCATCACTTCGCATTTATCAGGATTGAACTCCATCTGCCATTTCTTTGCCCAAATTTCCAGCCTATCGATATTTTTCTGTAGCCTCTGACAATGTTCCTCACTATCTGCAAGTCCAGCCATTTTTGTGTCGTCCGCAAACCTACTGATCACCCCAGTTACACCTTCTTCCAGATCGTTTATATAAATCACAAACAGCAAATCACAAACCTTTGTGTGAAGAAGTTCCCCCTCAACTCAGTCCTAAATCTGCTTCCCCTTATTTTGAGGTGATGCCCCTTGTTCTAGTTTCACCCGCCAGTGGAAACAACTTCCCTGCTTCTATCTTATCTATTCCCTTCATAATCTTATATGTTTCTATAAGATCTCCCCTCATTCTTCTGAATTCCAATGAGTTTAGCCCCAGTCTACTCACTCTCTCCTCATAAGCCAACCATCTCAACTCCGGAATCAACCTAGTGAATCTCCTCTGCACCCCTTCCAGTGCCAGTATATCCTTTCTCAAGTAAGGAGACCAAAACTGTACACAGTACTCCAGGTGTGGCCTCACCAGCACCTTATACAGCTGCAACATAACCTCGCTGTTTTTAAACTCCATCCCTCTAGCAATGAAGGACAAAATTCCATTTGCCTTCTTAATTATCTGCTGCACCTGCAAACCAACTCCTTGAGATTCCTGCACAAGGACACCCAGGTCCCTCTGCACAGCAGAATGCTGCAATTTTTTACCATTTAAATAATAGTCCATTTTGCTGTTATTCCTACCAAAATGAATGACCTCACATTTACCAACATTGTACCCCATCTGCCAGACCCTCGCCCACTCACTTAGACTATCTATATCCCTTTGCAGACTTTCAGCGTCCTCTCCACACTTTGCTCTTCCACCCATCTTAGTGTCATCTGCGAATTTTGACACACTACACTTGGTCCCCAACTCCAAATCATCTATGTAAATTGTAAACAATTGCGGTCCCAACACTGATCCCTGAGGCACACCACTAGTCACTGATCGCCAACCAGAAAAACACCCATTTACCCCCACTCTTTGCTTTCTGTTAGTTAACCAATCCTCTATCCATGCTAATACATTACCCGTAACACTGTGCACCTTTATCTTATGTAGCAGCCTTTGGTGCGGCACCTTGTCAAATGTCATCTGGAAATCCAGATACACCGCATCCACAGGTTCCCCATTGTCCACTGCACATGTAATGTTCTCAAAGAATTCCACCAAATTAGTCAAACATGACCTTCCCTTCATGACCCCATGCTGCGTCTTCCCAATGAGACAATTTATATCCAGATGTCTCGCTATTTCTTCCTTGATGATAGATTCAAGCAATTTCCCTACTACAGAAGTTAAGCTAACCGGCCTATAGTTACCTGCCTTTTGTCTACCTCCTTTTTAAACAGTGGCATCATATTTGCTGTTTTCCAATCTGCGGGAACCACCCCAGAGTCCAGCAAATTTTGGTAAATTACCACTAGTGCATTTGCCATTTCTCCCGCCATCTCTTTTAGTCCCCTGGGATGCATTCCATCAGGACCAGGAGACTTGTCTACCTTTAGCCCCATTAACTTGCCCAACACTACCTCTTTCGTGATAATGATAGTTTCTAGGTCCTCACCTGCCATAGCCTTCCTGTCATCAATTTTTGGCATGTTATTTGTGTTTTCCACTGTGAAGACCGACACAAAATACCTGTTCAATGCCTCAGCCATTTTCTCATTTCCAGTTATTACATCCCCCTTCTCATCCTCGAAAGGACCAATGTTTACTTTCGCCACTCTTTTTCGTTTTATATATTTGTAGAAACCTTTGCTCTCTGTTTTTATATTCTGAGCTAGTTTACTCTCATAATCCATCGTACTTTTCTTTATAGCTTTTTTCGTGGCTTTCTGCTGACCTTTAAAGATTTCCCAATCCTCTCGGAGACATGGGAGAGTGATGGAGGGAGGGAGGAGGAGGAAGGGAGGAGGTGGGAGAGTGAGGGAGGGAGTGAAGGGAAGGAAGGAGGGGCTGGGAGTGTGAGGGAGGGAGGGAGAGAGGAGGTGAGAGAGTGAAGGAGAGAGGGAGGGAGGGAGGGAGGGAGGGAGGGAGGAGGTGGGAGAGTGAGTGAGGGAGGAAGGAGGTGGCAGAGTGAGGGAGCGAGGAGGTGGGAGAGTGAGGGAGGGAGGGAGCAGGTGGGAGAGTGAAGGAGGGAGGGAGGAGGTGGGAGAGTGAAGGAGGGAGGGAGGAGTTGGGAGAGTGAGGGAGGGAGGGGGGTGGCAGAATAGAGGAGGGGAAGGAATGTTGGGGGGTTAGGGAGGAGGTGGGAGAGAAGGGGGGGAGGTTTATGTGGGGGGGTTACGGCGGAGTGGAGATGAGGGAGAGGGGAGGGAGCGTTGAGGAGGTGAGGGAGG
The DNA here is from genome assembly GCF_964213995.1 of Mustelus asterias. Lineage (NCBI taxonomy): Eukaryota > Metazoa > Chordata > Chondrichthyes > Carcharhiniformes > Triakidae > Mustelus > Mustelus asterias. Next base: position 138,214,298 of record NC_135808.1, read on the forward strand.
GAGGGAGTCGAGCAGGGTAAGATATTACTGAGGGATGGTGATGATCTTCCTGATGTACTGTGACGTTGTTGGGGATAATATTCGAGATTATCCTGTTAAACAGCAGTTTAATTTTATCCCTGAGGAATTAACGACAGAGATTCACAAACTGTTCACAAAATACACAAAAATATTTTTACAGTGAGGGTAGAGGGGGGATAGGGGGGCATGGGGAGGGTTTATTAATTCTACAATTCCATTGGGTGTGGGATATATAAACCTTTTCACTCTGGGAGGAAGAGTGCACACCCTGAGATGCTGACATTATCGGTGATGTGGAGATGCCGGCGTTGGACTGGGGTAGTCTCAGTAAGAAGTCTCACAACAACAGGTTAAAGTTCAACAGGTTTATCTGATAGCACAAGCTTTCGGAGCGCTGCCCCTTCATCAGGTGAGTGGGAGTTCTGTTCACAAACAGGGCATATAGAGACACAAACTCAATTTACAAAATAATGGTTGGAATGCGAGTCTTTACAGGTAATCAAGTCTTAAAAAAAGGTACAGACAATGTGAGTGGAGAGAGGGTTAAGCACAGGTTAAAGAGATGTGTATTGTCTCCAGACAGGACAGTTAGTGAGATTTTGCAAGCCCAGGCAAGTTGTGGGGGTTACAGATAGTGTGACATGAACCCAACATCCCGGTTGAGGCCATCCTCATGTGTGCGGAACTTGGCTATCAGTCTCTGCTCAGCGACTCTGCGTTGTCGTGTGTCGTGAAGGCCGCCTTGGAGAACGCTTACCCGAAGATCAGAGGCCGAATGCCCGTGACCGCTGAAATGTTCCCCGATTGGAAGGGAACACTCCTGCCTGGTGATTGTCGAGCGGTGTTCATTCATCCGTTGTCGTAGCGTCTGCATGGTCTCCCCAATGTACCATGCCTCGGGACATCCTTTCCTGCAGCGTATCAGGTCGACAACATTGGCCGAGTCGCAAGAGTAGGTACCATGTACCTGGTGGATTGTGTTCTCACGTGAGATGATGGTATCCGTGTCGATGATCCGGCACGTCTTGCAGAGGTGGCTGTGGCAGGGTTGTGTGGTGTCGTGGTCACTAACTGTCCTGTCTGGAGACAATACACATCTCTTTAACCTGTGCTTAACGCTCTCTCCACTCACATTGTCTGTATCTTTAAGACTTGATTACCTGTAAAGACTTGCATTCCAACCATTACCTTGTAAATTGAGTTTGTGTCTTTGTATACCCTGTTTCTGAACACAGCTCCCACTCACCTGAAGAAGGAGTGACACTCCGAAAGCTCGTGCTACCAAATAAACCTGTTGGACTTTAACCTCGTGTTGTGAGACTTCTTACTGACATTATCAGTCACAGAGGATTTTCTGGAGATTAGAGACATGAATCCACTCTCCCCTCAACTCTTCCAGAATGTTCCCAATTCACCCACACCCCACTCACATCTTGTGTGGGAATTATCCCAGGATTATTTTCTCCTCTTCACTTCTTGGGATGATTTTTATTTCCTCGTTGCCTTCATTCGAGACACAAACTGTCGGAGGAGACACAAAGCCCAGGAGGTGACGTTTAATCTCCTCACTGTTTAAAGAATGGTCGGAACATGAATTTTCCATGAACCATCCCAGAGATAACCTTGAAAAGTGCTGTCACTGAAGAGAGGTTTCCTGATGGAATCCGATCACAGCACAGATGAAGAGAGAGGAATAAACAGGCCGATAAAATACAGCAAAAAGCCCCCAGTTTGGACATTGTGGTCAGATTGTGAAAAGGAATCTGAAATCACTACAATTTAACTGAGAAACAGAGTTTCCCAATCAAACAAACATGAGGGCAATCTGTCAGTGTTTGGAATCACTGGAAGTCATATTGATTCCTGTGGAGACTCTGCTCCCCCACACTGCTGTTGGGGAGAGATTTTGTGTAAATGTGGTGGTTCTGTTACTGGGCTATTAATCCACAGAAAGTGGTTCCCCATCAGCTTCCCTCTGAGGGGTCCAGCCAGACCCCCAGTGGTATCAAACCTCACAGCAGTGGGTTGAAGAAGGCAGCTCCCCAGCACCTGCTCGGGGTAATTAGGATTGGGCAATAAATGCTGGCTTTGTGAGTGACTCCCTCACTCTGAGAATAAAGATTTACAAACAGTCTCGGGAGATGTTTAATTGCGGATTGTGTTACATCCATAACATTCCCCTGTTCACGACCTTCGTCACTTCTTCCATTACAACAATACTGGAATTAAACTCCTGAAGCCACATAAATTCCTGTGATGGTCACAACACAGCTCCCCTGACCCTGAGCGCAGCCTCAGTCACTTCAATAGATTCTATCGCTGCTGTCTCATCAGCTCCAATATAGACTCACAGTACAGAGGCAGCCATTCGGCCCATTGCCTCTGCTCTGGTGCTAGCTCTTCCATTGGATCTTTCTCGAAATCCTGCTCCTGCTCTGTTCCACATCTTGTTCCATTTTCACTTCTAATCAGAGTCTGAGAAATCTCTCAGCAATGAACAGTCTAGACCTGGTTATCTCTCTCCAGTCTATCCCCAGGACAATGTTCCTGAAAGGACAGACACAGAACTTTAGGGACTGGGATCTCCCTGTGCTGGAGTGGGAGAGATCACAGTAGGGAGGGCACTCATTGAGAGCTCGCTTACTCACCCTTCCTTGAATAAAACAATCACATCCTCCCCCATTGCAGACACCGGCAGCATTTTCCAAACTCAATCTTTAAAGCCTCTTCCTTCACTCTGTCTTTGATCACTCTGCTTTTCTCTTCCTTCACTCTGTTTTTGATCACTCTGCTTTTCTCTTCCATTCACGCCTTCTTACTGTCTCTGAGAAACTCCACCAGCTCCTTGTCCTTGCTGAATAAGGAGACACTTGTGAACGAAATGGATCATTAACCATTTTCTCTGAGGAACACTTGACATTTCTGAGACTGGTTCAGTTAATGGATATAGACTTCAATCTCTACACGTGTCTCTCCCTCACGGAGACTCCAGGAGCCACAAGTCAACCATTGTTGATGTTTCTTAATCATAATCTGATTAGTCAGAGACAGCATGGTTTTGTGAAATGAAAATTAGATTTGTCAAATCCAGTTGAATTCTTTGAGGATGAAACACACAGGGCGAAGAAAGGGGAAATGCTGGATTAGGAAGATTTGGATTTTTAAAAACCTTCACTGAGGTAACACGGGAAGGGCTGTTGTTCCTGACGAATGTTCATGGAGTTGGGGGTAATCTCTTCGCTTCATCATCATTATCATTACATTATTGATATAATCATTTGAATTATAACCCTCCTGATTTTGAACACCTCTGTTCAGTCTCTGTTTAACCTTCTCTGCTCTCAGGAACATAGAACATAGAACAGTACAGCACAGAACAGGCCCTTCAGCCCACGATGTTGTGCCGAGCTTTATCTGAAACCAAGATCAAGCTATCCCACTCCCTATCATCCTGGTGTGCTCCATGTGCCTATCCAATAACCGCTTAAATGTTTCTAAAGTGTCTGACTCCACTATCACTGCAGGCAGTCCATTCCACACCCCAACCACTCTCTGCGTAAAGAACCTACCTCTGATATCCGTCCTGTATCTCCCACCACGAACCCTATAGTTATGCCCCCTTGTAATAGGTCCATCCGAGGATGTGCACATTTCCACTCCATCTGACGAAGGGGCAGCGCTCCGAAAGCTTATGGTATTTGCTACCAAATAAACCTGTTGGACTTTAACCTGGTGTTGTGAGACTTCTTACTGTGTTTACCCCAGTCCAACGCCAGCATCTCCACCTCAGGAACAATCCCAGCTTCTCCACACTCATTGAATCAGGAAGAGTTTAGATGGAGTAATTCAGGAGAAAGTGTTTGCAGTGACAGGAGGGTGGGTAACCAGAGGGACACAGATTGAAGAGAATCAGGAAAAGAACCAGAGGGGGAGATGAGGGGAGTTTATTTGACACAGTGAGTTGTTGTGATCTGGAATGTGCTGCCTGAAAGGGCGGTGGAAGCAGATTCAATAATAACTTTCAAAAGGGAATTGGAGAAACACTGGAAAAGTGAATCTTTCCAGGACAATGGGGAAGAGCCGGGGATTGGGGGGGAGGGGGCTGTGGTTATAATAGGACAATACTTTCACAGGGACAGCACAGATCCGAAGGACTGAGTGGCCTCGTTCTGTGCTGTAAGATTCGATATTTCTGTGAAAAAGCCATCTCATCTTCCTTAATGTCCTTCCTGTTGCGATTGATTGCGAGGTACATTACATCTTTACTGATTCTGTGTTGTTACCAGGGCGATCTTCCAGAATGTAATAAACCAATAAACAGCAGCTTGAGCCATTTATTCCTCTGGCCCCAGACATCACAACACTTCAATATTATATTAAACTCCCAGATTCCTGCAGCCAGCTGCTCTCTGTGTAGCTGGAGGCAGTCAGATTGTTACAGATAAACTCCTGGAATGAAGATAACCGCTTCAGTGAAGTGTGATTGAAGCTTTCCTTATGTCGGCGAGACCCTACACCCTCTGTAACTTCCTCCAGCCCCGACACCCTTATCTCTGTAACCTCCTCCAGCCCCGACACCCTTATCTCTGTAACCTCCTCCAGCCCCGACACCCTTATCTCTGTAACCTCCTCCAGCCCCGACACCCTTACCTCTGTAACCTCCTCCAGCCCCAACACCCCTCCCTATCTCTGTAACCTCCTCCACCCCTACACCCCTCCCTATCTCTGTAACCTCCTCCAGCCACTACACCCTTATCTCTGTAACCTCCTCCAGCCCCTACACCCCTCCCTATCTCTGTAACCTCCTCCAGCTCCTACACCCCTCCCTATCTCTGTAACCTCCTCCAGCCCCTACACCCTTACCTCTGTAACCTCCTCCAGCCCCTACACCCATCCCTATCTCTGTAACCTCCTCCAGCCCCTACACCCCTCCCTATCTCTGTAACCTCCTCCAGCCCCTACACCCTTATCTCTGTAACCTCCTCCAGCCCCTACACTCTTACCTCTGTAACCCCCTCCAGCCCCGACACCCTTATCTCTGTAACCTCCTCCAGCCCCTACACCCTTACCTCTGAAACCTCATCCAGCCCCTACACCCCTCCCTATCTCTGTAACCTCCTCCAGCCCCTACACCCCTCCCTATCTCCGTAACCTCACCACCCCCCCATGTCTGTAACCTCCTACACCCTCCCTATCTCTGTAACCTCCTCCAGCCCCTGCACCCCTCCCTATCTCCGTAACCTCTCCACCCCCTCATGTCTGTAACCTCCTACACCCATCCCTATCTCTGTAACTTCCTCCAGTCGCTACACCCTTACCTCTGTAACCTCTTCCATCTCTCCCTATCTCTGTAACCTCCTCCACCACTCCCTATCTCGGTAACCTCCTCCAGCTCCTACACCCTCCCTATCGCTGTAACCTCCTCCAGCCCCTGCACCCCTCCCTATCTCCGTAACCTCCTCCACCCCCCCATGTCTGTAACCTCCTACACCCATCTCTATCTCTGTAACCTCTTCCAGCCCCAACACCCCTCCCTATCTCTGTAATCTCCTCCAGCCCCTGCACCCCTCCCTATCTCCGGAACCTCCTCTACCCCTCCCTATCTCTGTAACCTCCTCCAGCTCCTCCCTATCTCTGTAACCTCCTACACCCCTCCCTATCTCGGTAACCTTCTCCAGCCCCGACACCCTTATCTCTGTAACCTCCTCTACCCCTCCCTATCTCTGTATCTTCCTCCAACCCTCCGTATCTCTGTAACCTCCTCCAGCCCCTACACCCCTCCCAATCTCTGTAACCTCCTCCAGCTCCTACACCACTCCCTATCTCTGTAACCTCCTCCAGCCGCTACACACTTCCCTATTTCTGTAACCTCCTCCAGTCCCTACACCCCTCCCTATCTCTGTAACCTCCTCCTGCCACTACACACCTCCCTATTTCTGTAACCTCCTCCCGCCCCCACACCCCTCCCTATCTCTGTAACCTCCTCCACACCTCCCTATCTCTGTAACCTCCTCCAGCCCCTCCCTATCTCTGTAACCTCCTACACCCCTCCCTATCTCTGTAAGCTCCTCCACACCTCCCAATCTCTGTAACCTCCTCCAGCCCCTCCCTATCTCTGTAACCCCCTACACCCCTCCCTAGCTCTGTAACCTCCTCCAGCCCCTCCCTATCTCTGTAACCTCCTACACCCCTCCCTATCTCTGTAAGCTCCTCCACACCTCCCAATCTCTGTAACCTCCTCCAGCCCCTCCCTATCTCTGTAACCCCCTACACCCCTCCCTAGCTCTGTAACCTCCTCCAGCCCCTATACCCCTTCCTATCTCTGTAACCTCCTCCAGCCCCTACACCCCTTCCTATCTCTGTAACCTTCTCCAGACCCTACACCACTCCCTATCTCTGTAACCTCCTCCAGCCCCTACTCCCCTCCCTATCTTTTTAAACCGGTGCCGGATGGAGATTTGAGGAAATTAGTCAAATTCTTCCTTTTCCATAGGTCGTGCCTCACAAACCTGATTGAGTTCTTTGAGAAGGTGACCAAAGAGGTGGACGAGGGTAAAGCAGTTGATGTGGTGTATATGGATTTCAGTAAAGCATTTGATAAGGTTCCCCACGGTAAGCTATTGCAGAAAATATGGACGCATGGGATTGAGGGTGATTTAGCGGTTTGGATCAGAAATTGGCTAGCTGTAAGAAGACAGAGGGTGGTGGTTGATGGGAAATATTCATCCTGGAGTTCAGTTACTAGTGGTGTACCGCAAGGATCTGTTTTGGGGCCACTGCTGTTTGTCATTTTTATAAATGACTTGGATGAGGGTGTAGAAGGATGGGTTAGTAAATTTGCGGATGACACTAAAGTCGGTGGAGTTGTGGACAGTGCGGAAGGTTGTTGCAGGTTACAGAGGGACATAGATAAGCTGCAGAGCTGGGCTGAGAGGTGGCAAATGGAGTTTAATGCGGAAAAGTGTGAGGTGATTCACCTTGGAAGGAGTGACAGGAATACAGAGTACTGGGCTAATGGTAAGATACTTGGTAGTGTGGATGAACAGAGAGATCTCGGTGTCCATGTGCAAAGATCCCTGAAAGTTGGCACCCAGGTTGATAGAGTTGTTAAGAAGGCGTACGGTGTGTTAGCTTTTATTGGTAGAGGGATTGAATTTCGGAGCCAGGAGGTCATGTTGCAGCTGTACAAATCTCTGGTGCGGCCGCACTTGGAGTATTGCGTACAGTTCTGGTCGCTGTATTATAGGAAGGATGTGGAAGCATTGGAAAGGGTGCAGAGGAGATTTACCAGGATGTTGCCTGGTATGGTGGGAAGGTCTTATGAGGAAAGGCTGAGGGACTTGAGGCTGTTTTCATTGGAGAGAAAAGGTGAAGAGATGACTTAATAGAGGCATACAAGATGATCAGAGGGTTAGATAGGATGGACAGTGAGAGCCTTTTTCCTCGGATGGTGTTGGCTAGCACGAGGGGACATAGCTTTAAATTGAGGGGTGAGAGATATAGGACAGATGTTAGAGGTAGGTTCTTTACTCAGAGAGTAGTAAGGGCGTGGAATGCCCTGCCTGCAACAGTAGTGGACTCGCCAACATTAAGGGCATTTAAATGGTCATTGGATAAACATATGGATGGTATTGGAATAGTGTAGGTTAGATGGGCTTTCGATTGGTTTCACAGGTCGGCGCAACATCGAGGGCCGAAGGGCCTGTACTGCGCTGTAATGTTCTCTGTTCTATGTTTTTAATGTGAATAGTTTTAATTTGGGTTACTTGTTGATTTGATCGGGGATGTAATGAGATGTCTGGATATTCACAGAGTCAGCAACGTTATACTGGGAAATAGCGAGGCCAGGCAGCTAATGGAGCAATAACTCTGTGATGTGAGGGCAGTAAGATCATTCTCAGCTGTAAATAGAACAGTAACAAGCACCCGAGGGACAAGAAAAGCTGCCCACAGAATCTTTCAACCATCAATCGGGCACTGGGTGTAATTCAGGGCACTGACTCCATCTCAGTGTCTAACCCCAGTCACAGAGAAACTCTCCGTCTCTCTCCCCTCTCTAATCAGTTCTCTGCCTGCCAGATACTATCCTGTTTCTCAAACTGTCAATATCTGGGCAATTCTGCCTGCCTTTTAATGAGGGCTTGAATCTCACAGCTCTCTCTGGTTCCAGAAAGTTCTCTGTGCATTGAAGCCCATTCCCATTCCTCCCTCACCATCTCATCCTTTCCGAAGAGAAGTGAAATAATAATGGGGTTAAACTCTGAGATTCCCATCTCTCAGAGACAGAATGAGCGGGAGAGACAGTGACCCCAGTACAGTTTGTGTTCCAGACTGTGTTCCCTTTGTTCACCGGTCACAACTCAATCCCACAACACTGAACTCTTTGATCTCAGTGAGTGAAGTGGATTGACAGATTAGTGACTGGAATTGTGTGATTAATATCCCTGCCCGGCCAGGGTTCAATCACATCCATTAATCCCCCACAACATCAGGCAGAAGGAGAAAGTCAGAAGGAGGCTGTGAGAAGGGGTTAAATTTTGGGGCAGTTTAATTTTCTCTCAGGTGTTGTTATTCCCACACGAGGCTGTGTTTGAGGATCTGAGAGAGCAGCCAGTGTTTCTAAATCTGATGGTGTGGGGGAGCCGGGTTCACACAATTAGAAATTAATTATCCCAGGAACACATCCCTCTGAGTCAAATGTGGTCTGGAAGCAGAACTGAGCATCAAAGGGAGAACACGGAGCCCACAAATTATCAGCTATTTGAGAGTTCAGCTTTAATTAGCTGCCAGAGGCAGAAATCTTTTTGAAAGAAAATGTTCACATGTTCAGTGTTGTTCCGTTTAAGCAGAAGCTTGAAACAGATTATTGAGGGTCAGCTAGTCTCAGATTAAAACAGTATCATAACATTGAACTGTCTCTGAGCTGTCATATCTCAGCTGCTGAACACGGAGCAGTTTAATATAAATGTAGCGACGGACACAACAGGGACAGGAGATCAGACTGAGACCAGAAACAGGTGTGAATGGGTTCCTCTGTATGGAGGGATGTTGTATATGAAATTTTAAAAGGGATTGGATAAAGTATATGTAGACCAACTGTTTCCCCTTGTGGGGCAATCTGGAACAAGAGATCACAGGTATAAGTCGAGAGTTGTTAGATGAGGAGAAAGGAGATAGATATCTTTCTAATAGAAAAGGAACAAGGGGATGTGGGGAACAGGTGGAGAGAGACCAGGGAGAAATCAGCCATGATCTGATTGGATGGCGGAAAAGGCTCAAAGGGCTGAATTTGTCGACTTCTGCTCATAATTCCTCTGCTGGCATGTTAATTTGTCGGGTGTTGATTTGTCGGGTGTTAATTTGTCGGATGTTAATTTGTCGGGTGTTGATTTGTCGGGTGTTAATTTGTTGGGTGTTAATTTGTCGGGTGTTAATTTGTCGGGTGTTGATTTGTCGGATGTTAATTTGTCGGGTGTTGATTTGTCGGGTGTTAATTTGTCGGGTGTTAATTTGTCGGGTGTTAATTTGTCGGGTGTTGATTTGTCGGGTGTTAATTTGTCGGGTGTTGATTTCTCGGGTGTTAATTTGTCGGGTGTTGATTTGTCGGGTGTTGATTTGTCGGGTGTTGATTTGTCGGGTGTTGATTTGTCGGGTGTTGATTTGTCGGGTGTTGATTTGTCGGGTGTTGATTTGTCGGGTGTTGATTTGTCGGGTGTTGATTTGTCGGGTGTTGATTTGTCGGGTGTTGATTTGTCGGGTGTTGATTTGTCGGGTGTTGATTTGTCGGGTGTTGATTTGTCGGGTGTTGATTTGTCGGGTGTTGATTTGTCGGGTGTTGATTTGTCGGGTGTTGATTTGTCGGGTGTTGATTTGTCGGGTGTTGATTTGTCGGGTGTTAATTTGTCGGGTGTTGATTTCTCGAGTGTTAATTTGTCGGGTGTTGATTTCTCGGGTGTTAATTTGTCGGGTGTTGATTTGTCGGGTGTTGATTTGTCGAGTGTTGATTTGTCGGGTGTTGATTTGTCGGGTGTTGATTTGTCGGGTGTTGATTTGTTGGGTGTTGATTTGTCGGGTGTTGATTTGTCGGGTGTTGATTTGTCGGGTGTTGATTTGTCGGGTGTTGATTTGTCGGGTGTTGATTTGTCGGGTGTTGATTTGTCGGACGTTGATTTGTCGGGTGTTGATTTGTCGGACGTTGATTTGTCGGGTGCTGATTTGTCGGGTGCTGATTTGTCGGGTGTTGATTTGTCGGGTGTTGATTTGTCTGGTGTTGATTTGTCGGGTGTTGATTTGTTGGGTGTTGATTTGTCGGGTGTTGATTTGTCGGGTGCTGATTTGTCGGGTGTTGATTTGTCGGGTGCTGATTTGTCGGGTGTTGATTTGTCGGGTGTTGATTTGTCGGGTGTTGATTTGTCGGGTGTTGATTTGTCGGGTGTTGATTTGTCGGGTGTTGATTTGTCGGGTGTTGATTTGTCGGGTGTTAATTTGTCGGGTGTTGATTTCTCGGGTGCTGATTTGTCGGGTGTTAATTTGTCGGGTGTTGATTTGTCGAGTGTTGATTTGTCGGGTGTTGATTTCTCGGGTGCTGATTTGTCGGGTGTTAATTTGTCGGGTGTTGATTTCTCGGGTGCTGATTTGTCGGGTGTGAATTTGTCGGGTGTTGATTTGTCGGGTGTTAATTTGTCGGGTGTTGATTTCTCGGGTGCTGATTTGTCGGGTGTTAATTTGTCGGGTGTTGATTTCTCGGGTGCTGATTTGTCGGGTGTTGATTTGTCGGGTGTTGATTTGTCGGGTGTTAATTTGTCGGGTGTTGATTTCTCGGGTGTTGATTTGTCGGGTGTGAATTTGTCGGGTGTTGATTTGTCGAGTGTTGATTTGTCGGGTGTTGATTTGTCATAGAACATAGAACAGTACAGCACAGAACAGGCCCTTCGCCCCACGATGTTGTGCCGAGCTTTATCTGAAACCCAGATCAAGCTATTTCCTCCCTATCATCCCGAAGTACTCCATGTGCCTATCCAATAGCTTCTTAAATGTCCCTAAAGTTTCTGACTCCACTATCACTGCAGGCAGTCCATTCCACACCCCAACCACTCTCTGAGTAAAGAACCTACCTCGGACATCCTTCCTATATCTCCCACCATGAACCCTATAGTTGTGCCCCCTAGTTACCGCTCCATTCACCCAAGGAAATAGTCTTTGAACGTTCACTCTATCTATCCCCCTCATCATCTTATAAACCTCTATCAAGTCTCCTCTCAACCTCCTCCGCTCCAAAGAGAAAAGCCCAAGTTCCCTCAACCTTTCATCATAAGACTTACCCTCCAAACCAGGCAGCATCCTGGTAAATCTCCTTTGCACTCTTTCCAGTGTCTCCACATCCTTCTTGTAGTGAGGTGACCAGAACTGCACACAATATTACAAATGTGGTCTCACCAAGGTCCTGTACAGTTGCAGCATAACCCCACGGCTCTTAAACTCCAACCCCCTGTTAATGAACGCCAACACGCTATAGGCCTTCTTCACGGCTCTATCCACTTGAGTGGCAACCTTCAGAGATCTATGGATATGAACCCCAAGATCTCTCTGTTCCTCCACATTCTTCAGAACCCTACCTTTGACCCTGTAATCCACATTTAAATTAGTCCTACCAAAATGAATCACCTCGCATTTGTCAGGGTTAAATTCCATTTGCCATTTTTCAGCCTAGCTCTGCATCCTATCTATATCTCTTTGCAGCCTACAACAGCCCTCCACCTCATCCACTACTCCACCAATCTTGGTGTCATCAGCAAATTTACTGATCCACCATTCAGCCCCCTCCTCCAAGTCATTTATAAAAATTACAAATAGCAGAGGACCAAGCACTGATCCCTGTGGCACTCCGCTGGTAACTGGTTTCCAGTCCGAAAATTTTCCATCCACCACCACCCTCTGTCTTCTGTTAGATAGCCAGTTACCTATCCAATCAGCCAAACTTCTCTCAATCCCACACATCCTTACTTTCTTCATAAGCCGACCGTCGGGGACTTTATCAAACGCCTTACTAAAATCCATGTATATGACATCAACTGCCCTACCTTCATCAACACACTTAGTTACCTCCTCAAAAAATTCTATCAAATTTGTGAGGCAAGACTTGCCCTTCACAAATCCGCGCTGACTATCCCTGATTAAGCTGCATCTTTCTAAATGGTCGTAAATCCTATCCCTGAGGACTTTTCCATCAACTTACCGACTACCGAAGTAAGACTAACCGGCCTATAATTACCAGGGTCATTTCTATTCCCTTTCTTAAACAGAGGAACCACATTTGCCACTCTCCCGGCAAATTGTCGGGTGATGATTTGCTGGGTGATGACCTGTCGGGTGTTGATTTGTCTGGTGTTGATTTGTGGGGTGATGATTTGTCGGGTGTTGATTTGGCGGCTGTTGATTGGTCGGCTTTTGATTTGTCGGGTGTTGATTTGTCGGGTGTTGATTTGTCGGGTGTTGATTTGTCGGGTGCTGATTTGTCGGGTGTTGATTTGTCGGGTGTTGATTTGTCGGGTGCTGATTTGTCGGGTGTTGATTTGTCGGGTGTTGATTTGTCGGGTGTTGATTTGTCGGGTGTTGATTTGTCGGGTGTTGATTTGTCGGGTGTTGATTTGTCGGGTGTTGATTTGTCGGGTGTTGATTTGTCGGGTGTTGATTTGTCGGGTGTTGATTTGTCGGGTGTTGATTTGTCGGGTGCTGATTTGTTGGGTGCTGATTTGTCGGGTGCTGATTTGTTAGGTGCTGATTTGTCGGATGTTGATTTGTTGGGTTTTGGTTTGTCGGGTGTTGTCTCACGGAGGTCTAGAGGCTTGTTAGGTTGAATAATAACTCTTAAAAAGATACAGCACAGAAGAGGCCCTTCAGCCCATCGAGTCTGCACCGGCACAGTAGAAATACTTGAGCTCCCACCTAATCGCATCTGCCAGCACTTGGCCCATTGCCCTGAATGTTATGATGTGCCAAGTGCTCATCAAGGTACTTTTTAAAGGATGCGATGCATCCTGCCTCTACCACCCTCTCAGGCAGCGCATTCCAGACCATCACCACCCTCTGGGTAAAAATGTTTTTCCTCAATTCCCCCTGAAATCTTCTGCCCCTCACCTTGAGCCTGTGTCCCCTCGTGACTGAACCTTCAACTCAGGGAAACAGCTGCTCCTTATCCACTCTGTTCATGTCTCTCAATCTTGTACACCTCGATCAGGTCATCCCTCAGTCTTCTCTGCTCTAATGAAAACAACCCAAGCCTATCCAACCTCTCTTCATAACTTAAACGCTCCATCCCAGGCAGCATCCTGGTGAATCTCCTCTGCATCCCCTCCAGTGCAATCACATCCTTCTGATAATGTGGTGACCAGAACTGCACACAGTGCTCCAGCTGTGGCCTCACCAAAGTTCTACACAACTCCAACATGACTTCCCTGCGTTTGTAATCTATGCCTCGATTGATGAAGGCAAGTGTCCCATCTGCCTTTTTCACCACCCTACTAACATGTCCTTCCACTTTCAGAGATCTGTGGACAAACACGCCAAGGTCATTCGCAAACTTACTAATCCTACACCCCACATAGTCATCAATGTCATTTATATAAATGAAAAATAATAGGGGACCCAACACAGATCCCTGTGGTACGCCACTGGACACTGACTTCCAGTCACTAAAGCAGCCTTCTGTCATCACCCTCTGTCTCCTACAACTGAGCCAGTTTTGAATCCATTTTATCAAATTACCCTGTATCCCATGTGAATTTACCTTCTTTACAAGTCTCCCATGTGGGACCTTGTCAAAGGCTTTGCTGAAATCCATATAAACTACATCGACTGCACTCCCCTCATCTACACACCTGGTCACCTCCTCAAAAAATTCAATCAAATTTGTTAGGTATGACCTCCCTCTGACGAAGCCATGCTGATTATCCCTGATCAAGCTTTGCCTCTCCAAATGGAGATAGATGCTCTTCTCATAAGTTTCTCTAATATTTTCCCTGCCATTGACGTGAGACTTATTGGTCTGTAGTTCCCTGGTATATTTCTACAACCCTTCTTAAATAGCGGAACCACATTAGCTGTTCTCTGACACCTCCACCATGATGTGGAGATGCCGGCATTGGACTGGGGTAAACACAGTAAGAAGTTTAACAACACCAGGTTAAAGTCCAACAGGTTTATTTGGTAGCAAAAGCCACACAAGCTTTCGGAGCTCTTAGCCCCTTCTTCAGGTGAGTGGGAATTCTGTTCACAAACAGAGCTTATAAAGACACAGACTCAATTTACATGAATAATGGTTGGGAATAATGAATAATGGCATTCCAACCATTATTCATGTAAATTGAGTCTGTGTCTTTATAAGCTCTGTTTGTGAACAGAATTCCCACTCACCTGAAGAAGGGGCTAAGAGCTCCGAAAGCTTGTGTGGCTTTTGCTACCAAATAAACCTGTTGGACTTTAACCTGGTGTTGTTAAACTTCTTACTGTGTTTACCTCCACCATGGCCAGAGAGGAATTGAAAATTTGGGTCAGAGCCCTGCAATCTCCTCCCTTGCCCCCCACAGCAGCTTGGGACACAATTCATCTGGACCTGGAGACTTATCCACTTTTAAGGCTGCCAACGCCTCCAATACCTTGTCCTTCCCAATGTTAATTTGCTGAAGAACCTCACAGTCTCTCTCCCTGAATTCCACACCATCGTCCTCATTCTCTTGGGTGGAGACGGATGTGAAATATTCATTCAACACTCTGCCAATGTCCTCTGGCTCCACCCACAGATTGCCCCCTTGGTCCCAAAGGGGCCCCACTCTTCCCCTGGTCATTCTCTTCCCATTGATATACTTATAGAATATCTTGGGATCTTCCCTACTTTTACCAGCCTGTGTTTTCTCATCTCCCCTCTTTGCATTCCTAATTGATTTCTTAAGCTCCACCCTGCACTTTCTATACCTCGCTAATGCCTCCATTGATTAGCTCCTGTTGTACTTTTTAAAAGCCTTTCTTTTCCTTCTCATTGTATCCTGAATATCTCTGGTTATCCATGGTTCTCTGGGTTTGTTATTCCTCCCTATCACCCTGGAGGGAACATGCTGGGGTTGCACCCTCCCCATTTCCTTTTTGAATGCCCCCCACTGCTCTTCTGTAGATTTTCCTGCTCGCAGCTGTTTCCAATCTACCTCTGTCAGATTCTGTCTTATTTTACTAAACTCCGTTCTCCCCAATTCAAAACTTTTTTTGCAGCTTGCCTATTTCCTTGTCCATAACAAGCTGAAATTATACCGTGTTGCGATCGCTATCACTAAAATGCTCCCCCATCATCACCTCAACCACCTGTCCGGCTTCATTCCCCAGAATCAGGTCCAGCACAGCTCCCTCCCTTGTTGGATCCTCCACATATTGATTTTAAAAGTTCTCCTGTCCACATTTCAAGAAATCTACTCCATCTAAACCCTTAACACTTTGTATATCCTCGTTAATTTAGGAAAGTTGAAATCACCTAATAACCCTATTGTTATGTATTTACACACCTCCACAAACTGAGCACAGATTTGCTCCTCAATATCCCTCTGACTATCGGGGGGGTCTGTAATAAACACCTAACAATGCGGCTGTCCCTTTTTTATTGCTAAGCTGTCCCCACAAAGCTTCATTTGATGCCCCTTCCAAGATATCATCTCTCCTCACTGCAGTAAGAAATCTCACAATCCCAGGTTAAAGTCCAACAGGTCTATTTGGAATCACGCGCTTTCAGAGCGCTGCTCCTTCATCAGATGAGTCAATGTTATGCGCGATCTTCTTGGAGATCCTCTCCTCTTTGAGCCGGTGGTTTGTGGTGTCGATAGCAGCCATGATGTGGATACGCCGGTGTTGGACTGGGGTAAGCACAGTAAGAAGTCTCACAACACCAGGTTAAAGTCCAACAGTTACTGCAGTAACTGCCTCCTTAACTAATAATACAATGCCTCCTCCCCTTTTGCCCCTCCCCGTCTCACCTGAAGATTCTATATCCCGGAATGTTGAGTTGCCAATCGTGTCCTTTAACCATGTCTCTGTGATGGTGGCTATATCACACTGCCACGTGTCAATCATCGCCCTCAACTCATCCGTTTTGCCTGCAATTCTCCTTGTGTTAGAGTAAAGGCGATCCAGCCTGGCCTTACTCCCCTGAAACCTAATACAGCTGCACTCCCTCTGACTGGTTTGTTTTGCTGTGTGATTCTGTTCCTTATTCTGCTCACAGTCTGTGTCCCCCTCCCTCTGCCAAATTAGTTTGAACTCCTCCCAACAGCAATACAAAAATGACAAGGATGTTAGTCCCATTCTGGTTCAGATGTAGACCGTTCCGCTTGTACAGGTCCCACCTTCCCCAGAAATGGTCCCAGTGATCCAAGAATCTAAAACCCTCCCTCCTGCACCTCCCCGCCGACTATGGCAAGGTCTGCAAGGCATAACAGCCTACAAGATGAAGGCATGTAAAATCGCCGGCTCCAACGCACCCAGGAAAGGAATGGAGTGAGGTGGAGGATGAATGTGTGGCTGAGGGACTGGTGCAGGGGGCAGGGATTCAGGTTCCAGGACCATTGGGACCTCTTTAGGGGCAGGTGTGACCTGTACACTAAAAACGGGTGGCACTTGAATCCCAGGGGGACCAATATCCTGGCAGGAAGGTTGGCTAAGGCTACTGGGGAGAGTTTAAACTAGATAGGTTGGGGGGAGGGGATCAAAGCGATGTGACTGAGAGTGAGGAAGGTAGCTCGCAAACAGAGAAGGGTTATAGGCAGTGCAAGAGGGCAGGTGGACTGGGAACAGAGAAGGGGAGAGGTCAGACCATAGGATTGAGAGGTGTCTACTCTAATGCCAGGAGTATAGTGAATAAACAACTAGCTAAAGGAGGAGAGGGCTTGGGAGATGTTAGTAGCGCTTCAACAAACTGGGTCCAGATAAAGGCTGGCATAAAGACACTTTGCCTGAATGCACGAAGCATTCGAAACAAAGTAAATGAGTTGATGGCACAAATCCTTACAAATGAATATGATCTAGTGTCCATCACAGAAACGTGGTTGCAGGGTGACCGGGACTGGGAACTGAATATACAGGGTTATCAGGCATTTAGGAAGGATAGACAGGTAGAAAAAGGAGGTGGGGTAGCTTTGTTAATAAAGGATAATATCAGGACGGTAGTGAGAGACGACATAGGCTCTAAGGAGCAAAACGTGGAATCGTTGTGGGTGGAGATAAGGAATAGTAGGGGGAGAAAGACACTGGTAGACATGGTCTATAGGCCCCCAAATAATAACTTAGAGGTGGGGAGGGCTATAAACAAGCAAATAATGGATGCGTGCAAAAGTGGAACGGCAATAATCATGGGGGATTTTAACCTACATATTGATTGGTCGACTCAAATTGGACGTGGAGGGCTTGAGGAAGAGTTCTTGGAATGCTGTCGGGATTGTTTCATTGAACAGTATGTTACAGAACCTACGAGAGAGCGAGTTATCTTGGACCTGGTTCTGTGCAATGAGACAGGAAGGATTAAGGATCTTCTTGTGAAGGATCCTCTTGGGATGAGTGATCATAATATGGTGGAATTTCTGATACAGATGGAGGGTGAGAAAGTAGGGTCCCAAACCAGTGTCCTCTGCTTGAACAGAGGGGAGTACAATAGGATGAGGGCGGAATTGGCTAATGTAGACTGGGCGAGCAGACTGGTAGGTAGGACAGCTGAGGAACAGTGGAGGATTTTTAAGGAGATTTTTTTAAGTACTCAGCAAAAATATATTCCGGTGATAAAGAAGGACTGTAAGAAAAAGGATAACCGGACGTGGATAACGAAGGAAATAAAGGAGAGTATTAAAATAAAATCAGATGCGTACAGAGTGGGCAAAAATAGTGGAGCATTAGTGGATTGGGAAAGCTTTAAAGAAAAACAAAGAACGACTAAGAAAGCGATTAAGAAAGGAAAGATAGATTATGAAACTAAACTAGCTCAAAATATAAAAACTGATAGTAAAAGTTTTTACAAGTATATAAAAAGGAATAGAGTGGCTAGAGTGAATGTTGGACCCTTGGAAGATGAGAGGGGGGATTTAATAGTGGAAAACGAGGAAATGGCTGAGACTTTAAATAAGTTCTTTGTGTCGGTCTTCACGGTGGAAGACACAAATAGTTTGCTGAATATTAGAGATCGAGAGTTGGTGGGAGGGGAGGTCCTTAATACAATTACTGTTACTAAGGAGGTGGTGCTTGGTAGACTAATAGGACTGAAGGTAGACAAGTCCCCGGGCCCGGATGGAATGCATCCCAGGGTACTGAAAGAAATGGCTGAGGTAATAGCAGATGCGTTAGTAGTAATTTATCAAAATTCGCTGGACTCTGGGGTAGTGCCGGCTGACTGGAAAACAGCTACTGTTACGCCGCTGTTTAAAAAAGGAAGTAGACAAAAGGCGGGTAACTACAGGCCGGTTAGCTTAGCATCCGTAGTTGGGAAGATGCTAGAGTCCATTATTAAAGAGGAAATAACAGAGCACCTGAATAAGAATGGTTCGATCAAGCAGACGCAGCATGGATTCATGAAGGGAAAGTCGTGTTTGACGAATCTACTGGACTTTTATAAAGATGTCACTAGTGCGGTTGACAGAGGGGAACCGGTGGATGTGGTGTTTTTAGATTTCCAGAAGGCGTTCGATAAGGTGCCTCACAAAAGGTTGCTGCAGAAGATTGGGGTACACAGAGTTAGGGGTAAGGTGTTGGCGTGGATTGGGGATTGGCTATCTAACAGGAAGCAGAGAGTTGGGATAAATGGGTGCTTTTCTGGTTGGCAGTTGGTGACCAGTGGCGTGCCGCAGGGATCGGTGCTGGGGCCTCAATTGTTTACCATTTACATAGATGATCTGGAGGAGGGGACTGAATGTAGGGTATTCAAGTTTGCTGATGACACGAAGGTGAGTGGGAAAGCGAATTGCATGGAGGACGCGGAAAGTCTGCAGAGAGATTTGGATAGGCTGAGTGAGTGGGCGAGGATCTGGCAGATGGAATATAACGTTAGCAAATGTGAGGTTATCCACTTTGGAAGAAATAATAGTAAATTGGAATATTATTTAAATGGAGAAAAATTACATCGTGCGACTGTGCAGAGGGACCTGGGGGTCCTTGTGCACGAATCGCAAAAACTCAGTCTGCAGGTGCAGCAGGTGATCAAGAAAGCGAATGGAATGTTGGCCTTTATCGCGAAGGGGATAGAATATAAAAGCAGGGAGGTCTTGCTGCAACTGTACAAGGCACTGGTGAGGCCGCAACTGGAGTACTGTGTGCGGTTTTGGTCCCCTTATTTGCGAAAGGATATATTGGTCTTGGAGGGAGTGCAGAGAAGGTTCACCAGGTTGATACCGTAGATGAGGGGTGTAGCTTATGAGGAGAGATTAAACAGATTGGGTCTGTACTCGTTGGAGTTTAGAAGGATGAGGGGTGATCTTATAGAGACATATAAGATAATGAAGGGGCTGGATAGGGTAGAGGTGGAGAGATTCTTTCCACTTAGAAGGGAAACCAGAACTAGAGGGCACAGCCTCAAAATAAGGGGGGGCCGGTTCAGAACAGAGTTGAGGGGGAACTTTTTCTCTCAGAGGGTAGTGAATCTCTGGAATTCTCTGCCCATTGAAGTGATAGAACATAGAACATAGAACATTACAGCGCAGAACAGGCCCTTCGGCCCACGATGTTGCACCGACCAGTTAAAAAAAAAACTGTGACCCTCCAACCTAAACCAATTTCTTTTCGTCCATGAACCTATCTACGGATCTCTTAAACGCCCCCAAACTAGGCGCATTTACAACTGATGCTGGCAGGGCATTCCAATCCCTCACCACCCTCTGGGTAAAGAACCTACCCCTGACATCGGTTCTATAACTACCCCCCCTCAATTTAAAGCCATGCCCCCTCGTGCTGGATTTCTCCATCAGAGGAAAAAGGCTATCACTATCCACCCTATCTAAACCTCTAATCATCTTATATGTTTCAATAAGATCCCCTCTTAGCCGCCGCCTTTCCAGCGAAAACAATCCCAAATCCCTCAGCCTCTCCTCATAGGATCTCCCCTCCATACCAGGCAACATCCTGGTAAACCTCCTCTGCACCCTCTCCAAAGCCTCCACATCCTTCCTGTAATGTGGGGACCAGAACTGCACACAGTACTCCAAGTGCGGCCGCACCAGAGTTGTGTACAGTTGCAACATAACGCTACGACTCCTAAATTCAATCCCCCTACCAATAAACGCCAAGACACCATATGCCTTCTTAACAACCTTATCTACTTGATTCCCAACTTTCAGGGATCTATGCACACATACACCTAGATCCCTCTGCTCCTCCACACTATTCAAAGTCCTCCCGTTAGCCCTATACTCAACACATCTGTTATTCCTACCAAAGTGAATTACCTCACACTTCTCCGCATTAAACTCCATCCGCCACCTCTCGGCCCAACTTTGCAACCTGTCTAAGTCTTCCTGCAAACTACGACACCCTTCCTCACTGTCTACCACACCACCGACTTTGGTGTCATCAGCAAATTTGCTAATCCACCCAACTATACCCTCATCCAGATCATTAATAAATATTACAAACAGCAGTGGCCCCAAAACAGATCCCTGAGGTACACCACTTGTAACCGCACTCCATGATGAATATTTACTATCAACCACCACCCTCTGTTTCCTATCCGCTAGCCAATTCCTGATCCAATTTCCTAGATCACCCCCAATCCCATACATCTGCATTTTCTGCAGAAGCCTACCATGGTGAACCTTATCAAACGCCTTACTAAAATCCATATATACCACGTCCACTGCCTTGCCCCCATCCACCTCCTTGGTCACTTTCTCAAAAAACTCAATAAGGTTAGTAAGGCACGACCTACCTGCCACAAAACCATGCTGACTATCACCTATCAATTCATTACTCTCCAAATAACTATAAATCCTATCCCTTATAATTTTTTCCAACATCTTGCCGACAACAGAAGTGAGACTCACCGGTCTATAATTCCCGGGGAAGTCTCTGTTCCCCTTCTTAAACAATGGGACAACATTCGCTAACCTCCAATCTTCTGGTACTATACCAGAGGCCAACGACGACCTGAAGATCAGAGCCAGAGGCTCTGCAATCACTTCTCTTGCCTCCCAGAGAATCCTTGGATAAATCCCATCCGGACCAGGGGATTTATCTATTTTCAGACCCTCCAGAATATCCTGCACATCCTCCTTATCAACTGTAATACTGTCTATTCTACTCCCCTGCAACCCAGTGTCCTCCTCAGCTATATTCATGTCCCCTTGCGTGAACACCGAAGAGAAATATTGGTTCAATGCTTCACCAATCTCCTCCGGTTCCACACATAACTTCCCTCTGCCATCTATAACTGGCCCTAAACTTGCCCTAACCAACCTTCTGTTCTTGACATACCTATAGAACGCCTTAGGATTCTCTTTAACCCTATCCGCCAAAGTCTTCTCATGTCCCCTTTTAGCCCTTCTAAGCTCGCTCTTCAACTCCCTCTTAGCCAATCTAAAGCTTTCTAGTGCACTACCCGAGTGCTCACGTCTCATCCGAACATAAGCCTCCTTTTTCTTTTTAACCAACAAAGAAACTTTTTTGGTGCACCACGGTTCCCTAGCCCTACCAATTCCTCCTTGCCTGACAGGGACATACCTATCACAGACTCGCAGTAGCTGCTCCTTGAAAAAACTCCACATGTCGGACGTTCCCAGTCCCTGTAATCTCCTAGTCCAACCTATGTTTCCTAATTCTCTCCTAATAGCCTCATAATTACCCTTCCCCCAGCTAAAACCACTGGCCCGAGGTTCATGCCTATCCCTTTCCATCACTAAGGTGAACGTAACCGAATTGTGGTCACTATCACCAAAATGATGGAGGCTTCCTCGTTGAATATGTTTAAATCACGGGTAGATAGTTTTCTGATCGATAAGGGAATTAGGGGATATGGGGAGCAGGTGGGTAAGTGGAACTGATTCGCTTCAGATCAGCCATTATCTTGTTGAATGGCGGGGCAGGCTCGAATGGCCAGATGGCCTACTCGTGCTCCTATTTCTTATGTTCTCCCTGATGAGCTCAATGCATTCTACACCCGTTTTGAGCAAGAGGTCAGCGAGAGCACGCCCTCCATCCTGGAAGCTCTGGATGAACCTGTATCTGGGGTCACCATTGCAGATGTCAGAGCAGCTTTCTTGAAGATCAACCCACAAAAAGCGACTGTCCCAGATGGGGTACCCGGACGAGCACTCAGATCCTGCGCAGATCAGCTGGCGGGGGTATTCACAGACACCTTCAACCTCTCTTTACAACAATCTGAGGTCCCTATCTGCTTCAAGGAGACAACCATCATCCCGGTACCTAAGAAAACCCAAGCAGCATGCCCTAACGACTATCGGCCGGTGGCTCTGACATCCATCATTATGAAGTACTTCGAAAGGTTAGTTATGGCACGGATCAATTCCAGCCTCCCGGACTGCCCGATCCATTACAGTTTGCCTATCGCCGCAACAGGGCCACAGCAGACACCATCTCCCTGGCCCTGCACTCAACCCTGGGCCACCTAGATAACAAGGATGCCGATGTCAGACTCCTATTTATTGACTACTACTCAGCCTTCAACACCATTATTCCGACGAAACTCATCTTCAAACTCCGTGGCCTGGGCCTCGGCACCTCCCTCTGTGACTGGATCCTGAACTTCCTAACTCACAGACCACAATCAGTAAGGATAGGCAACAACACCTCCTCCACAATCATCCTCAACACTGCTGCCATCAGATTTTTGAAAGGACCTACCTCACATTAAGTTGGAGTCATAGGGCCAGATTTTACCAAGATTTTGCGCCCGTTTTCGGGCACGAAATCGCGGTAAAGTTGGGCGTCGGGCCTATACCGCGATCTGCACCCGATTACGAGCAGATCGCGGCTTTACCAACACCTGATTTGGGCGCGGGTCCGGCGCGCGCCCGAATTGGGCGGCCCGACGATTTAAATGCATTTGCATGCATTTAAATCGACTTAATGAACCGCGCGCCCAATTCTACCACCAAATCCCACTTTACCGTCTTCTGGCCCGATCCGCCAGACAGGCAGCGGAACCGCCCCCCCTGACCAGAGGAGGAGACGTCACACCCTATCTCCTCCCGCCCCCCACCCCCTCCACCCCCCCCCCCCCACCCCCCCCCCCCCCCCCCCCCCCCCCCACACCCCCCCGCCCACCCCAACCAGAGGATGATCGTCGGAGAGCCGCTCTCTCCACTTTCTGCTTTTTATTCCGCGCTTGGGTGCACTGTCAGATTTTGTTCGAACGGCGCATGCGCGGTTCAGAGCTCCGATCAGTCCGCCAGCGCTAAGCCCCGCCCACAGCGCGGAACGGGCCGGAGCCGGCAAAACACGTATGGGTGCGCTGGAAAGCGGATTCCCGGCGCGGATCTATTTGACGCCCAGATTCGCCACGTAGACTCAAAATGGTAAAATTCCCCCCATGGAGTGGTCAACATTGAAACAGGCCCTTCAGCCCAACTTGTCCATGCCGCCCTTTCTTTTACCCACTAAGCTAGTCCCAATTGCCCGCATTTGGCCCATATCCCTCTATACCCATCTTACTCATGTAACTGTTTAAACACATTTTAAAAGACAAAATTGTACCTGCCTCTACTACTACCTCTGGCAACTTGTTCCAGACACTCACCACCCTCTGTGTGAAAAAATTGCCCCTCTGGACCCTTTTGTATCTCTCCCCTCTCATCTTAAACCTATGCCCTTAAGTTTTAGACTCCCCTACCTTTGGGAAAAGATGTTAACTATGAGCTGATCAATGCTCCTCATTATTTTATAGACCTCATCGAAGATCACCCCTAAGATCACCCCTCAGCCTCCGACACTGCAGGGAAAGAAGTCCCAGTCTATCCAGCTCCTCCTTATAACTCAATCCATCAAGTCCCAGTAACATCCTGGTAAATCTTTTCTGCACTCTTTCTAGTTTAATATCCTTTCTACAACAGGGTGACCAGAACTTCACACAGTATTCCAAATGTGGCCTTACCAATGTCTTGTGCAACTTCAACAAGATGTCCCAACTCCTGTATTCAATGTTCTGACCAATGAAACCAAGCCGAATGCCTTCTTCACCACTCTGTCCACCTGTGACACCACTTTCAAGGAGCTATGAACCTGTACCCCGAGATTTCTTTGTTCTATAACTCTCCCCAATGCCCTTCCATTAACTGAATAAGTCCTGCCCTGGTTCAATCCACCAAAATCTACCGGGACTTGAGAAGCTGAGTTACAGAGAGAGATTGAATAGGTTGGGACTTTATTCCCTGGAGTGTAGAAGATTGAGGGGAGATTTGATAGAGGTGTATAAGATTTTGATGGGTATAGATAGAGTGAATGCAAGCAGGCTTTTTCCGCTGAGGCTAGGGGAGAAAAAAACCAGAGGGCATGGGTTAAGGGTGAAAGGAGAAAAGTTTAAAGGGAATATTAGGGGGGGCTTCTTCACGCAGAGAGTGGTGGGAGTGTGGAATGAGCTGCCGGATAAAGTGGTAAACATTTAAGAAAAACTTGGACGGGTTCATGGATGAGAGGGGTGTGGAGGGATATGGTCCAAGTGCAGGTCAGTGGGACTAGGCATAAAATGGTTCAGCACAGACAAGAAGGGCCAAAAGGCCTGTTTCTGAGCTGTAATTTTCTATGGTTCTATGGTTCTAAAATGCATCACCTCACATTTATCTAAATTAAACTCCATCTGCCATTCGTCAGCCCACTGGCCCAATTGATCAAGATCCCGCTGCAATTGGAGATAACCTCCCTCACTGTCCACCATGCCACCAATCTTGGTGTCATCTGCAAACTTACTAACCATGCCCCCTATATTCTCATCCAAATCATTAATATAAATGACAAATAACAGTGGGCCCAGCACTGATCCCTGAGGCACTCCGCTGGCCACAGGCCTCCAGTTTGAAAAACAACCCTCTAAAACCACCTTGATGTCTTCTGTCATCAAGCCAATTTTGTGTCCATTTTGTTACCTCACTCTGGATCCCGTGAGATTTAACCTTATGCAACAGCCTGGCAGAAATGGCAGATGGCAAAAACAAATGGCAGAACCCTTAGGAGTATTGATAGGCAGAGGGACCTGGATGTACAGGTACACAGGTCACTGATTGTGGCCATGCAGGTGGAGAAGGTAGTCAAGAAGGCATACGGCATGCTTGCCTTCATCGGCCGGGGCATTGAGTTTAACAATTGGCAAGTCATGTTGCAGCTTTATAGAACCTTAGTTAGGCCGCACTTGGAATATAGTGTTCAATTCTGGTCGCCACGCTACCAGAAGGATGTGGAGGCTTTGTCGAGGGTACAGAAAAGATTTACCAGAATGTTGCCTGGTATGGAGGGCATTAGCTAT
The DNA here is from genome assembly GCF_964213995.1 of Mustelus asterias. Taxonomy (NCBI): domain Eukaryota; kingdom Metazoa; phylum Chordata; class Chondrichthyes; order Carcharhiniformes; family Triakidae; genus Mustelus; species Mustelus asterias. The sequence continues at coordinate 138,239,799 of NC_135808.1, forward strand.
GAGGAGAGGTTGGAGAAACTTGGTTTGTTCTCACTGGAGCGACGGAGGTTGAGGGGAGACCTGATAGAAGTCTACAAGATTATGAGGGGCATGGACAGAGTGGATAGTCAGAAGCTTTTTCCCAGGGTGGAAGAGTCAATTACTCGGGGGCACAGGTTTAAGGTGCGAGGGGCAAGGTTTAAAGGAGATGTACGAGGCAGATTTTTTACACAGAGGGTGGTGGGTGCCTGGAACTCACTGCCGGGGGAGGTAGTGGGAGCAGATACGATAGTAACTTTTAAGGGGCGTCTTGACAAATATATGAATCGGATGGGAATAGAGAGATCTGGTCCTCGGAAGGGTAGGGGATTCTAGTTCAGTCGGGCAGCATGGTCGGTGCAGGCTTGGAGGGCTGAAGGGCCTGTTCCTGTGCTGTAATTTTCTTTGTTCGTTGTTCTTTGTTCTTCGTAACCTACCATGCGGTACCTTGTCAAAGGCCTTGCTAAAGTCCATGTAGACAACATCAACTGCACTGCCCTCATCTACCTTCTTGGTTACCCCTTCAAAAAACTCAATTAAATTTGTGAGACATGATTTTCCACTCACAAAGCCATGCTGACTGTCCCTAATCAGTCCTTGCATCTCCAAATGCCTGTCGATCCTGTCTCTCAAAATACCTTCCAACAACTTACCCAGCACAGATGTGAGGCTCACTGGCCTGTATTCCCAGGATCTTCACTGCAGCCCTTTTTAAACAAAAGCACAACGTTTGCCACCCTCTACTTGTGGTGGCTGAAGATTGATCTTTCTCTACACGTATTTTCTCTCACGTATTTTCTCTCACGTATTAGCGAGAGGCAACATGGTTTTGTGAAGGGGAGGTCGTGTCTCACGAACTTGATCGAGTTTTTCCAGGAAGTGATGAAGATGATTGATGAGGGTAGGGCAGTGGATGTTGTCTACATGGACTTCAGTAAGGCCTTTGACAAGGTCCCTCATGGCAGACTGGTGCAGAAGGTGAAGTCGCCTGGGATCAGAGGTGAGCTGGCAAGGTGGATACAAAACTGGCTCAGTCATAGAAGACAGAGGGTAGCAGTGAAGGGTGCATTTCTGAATGGAGGGCTGTGACAAGTGGTGTTCCTCAGGGATCAGTGCTGGGACCTTTACTGTTTGTAATATATATAAATGATTTGGAGGAAAATGTAACTGGATTGATTAGTAAGTTTGCGGGCAACACAAAGGTTGGTGGATTTGCGGATAGCGATGAGGACCATCAGAGGATACAGCAGGATATAGATCAGTTGGAGACTTGGGCAGAGAGATGGCAGATGGAGTTTAATCCGGACAAATGTGAGGTATTGCATTTTGGAAGGTCTAATACAGATAGGAAATATACAGTAAATGGCAGAACCCTTAAGAGTATTGATAGGCAAAGGGATCTGGGTGTACAGGTACACAGGTCACTGAAAGTGGCAATGCAGGTGGAGAAGGTAGTCAAGAAGGCATACGGCATGCTTGCCTTCATCGGCCAGGGCATTGAGTTTAAAAATTGGCAAGTCATGTTGCAGCTTTATTGAACCTTAGTTAGGCCGCACTTGGAATATAGTGTTCAATTCTGGTCACCACACTACCAGAAAGATGTGGAGGCTTTGGAGAGGGTACAGAAAAGATTTACCAGGATGTTGCCTGGTATGGAGGGCATTAGAACAAAGAAGAACAATACAGCACAGGAACAGGCCCTTCGGCCCTCCAAGCCCGCGCCGCTCCCTGGTCCAAACTAGACCATTCTTTTGTATCCCTCCATTCTCACTCCGTTCATATGGCTATCTAGATAAGTCTTAAACGTTCCCAGTGTGTCCGCCTCCACCACCTTGCCTGGCAGCGCATTCCAGGCCCCCACCACCCTCTGTGTAAAATATGTCCGTCTGATATCCGTGTTAAACCTCCCCCCCCTCACCTTGAACCTATGACCCCTCGTGAACGTCACCACCGACCTGGGGAAAAGCTTCCCACCGTTCACCCTATCCATGCTTTTCATAATTTTATACACCTCTATTAAGTCTCCCCTCATCCTCCGTCTTTCCAGGGAGAACAACCCCAGTTTACCCAATCTCTCCTCATAACTAAGCCCCTTCATACCAGGTAACATCCTGGTAAACCTCCTCTGTACTCTCTCCAAAGCCTCCACTTCCTTCTGGTAGTGTGGCGACCAGAACTGGATGCAGTATTCCAGATGCGGCCGAACCAACGTTCTATACATCTGCAACATCAGACCCCAACTTTTATACTCTATGCCCCGTCCTATAAAGGCAAGCATGCCATATGCCTTCTTCACCACCTTCTCCACCTGTGACGTCACTTTCAAGGATCTGTGGACTTGCACACCCAGGTCCCTCTGCGTATCGACACCCTTTATGGTTCTGCCATTTATCGTATAGCTCCTCCCTACATTATTTCTACCAAAATGCATCACTTCGCATTGATCAGGATTGAACTCCATCTGCCATTTCTTTGCCCAAATTTCCAGCCTATCTATATCCTTCTGTAGCCTCTGACAATGCTCCTCACTATCTGCAAGTCCTGCCAATTTTGTGTCGTCCGCAAACTTACTGATCACCCCAGTTACACCTTCTTCCAGATCATTTATATAAATCACAAACAGCAGAGGTCCCAATACAGAGCTATGAGGAGAGGTTGGAGAAACTTGGTTTGTTCTCACTGGAACGACAGGAGTTGAGGGGAGACCTGATAGAAGTCTACAAGATTATGAGAGGCATGGACAGAGTGGATAGTCAGAAGCTTTTTCCCAGGGTGGAAGAGTCAATTACTGGGTGGCATAGGTTTAAGGTGCGAGGGGCAAGGTTTAAAGGAGATGTACAAGGCGGATTGTTTGCACAGAGTGTGGTGCGTGCCTGGAACTCATTGCCGGGGGAGGAAGTGGAAGCGGATACGGTAGTGACTTTTAAGGGGCGTCTTGACAAATACATGAATAGGATGGGAATAGAGGGATATGGTCCCCGGAAGGGTAGGGGGTTTTAGTTCAGTCGGGCAGCATGGTCGGTGCAGGCTTGGAGGGCCGAAGGGCCTGTTCCTGTGCTGTAATTTTCTTTGTTGTTTGTTCTTTGTACACCCTAGCTGTGACTGTAACACTACATTCTGCATTCTCTCCTTCTCTATGAACGGTATGCTCTGTCTGTATAGCACGCAAGAAACAATATGTTTCACAGTATACCAATACTTGTGACAATAATAAATCAAATCAAATCAAATCAACTCTTAAGCCACGCATTCATCTGTGCTATTCTCCGATTTCTGTGCTCGCGCGCACGTGGCACTGGGAGTCATCCTGAGATTACAACCCGAGAGGTTCCGCTTTTTAGTCAACTGCCCAACTCCCTGAATTCTTGCTGCAAGACCTCATCCCTCTCCCTGTCTATGTCATTGGGACCAACATGAACCATGACCTCTGCCTTATCACCCTCCCACTTCAGAATGCACTGCAGCCGTTCAATAATATCCTGGACCCCAGCACGAGGGAGGCAACACACCATCCTGGAGTCACATTGACAGCCACAGTAGCGTCTATCTGTACCCCTGACTATATGATGCCCTATTACTATTGCCCTGCCTTCTTCCCCCACTCCTGTACAGAAAGGCTGCTTGTGGTCCGGAAGCTTGGCTCTGTCTGCACTCCCTGGAGGAACCAGCGCTCCCTTCAGCCTCCAAATTTGGAATACCCATTTTCGAGTGAGGCCGCAGGGGACTCCTGAACTACCTGTCTACATCTCCTGGACTGCCTGGTGGTCACCCATTCCCTTCCTTCCTTCCTCAAGTCCCTTCAGCTGCGGTGTGACCACCTCTCTATCCGTGCTGTCCACGATGTTCTCAGACTCTCGGATGTTCCACAGTGCTCCCAGCCGCCGTTCCAGCTCCGAAACTCCAGCTTCCAGGAGCTGCAGCTGGCCCCGGGTACTGGAAATGTCCCCAGCCTCCCACATGGAGTAAGAAGAGCAAACCGCAGATTCAAGTTCTCCTGCCGTGAATAAACTCTTCAAGTTTTAAATCTTTATAAGATTTTTTTTTAACTGGGGAAGTGATGGCGTCGTGGTGTTATCGCTGGACGATTAATCCAGAAACTCAGATCATGTTCTGGGGACCCGGTTCAAATCCCGCCACGGCAGACGGTGGAATTTGAATTCAATTTTTAAAAATCTGGAATTAAGAATCTACTGATGCCCATGAAACCATTGTCGATTGTCGGAAAAACCCATCCGGTTCACTAATGTCCTTTTGGGAAGGAAATCTGCCGTCCTTACCCGGTCTGGCCTACATGTGACTCCAGAGCCACAGCAATGTGTTTGACTCTCAGCTGCCCTCCAAGGGCAACTAGGGATGGGCAATAACTGCTGGTTAGCCAACGACACCCATGTCCCACGAATGAATGAAGAAGAAAGAAAAGAAATAAGGCAAATAATTCCCCCCCCTTGGCTAAACAATGAGTTTCAATTTAATATGGTTTGGAAATATCCTCCAGGACTTACTCACCAACCAGGTGCGCCCTCTGGCCCCGTGTCACTTTCTGACCTGTAATGTCTGTGCCTTTTTTTGGTCAGAAGAGGAGGGAGGGAAACATTAAGAACATAAGAACTAGGAGCCATCTGGCCCCTCGAGCCTGCTCCGCCATTCAATAAGATCATGGCTGATCTTTTTGTGGGCTCAGCTACACTGACCCGCCCGCTCACCATAACCCTTAATTCCTTTACTGTTCAAAAATTTATCTAACCTTGCCTTAAAAACATTCAATGAGGTAGCCTCAACTGCTTCACTGGGCAGGGAATTCCACAGATTCACAACCCTTTGTGTGAAGAAGTTCCTCCTCAACTCAGTCCTAAATCTGCTTCCCCTTATTTTGAGGCTGTGCCCCCAAGTTCTAGTTTCACCCGCCAGTGGAAACAACTTCCCTGCTTCTATCTTATCTATTCCCTTCATAATCTTATATGTTTCTATAAGATCTCCCCTCATTCTTCTGAATTCCAATGAGTATAGCCCCAGTCTACTCAGTCTCTCCTCATAAGCCAACCCTCTTAACTCCGGAATCAACCTCGTGAATCTCCTCTGCATCCCCTCCAGTGCCAATATATCCTTTCTCAAGTAAGGAGATGAAAGTGTAATGTGACGCATTGTGGCAGCAGGGTGGCATATTTTCACAGTAACTCCATTGCAGTGTTAATGTAAGCCTACTTGTGACACAAATAAATAAATAAACAACTGTTTATCAATAACACACAATTGTATAAATACACACAGGATACGGTGCTAACTAACTTCATGCTGATTCTACCAGCCTCACTCCTACATTCTGTTACTCCCATGTTTAGTTTAGTTTATTTATTAATGTCACACAAGTCGGGAAGTTTTGGATTCCGAACATCAAAGAATCTCACCATTCAACCCACTGTTTTTAAAGTTTCAAGTTTACTTATTAGCCACAAGTAGGCTGACACTAACACTGCAATGAAGTTACTGTGAAAATCCCCTAGTTGCCACACTCCGGCACCTGTTCGGGTACACGGAGGGAGAATTTAGCATGGCCAATACACCGAACCAGCACGTCTTTCAGACTGTGGGAGGAAACCGGAGCACCCGGAGGAAACCCAGGCAGACACGGGGAGAACAGGCAAACTCCAGACAAACAGTGACCCAAGCCAGGAATTGAACCCAGGTCGCTGGTGCGCTGAGGCAGCAGTGCCACTGTGCCACCCCTATCTACATCACAATGTGGGCAGTGCTGTTTACCCACATTAACCCACCCTAATGCTACACCCTCCCATTCCCCCCAAACCTCTATTCAAAGATATTTACAATAACATTGCTATCCCTTATCATAGAATCATAGAATCATAGAATCCTACAGTGCAGAAAGAGGCCATTCGGCCCATCGAGTCTGCACCGACCACAATCCCACCCAGGCCCTACCCCCATATCCCTACATATTTACTCGCTAATCCCTCTAACCTATACATCTCAGGACACAAAGGGGCAATTTTTTAGCATGGCCAATCAACCTAACCCGCACATCTTTGGACTGTGGAAGGAAACTGGAGCACCCGGAAGAAACCCACGCAGACACGAGGAGAATGTGCAAACTCCACACAGACAGCGACCTGAGCCGGGAATCAAACCCAGGCCCAGGAGCTGTGAAGCAGCAGTGCTAACCACTGTGCTACCGTGCCGCCCTTCTCCCCGCAAGGGTCAGACTTTACAGATTCAGATGATCTGGAGGATTTGCGATCTTGTTTTTTAGTTTGGGGGAGTGTTTGTCTCAGCTGTTGTGTTTAATTTTCCTGGTCTGGAGTTGCAGTTTGTGGATTTGGTGTTTCAGATACTCAGTTTTCAGCGTCTGGTTCAGTCAGATGCCCGATAGGTGGCTTGCTGAGAAGAATGAGATTAAGATCTCTTCTGTTTCACCTTATTGTGCCTTCTGGGGTATGTATTCAGTGAGACCCTGTGGTGAACCATTGTTGGTTCCCACCGGGTAGTGCTGAGTCAGGGTCTGGCCAGTACTATGAGTCTGTATATATGTTACTGTTGGGGTTAGGGTTGGGCTGTTCTGCATGTTACTGTTGGGGTTAGGGTTGGGCTGTTCTACCTGTAATATAGTTCTTATGGTACATCCCAGTCGGGCTCCGCCTCCTGAGAGAGGTATAAAGGTCACTGCTCTGTCTGGGACCCTTTAGTCTGGGATCGTGTATTATATATGGTAGCTCTATTGTTGTAGTCAATAAAAGCCTTTATTTCCCCGAGTACCTCTAGCCTCGTGAGTTATATCGCGCATCAATTTTATTGACTACAATTGAACTCTCTTCGTTGAAAAAAAAATGACACAGAGAACATGGAGCAAATGCTTAAACCCGAACGGCTGACGTTGGACCCACGTGCGGCGGGCGCCTCGAACACCTTCGACCACTGGTTGAAATGCTTTCAGGATTACCTCGAAGCCTCCGCAGCGGTCACCACTGACGCCGACAGACTCCGGGTCCTCCACGCGAGGGTAGGCGCGCTGTATATTTAGCGATCCGTGGGACCACCAACTACAAAGGGGCCCTCGAGCTTCTTAAGAAGTGCTACATTAAACCGCCGAACGAGATGCATGCTCGATATCTCTTAGCCACTCGACGGCGGCAGCCCGGCGAAACGACGGAACAGTACGCGTGCGAGCTCCTACAGCTAGCCAGGGGCTGTAACTGCAAAGCAGTGTCGGCAGACCAGAACATGAACGACCTCGCTCGAGATGCGTTTGTGGCGGGAATCGGCTCGTCTTATATCCGCCTTCGGCTGTTGGAGCAAGGTAATCTCGATCTCACTAAGTCCATAGAGCTAGCGGATGCGCTAGAAACTGCCTCCAAAAGTCTGGCGATGTACCCCGACGACCACGTGGAGACAGTGTGGCAGGGGCAGTCACAGACCCCACTTCATCCAGCGGGACCGAAAAACTGCGTGATTGCGTTCCCACCCTCGGGCCTGACGACGGCAGCAGCTCCAGGCGGCCCGCGGTGTTACTTCTGTGGGGGAGTGAAGCACCCTCGGCAGCGATGTCCCGCTAAAGCGGTGTTGTGCTCCGCCTGCGGCAAGAAGGGGCATTATTCGAAGGTATGCCGATCCAAACTTACATCCAGGAACAGCAGTGCGGCCTGCGACTCCCCGGAGCCGGTTTCCTCGTCGTCGGCATCGTCAAGGGCTTCTTCCACGTGCGAGGCCAGGACGTCGCCATTCCAGACGACGGAGTCGCAAGAGACGCGCGACCACCAGGGGCCGCTGGTTTTGGCGCCATCGCCCACGTGCGACCTATGGGGGCAGCCATTTTGGTCGGCACCGACCGCGAATGACCAGCAGGGGTCGTCATCATCCATCTCAGCTGCCTGCAGTGGCGCCCATGAACCAACGGTGGCGTCGATCATCCTGGACCAGGCAAAGCCTCACAGACTCGACAAGTCCATGATGGACATACAGGTAAACAAACGCACGATTTATTGTCTGTTTGACAGCGGGAGCACGGAGAGCTTCATTCACCCAGACGCCGTGAAGCGGTGTGGCCTCCGGATTCAGCCTGTCAAGCAGACAATTTCGATGGTGTCAAGGTCCCGGTCTGTCACCGTGCTAGGGAGTTGCGTGGTAAATCTGACGGTGCAGGGCACGGTTTACGAGAGCTTCAAGCTCCTGGTGTTACCGCACCTTTGCGCGCCAATACTCGGAGGACTAAATTTCATGGTCCACTTGAAGAGTGTAACCCTACAGTATGGTGGGCCACTCCCTCCGCTTTCAGTGGGAGACTCGCAGCCTCTAAATTGCCCAACGCACTCCATCTGTAGCCTCTCGACGCTTAAGATTACCACACCCTCTTTATTCCAGAATCTCATGCCAGGCTGCAAGCCCATCGCGACTAATAGCAGGCGTTACAGCGCTGAGGATCGGATCTTCATTCGATCTGAGGTTCAGCGGCTCCTCAAGGAAGGGATCATATAACCTAGCGCTGGTCCTTGGAGAGCGCCGGTCATGGTGGTCAAGAGTGGGAACAAACCCCGGATGGTCATTGACTACAGTCAGACCATTAACAGATACACGCAGCTGGATGCGTATCCCCTCCCGCGCATATCTGACATGGTCAACCAGATTGCGCAGTACCGGGTGTTCTCCACCATCGACCTAAAGTCTGCCTACCACCAACTCCCCATTCGCCCAGAGAACCGACAATACACGGCTTTTGAGGCGGATGGTCGCTTGTACCATTTTCTAAGGGTTCCTTTTGGTGTCACGAATGGGGTCTCGGTATTCCAGCGTGCTATGGACGGAATGGTGGACCATAACGGACTGCGGGCTACCTTCCCGTACCTGGATAACGTCACCATCTGTGGCCATGACCAGCAGGACCCCGATGCCAATCTTCTTAGATTCCTACGCATTTCATCTCGCCTGAATCTGACCTACAACAGGGAGAAGTGTGTATTTCGCACGCGCCGCCTAGCTATCCTCGGATACGTGGTGGAAAACGGGGTCATTAGCCCTGATCCAGACCGTATGCGTCCCCTCCTTGAACTTCCCCTGCCCACTAGCGTAAAAGCACTGAGAAGATGCTTAGGCTTCTTCTCTTACTATGCACAGTGGGTTCCCAATTACGCGGACAAAGCCCGTCCGCTCATCAAGTCTACCTCTTTTCCCCTAGCACCAGAGGCTCGTTTGGCCTTTGAAAAACTAAAAGCCGACATCGCGAAAGCCACGATGCACGCTATCGATGAGTCCATCCCCTTCCAGGTGGAGAGTGATGCATCGGATTTCGCCCTGGCCGCCACACTTAACCAGGCGGGCAGGCCCGTCGCCTTTTTCTCTCGCACCCTCCAAGGCCCCGAAATTCGACATTCGGCGGTGGAAAAGGAGGCCCAGGCCATTGTGGAGGCCGTCCGGCATTGGCGCCATTACTTGGCGGGAAAACGGTTCACCCTGCTCACGGACCAGCGGTCCGTGGCGTTTATGTTCAACAACACGTTACGGGGCAAGATCAAAAACGATAAGATCTTGAGGTGGAGAATCGAACTCTCCACCTATAATTACGACATCATGTATCGTCCAGGGAAACTCAACGAGCCCTCGGATGCCCTGTCGCGTGGAACATGCGCTAGTATGCAGGAGAATCGATTGCAGGCTCTCCACAATGACCTCTGCCATCCGGGGGTCACTCGACTCTTCTACTTCATAAAAGCCCGGAATCTACCCTACTCGGTGGAGGATGTCAGGTCTATAACCAGACGCTGCCGGGTATGCGCGGAATGCAAACTGCACTTCTACCGACCTGACAGGGCACAACTTGTTAAGGCCACTCGTCCATTCGAAAGACTGAGTGTAGATTTTAAGGGCCCCCTTCCCTCGACAGATCGGAACGTGTACTTCCTCAATGTGGTTGATGAGTACTCACGATTCCCCTTTGTCATTCCTTGTTCCGATATGACCGCTGCCACGGTTATCAAGGCATTTCGTGATCTTTTCACCCTGTTCGGGTACCCCTGTTACATCCATAGCGATAGGGGCTCGTCGTTCATGAGCGATGACTTGAGGCAATTCCTGCTCTCATACGGAATTGCCTCTAGTAGAAACACGAGCTACAACCCTCGGGGTAACGGACAGGTTGAACGTGAGAATGCTACAGTCTGGAAGGCTGTCTTACTGGCGTTGAAGTCTTAAGGCCTTCCAGTCTCCCGTTGGCAAGAGGTGCTCCCTGATGCGCTCCACTCCATACGCTCACTCCTGTGTACGGCAACCAACGCTACTCCCCATGAGAGACTGTTTTCATTCCCTTGGAAGTCTTCCTCTGGGACCTCATTACCGTCTTGGTTGACGTACTCAGGACCTGTCCTCCTGCGGCGGCATGTTAGGACCCGCAAGTCCGACTCTTTGTTTGAACAGGTCCATCTCCTCCACGCCAACCCTCAGTATGCCTATGTGGCATACCCTGACGGGCGAGAGGACACGGTCTCGATTCGAGACCTGGCGCCAGCAGGGGGCTTGGAAACCCCTGTCGCTCCCATACCTCCTGTTAGAGACCCCCCAACTATTGTTTCCCCTCCTGACACGGCGCGGGCAGCATCGGGACCATCACTTAACCCTTTTACTCCCGTGTACAGCTTGCCTGAGTCCAGGAGATGGTTGCCACTTCAAAGCGTGCCCGAGTTCAGCGGATTGTCACCACCTCGGGGTCTACCAGCCCGTGAGACATTGGAGGAGCCGTTGGACACCGCCTTGGGGAGAACGCCACCGCGAGTGCCTACACCGGTGTCATCGCCGGTGTTGAGGAGGTCACAACGACGGTGCGGTCCCCCAGACCGTCTGAACTTATAGACTGATGAACAATTGTTCTGTGTTTTGTACCCCGCCGGCCCTTGTTTTCAAAGGAGGGGTGAATGTGGTGAACCATTGTTGGTTCCCACCAGGTAGTGCTGAGCCAGGGTCTGGCCAGTACTATGAGTCTGTAGATATGTTACTGTTGGGGTTAGGGTTGGGCTGTTCTACCTGTAATATAGTTATTATGGTACATCCCAGTCGGGCTCCGCCTCCTGGGAGAGGTATAAAGGTCACTGCTCCGTCTGGGGCCCTTTAGTCTGGGATCGTGTATTATATATGGTAGCTCTATTGTTGTAGTCAATAAAAGCCTTTATTTCCCCGAGTACCTCTAGCCTCGTGAGTTATATCACGCATCACACCCCCACTGACCCTTCTCTATCACGGTCCCTGATCCAAACCCTGGTTTCCCCGGGGCAGAGTTGCAGTCTGCTTCCTCTGATGCTAAATGGAAGCTTGACACTGTCTGTCCGACAGGTCTCGATGCAGAACATTCCGGAGTCTGGCTGCCCAGCCTGGGGTTTCTTCAGCAAGATGATAAGTTGAGGGTGATGTTTTCTATCTGTCAGCAGTTCTGATGGGGCTAATCCACGTTACAGTGGCTGGTTCGAGATGTCAAAAGCACTGTTGGAAAGTCATAATTTCTCTTCAAGAGGGATTGAATAGTGTTGACCCTTTCCATCTCGTGGTTAGATTGCGGATACCTCGGGGAGCTGGGCAGGTTTGAAACCTGTAATTCCTGTCAAACTGAGTGAAATATTGCTGAGTGAATTGTGGGCTGTTGTCAGACACAGCAGGTCCAGGCTGTTTTTTATTTACACTCCAGGCTGCCACTCGCAACCCGTTGAATAAAGGTTCTCACAGAGAATACACGGGAAAGTTACAGCTGTCCGCGTCCATCGCACACATTTCTTTCAATGACCTAATGATGGATTCATTGAAGCACAGACAGTCAGGGCAGAATGTTCTCTTTTCTCTTCAGAGTGTTAACTCAGTGGGAAAGGCTGCCCCCAGATGTGCCGTCAACAATTCATAGAAATCATAGAAACCCTACAGCACAGAAAGAGGCCATTCAGCCCATCGAGTCTGCACTGACCACAATCCCACCCAGGCCCTATCCCCATATCCCTACATATTTTACCCACTAATCCCTCTAACCTGCGCATCTCAGGAAATTAAGGGGCAATTTTAGCATGGCCAATCAACCTAACCCGCACATCTTTGGACTGTGGGAGGAAACTGGAGCACCCGGAGGAAACCCACGCAGACACGAGGAGAATGTGCAAACTCCACACAGACAGTGACCCAAGCCAGGAATCGAACCAGGTCCCTGGAGCTGTGAAGCAGCAGTGCCACCCCCTGTGCCACTGTGCCACCCTGGATTTCACAACAGCTTGAAAACAAACTGGGAGACAAGTCCCATGGACAGAGTGGATAGTCAGAAGGTTTTCCCAGGGTGGAAGAGTAAATTACGAGGGGGCACAGGTTTAAGGTGTGAGGGGCAAGTTTTAAAGGAGATGCATGAGGCAGATTTTTTACACAGAGAGTGGTGGGTGCCTGGAACTCGCTGCCAGGGGAGGTAGTGGAAGCAGATACGGTAGTGACTTTTAAGGGGCGTCTTGACAAATACATGAATAGGATGGGAATAGAGGGATATGGTCCCCGGAAGGGTAGGGGGTTTTAGTTCAGTCGGGCAGCATGGTCGGTGCAGGCTTGGAGGGCTGAAGGGCCTGTTCCTGTGCTGTAATTTTCTTTGTTCTTTATTTCAGCACTTCAGCTCCAAAGAAACTGGGGCGTCCTGACTTACAGAATGACCCCACGGATACAGAATCACCCCCCAGGGAACAGCGCACCCATGGATATGGGAACCACCCACCCTCCTCCCAAGGGGAACCTCCTCTCCCCAAGGATATGGTACTCCATCCACACCCCACAGGGAACACCAGCCCCACGAGCAAAGAGCCCCACCCCAGAGAATCTTCCCCCTCCCTCTGGGGGATCTTCCCACCATGAAATGTCTTCAGCAAACAGGAGAATCCAAGGCATTTTATGTATATATTAGGAGCAAGAGGATAGCAAGAGAAAGAGTAGGCCCACTCAAGGACAATGGAGGGAAGTTGTGCATGGAGCCACAGGAAGTGGGTGAGATCCTTAATGAGTACTATGTATTGGTATTGACCAAGGAGAAGGACATGACGGATGTTGAGTTCAGAGATAGGTGTGTGAACGCTCTAGAGAATGTCAATATATCGAAGGAGGAATTGTTGACTATGCTAAATTGCATTAAGGTCGACAAACCCCCAGGGCCGGATGGGATCGATCCCAGGTTACTGCGGGAGGCAAGGGGAGAAATATCCGGGGCCTTAACAGATATCTTCACATCATCTTTGACCACAGGCGAGGTTCCAGAATAGCCAATATTGTTCCCTTGTTTAAGAAAGGAAGCAGGGATAATCCAGGGAATTATAGGCCAGTGAGCCTGACGTCATTGGTGGTGAAGCTTTTGGAGAAGATACTGAGAGACAGGATATATGCACATTTGGAAGAAAATGGGCTATTTAGTGACAGGCAGCATGGTTTTGTACAGAGAGAGTCTTGTCTCACCAACTTGATTGAGTTTTGTGAAGAGGTGGCAAAGATAATTGATGAGGGAAGGGCTGTGGATGTGGTTTATATGGACTTTAGTAAGGCGTTTGACAAAGTCCCACATGGCAGACTGGTACAAAAACTAAAATCACATGGGATTCGGGGTGGGCTGGCTGGATGGATACAGAACTGGCTTGGTTATAGAAGACAGAGAGTAGCGGTGGAAGGGTGTTTTTCAGAATGGAGATCTGTAGCTAGTGGTGTTCCACAGGGATCGGTGCCGGGACCTCTGCTGTTTGTAGTATATATAAGTGATCTGGAGGATAATGTGAGTGGTCTGATTAGTAAGTTTGCGGATGACACAAAGATTGGTGGAGTTGCTGACAGTGCCGGGGATTGTCAGGGGATACAACAGGATACAGATAGACTGGAGACTTGGGCACAGAAATGGCAGATGGAGTTTAATCTGGACACATGGGAAGTGATGCATTTTGGAGGATCAAATTTAAGTGTGGATTATACTGTACGAGGCGAAACCCTTAAGAACATTAACGTACAGAGGGATCTGGGCGGCAGGCCCACAGTTCCTTAAAAGTGGCAACACAGGTGGCCAAGGTGATTAAGAAAGCATACGGCATGCTTGCCTTCATCAGCTGTGGCATTGAGTACAAGAATTGGCAAATCATGTTGCAGCGATATAAAACCTTGGTTAGACGGCATTTGGAGTGTTGTGAGCAGTTCTGGTTGCCACACTAGCAGAAGAACATGGAAGCTTTGGAGAGAGTGCAAAGAAGGTTCACCAGGATGTTGCCTGGTCTTGAGGGTGTTGGCTATGAGGAGAGGTTGGATAAACTGCGATTGTTTTCGCTGTAAAGACGGAGGCTGAGGGGAAACCTGATAGAGGTTACAAAATGATGAGAGACACAGACAGCGTGGATAGTCAGAGGCTTTTTACCAGGGTCGAAATGTCAATTACAACGGGCACAGGTTCAAGGTGAGAGGGGGAAAGTTTAAGGGAGATGTGCGGGGGAGGGTGGTGGGTGCCTGGAACGCGCTGCCAGAGGAGGTGGTGGAAGCAGGCACATTAGCAACATTTAAGAGGCATCTGGATGGGTCCATGGGCAAACTGCAGTGGGAATGTAAATCACAGTATGAGGGAGCATGCTCCCTCCACTCACATTGTCTGTATCTTTAAGATCTGGTTGGCTGTAGAGATTCGCATTCTAATCAGTATTCTGTAACTTGATTTTGTGTCTGTTTGCACTGTTTGAGAGCAGATTTCCACTCCATCTGACGGAGGAGCAGCGCTCCGAAAACTAATGGTATTTGCTACCAAATAAACCTGTTGGACTTTAACCTGGTGTTGTTAAAACTCTTACTGTGTTCACCCCAGTCCAACACCGGCATCTCCACATTATAAGTAATGATTGCCAATGTTGTAGATTGTGAATGTTTGGAGTGTGTGCTGGATGGTTTATCAGAGCAGTACTTAGAACATAGAAAAGATACAGCACAAACAGGCCCTTCGGCCCACAAGTTGCGCCGGTCATGTCCCTACCTACCTAGGCTTATATATAGGCTTACCTATAACCCTCAATCCTATTAAGTCCCATGTACTCATCCAGAAGTCTCTTAAAAGACCCTATTTAGTTTGCCTCCACCACCACAGACGGCAGCCGATTCCACTCACCCACCACCCTCTGAGTGAAAAACTTACCCCTGACATCTCCTCTGTATCTACTCCCCAGCACCTTAAACCTGTGTCTTCTCGTAGCAGCCATTTCAGCCCTGGGAAAAAGTCTCCGAGAATCCACCCGATCTATACCTCTCATCATCTTGTACACCTCTGTCAGGTCACCTCTCATCCTTCGTCTCTCCAAGGAGAAAAGACCGAGCTCCCTCAGCCTATCCTCATAAGGCATGCCAACCAATCCAGGCAACATCCTTGTAAATCTTCTCTGCACCCTTTCAATCATTTCCACATCCCTCCTGTAATGAGGCGACCAGAACTGAGCACAGTACTCCAAGTGGGGTCTGGCGAGGGTCTTATAAAGCTGCATCATTATCCCCCGACTCCTAAACTCAATTCCTCGATTGATGAAGGCCAGCACACCATACACCTTCTTAACCACCTCCTCTACCTACAAGGCCGATTTAAGAGTCCTATGGACCTGGACCCCAATGTCCTTCTGATCCTCTACACTGCTAAGAGTCTTACCCTTGATATTATACTCTTTCATCCCATTTGACCTGCCAAAATGGAACACTACACATTTATCCAGGTTGAAGTCCATCTGCCACTTCTCTGCCCAGTCTTGCATCCTATCTATGTCACGCTGCAGCTTCTGACATCCCTCCAACCTATCCACAACACCACCAACCTTCGTGTCGTCGGCAAACTTACCAACCCATCCCTTAACTTCCTCATCCAGGTCATTTATGAAAATAACAAACAGCAAGGGTCCCAGAACAGATCCCTGGGGCACTCCACTGGTGACCGACCTCCATTCAGAAAAAGACCCATCTACATCCACTCTCTGCCTTCTGCAGGCAAGCCAGTTCTGAATCCACAAGGCAACAGCCCCTTGGATCCCATGCCCTCTCACTTTCTCGAGAAGTCTTGCATGGGGGAGCTTATCGAGCGCCTTGCTGAAGTCCATATAAACCACATCTACCGCTTATCCTTCGTCAATGTGTTTAGTCACATTTTCAAAGAACTCCACCAGGCTCGTAAGGCACGATTTGCCTTTGACAAAGCTATGCTGACTACTTTTGAGCATACTAAACTTCTCTAAATGTTCATGAATCCTGTCCCTCAGGATCTTCTCCAGCAATTTACCAACCACTGAAGTTAGACTCACCTGCCGGTAATTACCTGGGCTGTCCCTATTCCCTTTCTTGAATATAGGAACCACATCCGCAATCCTCCAATCCTCCGGGAACCTCTCCCGTCTCCATCGACGACGCAAAGATCATCGCCAGAGGCTCTGCAATCTCTTCCCTCGCCTCCCACAGTAACCCGGGGTACATCCCATCTGGTCCCGGCGACTTATCTATCTTGATGCTATTCAAAATTTCCAACACATCCTCTTTCTTAATGTCCACATACTCAATCTTTTCAGTCCGCCTCAATCCTGTAGTACAACCACCCAGGTCTTTTTCCACCGTGAATTCCGAGGTAAAATATTCATTAAGCACCTCTGCTATTTCTTCAGGTTCCGTACAGACTTTCTCACCTTCACATTTTATAGGTCCTATTCCTTCACATCTCATCCTTTTACTCTTCACATATTTATAGAACGCCTTAGGGTTCTCCTTAATCATACCTGCCAAGGCCTTCTCGTGACCCCTTCTGGCTCTCCTAATTTCTTTCTTAAGTCCCTTCCTACAAGCCGTATACTCATCTAGATCCCTATCATCGCCTCGCTCTCTGAACCTTTTGTACGCTTTCCTTTTCTTTCTCACTAGGTTCAGCGCAGCTTTCGTGCACCACGGTTCCCGTAACCTACCAACACCTCTCTATCTCATCGGAACGTAGTAAGGAGTCTAACAACACCAGGTTAAAGTCCAACAGGTTTATTTGGTAGCAAAAGCCACTAGCTTTCGGAGCGCTGCTCCTTCGTCAGGTAAGTGGGAGTTCTGTTCATAAACAGGGCATATAAAGACACAAACTCAATTTACAGAATAATGAATAATGATTGGAATGCGAGTCTTTACAGCTAATCAAGTCTTAAAGGCACAGACAATGTGAGTGGAGAGAGCATTAGCACAGATTAAAGAGATGTGTATTGTCTCCAGTGTGACTTTGCAAGTTGAGGGAGTTACAGGTAGCGTGACATGAACCCAAGATCCCGGTTGAGGCCGTCCTCATGTGTGCGGAACCTGGCTATCAGTCTCTGCTCAGCGACTCTGTGTTGTGAAGGCCGCCTTGGAGAATGCTTACCCGAGTATCAGAAGCCGAATGCCCGTGACCGCTGAAGTGCTCCCCAAAAGGAAGAGAACAGTCTTGCCTGGTGATTGTCGAGCGGTGTTCATTCATCCGTTGTCATAGCGTCTGCATGGTTTCCCCAATGTACCATGCCTCGGGACATCCTTTCCTGCAGCGTATCAGGTAGACAACATTGGCCGAGTTGCAAGAGTATGTACCATGTACCTGGTGGATGGTACTCACCTGGTTCTCACGTGAGCTGATGGCATCCGTGTCGATGATCCGGCACGTCTTGCAGAGGTTGCTGTGGCAGGGTTGTGTGGTGTCGTGGTCACTATTCTCCTGAAGGCTGGGTAGTTTGCTTCAGACAATGGTCTGATGAGGTTGTGCGGTTGTTTGAAGGCAAGAAGTGGGGGTGTGGGGATGGCCTTGGCGAGATGTTCGTCTTCATCAATGACATGTTGAAGGCTCCGGAGGAGATGCCGTAGCTTCTCCGCTCCGGGGAAGTACTGGACGACGAAGGGTACTCTGTCCACCGTGACCCGTGTTTGTCTTCTGAGGAGGTTGGTGCAGTTTTCCGCTGTGGCGCGTCGGAACTGTCGATCGATGAGTCGAGCGCCATATCCTGTTCTTATGAGGGCATTTTTCAGCGTCTGGGGGTGTCTGCATCTGAACGTTGTCATGCAGAACTCCAGACAAACATTCCTTGAAAATCTGCCACCTTACTTCGGTACTTTTCCTCGAGAATGCCTCCTTCCAATTTACGCCTCTAATCTCCTGCCTGATGGCTTCATATTTCCCCTTACTCCAGATAAACACTTTCCTAGCTTGCCTGATCCTATCTCTTTCCAATGTTAGCATAAAGGAGATAGAGCTATGATCACTATCCCCAAGATGCTCCCCCACTGAGAGATCCAACACCTGTCCAGGCTCATTAGCCAGTACCAGATCAAGTACAGCCTCTCCTCTTGTCGGCTTATCCACATGCTGTGTCAGGAAACCCTCCTGAACACACCTAAGAAACTCCTCCCCATCCAAACCCCTTACCCTAGGGATGTGTGTGTGTGGGGGGGGGGGGTTATGGGTGTGTGTGTGGGTGTGTGGGGGGTGTGCGGGTATATGAATGTGTGTGTGTGGGTGTGTGTGTGAGTGTGTGTGTGAGTGTGTGTGTGTGTGTGTGGGTGTGTGTATGGGTATGTGTGTGTGTGGGTGTGTGTGTGAGTGTGTGTGTGAGTGTGTGTGTGTGTGGGTGTGTGTGTGAGTGTGTGTGTGTGGGGGTGTGTGTGGGTATGTGTGTGAGTGTGTGTGTGTGTGGGTGTGTGTGTGAGTGTGTGTGTGTGGGGGGCTGTGTGGGTATGTGAGTGTGTGTGTGTGTGTGTGTACCTCGGTGAATCAATCAGATTGGGTTATTTCCGATACAGTTTTGAGCAATGCTCATCGTGAGTTCATGTCTTGATGTTTCGGAGCCTGATGGAAAGAGGGAGCACAATGTCAACATGATGGAGTGAATCCGAGAGCTGTGCTGAAGAGAATGCAGTCCACACGGGGGGAGAGGTGGGGGGAGCTCATTATAACATTGAGATTTATCTGGAAACTATCAACAGGCCTCCCGGCATCACCGCTCCCCCATCCCCCACACCCCACGCGCCCCCCCAACCACACACACACACACACACACACACCCACAACACACACGCACACACACATTCAGCCACATACCCACACACACATACGCACACACATACCAACAACCACACACACACACCCACAACACACACAGCCACATACCCACACGCACACATGCACACACATACCCACACACACACACACAACACACACCCACAACACACACATACAGCCACATACACACACGCACACACATACCCACACACACACACCCACACACCCACACCCACACACACACACATACCCACACACACACCCACCCACACACACCCACACACACACATACCCACACACCCACACACACACACACACACACACACTCACACACACATACATATACCCACACCCCCCCACACACCCACACACACACCCATGACCCCCCCCACACACACACACCCACATGTACACACACACCCACATGTACACACACACCCACACCCCTCACACACACACGCACACGTGCGCGCGGGAGAGCTGTCCCATAAATGACCTTGTTGAAGGCCCTTGTGGTCAGTGATTCATGGAACCTACAACATCTGCAAACAGAAAACACATCTGGGCATCTGGACCCAAACAGGAAACTGAAGGAGCAAAGATTGGGGACTTTGAGACACAACTGATTACTGAGATTTCATATTCAGGGAAAGTGGATCAGGTTTTTATATCAGAGAGGATTAGATATTGGAGGAGGGCTTAGATCGGGAATTTGGAGAAGGAATTAAATTAATTTGCAAGAAATGATGGATATTTATGAAGGGGGAGGATGATTGAATTATTTTAAGAGGATTAATTTCTTGGTCAATGTCTCTTGTGTTGACGATCCACAGACAGTTTTCGATATCGTTTCCTGTCCTATTCATGGTTCTTGTACTGCAATTGTGCTGTGGTCTTGATTAAATTTAGGTTCTGTCGATGTAATGTAAAACGAGTGTGATTCTAACATTACAATCGAACCGAACAAGATCCTTAATAAACAGGAGACATTTGGAGAAAATATTCAGCAAAATCCTCCAATCGCTGGAAAGTATTCAGTGATTTTCAAACCAATCCTTTAGCATCAGAATGAAGGATGAGATTAGAGATTAATATTTTAGAAAGCTTGTTTCGAAACTTTACCCCAGGATTAAATCTATCTGTCAGCTTGAAAGGAAATGGTTCCTTATCAAGGTAACCTTGTCTCTTTCCAAACTGGAATTAGGGTTGATCTTTCAAACCTGCCCTCGGATTTTCACTTGAATTTCTGGAGTGGGATTTGAAGCCACAACCTTGGAGAATCAGCAGTCAGACTGATGTCCATTGAGTCATGCTGACACCTCAGGTGAATCTGTCTCTGAAATGCATCTACTGCTAAGTGTGAATGTGTCAGCGGCCATTCTCAGACAGCTCTGCACCTTCAGAGGTTAAAGATTTCTCACCCTGTTCTGTGAGACGCTGACAGGGGGAGTCCAGTATAAAAAGACAATTTGTCTCCCAGCTTCCATGCCCTGGACTCAAGGCTGTGATTCTCAGTGATGGGAATGTGTGAAATCTTTCTTTTTAATATCAGCCCGGGACCGGTTAGATTTAGTCTGTGTCTAAAAATAAACTGCATCAATCTTCCAGGTTCCTCGGGCTGTTGGGGACGAGTGTGTGTGTAATCTGAGTTCCCTCTTCATGAACCCTCAGTCCCAGAGTGTCCCAGGGACAGAGGGACTGAATCATACAGCTCCTCCACACTCAGACTGGGATATATAGTGAGTGTCCAGGAGCTGAGGCGATTGGACCACACCGTATGGAACAATATAATGCCTCAATTTCAAATGATTGGATGGTCAACATTCAATAGAAACAATTGACAAATCAGACAGTGTCTGAACAACCCCCTCATCATCTCATAGAACATAAAACATAGAACATTACAGCGCAGTACAGGCCCTTCAGCCCTCGATGTTGCGCTGACCTGTGAAACCAATCTAAAGCCCCTCTAACCTACACTATTCCACTATCATCCATATGTTTATCCAATGACCATTTAAATGCCCTTAATGTTGGCGAGTCCACTACTGCTGCAGGCAGGGCATTCCACACCCTTACTACTCTCTGAGTGAAGAACCTACATCTGACATCTGTCCTATATCTATCACCCCTCAATTTAAAGCTATGTCCCCTCGTGCTAGCTATCACCATCCGAGGAAAAAGGCTCTCACTATCCACCCTATCTAATCCTCTGATCATCTTGTATGCCTCTATTAAGTCACCTCCTAACCTTCTTCTCTCTAACAAAAACAACCTCAAGTCCCTCAGCCTTTCCTCATAAGACCTTCCCACCATACCAGGCAACATCCTGGTAAATCTCCTCTGCACCCTTTCCAATGCTTCCACATCCTTCCTACAATGCGGCGACCAGAACTGTACGCAATACTCCAAGTGCGGCCGCACCAGAGATTTGTACAGCTGCAACATGACCTCCTGGCTCCAAAACACAATCCCTCGACTAATAAAAGCGAACACTCCGTACGCCTTCTTAACAACCCTATCAACCTGAGTGCCAACTTTCAGGGATCTATGCACATGGACACCAAGATCTCTCTGTTCATCCACACTACCAATTATCTTACCATTTGCCCAGTACTCTGCAATCCTGTTACCCCTTGAAAAGTGAATCACCTCACACTTTTCCGCATTAAACTCCATTTGCCACCTCTCAGCCCAGCTCTGCAGCTTATCTATGTCCCTCTGTAACCTGCAACAACCTCCGCACTGTCCATAACTCCACCGACTTCAATGTGATCCGCAAATTTATTACCCCATCCTACTACGCCCTCATCCAGGTCATTTATAAAAATGACAAACAGCAGTGGCCTCAAAACAGATCCTTGCGGTACACCACTAGTAACTGAACTCCAGGATGAACATTTCCCATCAACCACCACCCTCTGTCTTCTTACAGCTAGCCAATTCCTGATCCAAACCGCTAAATCACCCTCAATCCCATGCGTCCATATTTTCTGCAATAGCTTACCATGGGGAACGTTATCAAATGCTTTACTGAAATCCATATACACCACATCAACTGCTTTACCCTCATCCACCTCTTTGGTCACCTTCTCAAAGAACTCAATAAGGTTTGTGAGGCACGACCTACCCTTCACAAAACCGTGTTGACTATCCCTAATCAAATTATTCCTTTCTGGATGATTATAAATCCTATCTCTTATAATCCTTTCCAAAACTTTGCCCACAACAGAAGTAAGGCTCACCGGTCTATAATTACCAGGGTTGTCCCTACTCCCCTTCTTGAACAAAGGGACAACATTTGCGATCCTCCAGTCTTCTGGCACTATTCCTGTAGACAATGACGACATAAAGATCAAAGCCAAAGGCTCTGCAATCTCCTCCCTAGCCTCCCAGAGAATCCCAGGATAAATCCCATCCGGCCCAGGGGACTTATCTATTTTCACACTTTCCAGAATTGCTAACACCTCCTCCTTATGAACCTCAATCCCGTCTAGTCCAATAGCCTGGATCTCAGTATTCTCCTCGACAACATTGTCTTTTTCCTGCGTGAATACTGACGAAAAATATTCATTTAATGCCTCTCCTATCTCTTCAGGCTCCACGCACAACTTTCCACTACTGTCCTTGACTGGCCCTAATCTTACCCCAGTCATTCTTTTATTCCTGACATATCTATAGAAAAACAAAGAACAAAGAACAAAGAACAGTACAGCACAGGAAACAGGCCCTTCGGCCCTCCAAGCCTGTGCCGCTCCTTGGTCCAACTAGACCAATCGTTTGTATCCATCCATTCCCAGGCTGCTCATGTGACTATCCAGGTAAGTCTTAAATGATGTCAGCGTGCCTGCCTCCACCACCCTACTTGGCAGCGCATTCCAGGCCCCCACCACCCTCTGTGTAAAAAACGTCCCTCTGATGTCTGAGTTATACTTCACCCCTCTCAGCTTGAGCCCGTGACTCCTCATGATCGTCACCTCCGACCTGGGAAAAAGCTTCCCACTGTTCACCCTATCTATACCCTTCATAATCTTGTATACCTCTATTAGATCTCCCCTCATTCTACGTCTTTCCAAGGAGAACAACCCCAGTCTACCCAATCTCTCCTCATAGCTAAGACCCTCCATACCAGGCAACATCCTGGTAAACCTTCTCTGCACTCTCTCCAGTGCCTCCACGTCCTTCTGGTAGTGCGGCGACCAGAACTGGACGCAGTACTCCAAATGTGGCCTAACCAGCGTTCTATACAGCTGCATCATCAGACTCCAGCTTTTATACTCTATACCCCGTCCTATAAAGGCAAGCATACCATATGCCTTCTTCACCACCTTCTCCACCTGTGTTGCCACCTTCAAGGATTTGTGGACTTGCACACCTAGGTCCCTCTGTGTTTCTATACTCCTGATGCCTCTGCCATTTATTGTAGGGTTAGGGTTTTCCTTGATCCTACCTGCCAAAGACTTCTCATGTACCCTCCTGGCTCTTCTTAACTCTCTCCTCAAATATCATCACAATATAGAACCTTCCTGAACAGAAAGAGGCCACTCGGCCCATTGTATCTGTGCTGTCTCCATGAACGAGCTCTCCAATTAGTCCCACTCCCCCGGCTCCTTCTCTGTTTCTCTACAAATTTCCCCCTTTACCATCTCCCCAATTCCCTTTTGAAAGTTATTATTGAATCTGCTTCCACCGCCCTTTCAGGCAGCACATTCCAGATCACAACAACTCACTGCATCAAATAAACTCCCCTCATCTCCCCCTCTGGTTCTTTTCCCGATTCTCTTCAATCTGTGTCCCTCTGGTTACCCACCCTCCTGTCACTGGAAACACTTTCAAATTAAAAGGCATCTTTTTTCCATTTGCTGGATTGTTTGTAGAAATTGGATTTCTATCCTCGAGGGATTCCTGAATTTTAATTTATTTTGGTCACATCCGGAGATTGACAGAACAGGGAGTGAGTGGTTAGTGTTGGGAGCACATTGCAGATTGCGGTGTGACAGTGTCCCTGTGTCCAGGAATCCCAATAATAACTATCCATAAAAACACCTTCCTCATTACTGACAGTCTTCAAACCCATCCTTACACTAAACATTCTTCCCAATCACCTTCCGTCAGTTACTGTCACGTCAACTCCAGAATCAGTGCCAACTCCTGAAATCACGGATATCAGAGCTGGAGCTGTTTCTACATCACAATGATTTAATTATAAAACAGCAGAAATACACAGAGTAACAGTGGGAGTGACAGAGAGAGGACACGGGAGGTAATAGTCAACTTAGTAATCAGGGTGTGGATGGTAATAGTGGGGTTCAGAGGGACAGTAATCAGGGTGTGGATGGTAATAGTGGGGTTCAGAGGGACAGTAATCAGGGTGTGGATGGTAATAGTGGGGTTCGGAGGGACAGTAATCAGGGTGTGGATGGTAATAGTGGGGTTCGGAGGGACAGTAATCAGGGTGTGGATGGTAATAGTGGGGTTCGGAGGGACAGTAATCAGGGTGTGGATGGTAATAGTGGGGTTCGGAGGGACAGTAATCAGGGTGTGGATGGTAATAGTGGGGTTCGGAGGGACAGTAATCAGGGTGTGGATGGTAATAGTCGGGTTCGGAGGGACAGTAATCAGGGTGTGGATGGTAATAGTGGGGTTCAGAGGGACAGTAATCAGGGTGTGGATGGTAATAGTGGGGTTCAGAGGGACAGTAATCAGGGTGTGGATGGTAATAGTGGGGTTCAGAGGGACAGTAATCAGGGTGTGGATGGTAATAGTCGGGTTCAGAGGGACAGTAATCAGGGTGTGGATGGTAATAGTGGGGTTCAGAGGGACAGTAATCAGGGTGTGGATGGTAATAGTGGGGATCGGAGGGGCAATAATCAGGATGTGTTGTTCTTTGGGCATCACCAGTTCTAATGGAACAAATTTGTTAAAATTAAGGAATAACTATTGATGTTTTTATTGCCAATTAAGAAGTGTGGATATAATTTCCCAGCATGAATAATTCAGCTGCTGGCTCCAATCGATGTCAATCACAGCAGCTCATTACTGGAGATTATTTGATGCAAAGTTAATTTATTGGGATTGAAACTCAGGTTCTTTCATCTGCTGGAAATGATCACCTCTCTATGGTGTCAAACCCCGCGCCCCCCACCCCCCTCCCCCCCCGGCACAGTTAGTGCAGAGTATGGCTAAGCTGGGATTGACTCCGGAATAAATAACCTCTCAATGTCCCGGCTTTAAAAAGGGAATTAGTATCACCCACAATCCCAGGCTCCAGATTCCAGCCACACTTTCCAGGCTGAATCCTGTTGGGCTGTTCGCCTGCAGTGGGCTTCACTCACAGGCGGTGGAAATAGTCCAGTAACACAGTGAGAGCTGGGTCATTATGGGATGTCAGTAAAATGTACATCAGTGTTTAGGTTGGTTTTGATTAGCATTCAGCCAGTGTTCATTGAGGTGATTTGTATTCACACAAAATAACTCGACTGAATCTGTTCCTAATGTGTCGGCACTGAGACAATTATGAGGCACTAATTGGAGATTATTTAACTCAAATCTGCTTAATCAGGACTGATATATCACTGAACATGGCAGAGATAAGATTATCCAGGGCTGATATATTACTGGACATTGTAGAGATTACCCAGGACTGATATATTACTGGACATTGTCGAGATTACCCAGGACTGATATACTACTGGGAAAAAGCTTCTGACTATCCACTCTGTCCATGCCTCTCATAATCTTGTAGACTTCTATCAGGTCACCCCTCAACCTCCGTCGCTCCAGTGAGAATAAACCAAGTTTCTCCAACCTCTCCTCATAGCTAATGCCCTCCATACCAGGCAACATCCTGGTAAATCTTTTCTGTACCCTCTCCAAAGCCTCCACATCCTTCTGGTAGTGTGGCGACCAGAATTGAACACTATATTCCAAGTGCGGCCTAATTTAAGTTCTATAAAGCTGCAACATGACTTGCCAATTTTTAAACTCAGTGCGCCGGCCCATCTCTGCCCAAGTCTCCAACTGATCTATATCCTGCTGTATCCTCTGATGGTCCTCATCGCTATCCACAAATCCACCAACCTTTGTGTCGTCTGCAAACTTACTAATCAAACCAGTTACATTTTCCTCCAAATCATTTATATATATTACAAACAGCAAAGATCCCAGCACTGATCCCTGAGGAACACCACTTGTCACAGCCCTCCATTCAGAAACGCACCCTTCCACTGCTACCCTCTGTCTTCTTTGACTGAGCCAGTTCTGTATCCACCTTGCCAGCTCACCTCTGATCCCATGCAACTTCACCTTCTGCACCAGTCTGCCATGAGGGACCTTGTCAAAGGCCTCTGGGCAAAGGGTTATGGGGAAATGGCAGGAGAATGGGGATGAGAAAAATATCAGCCATGATTGAATGGCGGAGCAGACTCGAGGGGCTGAGTGGCCTCATTCTGCTCCTATGTCTTATGGTCTTACAGACTATGTGGGGGTTAGGATTAGTAAGTTTGCGGATGATACAAAGATTGGATGGGTGGATTACAGTGAGTCAGAGTGTCTTGGGCTTCAAGAAGATATGGAAGGAATGGTCAAATGGGTGGATAAGTGGCAGATGGAATTTAACCCTGAAAAGTGTGAGATGATACACTTTGGAAGGAGTAATTTGACAAGGAAGTATTCAATGAATGGTAGGACACTAGGAAGTTCTGTGGAACAAAGGGACCTTGGCGTGTTTGTCCACAGATCTCTGAAAGCGGAAGTGCATGTTAAAGCGGTGAAAAAGGAATTTGGGACACTTGCCTTTATCAATCGAGGTATAGATTACAAATGCAGGGAAGTCATGTTGGAGTTGTATAGAACTTTGGTGAGGCCACAGCTGGAGCACTGTGTGCAGTTCTGGTCACCACATTATCGGAAGGATGTGATTGCACTGGAGGGGGTGCAGAGGAGATTCACCAGGATGCTGCCTGGGATGGAGCGTTTAAGTTATGAAGAGAGGTTGGGTAGGCTTGGGTTGTTTTCATTGGAGCAGAGAAGACTGAGGGGCGACCTGATCGAGGTGTACAAGATTATGAGAGGTATGGGCAGAGTGGATAAGGAGCAGATATTCCCCTTAGTTGAAGGGTCAGTCACGAGGGGACATAGGTTCAAGGGGAGGGGCAGGAGGTTTAGGGGAGAATGTGAGGAAAAACATTTTACCCAGAGGGTGGTGATGGTCTGGAATGCGCTGCCTGGGAGGGTGGTGGGGGCGGGTTGCCTCACATCCTTTAAAAAGTACCTGGATGAGCACTTGACACATCATCACATTCAGGGCTCTGGGCCAAGTGCTGGCAGATGGGATTAGGTGGGAATTCAGGTGTTTCTAATGTGTCGGTGCGGACTTGATGGGCTGAAGGGCCTCTTCTGCATTGTATGATTCTATGATTATGATGCCCACTTTCCTGAGCATGCTACACGATAAACTTGTAATTCCTCTGCAGTGACAAACCCGGCACTAAAATGAACAAACAGATCATGGACATTCTTTAAACTCATGCTTCATCAATTCCCCTGGTAATTGCAAAACACTTTAGGTTTCATAAAATAAGCCTAGAGGAGGGGGAGTATTCTCACTGAATATTGTGAGTTTGGAGATGTGCTGAATGACATTATTTGGGACAGATTTGTTTGTGGTCTATGGAGTGAAGCAACACTAAAACATTTGTTAACTGAGAGTAATCTTACTGTGTAAAAGGCCCTCAAAATTGCTGTTTCGATGGAACTGACTGCTAAAGAAGCTCAGCAATTGGGTTTGTGTCCTTGAATACACAAAAATATCCACTGAATTGACACCCAGAATCTGGAAGTCCGTATGGTACCAATGTGCAAACTCTGCTGCTGAATGCCGGTGTAAAGACATGGAATATTAAAGCTGTGGAACAAAGGACACATGGACCTTGCTTGCAGGAAGAAAAAGCAAACTGTGAATAAAAATAAAAAGCTGGAACAAACCAAAAGAAAATCGAAACAAATAGAAAGGAGCAATGTCCAAGCTGTACACAGAGTCAAAATTGTCCAGGCACTCACAGTGCTCTGTGCTGGTCATCACCACCACTACACATAGATACTGGGCCACTCCACTGGAAGGACAGCCAGCAAGGATGGGAGCTGACACTTGGACAGCAGTGTCTCTGGTGTCAGAAACTATCCACAATGAAAAGCTCCGACACATTCCCTTCAGGCTATCAAGGATTGTGCCCGAGAGACGTACACAGGAGAAGGGATTCCCCTGAAGGGCCACAGGGAAGTGGCTGTACAGTTCAATGCACAAACAACAGACTTGCCTCTACACGTCATGAAGGGGAACTATCCGGCGTCGATGGGCCGTACGCGGCTGGAGAAGATTCAACTGAACTGAGCTGAAGTCAAGATGATGACCAATGGAGAATCAGACCTCGTGGTTTTCTGATGGTGAAGGAGAAGCGTGAAGGACATTGCAATCAAACCAAAAATAAAAGCTGGAAGCCAGGCAAAATGTTTGAAGGTACAGTCTGCACCATATCTATTAGGCAGGGGTGGCAGGAGGACAACATTTCAGCAAGTTGACCTGAGCCAGGCACACTCACAGATAAATGTGGAGAAGAAGTCACAGGAACTTCTGACAACCGTGACACACAAAGGCTGGCTCTGGTGTCAAAGATTGCCGTTTGGTATCACCTCAGCTCCTCCATTATTTCATAGAATCCCGACAGTGCATGGGGAACATCACCACCTGTAAGTTCCCCTCCAAGTCACTCACTGTCCTGACTTGGAAATAAATCTCCGTTCCTTCGCAGTCACTGGATCAGAATCCTGGAATCCCCTCCCTAGCGGCATTGTGGGTCAACCCACAGCACGAGGACTGCAGCGATTAAAGAAGGCAGCTCACCACCACCTTCTCAAGGGGCAACTAGGGATGGGCAATAAATGTTGGCCAGCCAGCGACGCCCATGTCCCACAAATGAATAAAAAGAATAAAAGTGCAAAAGGAGGCCATTCGGCCCATCAAGCATGCACCAACAAAGATCACACCCATAACCCACGTATTTACCCTGCTAATTCCCTTGACACTAAAGGGCAATTTAGCACAGCAATCCACCTAACCTACACATCTTTGGAGTGTAGGAGGAAAGTGGAGCACCCGGAGCAAACCCACACAGACACAGGGAGAGCGTGCAAACTTCACACAAACAGTGACCCGAGGTCGGAATTGAAGCCAGGTTTCTGGCACTGTGAGGCAGCAGTGCTAACCACTGTGCCACTGTGCCACTCCAAAGGTCAATGGATCTCCCTCAATGTCAACAAAACGAAGGAGATTGTCATTGACTTCAGGAAGTGTAAAGGAGAACATGCCCCTGTCTACATCAACGGGGATGATGTAGAAAGGGTCGAGAACTTCAAGTTTTTAGGTGCCCAGATCACCAACAACCTGTCCTGGTCCCCCCATGCTGACACAATAAATAAGAAAGCCCACCAACGCCTCTACTTTCTCAGAAGACTAAGGAAATTTGGCAGGTCAGAGACAATTCTCACCAACTTTTACAGATGCACCATTGAAAGCATTTTTTCTGGTTGTATCACAGCTTGGTATGGCTCCTGCTCTGTCCAAGATTGCAAGAACTTACAAAAGGTTCGTGAATGTAGCCCAATCCATCACGCAAACCAGCCTCCCATCCATTGACTCTGTCTACACTTCCCGCTGCCTTGGCAAAGCAACCAGCATAATTAATGATCCCACGCACTCCAGACATTTGCACTTCCAACTTCTTCTGTCGGGAAAAAGAGACAGAAGTCTGAGGTCACGTACCAACCGACTCAAGAACAGCTTCTTCCCTGCTGCTGTCAGACTTTTGAATGGACCTACCTTGCATGAAGTAGATCTTTCTCGACACCCTAGCTATGATTGTAACACTACATTCTCACTCTCTCATTTCCTTCTCAATGAACGGTATGCTTTGTCTGTATAGCGGGCAAGAAACAATACTTTTCATTGTAAGTTAATACCTGTGACAATAATAAATCAAATCAAATCCTGAGTAGACACTGGTACTATCTGGACCCTCTGGTTAGCACTGTTGCCTCACAGCGCTTGGGCACTGGAAGAGATGAAAAGGAACACCTTCAAAATGAGGATGCCACCCTCGAGGGGTTGAAGACGGGTGGCAAAGCGGCACAGAGGATAGCACTGCTGCTTCACAGCTCCAGGGACCTGGGTTCGATTCCCGGCTCGGGTCACTGTCTGTGTGAAGTTTGTACATTCTCCTCGTGTCTGCGTAGGTTTCCTCCGGGTGCTCTGGTTTCCTCCCACAGTCCAAAGATGGTTCAGAGAAATCAGAAAGATTTATTGAAAGGAAAGCTGAACTTTAGGTGTCAGCTGTAAGTCAGTGAGTAACACGCTCACCTCTGAGAAAGAAGATTGTGGATATAAATCAGAGGCTCAGGGAGTGCTGCACTGTCACAGGGTCAGTACTGAGGGAGTGCCGCACTGTCAGAGGATCATTACTGAGGGAGTGCGGCACTGTCAGAGGGTCAGTACTGAGGGCGTGCTGCACTGTCAGAGGGTCAGTACTGAGGGAGCGCTGCACTGTCAGACGGTCAGTACTGAGGGAGTGCCGCACTGCCAGAGGATCATTACTGAGGGAGTGCTGCACTGTCAGAGGGTCAGTACTGAGGGAGTGCTGCACTGTCAGAGGGTCAGTACTGAGGGAGTGCCGCACTGCCAGAGGGTCAGTACTGAGGGAGTGCCGCACTGTCAGAGGATCATTACTGAGGGAGTGCTGCACTGTCAGAGGGTCAGTACTGAGGGAGTGCCGCACTGTCAGAGGGTCAGTACTGAGGGAGTGCTGCACTGTCAGAGGGTCAGTACTGAGGGTGTGCCACACAGTCAGAGGGCCAGTACTGAGGGAGTGCCGCATAGTTAGAGGATCAGTACTGAGGGAGTGCCGCACTGTCAGAGGGTGAGTGCTCAGGGAGTGCTGCACTTTCAGATGGTCAGTACTGAGGGAGTGCCGCGCTGTCAGAGGGTCAGTACTGAGGGAGTGCCGTACTGTCAGAGGGTCAGTACTGAGGGAGTGCTGCACTGTCAGATGGTCAGTACTGAGGGAGTGCCGCACTGTCAGAGCGTCAGTACTGAGGGAGTGCCGCACTGTCAGAGGGTCAGTACTGAGAGAGTGCTGCACTGTCAGAGGGTCAGTACTGAGGGAGTGCCGCACTGTCAGAGGGTCAGTACTGAGGGAGTGCTGCACTGTCAGAGGGTCAGTGCTGAGGGAGTGCTGCATTGTCAGAGGGTCAGTACTGAGGGAGTGCTGCACTGTCAGAGGGTCAGTACTGACGGAGTGCTGCACTTTCAGAGGGTCAGTGCTGAGGGAGTGCCGCACTGTCAGAGGGTCAGTACTGAGGGAGTGCTGCACTGTCAGAGGGTCAGTGCTGAGGGAGTGCTGCACTGTCAGAGGGTCAGTACTGAGGGAGTGCCGCACTGTCAGAGGGTCAGTGCTGAGGGAGTGCTGCACTGTCAGAGGGTCAGTGCTGAGGGAATGTCGCACTGTCAGAGGGTCAGCACTGAGGGAGTGCCGCACTGTCAGAGGGTCAGTATGTGTCCTCTCAGGTGTATACAAATGAACCCAGGGTCACTGTAATGAATGGTGGTCGACCCAATGCGGCTAAGGATCAAAAGGCCTTATTGCCAATGAAAGTTAACTGTATTTACAACAGGGTCAGACAGAATAACTGTGTGACAGAACGCTACTCCTTCCTGACTCCAATGACGATTCCCCCACCCACCCCTGGGATACGCCCCCTCACCCTCGATTGGCACAGCTTCTCATCTTGCCACTGCCAACCGCATCGACCTTTGGGAACACCCCCTTAAAGGGGCCACGCCACCACTGAAACTGTTTGAAGGAGAGCAGCAGGGTTCTTTCTGAGAACCAACATCAATATTACAGATTATATGGTCTTTGCTCGTTACGGGATCTTAGAACCATGGAATCATAGAGTGCAGAAGAGGCCCTTCAGCCCATCGAGTCTGCACCAACACATTAGAAACACGTGAACTCCCACCTAATCCCACTTGCCAGCACTTGGCCCATAGCCCTGAATGTTAGGATGTACCAAGTGCTCATCCAGATACTTTTTAAAGGATGTGAGGCATCCCGCCTCCACCACCCTCCCAGGCAGCGCATTCCAGACCCTCACCACCCTCTGGGTAAAATGGTTTGTCCTCACACCCCCCCGAAACCTCCTGCCCCTCACCTTGAACCTATGACCCCTCATGACTTTCTGTGGACACGTTGGCAGGCACGGTTCCTTCATTCCCACAATGATTCCAATTCAAAACGACTTCATTCTGGGTGAAATGCTT
The DNA here is from genome assembly GCF_964213995.1 of Mustelus asterias. Lineage (NCBI taxonomy): Eukaryota > Metazoa > Chordata > Chondrichthyes > Carcharhiniformes > Triakidae > Mustelus > Mustelus asterias. Next base: position 138,272,231 of record NC_135808.1, read on the forward strand.
TAATAAACTGTGGTGGTGAAACTCTATCGAAAGGCGAGCTCTTTCCTTCTGTCACACCAGTGTCTGTGATAAAAGCTGAATATTGCAATGTGTGTTTGGATGTTTAGTTTGCCCATCACTGACCTGCTCTTCACGCTTCAGAATGGATCGTTTCCATCCTTCACCAAAGCCACACATCATCATAGAATCATAGAATCCTACAGTGCAAAAGGAGGCCATTCAGCCCATCGAGACTGCACCAACCACAATCCCACCCAGCTTCTATCCCCATAACCCCATGCATTTACCCTAGCTAATCCCCCCGACACTAAGGGGTAATTTAGCATGGCCAATCTACCTAACCCGCACATCTTTGGAGTGTGGGAAGAAACCAGAGCACCCGGAGGAAACCCACACAGACACGGGGAGAACGTGCAAACTCCACACAGCTGGGAATTGAACCTGAGTCCCTGGTGCTGTGGGGCAGCAGTGCTCGCCACTGTGTCACCGTGCCACCCCATCATCTGACAGATAGAATCCACACACCGCCAGGAATTTAAAAGTTGATATTTGTCGCCGAGCGACTGTCTCGATCTGTCCAGTGAATGGAGGACAATCCCCATTAAGTCTGAGGCTGGAGTCCTGAACTTGAGGAAAGCTAACTTTGATGGTATGAGACGTGCATTGGCTAGGATAAGCTGACAAAGGATGCTTAAGGAGTTGACAGTGGATAGGCAATGGCAGACATTTAAAGAACACCTGGATGAACTTCAACAGCTGTACATCCCTGTCTGGCGCAAGAGTAAAACGGGGAACACGGCTCATCCGTGGCTAACAAGGGAAATCAGGGATAGTGTTAGAGGCAAAGAGGAGGCAGATAAATTGGCCCAAAAAAGCAGCAAACCTGAGGACTGGGAGAAATTTAAAATCCAGCAGAGACGGACAAAGCATTTAATTCAGAAGGGAAAATAGAATACCAGAGTAAACTTGCAGAAAACATAAAAACTGATTGCAGAGGGTCCTATAGATATGTGAAGAGAAAAAGACTGGCAAAGACAAATGTAGGTCCCTTTCAGTTAGAAACAGGTGAATTCATAATGGGCAAAAAAGAGATGGCAGACCAGCTGAACAAATACTTTGGATCTGTCTTCACTAAGGAGGACGCAAATAACCTCCCAGAACTACTTGGGGGCAGAGGGTCTAGCTTGAACAAGGAACTGAAGGAAATCCTTATTAGTCAGAAAATTGTATTGGGGAAATTGCTGGGATTAAAACCTGATAAGTCCCCAGGGCCTGATGCTCTGTATCCCAGAGTATTCAAGGAAGTGGCTCTAGAAATAGTGGATGCATTGGTGATCAGTTTCCAGCATTCTATAGACTCTGTAAGAGCTCCAGTAGATTGGAGGGTAGCTAATGTAACTCCACTTTTTAAAAAAGGAGGGAGAGAGAAAACGGGGAATTATAGACCGGTTAGCCTGACATCGGTGGAGAAAATGGTGAGCATTTGGAAAGCGGTGACAGGATTGGTCCAAGTCAGCATGGATTCACTAAAGGGAAGTCGTGCTTGACAAATCTTCTGGAATTTTTTGAGGATGTGACCAGTAGAGTGGACAAGGGTGAACCAATGGATGTTGTGTATCTGGACTTTCAAAAGGCTTTTGACAAGGTCCCACACAAAAGATTAGTGAGCAAAATTAAAGCTCATGATATTGGGGGTAATGTATTGATGTGGATAGAAAACTGGTTGGCAGACAGGAAGCAGAGAGTGGGAATATACAGGCCCTTTTCAGACTGGCAGGCAGTGGCTAATCGGGTACCGCAGGGTTCAGTGCTGGGACTCCAGTTATTCACAATATACATTAATGATTTAGATGAAGGAATTGAACGCAACATCTCCAAATTTGCAGATGACACTAAGCTGGATAGCAGTGTGTGCTGTGAGGAGGATGCTAAGAGGCTGCAGGGTGACTTGGACAGGCTGGCTGAGTGGGCAAATACTTGGCAAATGCAACATAATGTGGATAAATGCGAGGTTATCCACTTTGGTGGCAAAAACAGGAAGGAAGATTATTATCTGAATGGTGGCAGTTTAGGAAAAGGGGAAGTGCAACATGACCTGGGTGTCATGGTGGAACAGTCGCTGAAGGTTGGCATGCAGATACAGCAGGCAGTGAGGAAAGCTAATGGCATGCTGGCCTTCATAGCAAGAGGATTTGAGATAGGAGTAAAGATTTTTTGCTGCAGTTATACAGGGCCTTAGTGAGGCCACACCTTGAGTATTGTGTGCAGTTTTGGTCTCCTAGTCTGAGGAAGGACATTCTTGCTATTGAGTGAGTCCAGCGAAGGTTCACCAGACTGATTCCTGGAATGGCAGGACTGACATATGAAGAGAAACTGGATCGACTGGGCTTGTACTCACTGGAATTTAGAAGAATGAGAGGGGATCTCATAGAAAAATATAAAATCCTGATGGGGCTGGACAGGCTGGATGTGGGAAGAATGTTCCTGATGTTGGGGAAGTGCAGAACCAGGGGGTCACAGTCTAAGAATACAGGGTAAACCATTCAGGACTGAGATGAGGAAGAACTTCTTCACTCAGAGAGTTGTGAACCTGTGGAATTCTCTCCCACAGAAGGCTGTTGGGGCCGGTTTGTTAGATATGTTCAAGAGGGAGCTGGACGTGGCCCCTGTGGCGAAAGGGATCAGGGGGTCTGGAGAGAAAGCGGGAGTGGGATACTGACAGTGTATGATCAACCATGGTTATACTGAATGGTGGTACAGGCTCAAAGGGCTGAATGGCCTCTTTTGCTCCCCTCTTCTATGTTTCTAATCTCTCCACATTCACTGAAGTCCCTCATCCCTGGGAACGTTCTGATAAATCTCCTCCGCACCCTCTCCTAGGGTGCAGAGGAGGTTTACCAGGATGTTGCCTGGTATGGAGGGGAGATCCTATGAGGAGAGGCTGAGGGATTTGGGATTGTTTTCGCTGGAAAGGCGGCGGCTAAGAGGGGATCTTATTGAAACATATAAGATGATTAGAGGTTTAGATAGGGTGGATAGTGATAGCCTTTTTCCTCTGATGGAGAAATCCAGCACGAGGGGGCATGGCTTTAAATTGAGGGGGGGTAGTTATAGAACCGATGTCAGGGGTAGGTTCTTTACCCAGAGGGTGGTGAGGGATTGGAATGCCCTGCCAGCATCAGTTGTAAATGCGCCTAGTTTGGGGGCGTTTAAGAGATCCGTAGATAGGTTCATGGACGAAAAGAAATTGGTTTAGGTTGGAGGGTCACAGTTTTTTTTTTTAACTGGTCGGTGCAACATCGTGGGCCGAAGGGCCTGTTCTGCGCTGTAATGTTCTATGTTCTATGTTCTATGTTCTAGGGCTGGAAATCCTTCCTAAAGTTTGCAGTCCAGAATTGGATACACTTTCAGCTGGGTCTGAGCAGTGAATCAGCGGAACTCCCTTTCTGTTATTCTCTAAGCCTCAGTTTGTAAAGTCTAGGATCCCACGTGTTATTTAACAGCCCTCTCGACTTGCCTGACCTTTTCCAGAGATTCATCACTTGCGCAGATGAACCAGGTTCCCATGAGATATTTGTCAGAGAAGAAAGCTAACGAGAGCTGTAAGGAGATTGGTTACAGGAACAGAAGAACATTAGAAACAGGAGCAGGTGTAGGCCATTCGGCCCGAGTCTGCTTGACCATTCAATAAAATCACAACTGATCTAAGCTGCAGATTTCTGTCTGCCCCGTCCCCATCACCCTTAACTCTGCTGATCAGAAACCTGTCTAACTCCGCTGTGAATATATTCAACCACTCAGCCTCCCCCGCTCACTGTGGAACAGAATTCCACAGACGATCAACTCTCTCAGAGAGAAATTCCTCTTACTCACCATCTCAAATGGAAGACCCCTGTGGTGAACCATAGTTGGTTACCACTATGAGTGCTGAGCCATGGATGGTCAGCACTATGGGTGTTTGTAGATATGTTACTGTTGTCACTGTTGGTGTTAGGGTTGGGCTGTTCTACCTGTTGATATTGTTCTGTGGTACACTCCAGTTGGCTCCGCCTACCAGGGGAAGTATAAAGGTCACTGCACTGCCTGGTGACCCTTTAGTCTGGGATTGTATTGTATATAGTGTGCTCCATTCTTGTCAGTAATAAAAGCCTTTATTTCCCGGGTACAATCTAGCCTCCCGAGTGATTTAATCGCGCATCAATTTTATAACTGACAAAATTTTGAAAAACCATGGAGCAAATGTTGAAACCCGAGCGGCTTAAACTAGATCCACGTGCGGCAGGAGCGTCAAACACTTTCGACCATTGGTTAAAGTGTTTTCAAGACTACATCGATGCCTCAACAGCCATTCAAAACGACGCCGATAGACTGCGGGTCCTCCACGCGAGGGTAAGCGACACCGTATACTCATCAATCCACGATGCCCAAGACTACAAAGAGGCCATCGAACTACTTAAGAAACGGTACAACAAACCGCCAAACGAGATCCATGCTCGACACCTTCTAGCCACTCGACGGCGGCAGCCCAGCGAAACGACAGGACAGTACCTGTGTGAATGTCAGCAGCTAGCCAGAGCCCAGTATACGAACGACTTAATTCGCGATGCGTTCGTGGTGGGAATCGGCTCGTCGTATATTCGCCTTCGGCTGCTAGAGCAAGGTAATCTAGATCTCGCTAAGACAGTAGAATTGGCCGACGCTATGGAGACGGCCTCCAGAAGTCTAGAAACGTACCCCACCGACCACGTGGGAACATCGTGGCAAGTACAGCCACCGACTCTACTTTATTCAGCGGCTCCGAAAAACTGCGCGATTGTGTTTCCAACCTCGGACCTGACGACGGCAGCAGCTCCAGGAGGCCCGCGGTGTTACTTCTGTGGATTGGTGAAACACCCTTGGCAGCGATGTCCAGCTAGAATGGTATTGTGCTCCGCGTGTGGAAAGAAAGGGCATTATGCCAAAGTCTGCAGGACCAAACCACTCTCCAAGCATAGCAGCGCGGCGTGTGATTCTCCTGAGCCTGTCTCCTTGTCTCCAGCGTCTTCGAGGTCTTCCACCACGTGCGATTCCAGAGTGCCGCCATTCCTGACGACGGAGACGCAAGACACGTGCGACCTGCAGGGCCGCCACTTTTACCGCCACCGACCACGTGCGATCCATGGGCGCAGCCATTTTGGTCGGCACCGACCGCAGATGACCAGCAGGGGTCATCATCATCAACCATCTCAGCTGCCTGCAGTGGCACCCAAGACCCAACGGTGGCGTCAATCATCCTGGACCAGGCCAAGCCTCACAGACTCAACAAGTCTATGATGGACATAGAGGTAAATGGACGCCAAATTCATTGTTTGTTTGACAGCGGGAGCACGGAGAGCTTCATTCACCCTGACACCATGAAACGGTGCGGTCTCCGAGTACGGACTGTCAGCCAGACAATTTCGATGGCGTCGAGGTCCCGGTCTGTTACCGTGCTAGGGAGCTGCGTGGTCAACCTGACGGTGCGGGGCACAGTTTACGAGAACTTCAGGCTCCTTGTGTTACCGCACCTTTGCGCTCCGATGCTCCTGGGACTAGACTAGATGGTCCACCTGAGGAGTGTAACCCTGCAGTACGATAGGCCACTCCCTCCACTTTCAGTGGGAGCACAGCAGCCTCCAAATTGCCCAGCATGCTCCACGTGTAGCCTCTCGACACTCAGAATTACCCCACCATCTTTATTCGAGAATCTCGTGCCAGGCTGCAAGCCCATCGCAACCAAGAGCAGGCGTTACAGTGCTGAGGATCAGATCTTTATTCGATCTGAAGTTCAGCGGCTCCTCAGGGAAGGGATCATCCAACCTAGCTCTAGTCCATGGAGAGCGCAAGTAGTGGTGGTTAAAACTGGAAACAAACCCCGGATGGTCATAGACTATAGTCAGACCATTAATAGATATACGCAGCTGGATGCGTATCCTCTCCCGCGCATATCTGACATGGTCAACCAGATTGCGCAGTACCGGGTGTCCGCCACCATTGACTTGAAGTCAGCTTACCACCAGCTCCCCATTCGCCCAGAGGACCGAAAATACACGGCCTTTGAGGCGGATGGTTGTCTTTATCACTTTTTAAGGGTTCCCTTTGGCGTCACGAATGGGGTCTCGGTCTTCCAGCGTGCAATGGACCGAATGGTGGACCAGAACGGGCTGCGGGCTACCTTCCCGTACCTGGATAACGTCACTATCTGCGGCCATGACCAGCAGGACCACGATGCCAACCTCCTTAGATTTTTACGCACTGCGTCTCGCCTGAATCTGACCTACAACAGGGAGAAGTGTGTATTTCGCAAGCGCCGCCTAGCAATTCTCGGATACGTGGTGGAAAACGGGGTCCTTGGCCCTGATCCAGACCGTATGCGTCCCCTCCTGGAACTTCCCCTGCCCACTAGCACCAAAGCACTGAGAAGATGCTTAGGCTTCTTCTCATACTATGCACAGTGGGTTCCCAATTATGCGGACAAAGCCCGTCCGCTCATCAAGTCTACCTCCTTTCCCCCAGCAACAAAGGCTCGCTTAGCCTTTGAAGGGATAAAGGCCGATATCGCAAAAGCCACGATGCACGCTGTCGATGAGTCCATCCCCTTTTAGGTGGAGAGTGATGCATCTGATTTCGCCCTGGCCGCCACACTTAACCAGGCAGGCAGGCCCGTCGCCTTTTTCTCTCGCACCCTCCAAGGCCCCAAAATTCGGCACTCTGCGGTGGAAAAGGAGGCCCAGGCCATTGTGGAGGCCGTTCGGTATTGGCGCCATTACTTGGCGGGAAAACGATTCACCCTGCTCACGGACCAGCAGTCCGTGGCGTTCATGTTCAACAACACGTTACGGGGTAAGATCAAAGATGATAAAATCTTGAGGTGGAGAATCGAACTCTCCACCTACAATTATGATATCATGTACCGTCCGGGGAAGCTCAATGAGCCCTCAGACGCCCTGTTGCGTGGAACATGTGCCAGTGTGCAGGCGAATCGATTACAGGCCCTCCACAATGATCTCTGCCATCCGGGGGTCACTCGGCTCTTCCATTTCGTAAAGGCCCGGAATCTACACTACTCAGTGGAGGATGTCAGGTCCATAACCCGAAGCTGCCAGGTATGTGCTGAATGTAAACCGCACTTCTACCGACCTGACAGGGCACACCTCATTAAAGCCACTCGCCCTTTCGAAAGACTAAGTGTGGACTTCAAGGGCCCCCTTCCCTCGACAGATCGGAACGTGTACTTCCTCAATGTGATTGACGATTACTCACGATTCCCTTTTGTCATTCCCTGTTCTGATACAACCACTGCCACGGTTATCAAAGCATTACGGGATCTTTTCACCCTGTTCGGTTACCCCAGCTATATCCACAGTGATAGGGGCTCGTCATTTATGAGTGACGACTTGAGGCAATACCTGCTCTCAAAAGGGATTGCCTCAAGTAGAACTACTAGTTACAACCCGAGGGGTAACGGACAGGTTGAACGAGAAAATGCTACAGTCTGGAAGGCTGTCTTACTGGCGTTGAGGTCTAAAGATCTTCCAGTCTCCCGTTGGCAAGAGGTACTCTCTGATGCGCTCCATTCTATCCGCTCACTCCTGTGTACGGCAACCAACACTACTCCACATGAGAGGATGTTTTCCTTCCCTAGGAAGTCTTCCTCTGGGACCTCATTACCGTCTTGGTTGACGCACTCAGGACCTGTCCTCCTGCGGCGGCATGTTAGGACCCGTAAGTCCGACCCTTTGGTTGAACAGGTCCATCTCCTCCACTCCAACCCTCAATATGCCTATGTGGCATATCCTGACGGGCGAGAGGACACGGTCTCTATTAGAGATCTGGCACCTGCAGGGGACTTGGAAACCCCAGTCGCTTCCGCACCCCTGGTTAGGGACCCCTTGCACTTTATCTCCCCTCCTGACATGGCGCGGGCAGTATCGGGACCACCACTTAATCCTCTTACTCCTGTGTACAGCTTGCCTGAGTCCAGGAGATTGTCACCACCTCAAGGCGTGCTCGAGTCCAGCAGATTGTCGCCACCTCGTGGTCCACCTGTCCGTGAGGAACTGGAGGAGTCACTGGACACCGCCTTGGAGAGAAGGTCACCACGGTTACCAGAACCGGCGTTACCGCCAGTGTTGAGGAGGTTGCAGAGACGGTGCGGTCCTCCAATACGACTGAACTTGTGAATATATGAACAGTTGTTCTGTTTTTTTTTTGCCCCACCGGCCTTTGTTTTAAAGGAGGGGTGAATGTGGTGAACCATAGTTGGTTGCCACTATGAGTGCTGAGCCATGGATGGTCAGCACTATGGGTGTTCGTAGATATGTTACTGTTGTCACTGTTGGGGTTAGGGTTGGGCTGTTCTACCTGTTGATATTGTTCTGTGGTACACTCCAGTTGGCTCCGCCTACCTGGGGAAGTATAAAGGTCACTGCACTGCCTGGTGACCCTTTAGTCTGGGATTGTATTGTATATAGTGTGCTCCATTCTTGTCAGTAATAAAAGCCTTTATTTCCTGGGTACAATCTCGCCTCCCGAGTGATTTAATCGCGCATCAACCCCTCATTCCGAAACTTTTCCCACAGTTTGAGATGAAACATCCTTTCACCAACCACCCTGTCAAGCCTCCACACAATCCCGTATGTTTCATTGAAACACCTCTCAATTTCCTCAACTCCAATGAGTATTGACTCAATCTACTCAAACTTTCCTCGGAAAACAAACCCTTACATCCCAGGATTCAGCCGAGGGAAACTTCTCTGAGCGGTTTCCAACACAAGGAATTCCTTCCTGCCAGCTGCAGTCCGATCATTGTCCTGTCCAGTTGTAGCGGGATTTCCGACAGTGGATAGTCCTCTCCTCACCCACTGCAATCGGCACAAGATTCCATTCACCTTCCCAATTACTGACTGGACCCGCATGTTAACCAGAGGCAGTTAACTGGAATCACTGGGAACAGATTGGGAATGGAATATCAGTTTAACCGGATCACTGGGAACAGATTGGGAATGGAATATCAGTTTAACTGGAATCACTGGAACAGATTGGGAATGGAGGATCAGTTTAACCGGATCACTGGGAACAGATTGGGAATGGAATATCAGTTTAATCGGGATCACTGGGAACAGATTGGGAATAGAATATCAGTTTAACTAGGGTCACTGGGACGGATTGGGAACGGAAACTCAGTTTAACCGGGATCACTGGGAACAGATTGGGAATGGAATATCAATTTATCTGGGATCATTGGGACAGATTGGGAATGGAATATCAGTTTAACTGGGATCACTGGGACAGATTGGAAATGGAGGATCAGTTTAACCGGATCACTGGGAACAGATTGGGAATGGAATATCAGTTTAATCGGGATCATTGGGAACAGATTGGGAATAGAATATCAGTTTAACTAGGGTCACTGGGACGGATTGGGAACGGAAACTCAGTTTAACCGGGATCACTGGGAACAGATTGGGAATGGAATATCAATTTGTCTGGGATCATTGGGACAGATTGGGAATGGAATATCAGTTTAACTGGGATCATTGGGACAGATTGGGAATGGAATATCAGTTTAACTGGGATCACTGGGAACAGATTGGGAATGGAGGATTAGTTTAACCGGAGCTTTGGGAACAGATTGGAAATGGAAAACCAGTTTAACTGGGATCACTGGGAACAGATTGGGAATGGAATATCAGTTTTACTGGATCACTGGAACAGATTGGGAATGGAATATCAGTTTAACTGGATCACTGGAACAGATTGGGAATGGAATATCAGTTTAACCGGATCACTGGAACAGATTGGGAATGGAGGATCAGTTTAACCGTGTAGCGGGATCTTTCTCTTTACTCCACTTACAGGCCGGTATTTGGGGGTCTGCCGATAGCTGCGAGTGTCTCTCTCTCACAGGCCTTGAAATTTCAAAGGCCGGGGAATGCCGCACTGGGGCAACTCCGCAGGAGAGAGCGCTGAACCAGGCTCACCGTTTATACCTGACCGGTAACCTGATACTTATATCACACAGCCATCCCAGAACCGCCACCAAGGCCCGAGTGGTTCTCTCCCTTGTCGGTGGGACAACGGCCACCCTGCACCCACTCCACTCGAGTAGGTCTCCAAGAGAGAGTCCTTTTTATCTTCTGACCAGCAGTCTCCCTTGAGTGAGTGGGTTCGAATCGCTCAGATCACCCTCGGTTCCAGACTCCGGATTTATGGGAAGGGATATTGAAACTGTGACCTCGTCAGAGTGCACTGATGAGAGAACAAGAGGCAAGACGGACTCTAAACGAGTTTCAAAACTGACAGTGATTTATTTAACAATAGAATCAACCTCTCCAATACCCCACCACACATGAATAAAACTTATACTTTATACTATCACTATGGGAGAAATGCGAACGGGTACAACTTAAAATCTTACTTTACACAGTTCAAAACAAGATTACTGAACTTTAAAATTACAATACACCACCCCTCCCCTTGCCTCAACCTCTATCCTATCCTTGGGAGCTCCACAAGGTTGGCTGGGATACTCACAATTCTAAAAGGTGTTCCTTTGTGATGGGCTCGAATGTCTCAGTGCAGGGTCGAAACTGGGCTGCTGTCGGTCTTCACCTCTGCACATGAGCTTGCGATTCTGGAAGAGAGCTTGGTTTGGCTTGTCCGCCTCCCTTGATCTTAACTTCAGCCTAATTTAACAGCCAACTTCCCTGCCCCCGTAGGTGATTTTCAAGGACAATGGATTTTCAAGGATCGCCGGCAGTCTCGGTTTAATTGAGTCAAGTCCAAACACAAAAGGCTGGAACTGCCTTGACTCCCGTGGGTCGTTATTTTAATGTCTTCTTAATGCTCCTCCGGAGCTTCCTGAACGGTGTCCCATTAGTGGGATGGGTCTTCTTGTCTTCTGTGGATGGGCCGATTTCCGTGGCCATTGTCTCCCTGCTGGTCTGTTTACTGTTCGTCTGCTGGTCTCCATCTCCCTTTGTCCTTCTGATGATTAGATCACTGGTGTGTCTGCCTTTCTGCCGCACCTGGCCACTTGCGTATTCAGGGGGCTCCCACCTTTACTGAGCACAGTCCACAGGCAGGTTATATTTGTCCTGCCGAGCCTTCTGGGAGGTTTTTATCAGCCAGCAGCCAGAGTTGGCCACTTTTAAACTGTCAGGTTTCTCCTGAGTCCTTTTAAAATATGGAGGATTACCCTGAAACTAACAACCGGGATCACTGGGAACAGATTGGGAATGGAATATCAATTTAACCGGATCACTGGAACAGATTTGGAATGGAGGATCAGTTAAACCGTATCACTGGGAACAAATGGGGAATGGAATACCAATTTAACTGGATCACTGGGAACAGATTGGGAATGGAGGATCAGTTTAACCGGATCCCTGGGAACAGATTGGGAATGGAGGATCAGTTTAACCGGATCACTGGAACAGATTGGGAATGGAGGATCAGTTTAACCGGATCACTGGGAACAGATTGGAAATGGAGGATCAGTTTAACCGGATCACTGGGAACAGATTGGGAATGGAGGATCAGTTTAACCGGATCACTGAGAACAGATGCTCGATTTTTCCTCAGTTAATGATTATTTGTTCTGGGGAAGATTTTGCTTCCCTGATACTGAAGCAGCCACAAGCGCAGCTCCTGTCATTCAATTAAATGTTTCGATGACTCTCTCCTCACTTGCAATAGTTGGATTGGTTTAGTCTCACTCATCCATCAACAGATTCACAGTTTCTCTCTCCGGATAGCCAGTTTTTTAAACCTATTTCCACTTTGTGACTGAGACATTGGTCAGAGGAGGTAATTCCAAATGCACAGAGTTTCCGATGTGATGGACTCTTTATTGACAGCACAGAAATCTCCGAGTCCCACACATCACATCCCCCACACAATAAACTTTGTATTAGCAATCTGTAACAAGCTGAAATGAAACTAATGCAACGATATTGAACAGAGAGGTGGAAGCAACATCTGATAGCAGCAAATTTTCAGATCAACCCCTCACCACTCTCCGGGATTTCCCTGGAGGTTGGGAGAGTTGAAGGTTCAGTTGGAAATGTTACAAATTCCGTGAACTCATTTTCCACACAAACTGCCCAATGCAGGGAAATCAGAGGAGAGGAATATGGACCTTACACAGAGAGTATGTCTGCTTGTGCTGAGGTTAGAGTTCAGAGTAAATTAGTGATGGGACTGGGGGTGAGAGTTGAGATTAAAGTTGGTTTCCTGTCCAGGGGAGTGCCTGACGAGACAGTATAACAACAACTTGTATTTATATTGCACCTGCCTCATCCCAATGTGCTTGACAGGAGTGTTATCAGAAATGAGATTAACACTGAGCAGGTTTCAGGACAGGTGGTTATAGTCTCAGTCACAGAGGGAGGTGCTAAGGATGTCCTGAAGAAGGTGAGACTGGTAAAGAGAAGGAAAGAGTTAGGGAGGTAATTCCAGAGTTTAGGGCCCAGGTAGCTGACGGCACGGCCCCCCACTGGCAGAGAGATTAAAATCAGAAATGGACAAGAAGCCAGAATTAGAGAAACGCAACGATCTCAGAACGATTGTGGGACTGAAGGAAGTTACAGAGATAGAGAGCGGTGAGTCCTTGGTGATGGGAATTTTATTCTGTATCTGCTATTTGTTCTGCCTGAAATAACTGTCCTCACTCCGATAAATAAATCTTTAAAAACATTGAGAAAACTTCCTGTTTCGCTGAAATGCACTGACTGTAGATATTGAGAATGTAGTTTTCAGACATTTCTGAGAGATACGATCAGCTTAAACATGAGGCGTACTAAAACCTGGAGAGCCATTGAGACAGAGAATAGGAAGCAATCTCTGAGAGGTGAAAAGGCAGATTTATCTTCATGATGCATCAAGATAATGGAGAATAGAAGTTAATTTCCAAATCACTGAACTCTGATGGATCTGTTCTGAAATGAACTGTGGCCATCTCCAAATGATAAGATGTTTCTTTAATTCATTACCGTGTATTTAATATTGATTTTAAAGATTAGAGGAATTTTATATAAACAAGAGAATGTGCCTTTGAAGGTCAATTGAATTGGAACGTCTGTATCATAATTCCGTTCATCTTCAAACTCCAGATTACAAAACTGTTACAGCAAAGTGACAGTCCCACATCTCACTAATCCCGTCTGTGAAACTGTACAAACATTTCACTAAATCCACAAATCATTTCAAATCATTGCTAAGTACATTGGAAACCGAGAAATAAATGTTATCCAAAAATCTTGAGATGGTACTTTACTGAAATGATCATTTAGAGTTTAAATTTCATTCCGAGATCTACAAGTCACAGAAACATAGAAACTAGAAGCAGGAGGAGGCCATTCGGCCCTTTGAGCCTGCTCCGCCATTCATTACGATCATGGCTGATCATCAAATTCAATATCCTGATTCCCCCCTTCCCCCCAGATCCCTTGATCCCTTTAGCCCCAAGAGCGAAATCTAATTTCTTCTTGAATTCAGACAATGTTTTGGCCTCAACTACTTTCTGTGGTAGTGAATTCCACACATTCACCACCCTCTGGGTGAAGAAATTTCTCCTCACCTTAGTTCTAAAGGGTTTACCCCTTATCCGCAAACTATGACCCTTAGTTCTGACTCCTGCACCATCAGGAACATTCTTTCTGAATCTACCCTGTCTAACCCTGTTAGAATGTTATAAGTTTCTATGAGATCCCCTCTCACTCTTCTAAACTCCAGTGAATATAATCCTAACCGATTTAGTTTCTCCTCATATGACAGACCTGCCATCTCAGGAATCAGCCTGGTAAACCTTCGCTGCACTCCCTCTATAGCAAGGACATCCTTCCTCAGATAAGGACACCAAACTGCACACAATACTCCAGGTGTGGCCTCACCAATGCCCTGTACAATTGCAGCAAAACATCCCTATACTCAAATCCTCTCACTATGAAGGCCAACATACCATTTGCCTTCTTTACTGCCTGCTGTACCTCCGCGCTTACTTTCAGCGATCGATGCACAAGGACACCAAGGCCTCAATGAGTATCCACCCCTCTCAATTTACACCCAAAAATCTGTCTTCCTATTTGTGGTGAACCATAGATGGTTACCACTATGGGTACTTGTACATATGTTACTCTTGTTACTGTTGGGGTTAGGGTTTGGGTGTTCCACCTGTTATTATTGTTTATGTGGTACACTCCGTTCGGCTCCGCCTTCTTACAGGAGTATAAAGGTCACTGCTACTTCCTAGTAGCCTTTAGTCTGGGATAATATTCTTAAGTAGTGTGCTCCTATTTTGTTGTGAATAAAAGCCTTTATTCCAGGGTACGTCCTAGCCTCCCGTGTGAATCAATCGTGCATCAATTTTATTCACAACAAAATACTGAAAATTTTGTTCGAACAAAAAAAAATGGAGCAGATGCGAAAGCCCGATCGGCTAACCTTGGATCCGCGTGCCGCTGGGGCGTCGAACACTTTTGACCATTGGTTGAAGTGCTTCGACAGCAGTCCAGTCCGACGCCGACAGATTGCGGGTCCTCCACGCCAGGGTGAGCGACACTGTGTATGCAACAATTCGCGATTCCCAAAATTATAAAGATGCTATCGAATTACTCAAGAAGCTGTATAATAAACAGCCGAACGAAATTCATGCTCGTCACCTATCAGCCACTCGACGGCGGCAGCCCGGTGAAACTACGGGACAGTACCTGCGCGAACTTCAACAGCTAGCCAGAGCCTGCAACTGCAAGGAGGTGTCGGCTACTCAATACACCAACGACCTTATTCAGGACGCGCTCGTGGCGGGTATCGGCTCATCCTATATTCGCCTGCGGCTGCTAGAGAAGGGTAACCTGGACCTGGCTAAGACGGTAGAATTGGCCAACGCAATGGAAACGGCCTCCAGAAGTCTTGAAACCTACCCCACCGACCACGTGGGAACATCGTGGCAAGCACAGCCACCGCCTCAACTGTACCCGGCGGCTCCTCGGAACTGCGTGATAATGCTCTCAACTTCAGACCTGACGGCTGCGGCAGCTCCTGGAGGCCCACGGAGCTATTTCTGTGGTTTGGCGAAGCATCCTCGCCAAAGATGTCCGGCCAGGACGGTGTTTTGCTCCGCCTGTGGGAAGAAAGGGCACTATGCTAAGGTGTGCGGAGCAAAGACCCCTTCCAAGCCCAGCAGTGCTGCGTGTGACTCCCCAGGATCAATCTCCTCGTCTCCGGCCTCGTCGATGTCTTCAGCCACGTGCGATCCACGGACGCCGCCATTTCCTATGATGACGATGCAAGCCACGTGTGACCTGCGGGTGCCGCCGTTTTCAACATCCTCGACCGTGTGCGATTCATGGGCGCAGCCACTTTGGTCGACACCGGCCGCAGAAGACCAGCAGGGGTCCTCGTTGTCGGCTATCTCAGCTGCCTGCAGTTACGCTCGGGATCCAACAGTGGCGTCAATCATCCTGGACCAGGCCAAGCCTCACAGACTCGACAAGTCCATGATGGACATAGAGGTAAACGGGCGCCTGGCGCATTGCCTGTTTGACAGCGGGAGCACGGAGAGCTTCATCCATCCGGATACAGTAAAACGGTGCGCTCTCCGTGTGCAAACTGTCAGGCAGACAAGTCGTGGTGGTCAAGACTGGAGACAAGCCCCGGATGGTCATAGACTATAGTCAGACCATTAATAGGTACACGCAGCTGGACGCGTACCCTCTCCCGCGCATATCTGACATGGTCAACCAGATTGCGCAGTACCGGGTGTTCTCCACCATCGACTTGAAGTCAGCTTACCACCAGCTCCCCATTCGCCCAGAGGACCGAAAATACACGGCCTTTGAGGCGGATGGCCGTCTCTACCACTTCTTAAGAGTCCCTTTCGGCGTCACTAATGGGGTCTCGGTCTTCCAGCGTGAGATGGACCGAATAGTGGACCAGAACGGGCTACGGGCTACCTTCCCGTACCTGGACAACGTCACTATCTGCGGCCATGACCAGCAGGACCACAACGCCAACCTCCAGATGTTTTTACGCACTGCGACTCTCCTGAACCTGACCTATAACAAGGAGAAGTGTGTATTCAGCAAGCACCGCCTAGCAATCCTCGGATACGTGGTGGAAAACGGGGTCATCGGCCCCGATCCAGACCGTATGCGTCCCCTCCTTGAACTTCCCCTACCCACTAGCATCAAAGCACTGAGAAGATGCTTAGGCTTTTTCTCGTACTATGCACAGTGGGTCCCCAATTACGCGGACAAAGCCCGTCCGCTCATAAAATCTACCTCTTTTCCCCTGACAGCAGAGGCTCGCCTAGCCTTTGCAGGGATAAAAGCCGACATCGCCAAAGCCACGATGCACGCTGTCGATGAGTCCATCCCCTTTCAGGTGGAGAGCGATGCATCTGATTTCGCCCTGGCCGCCACACTTAACCAGGTGGGCAGGCCCATCGCCTTTTTCTCTCGCACCCTCCAAGGCCCTGAAATTCGGCACTCCTGTGTGGAGAAAGAGGCTCAGGCCATTGTGGAGGCCGTACAGCATTGGCGCCATTATTTGGCTGGCAAACGGTTTACCCTGCTCACGGACCAGAGGTCCGTGGCCTTTATGTTCAACAACACGTTAAAGGGAAAAATTAAGAATGATAAAATCTTGAGGTGGAGAATCGAACTCTCCACCTACAACTATGATATCATGTACCGTCCGGGGAAGCTCAATGAGCCCTCAGATGCCCTGTCGCGTGGAACATGTGCCAGTGTGCAGGAGGACCGGTTACAGGCCCTCCACAATGATCTCTGCCATCCGGGGATCACTCGGCTCTTCCATTTTGTAAAGGCCCGGAATCTACCCTATTCCATAGAGGATGTCAGGTCTATAACTCGAAGCTGCCAGGTTTGTGCAGAGTGCAAGCCGCACTTCTACCAGCCTGACAGTGCACACCTCATTAAAGCCACTCGCCCTTTTGAACGACTGAGTGTCGACTTCAAGGGGCCCCTTCCTTCGACGGATCGGAATGTGTATTTCCTCAACGTTGATGACGAATACTCCCGATTCCCCTTTGCCATCCCCTGTTTTGACATGTCCTCTGCCACGGTCATCAAAGCCTTGCGGAGTCTTTTTACCCCAGTTATATCCACAGTGATAGGGGTTCGTCGTTTATGAGCGACGACTTGAGGCAATACCTGCTCTCTAAGGGAATTGCCTCAAGTAGGACTACAAGTTACAACCGCAGGGGCAATGGACAGGTCGAGAGAGAAAACGCTACTGTCTGGAAGGCTGTTTTACTGGCGCTACGGTCTAGGGATCTTCCAGTCACCCGTTGGCAAGAGGTACTTTCTGATGCGCTCCATTCAATCCGGTCCCTCCTGTGTACGGCAACCAACACTACCCCACATGAGCGGATGTTTACCTTCCCTAGGAAGTCTTCCTCTGGGACCTCACTGCCGTCTTGGTTGACGTACTCAGGACCTGTCCTCCTGTGGCGGCATGTTAGGGCCCGCAAGTCCGACCTTTTGGTTGAACAGGTCCATCTCCTCCACGCCAACCCTCAATATGCCTATGTGTCATATCCTGATGGGCGAGAGGACACGGTCTCTATCAGAGATCTGGCGCCTGCAGGGGACCTGGAAACCCCCCGTCACTCCCGCACCCCTCGTTAGGATTCCTTTGCCCATTCTCTCCCCTCCTGACACGGCACGGGCAGCATCGGGACCTCAACTTAATCCTTTTACTCCCATGTACAGCTTGCCTGAGTCCAGGAGATTGTCGCCATCTCGAGGTCGGCTGGCGGGAGAGGAACTGGAGGAGTCAGTGGACACCACCTCGGAGAGAGGGTCGTCACCACGGTCACCAGAACCGGCACTGGAGCCAGTGCTGCGGAGGTCGCAGAGACGGTGCGGACCCCCGATACGGCTGAACTTGTGAACATGTGGACAGTTCGTATTGTCTCCTTACCCCACCGGCCTTTGTTTTTAAAGGAGGGGTGAATGTGGTGAACCATAGATGGTCACCACTATGGGTACTTGTACATATGTTACTCTTGTTACTGTTGGGGTTAGGGTTCGGGTGTTCCACCTGTTATTACTGTTTATGTGGAACACTCCGTTCGGCTCCGCCTTCGTACAGGAGTATAAAGGTCACTGCTACTTCCTAGTAGCCTTTCGTCTGGGATAATATTGTTATGTAGTGTGCTCCTATTTTGTCGTGAATAAAAGCCTTTATTCCCGGGTACGTCCTAGCCTCCCGTGT
This sequence comes from Mustelus asterias, assembly GCF_964213995.1. Classification (NCBI taxonomy): domain Eukaryota; kingdom Metazoa; phylum Chordata; class Chondrichthyes; order Carcharhiniformes; family Triakidae; genus Mustelus; species Mustelus asterias. Next base: position 138,290,492 of record NC_135808.1, read on the forward strand.
GAATCAATCGCGCATCACTATTATTGCTACCAAAGTGGATAACCTCACATTTATCCACATTATACTGCATCTGCCATGCAGATGCTCACACACTCAACCTGTCCAAATCACACTGAAGCATCTCTGCATCCTCCTCACAGCTCACCCTCCCATCCAACTTTGTATCATCTGCAAATTTGGAGATAATATATTCAGTTCCCTCTTCCAAATCATTAATATATAATGTGAACAGTTGGGGTCCCAGCACAGATCCCTGTGGAACCCCACTAGTCACTGACTGCCAATCAGAAAAAGACCCATTTATGCCAACTCTTTGCTTCCTATCTGCGAACCAACTTTCTGTCCATCTCAAGACATGACCCACAATCCCATGTGCTTTAACTTTACATAGTAGTCTGTTATGTGAGACCTTGTCGAAAGCCTTCTGAAAGTCTAAATAAACCACATCCACTGGTTCTCCTCGGTCAACTCTATTAGTTACACCATCAAAAAATCCCCCAATGACGGTGTGACCAAATTCTCCTCCAATTCGATTTTCAAGTTTGCTGGCTACACCACCGTAGTGGGTCGGATCTCAAACAATGATGAGAGAGTACAGGAATGAGATAGAGAATCTGGTGAACTGGTGCGGCAACAATAATCTCTCCCTCAATGTCAACAAAAAGAACGAGATTGTCATTGACTTCAGGAAGCGTAGAGGAGAACATGCCCATGTTTACTTCAACGGGGATGAAGTAGAAAGGGTCGAGAGTTTCAAGTTTTTAGATGTTCAGGTCAGCAACAACCTGTCCTGGTCCCCCCATGCTGATACTATAGTTAAAAAAGCCCACCAACGCGTCTACTTTCTCAGAAGATTAAGGAAATTTGGCATGTCAGCTGCAAATCTCACTAACTTTTACAGATGCACCAAAGAAAGCATTCTTTCTGCTTGTATCACAGCTTGGTATGGCTCCTGCTCTGTCCAAGACTGCAAGAAACTACAAAAGGTTGTGAATGTAGCCCAGTCCATCACACAAACCAGTCGCCCAACCATTGACTCTGTTTACACTTCCCGCTTCCTCGGCAAAGCAGCCAGCATAATTAAGGACCCCACGCACTCCGGACATTCTCTTTTCCGCCTTCTTCCTTCGGGAAAAGTATACAAATGTCTGAGGTCATGTGCCAACCGACTCAAGAACAGCTTCTTCCCTGCTGCCATCAGATTTTTGAATGGACTTACCTTGCATTAAGTTGATCTTTCTCTACACCCTACCTATGACTGTAACACTACATTCTGCACTCTCTCCTTTCCTTCTCTATGAACGGTATGCTTTGTCTGTATAGCGCACAAGGAACAATGCTTTTTACTGTATACCAATACATGTGACAATAATAAATCAAATCAAATAATAAATCAATCAAATCAAATCAATAGATTTGTCAAGCATGATTTCCCTTTTGTAAACCCGTGCTGACTTTGTCTGATTATACCACTGCCTTCCAATTGCCGAGTTATGAAATCCATGCTAACAGATTCTAGCAACTTCCCCCAGTATCGGCGTGAGGCTCATTGGTCTACAGTTTCGTGTTTTCACTCTTCTATATCATGGGGAGATATTTTGGATGAAGTTCCAGATCGTTGGTTGTTGTTATGATGACCACGGGGATCATCAATAGATCTCCCGGGACCCTCACTGAATACCAGCTCCGCTATTAGGCAAATGGAGTCTCACCCAACAGGGAAGGAGCCGTAGGGGGATTTAAAACCAGCTGGCTCAAGTCAGGCTGGCAGTCGATAGACTTGGGACTGATTAGCACTCTGTAGCCATTGAATGGCTCAGATATCACTGTAGGTGGTGACAAAAGACTGGCGACGGTAAGATTATTCCATTGGCAAAGAGGAGTTAAGTGAGCTTTTCTCTTCCCTTTGTACCATCTCTACTATCGATGCAAGTCCCCAGGCCTGATGGCCGACACCAGAGGGTATTAAAGGAAGTGGTGGCGGAGATAGTGGATCCATATCTCCATATAATATTCCAAAATTCCCTGGTCACAGGCAAAGTTCCAATGGACTGGAAAAATGCTAATGTAACAGCCTTATTCAAAAAGGGAGGGAGGCAAAATGTGGGAAATTATAGGCCAGTTAGTTTAACATCTATTGTTGGGAAAGTGTTAGAATCAATTATCAAGGAAGCAATATCAGGACATTTGGAAAGTCAAAACGCAATCCATCAGAGGCAGCATGGTTATATGAAAGGCAAATCATGTTTGACTAACTTGCTAGAGTTCTTCGAGGATGCAACAAGCAAAGTGAATAATAGGGATGTCGTATATCTGGACTTCCAGAAGGCATTTGATAAGGTGCCACACAAAAGGTTAATTCACAAGGTTAGATCATATGGGATTTGGGGTCATTTATTAGCTTGGATGGGTGACTGGTTGATGGACAGAAGACAGAGGGTTGGGATAAATGGTTTTTTTTCTGGATGGCAGGAAGTAACTAGTGAGGGTGCCACAGGGTTCGGTCCTTGTGCCCCAGCGATTTACAATCTATATTAATGACTTGGATACAGGGATAGAGGCTCTACAGCCAAATTTGCAGATGACACAAAAATAGGCGGGACAGTAAGTTGTAATGAGGAAATAAGAAACTTACAAATGGATATTGATAGGTTAGGAGAGTGGCCATAATGTTGCAGATGGAGTTTAACGTGGATAGGTGTGAGGTCATGCATTCTGGTTGGAAAAATGGGAAGGCAACTTATTATCTAAATGGGGAGACTTTGGGGTGCTCCGGTGCAGAGGGATCTGGGTGTCCTCGTTCATGAGTCACAGAAAACTAGCATGCAGGTACAGCAGATAATAAAGAAAGTGAATGGAATGTTGGCATTTATAGCGAAAGGAATAGAATATAAAGTTAAGGAAGTATTGTTGCAACTATACAAGGCATTGGTGAGGCCGCACCTGGAGTATTGTGCACAGTTTTGGTCCCCGTATTTGAGGAAAGATGCAGTGGCATTGGAGGCAGTTCAGAGGAGGTTCACTAGATTGATTCCAGGGATGAGGGGGTTTGTCGTATGAAGAGAGATTGAACAGTTTAGGCCGATACTCTCTGGAATTTAGAAGGCTGAGGGGAGATCAAATTGAGGTGTACAAGATGATAAAAGGCATGGATAAAGTAGACGTGGAGTGGATGCTTCCTCTTGTGGGACATTCTAGGACGAGAGGTCTTAGGATAAGGGGTAGCAAATTTAAAACAAAGTTGCGGAGAAACTATTCTCCCAAAGGGTTGTGAATCTGTGGAATTCGCTACCCCAAAGTGCGGTGGGTGCTGGGACAGTGAGTAAATTTAAGGAGGAGTTGGACAGATTTTTAATTGGTAATGGGGTTGAAGGGTTATGGGGAGAAGGCAGGAAAATGGGGATGAGGAGCATATCAGCCATGATCGAAAGATGGAGCGGACTCGATGGGCCGAATGGCCTAATTCTGCTCCTATATCTCATGAACTTATGAAGTAATCCTCCAGTAGAAAAAATACCTCTTTTTGGGGAAAACCTGAAGCCTACGATGCGAGCAATAGAAGACTGGGCCCAATACCCAGAGTGCGTGGATTACTTTTTTTGGGCCAACATTATTGAGGAGGACGAGATGCAGAAAGTGCATAGAAAGGATATTATTAAACCAGAAAGAGTGCAGAAAAGATTTACGAGGATGCTGCCGGGACTTGATGGATTGAGTTATAAGGAGAGGCTGGATAGACTGGATAGACCCTATTGTCCTGTTGATGGTATGCAGGGTCCCAACATTTAGTGTAATAAAAAGGCTGACCTACCTGGATCCCCCTGGTGCCAAAACCTTCCATAATACTCCAGCGATACTGGTTGAATACGGCAGGGCGAACTCCTGGGGAATCTGTCATCGGATTTCTGACCAGGATACAAACTTTGGCAGAACACTGTGAATACAGGCTACCCCTGAATGATATGTTGTGAGATAGACTGGCCTGTGGGATGAACAATGCGACAGTGCAAAAGCGAGTAATTAGCTCTACTATGGTCAGTGGGCTGACGAATGGCAGATGGAGGTTAATTTAGACAAATGCGAGGTGATGCATTTTGGTAGATTGAACCAGGGCAGGACTTACTCAGTTAATGGTAGGGCGTTGGGGAGAGTTACAGAACAAAGAGATCGAGGAGTACATGTCCATAGCTCCTTGAAAGTGGAATCACAGGTGGACAGAGTGGTGAAGAAGGCATTCGGCATGCTTGGTTTCATCGGTCAGAACATTGAATAAAGGAGTTAGAATGTCTTGTTGAAGTTGTACAAGACATTGGTAAGGCCACACTTGGAATATTGTGTGCAATTCTGGTCACCCTATTATAGAAAGGATATTGTTAAACTAGAAAGAGTGCAGAAAAGATTTACGAGGATGCTACCGGGACTTGATGGTTTGAGTTATGAGAGGCTGGATAGACTGAGACCTTTTTCTCTGGAGCGTAGGAGGCTGAGGGGTGACCTTATAGAGGTCTATAAAATAATGAGGGGCATAGACAAGGTAGATAGTCAATATCTTTTCCTAAAGGTAGGGGAGTCTAAAACTAGAGGGCATAGGTTTAAGGTGAGAGGGGAGAGATACAAAAGTGTCCAGAGGGGCAATTTTTTCACACAGAGGGTGGTGAGTGTCTGGAACAAGCTGCCAGAGGTAGTAGTAGAGGCGGGTACAATTTTATCTTTTAAAAAGCATTTAGATAGTTACATGGGTACGATGATGATACTGTCGATCGATGAGTCCAGACACACGAAACAGCCATGAGGAACAAATTCGCATCTCAATCTGTCAACACCTTCATGCACAGGTTCGATCAAGACCTCTTTACCGCGCAGGACCTTCAACCGATGCTATACACTAGATACATCGATGACATTTTCTTCCTTTGGACTCATGGTGAACAATCACTGAAACAACTCTATGATGACATCAACTAGTTCGATTCCACTATCAGACTCACCATGGACTACTCTCCGGAATCGGTTGCATTCTTGGACACACGCATCTCCATTAAGGACGGCCACCTCAGCACCTCACTGTACCGCAAGCCCACGGATAACCTCACGATGCTCCACTTCTCCAGCTTCCACCCTAAACACGTTAAAGAAGCCATCCCCTACGGACAAGCCCTCCGAATGCACAGGATCTGCTCGGATGAAGAGGATCGCAACAGGCACCTCCAGACGCTGAAAGATGCCCTCATAAGAACAGGATGTGGCGCTCGACTCATTGATCAACAGTTCCGACGCGCCACAGCGAAAAACCGCACCGACCTCCTCAGAAGACAAACACGGGTCACGGCGGACAGAGTACCCTTCATCGTCCAGTACTTCCCCGGAGCGGAGAAGCTACGACATCTTCTCCGGAGCCTTCAACATGTCATCGATGAAGACGAACATCTCGCCAAGGCCATCCCCACACCCCCACTTCCTGCCTTCAAACGACCGCACAACCTCAAACAGACCATTGTCCGCAGCAAACTACCCAGCCTTCAGGAGAACAGTGACCACGACACCACACAACCCTGCCACAACAACCTCTGCAAGACGTGCCGGATCATCGACATGGATACCATCATCTCACGTGAGAACACCATCCACCAGGTACACGGTACATACACTTGCAACTCGGCCAATGTTGTCTACCTGATACGCTGCAGGAAAGGATGACCCGAGGCAATGGTACATTGGGGAAACCATGCAGACGCTACAACAACGGATGAATGAACACCGCTCGACAATCACCAGGCAAGAGTGTTCTCTTTCTGGTGGGGGACACTTCAGCGGTCAAGGGCATTCGGCCTCTGACCTTCGGGTAACTGTTCTCCAAGGCGGTCTTCACGACACATGACAGCGCAGAGTCACTGAGCAGAGACTGATAGCCAAGTTCTGCACACATGAGGACAGCCTCAACCGGGATCTTGGGTTCATGTCACACTATCTGTAACCCCCCACAACTTGCCTGGGCTTGCAAAATCTCACTAACTGTCCTGGCTGGAGACAATACACATCTCTTTAACCTGTGCTTAACCCTCTCTCCACTCACATTGTCTGTACCTTTAAGACTTGATTACCTGTAAAGACTCACATTCCAACCATTTATCTTGTCAATTGATTTTGTGTCTTTATATGCCCTGTTTGTGAACAGAACTCCCACTTACCAGACACTTACCTCCGAAAGCTAGTGGCTTTTGCTACCAAATAAATGTGTTGGACTTTAACCTGGTGTTGTGAGACTTCTTACTGTGTTTACCCCAGTCCAACGCCAGCATCTCCACATTATAATTTCGCAGAGACCAAGGACGGCTTTCCCCCTCGTTCAGGCCCTGAAACCGGAAATTCCCACCCGAGCTCCACGGACCTTTAAATGCTCAGCCAATTTTTCTGTCCTGCCGGCTAGGATTCCGGTGACAGGCCGAACTGGACAGTTTCTGCCCTGAATTGTAATGAATGAGTTTAAAGCTGAATTCAATTGCCGAACACCTCAATGACATTTAACACAGACTCTGAATTAATCATCTGATCGCAATTTCAAAACTAACATGGATTGAAATGGCTCGTACAATGACAAACACTCCTCTATCCCCCTGGATTACTAACCCAGTAATATAACCACTACACTCCTCTATCCCCCTGGATTACTAATCCAGTAATATAACCACTGCACTCCTCTATCCCCCTGGATTACTAATCCAGTAATATAACCACTACACTCCTCTATCCCCCTGGATTACTAATCCAGTAATATAACCACTACACTCCTCTAACCCCCTGGATTCCAAATCCAATAATATAACCACTACACTACTGTATCCCCCTGGATTACTAATCCAGTAATATAACCACTACACTCCTCTATCCCCCTGGATTACTAATCCAGTAATATAACCACTACACTCCTCTAACCCCCTGGATTCCAAATCCAATAATATAACCACTACACTACTGTATCCCCCTGGATTACTAATCCAGTAATATAACCACTACACTCCTCTATCCCCCTGGATTACTAATCCAGTAATATAACCACTACACTCCTCTATCCCCCTGCATTACTAATCCAGTAATATAACCACTACACTCCTCTATCCCCCTGGATTACTAATCCAGTAATATAACCACTACACTCCTCTATCCCCCTGGATTACTAATCCAGTAATATAACCACTACACTCCTCTAACCCCCTGGATTCCAAATCCAATAATATAACCACTACACTACTGTATCCCCCTGGATTACTAATCCAGTAATATAACCACTACACTCCTCTATCCCCCTGGATTACTAATCCAGTAATATAACCACTACACTCCTCTATCCCCCTGGATTACTAGCCCAGTAATATAACCACTACACTCCTCTATCCCCCTGGATTACTAATCCAGTAATATAACCACTACACTCCTCTAACCCCCTGGATTACTAATCCAGTAATATAACCACTACACTACTGTAACCCCCTGGATTACTAGCCCAGTAATATAACCACTACACTCCTCTATCCCCCTGGATTACTAATCCAGTAATATAACCACTACACTCCTCTATCCCCCTGGATTACTAATCCAGTAATATAACCACTACACTACTGTAACCCCCTGGATTACTAGCCCAGTAATATCCACCGTGCTCTGTCTCTGTTTCACATTCTGTGACAGGGAATGGGAAACTGAAACTCACTCAGACATTTATCAGTCTCCAGGCCCCAAATCCTTCCCCATTCTCCTGAGTTCCACTGGAGTTTCTGCGTTCCCGCTCTGCAACCTCTGCTGTTCAGTGCTGCTTTCACACAAGCCAAGGGTTCTTCATTTCCTTGCCCAGTTCTGAGTGAATCGAGGAATGTTCCGGATCAGTGGCAGTGAGTTTGCAGGATTAGTGAATGGGCTTTGGGGATGATGTTTGTGATCAGCCTTTGGACAGGTAAACATGACACAGAGAGTCACTGCTGGCTCAGTGTCTGAGTGAGCTGATTCTTCCCAACTGATACACAGAGGGTGGACATCACACACACAACACCAACTGTGATTCAGGACCGGGGGGATGGCCATTTTCAGCCCGAATCTCTCACAGTGTTTGTATCAAACTCTCAAAATCAAATTCTCCCCAGCTCCCTGTAATATTAAGAAGAGTGTCTGAGAATCATTTCAATATAGAGAGGGGTGTGATGCGCGATTAATTCACTCGGGAGGCTGGATCGTACCCGGGAAATAAAGGCTTTTATTAGCAACAAGAATGGAGCATACTGCTTAACAATACAATCCCAGACTAAAGGGTCACTAGGAAGTAGCAGTGACCTTTATACTCCTATAGGAAGGCGGAGCCAACCAGAGTGTACCACAGAACAATACCAACAGGTGGAACACCCCAACCCTAACCCCAACAGTAACAAGAGTAACATATGTACAAGTACCCATAGTGGTAACCATCTATGGTTCACCACATTCACCCCTCCTTTAAAAACAAAGGCCAGTGGGGCAAAAAAAAACAGTACGAACTGTCCATATATTCACAAGTTCAGTCGTATCGGAGGTCCGCACCGTCTCTGCGACCTCCTCAACACTGGCGGTAGCGCCGGTTCTGGTGACCGTGATGACCCTCTCTCCAAGGTGGTGTCCAGTGACTCCTCCAGTTCCTCGCGGACGGGTGGACCACGAGGTGGCGACAATCTCCTAGACTCGGGAACGCCCCGAGGTGGCGACAATCTCCTGGACTCAAGCAAGCTGTACACAGGAGTACGAGGATTAAGTGGTGGTCCTGATACTGCCCGCGCCGTGTCAGGAGGGGAGATAAAGGGCAAGGGGTCCCTAACCAGGGGTGCGGGAGCGACGGGGGGTTTCCAGGTCCCCTGCAGGCGCCAGATCTCGGATAGAGACCGTGTCCTCTCGCCCATCAGGATATGCTACATAGGCATATTGAGGGTTGGCGCGGAGGAGATGGACCTGTTCAACCAAAGGGTCGGACTTGCGGGCCCTAACATGCCACCGCAGGAGGACAGGTCCTGAGTACGTCAACCAAGACGGCAGTGAGGTCCCAGAGGAAGACTTCCTAGGGAAGGTAAACATCTGCTCATGTGGGGTAGCATTGGTTGCCGTACACAGGAGGGACCGGATTGAATGGAGCGCATCAGAAAGTACCTCTTGCCAATGGGAGACTGGAAGACCCTTAGACCTCAACGCCAGTAAAACAGTCTTCCAGACTGTAGCGTTTTCTCTTTCGACCTGCCCGTTACCCCTGGGGTTGTAACTCGTAGTCCTACTTGAGGCAATCCCTTTAGAGAGCAGGTATTGCCTCAAGTCGTCACTCATAAACGACGAACCCCTATCACTGTGGATATAACTGGGGTAACCGAACAGGGTGAAAAGATCCCGCAAGGCTTTGATAACCGTGGCAGCGGTCATGTCTGAACAGAGAATGGCAAAAGGGAATCGGGAGTACTCGTCAACCACGTTGAGGAAGTACACATTCCGATCTGTCGAATGAAGGGGGCCCTTGAAATCAATACTCAGTCGTTCAAAAGGGCGAGTGGCCTTAATGAGATGTGCCCTGTCAGGTCGGTAGAAGTGCGGCTTGCATTCAGCACATACCTGGCAGCTTCGAGTTATTGACCTGACATCCTCTACAGAGTAGGGCAGATTCCGGGCCTTTACAAAATGGAAGGTGCCGAGCATGAATCTCGTTTGGCGGTTTGTTGTACAACTTCTTAAGTAGTTCGATGGCCCCTTTGTAGTCTTGGGCATCACGGATTGTTGCATACACAGTGCCGCTTACACTTGCGTGGAGGACCCGCAATCTATCGGCGTCGTTTTGGATTGCTGTTGAGGCATCGATATAATCCTGGAAACACTTCAACCAATGGTCGAAAGTGTTCGACGCTCCAGTGGCACGCGGATCTAAGGTAAGCCAATCGGGTTTTAACATTTGCTCCACGGTTTTTTTTTCTTCAAACAAAATTGTTACTAATAAAATTGATGCGCGATTAATTCACTCGGGAGGCTGAATCGTACCCGGGAAATAAAGGCTTTTATTAGCAACAAGAATGGAGCATACTGCTTAACAATACAATCCCAGACTAAAGGGTCACTAGGAAGTAGCAGTGACCTTTATACTCCTATAGGAAGGCTGAGCCAACCAGAGTGTACCACAGAACAATACCAACAGGTGGAACACCCCAACCCTAACCCCAACAGTAACAAGAGTAACATATGTACAAGTACCCATAGTGATAACCATCTATGGTTCACCACAGGGTGTAGGGGCTGGAGGGGGTTACAGAGATAGGGAGGGGTGCAGGGGCTGGAGGGGGTTACAGAGATAGGAAGAGGTGTAGGAGGTTACAGAGATAGGGAGGGGAGTAGGGGCTGGAGGGGGTTACAGAGATAGGGAGAGGTGTAGGAGGTTACAGAGATAGGGAGGGGTGTATGAGCTGGAAAAGGTTTCAGAGATAGGGAGGGGTGTAGGGGCTGGAGGAGGTTACAGAGATAGGGAGGTTGTAGGGGTGGAGGAGTTACAGAGATAGGGAAGGGTGTAGTGACTGGAGGAGGTTACAGTGATAGGGAGGGGTGTAGGGGCTGGAGGAGGTTACAGAGATAGGGAGGGGTGTAGGGGCTGGAGGAGGTTACAGAGATAGGGAGGGGTGTAGGGGCTTGAGCAGGTTACAGAGATAGTGAGGGGCGTAGAAGCTGGAGGAGGTTACAGAGATAGGGAGGGGTGTTGGGGCCGGAGGAGGACACAGAGATTGGGACGGGTTTAGGGGCTGGTGTAGATTACAAAGATAGGGAGAGGTGTAGGGGCTGGAGGTGGTTACAGAGATAGGGAGGGGTGTAGGGGCTGGAGGAGGTTACACAGATAGGGAGGGGTCCAGGTGCTGGAGGAGGTTATAGAGATAGGGAGGGGGTAAAGAGCTGGAGGAGGTTACAAAGATGGGGAGGGGGTGTAGGGTCTGGCGGAGGTCACAGAGATCTGGAGGGGTGCAGTGTCTGGAGGAGGTTACAGAGATGGGGAGTGGTATAGGGTCTGTAGGAGGTTAAAGAGATTGGGAGGGTTGTAGGGCTGGAGGAGGTTTCAGAGATGGGGAGGGGATAAATGGCTGGAGGAGCTTACAGAGATAGGGAGGTGTGTAGGGGCTGGAAAAGGTCACAGAAATAGGGAGGTGTGTAGGGGCTGGAGGAGGTTACAGAGATAGGGAGCGTTGTAGGGGTTGGAGGAGATTACAGAGGTAGGGAAAGGTATGGTTTCTGGAGGAGGTTGGAATAGAATCATAGAATCCTGCAGTGCAGAAAGAGGCCATTTGGCCCATCGAGTCTGCACCGACCACAATCCCACCCAGGCCCTCCACCCATATCATAGAACATAGAACAGTACAGCACAGAACAGGCCCTTCGGCCCACGATTTTGTGCCGAGCTTTATCTGAAACCAAGATCAAGCTATCCCACTCCCTATCATCCTGGTGTGCTCCATGTGCCTATCCATAACCGGTTAAATGTTCCTAAAGTGTCTGACTCCACTATCACTGCAAGCAGTCCATTCCACACCCCAACCACTCTCTGCGTAAAGAACCTACCTCTGATATCCTTCCTGTATATCCCACCATGAACCCTATAGTCATGCCCCCTTGTAATAGCTCCATCCACCCGAGGAAATCGTCTTTGAACGTTCACTCTATCTATACCCTTCATCATTTTATAAACCTCTATTAAGTCTCCCCTCAGCCTCCTCCACTCCAGAGAGAACAGCCCCAGCTCCCTCAACCTTTCCTCATAAGACCTACCCTCCAAACCAGGCAGCATCCTGGTAAATCTCCTCTGCACTCTTTCCAGCGCTTCCACATCCTTCTTATAGTGAGGTGACCAGAACTGCACACAATATTCCAAATGTGGTCTCACCAAGGTCCTGTACAGTTGCAGCATAACCCCATGGCTCTTAAACTCCAACCCCCTGTTAATAAAAGCTAACACACTATATGCCTTCTTCACAGCTCTATCCACTTGAGTGGCAACCTTTAGAGATCTGTGGATATGGACCCCAAGATCTCTCTGTTCCTCCACAGTCTTCAGAACCCTACCTTTGACCCTGTAATCCACATTTAAATTTGTCCTACCAAAATGAATCACCTCACATTTATCAGGGTTAAACTCCATTTGCCATTTTTCAGCCCAGCTTTGCATCCTATCTATGTCTCTTTGCAGCCTACAACAGCCCTCCACCTCATCCACTACTCCACCAATCTTGGTGTCATCAGCAAATTTACTGATCCACCCATCAGCCCCCTCCTCTAAGTCATTAATAAAAATCACAAAGAGCAGAGGACCAAGCACTGATCCCTGTGGCACTCCGCTAGCAACCTGCCTCCAATCCCAAAATTTTCCATCCACCACCACCCTCTGTCTTCGATCAGACAGCCAGTTACCTATCCAATCGGCCAACTTTCCCTCTTCCCCGCACCTCCTCACTTTCATCATAAGCGACCATGGGGGACCTTATCAAACGCCTTACTAAAATCCATGTATATGACATCAACTGCCCTACCTTCATCAACACACTTAGTTACCTCCTTAAAAAATTCTATCAAATTTGTGAGGCACGACTTGCCCTTCACGAATCCGTGCTGACTATCCCTACATATTTACCCACTAACCCCGCTCACCTATGCATCCCGGGACACTAAGGGGCAATTTAGAATGGCCAATCAACCTAGCCCGCACATCTTTGGACTGTGGGACGAAACCAGAGCACCCGGAGGAAACCCACGCAGACACGGGGAGAATGTGCAAAATCCACACAGACAGTGACCCGAGCCGGGAATCGCACCCAGGTCCCTGGAGCTGTGAAGCAGAAGTGCAAACCACTGTGCTACCGTACCGCCCTCAGTCACCCCTCTCTGTAAGCTCCTACTCAGTTACAGGGATAGGGAGGGGTGTAGGGTTCGGAGGAGGTTACAGAGATAGGGAGGGGTGTAGGGGCTGGAGGAGGTTACAGAGAGAGGGAGGGGTGTAGGGGCTGGAGGAGGTTACAGAGATAGGGAGCGGGTGTAGGGGCTGGAGGAGGTTGCAGAGAGAGAGAGCGGTGTAGGAGCTGGAGGAGGTTACAGAGATAGGGAGGGGTGTAGGGGGCTGGAGGAGGTTACAGAGATAGGGACGGGTGTAGGGGCTGGAGGTGGTTACAGAGATAGGGAGGGGGTGTAGGGGCTGGTGGAGGTTACTGAGAGAGGGAGGGGTATAGGAGTTGGAAGACGCTACAGAGATAGGAAGCGGGTGTCGGGACTGAAGGAGGTTACAGAGATAGGGAGGGGTGTAGGCGCTGGGGAAGGTTACAGAGATAGGGAGGGTGTAGGCGCTGGGGGAGGTTACAGAGATAGGGAGTGTTGTAGGGGCTAGAGGAGGTTACAGAGATAGTGAGGGGTGTAGGCGCTGGGTGAAGTTACAGAGATAGGGAGGGGTGTAGGGGCTGGAGAAGGTTACAGAGATAGGGAGGGTGTGTTGGGGCTGGAGGAGGTTACAGAGGTAGGGAGGGGTGTAGGGGCCTGGCGGAGGTTACAGAGATAGGGAGAGTCTTTGATGTGCAAACTCTGGTTATCTTCGTTGACTGGTGTACGAGGACACCCATGTCTCAATGCACATTCCACTCTTTCAATCTATTGCTATTCAGATAATAATCTGCTTTCCTGTTTTTGCTGCCAAAGTGGATAACCTCACATTTATCCACATTATGCTGTATCTGCCATGCAGATGCCCACACACTCAACCTGTCCAAATCACGCTGAAGCATCTCTGTATCCTCCTCACAGCTCACCCTCCCACCCAACTTTGTATCATCTGCAAATTTGAAGGTGTTGCATTTAGTTCCCTCTTCCAAATCATTAATATGATCATGGGAGCAGCTGGGGTTCCAGCACCGATCCCTGACCTAGCCCATCAATCACTGCCTGCCACTTGGACAAAGACCCGTTTATTCCTATCCTTTGTTTCCTGTTTGCCAATCAGTTTTCTATCTATCTCAGTGCATTCCCCACAATCTCATGAGCTGTAATTTTACACACTAACCTCTGACGTGGGACTTTGTTCGAAGCTTTCTGAAAGTCCAAATAAACCACATAAAAGTGTGTAGTGATCCATTTTGGCAGATCCAATGGGATGAAGCAGCAGTATAATATGAAGGGTACCATTCTTAGCAGTGTAGAGGATCAGAAGGACCTTGGGGTCCGGGTCCATAGGACTCTTAAATCGGCCTCGCAGGTGGAGGATGCGGTCAAGAAGGCGTACGGCGTACTAGCCTTCATTAATCGAGGGATTGAGTTTAGGAGTCGGGAGATAATGCTGCAGCTTTATAGGACCCTGGTTAGACCCCACTTGGAGTACTACGCGCAGTTCTGGTAGCCTCATTACAGGAAAGATGTTGAAGCCGTTGAGAGGGTGCAGAGGAGATTTACAAGGATGTTGCCTGGATTGGGGGGCATGCCTTATGAGGATAGGTTGAGGGAGCTTGGTCTCTTCTCCCTGGAGAGACGAAGGATGAGAGGTGACCTGATAGAGGTTTACAAGATGTTGAGAGGTCTGGATAGGGTAGACTCTCAGAGGCTATTTCCAAGGGCTGAAATGGTTGCTACGAGAGGACACAGGTTTAAGGTGCTGGGGGGTAGGTACAGAGGAGATGTCAGGGGTAAGTTTTTCACTCAGAGGGTGGTGGGTGAGTGGAATCGGCTGATGTCGGTGGTGGTGGAGGCAAACTCGTTGGGGTCTTTTAAGAGACTTCTGGATGAGTACATGGGATTTAATGGGATTGAGGGCTATAGATAGGCCTAGAGGTGGGGATATGATCAGCGCAACTTGTGGGCCGAAGGGCCTGTTTGTGCTGTGGCTTTCTATGTTCTATGTTCTATCCACTGGCTTCCCCTCATCAACCCTGCTGGTTACATCCTCAAATAATTCCAATAGATTTATCAAGCATGCCTTCCCTTTCACAGATCCATGCTGACTCTGTCCAATCCTGCCTCCGTTTTCCAAGTATTTTGCAATGAAATCTTTGATAATAGATTCTAGAATTTTCCTTATTCCTTTCTTTGTTCTTTGTTCTTACTCCCGACGTCAGGCTAGTCTATAGTTCCCTGTTTTCTCTCTATCTCCCTTTTTAAATAGCCAGGTTATATTAGCTACCCTCCAATCTGTAGGGACTGTTCCAGAGTCTATGGAATCTTGGAAGGTGACCACCAAGGCATCCACTATTTCCAGGGCCACTTGATTAAGTACTCTGGGATGTAGATTATTCGGCCCTGGGGATTTATCCACCTTCAATCCCATCAGTTTCCCCAATACCATTTCTCTACTAATGCTGATTTCCTTCAGTTCCTCCCTCTCACTGAACCCTGTTTTCCCCAACATTCCTGGTGTTATTTGTGTCCCTGTTTGTGAAGATGGAACCAGAGAATGGATTCAGTTGGTCAGCCATTTCTTTGTTCCCCATTATAAATTCCCCTGTTTCTGATTGGCAGGGGCCTACATACTTATAGAAACTTTTACAGTCAGTGTTTATGCTCCTCATAAGTTTACTCTCATACTCTATTCTCCTTCTTATTCCCACTGAAAGGCCATTCCCCTCAATAGGTATCCAAAACGGTCTCTCAGTTTTTAAGGGGAATGGCCACAGCAGAGAAATTGATGTCCTCCTGATTGACTTTTTATTGACTGTGTATAATGATTAATGATGCATAGCACTGTGTCTAGAGCATCACAGCGTACTAATTTGTTGTCATGGCTACAGATGTAAAAGGGAAAGAATGTTATATATTTAAGCAGGTGCATGATTGCTTTACGAGCTGGTCACATGGTTTGATGAGGTTGTTGGTCAGCTTTTAGAACAAAGAACAATACAGCACAGGAACAGGCCCTTCGGCCCTCCAAGCCCGTGCCGCTCCCTGGTCCAAACTAGACCCTTCTTTTGTATCCCTCCATTCCCACTCCGTTCATATGGCTATCTAGATAAGTCTTAAATGTTCCCAGTGTGTCCGCCTCCACCACCTTGCCTGGCAGCGCATTCCAGGCCCCCACCACCCTCTGTGTAAAATATGTCCTTCTGATATCTGTGTTAAACCTCCCCCCCCCGTCACCTTGAACCTATGACCCCTCGTGAACGTCACCACCGACCTGGGGAAAAGCTTTCCACTATTCACCCTATCTATGCCTTTCATAATTTTATACACCTCTATTAAGTCTCCCCTCATCATCCGTCTTTCCAGTGAGAACAACCCCAGTTTACCCAATCTCTCCTCATAACTAAGCCAGGCAACATCCTGGTAAACCTCCTCTGGACTCTCTCCAAAGCCTCCACGTCCTTCTGGTAGTGTGGCGACCAGAACTGGACGCAGTATTCCAAATGCGGCCGAACCAACGTTCTATACATCTGCAACATCAGACCCCAACTTTTATACTCTATGCCCTGTCCTATAAAGGCAAGCATGCCTTCTTCACTACCTTCTCCACCTGTGACGTCACCTTCAAGGATCTGTGGACTTGCACACCCAGGTCCCTCTGCGTATCTACACCCTTTATGGTTCTGCCATTTATCGTATAGCTCCTCCCTACATTATTTCTACCAAAATGCATCACTTCGCATTGATCAGGATTGAACTCCATCTGCCATTTCTTTGCCCAAATTTCCAGCCTATCTATATCCTTCTGTAGCCTCTGACAATGTTCCTCACTATCTGCAAGTCCTGCCAATTTCGTGTCGTCCGCAAACTTACTGATCACCCCAGTTACACCTTCTTCCAGATCGTTTATATATTAGTTTCATTTTGTGGAGCAGCAGCTCCTCAATAAACCTGTTGTTGTTATTTTGAATCTGTGTGTGCAAACCACATCTTTCCTTTTGTTTACAACCCACAAAAACCTAACATAACTCGAACATTACAGGTAGTGAGGGGGCGTAGGGGCTGGAGGAGGTTACAGAGATAGGGATGGGTGTAGGGGCTGGAGGAGGTTACAGAGATAGGGTGGGGTACAGGGGCTGGAGGAGGTTACAGAGATAGGGAGAAGTGTAGGGGCTGGAGGGGGTTACAGAGATAGGGAGGGGTGTACGGGCTGGAGAGGGTTACAGAGATAGGGAGGGATGTAGGGGCAGGAGGGGGTTACAGAGATAGGGAGGGATGTAGGGGCTGGAGGAGGTTACAGAGACAGGCAGAGGTGTAGGGACTGGAGGGGGTTACGGAGATAGGAAGGGATGTAGGGGCTGGAGGAGGTTACAGAGATAGGGAGCAGTGGAGGGGCTGGAGGGGGTTTCAGAGATAGGGAGGGATGTAGGGGCTGGAGGGGGTTACAGAGATAGGGAGGAGTGTAGGGGCTGGAGGAGGTTACAGAGACAGGGAGAGGTGTAGGGGCTGGAGGGGGTTATAGATATTGGGCTGCCTTCTCCTATCTGTCAGCTTCTCTCTGCCGAGGCATTGTCCTGACTCAGAGACAGAAGCTGTCAGTAAGAAAAGTTTTGTGGGAAAGTATAGTCAGTGTAAATGTTTCTTTTTGATGAGATGGAACAAGTTCAGTGCCTGAGTGTGAGGGGCTGTGGGAAGGAGTTGATATGAAGAGACTGAGGGAGACAGTGTGTCTGTCCTCTCTCCTATCTGCTCTCTAAATGTCCTATCATACTCGCTGAACTGTACTGACTGTCTGTACATGTGGAATTTCCCCGGTTAATGGAACGGTGAGTACTTTTACTGAGAAAGTGTGTTGACTCTGCAGACACAGTTACAAGGTGTGTAATATGAGAAGAGATTCTCTCATCTTACCCTGGCAATCACCTTGCCTATTGTCCAAGAACTTTAATAAAAGATATTTTAATGCACATTATATTTCATCTGGAAAGTAATTCAAAGAGTGAAGTTGGATTGTGATTTCTGGATTATTGGATTCCTGCGACATGTGATATTAACTGAAGCTCGTCTGGGTTACAGTCTGTTCCAGGGTGACCCTGTAGTTTTTGCAATGTCCTTTAACTGATCTTGATCAGTTGAAGATTTCAGACACTTTAGGAGGAGGGGGTTTTTTCTGGGTTATGTGTGGGTGACTGGGACTGAGAGTTTACTCGAGTTTTGGGGGACTGTCCGCACTGTGTCCTCTGAGGGTGATTACCCCGTCTCTCTACACCCAGTGACACACGAAAATAGACGGTGCTTTGGGATCAAAGAGCAAAGAACTTCGGCCCACCAAGCCTGCGCTGTCACATGATGCCTTTCTAAACTAAAGACCTTTTGCCTCTATGCGGTCCCTATCCCTCTATTCACTGCCTATTCACGTATCTGTCGCGATGCCTCTTAAACGTTGTTATTGTATCTGCTTCTACCCCCTCCTCTGGCAGCGCGTTCCAGGCACTTACCATCCTCTGTGTAAAAAACCAGCCTCTCACATCTCCTTTATACTTTCCCCCTTTTACCTTAAACCTCTGTCCCCTCATAACTGACATTTCTACCCTGAGAAAAGACTCTGACTATCGATTCTATCCATGTCTCTCATAATCTTGTAGACTTCTATCAGGTCACCCCTCAACCTCCATCGTTCCACAGAACAAACCAAGTTTCTCCAACCTCTCCTCATAGCTAATGCCCTCCAAACCAGGCAACATCCTGGTAAATCTCTTCTGTACCCTCCCAAAGAAGGCAATTCTGGGTAACTCTGCGCCATTAGGAATGTCAGGATAAATGAGAGAGGATTCCGAGGCATGTGCTTTGTTGATGGAAATCTGGGGACAATGTATAGAATAAAACCAAAGGGATGAAATGATTGAGTGGGAAGTGAAAGATTTGCCACAGTCGAGGCTGAGTTAGAAAGATTGTGAGTTGCAAATGGTTCCATATTCATACGGGAAGGAACAAGAACGCTGCGGAAAGAACCTCAGGGAGATGCTTGGTGAGATTCAAGGACTGGTGTTGAATGTGAACCAACTCCACAAGAAAATGCCACATTCACCACAAATATTTCACACAATTCTAACAACAGCTGATTCAGAAAGTGATATTTGAAGCGATAATCATTAAAAACTGGGAACCTTTCTAAAGAATGGATGGAGAGAATATTCCGAGATTGACTGGAGAATGAGGAACTTGTTTTTGGAATCAATCGCTAGTCGGGACATGAAACATCAATCTTCTCTGTTGACCTTTTACAGATTTGAGATTGACAACTTTAACTCAAAGCTAAATCTCTATTCATTGGTTGAAAGGCATGTGTGAAGTGAGCTTTTCATATGTAAAAGTCAAACCTTTCCCTATCGCTGAGCTCAGAGTTCATTGTCAATATCTTCCTGTCATTTCACTGAGAATTTCAACTCAAACACCAACTCACTGGAGAAAGCTTCAACAAACGGGGAAAAGGTGGCGTGACCTTTCAGTACATTCCAAACACTGCAGAGACTGCACGGGGAATTCGAATCAGGAAATTCCAGAGACACACCAGGAATGGAGGGAGCGATAGAGAGACAACCACAGAGCTCAGGTGAAAGGTCACAGCGCTGAAATCTACTGCTTTCCAACTTGTATTGTACCCTCAGTACTGACCCTCTGACAGTGCAGCACTCCCTCAGTACTGACCCTCTGACAGTGCGGCGCTCCCTCAGTACTGACCCTCTGACAGTGCAGCACTCTCTCAGCACTGACCCTCTGACAGTGCGGCACTCCCTCAGCACTGACCCTCTGACAGTGCAGCACTCCCTCAGTACTGACCCTCTGACAGTGCAGCACTCTCTCAGCACTGACCCTCTGACAGTGCGGCACTCCCTCAGCACTGACCCTCTGACAGTGCGGCACTCCCTCAGTACTGACCCTCTGACAGTGCGGCACCCCCTCAGTACTGACCATCTGACAGTGCCGCACTCCCTCAGTACTGACCCTCTGACAGTGCAGCACTCCCTCAGTACTGACCCTCTGACAGTGCGGCACTCTCTCAGTACTGACCCTCTGACAGTGCAGCACTCCCTCAGTACTGACCCTCTGACAGTGCGGCACTCTCTCAGTACTGACCCTCTGACAGTGCAGCACTCCCTCAGTACTGACCCTCTGATAGTGCAGCACTCTCTCAGTACTGACCCTCTGACAGTGCAGCACTCCCTCAGTACTGACCCTCTGACAGTGCGGCACTCCCTCAGCACTGACCCTTTGACAGTGCAGCACTCCCTCAGTACTGACCCACTGACAGTGCAGCACTCCCTCAGTACTGACGCTCTGACAGTGCGGCACTCCCTCAGTACTGACCCTCTGACAGTGCGGCACTCCCTCAGCACTGACCCTCTGGCAATGCGGCACTCCCTCAGTACTGACGCTCTGACAGTGCGGCACTCCCTCAGTACTGACCCTCTGACAGTGCGGCACTCCCTCAGCACTGACCCTCTGGCAATGCGGCACTCCCTCAGCACTGACCCTCTGGCAATGCGGCACTCCCTCAGTACTGACGCTCTGACAGTGCGGCACTCCCTCAGTACTGACCCTCTGACAGTGCGGCACTCCCTCAGTACTGACCCTCTGACAGTGCGGCGCTCCCTCAGCACTGACCCTCTGACAGTGCGGCACTCCCTCAGTACTGACCCTCTGACAGTGCGGCACTCCCTCAGTACTGACCCTCTGACAGTGCAGCACTCCCTGAGCCTCTGATTTAAATCCACAATCTTCTTTCTCAGGGGTGAGCGTGTTACTCACTGACTTACAGCTGACACCTAGTGCCTGATTTGACGGGCACGAAATCGCGGTAAAGTTGGGCGTTGGGCCTAAACCGCGGTCTGCATCCGAATCCGAGCAGATCGCGGCTTTACCGACACCCGGTTCGGGCGCAGGTCCGGCGCGCGCCCGAATCGGGCGGCCCGATGATTTAAATGCATTTGCATGCATTTAAATCGAGTTAATGAACCGCGCGCCCAACTCTCCCGCCAAATCCCACTTTACCGTCTTCCGGCCCAATCCGTGTCCGCGCTGTAACCGACCTGCAAAATAAAAGTCTGAAGTCGCCGCTGCAGCCTCTGAAGAGCGGGGTCAGAGACTGCAATGGCTCCCTGACCCAGGTCATCCTCTGGAGGGGGCGGGAGGGGGGTGAGAGGGGGTGTGATGTATCATCCCCTGGGGGCGGGGGGAGGAGAGGGGGTGTGATGTATCATCCCCTGGGGGGGGAGGGAGGAGAGGGGGTGTGATGTCTCATCCTCTGGTCGGGGGGGTTCCGCTGCGTGTCTGCGGCCGATCCCTCCTGGCGCCATCACTGGTTCACTGCCAGCCACAGATTACTCTTCCCTGCGGGTGCGAGAGAGCGGGAGAGATGGCTGTGGCTGGTAGTGTCCCAGTGATGGTGCCAGGAGGGATCGGCCACAGACAGGCAGCGGAACCCCCCCCGACCAGAGGAGGAGACGCCACACCCCCTCTCCTCCCCCCGCCCCCAGGGGATGATCGGTCACACCCCCTCCCCTCCCACCCCCCTCAGGGGATGATCGGTCACACCCCCCCCGCCCCCCCCCCCGCCCCCCCCAGGGGATGATACTTCACACCCCCTCTCCACCCCCCCCCAGGGGATGATACATCACACCCCCTCCCCTCCCACCCCCCACCCCTCCCCGACCAGAGGATGACCGTCAGAGAGCCGCTCTCTCCGCTTTCTGCTTTTTTTTCGAGCCCGGGCGCGCTCTGTCAGATTTTTTTCGAGCTGCGCGTGCGCAGTTCAGAGCTCCGATCGGCCCGCCAGCGCTAAGCCCCGCCCACAGTGCGGATCGGACCGGAGCCGGCAAAACACGTATGGGCGCGCTGGAAAGAGGATTCCAGGCGCAGATCGATTTGACGCCCAGATTCGGCACTTAGACTCAAAATGGTAAAATTCCCCCCTAAAGTTCAGCTTTCCTTTCAATAAATCTTTCTGATTTCTCTGAACCTGTTGAGTGTTGAATCTCGGACAGAAACCTGAGCAAACAATGATGTCAGCAGACTTCCCCAATGAAATATTCACTGTATCTGTCGACAGGTCGTCGGGTGAGAGTTAAAACATCTTGAAATAAACAGGTCAGAAAGATCAATAATTCAAAGTTGTGTTTCTTATTTCTGACTGAAGTCAGTTCCAATATAACTTGCAGTCCTGAGCACAGAGTGTGTGGCTTTGTCTGGGTTCACTCCCCAGCTCCCCTTTTACTGTCCACTTTTCATTGTGAACTTCTCTCTCTCGCTCTCCTTCATTGTTACAACCATTTCATCTTCCCCCCCTCACTGCCCAACACTGAGTGGGTGTGAGCATGTGTGTGTAACTCCCTCCCAGAGCTCTGACACAGCTGCTGCCACATCTGGGGAGGGAGCTGGGACTCGGAATAAGAAGATCCTTTCGAGAATGAGTTTATATTTCTAGATATGGAGCTGAGGTGACAGAAAGCCTTGAATCTCGAAATCTTTCTCCAACCTCCGTTCTTTACCTCATTGTCATTCGAGGGAATGGAACGCTGAGTTTCAAAGCCTGAGCGAGGGACTGAGATTGAAACTTCTAACCGGACGGAGTGGGGGAAATAATCCAATCATTAATAAACACACCAGGGGTTTATTGGAATCACCGTAGCCAGTGAAAACTCAGAGTGGTTTCCCCTCGGCCCTCAACAATTCCCCCCAGACCTCTCCTTCCCCAGCAGCCCCCACGGCCAGGGGGAGATTGAACGAGAGGGTGGTGGGTGTCTGGAACTCGCTGCCGGGGGAGGTGGTGGAAGCGGATACGGTAGTGACTTTTAAGGGGAGTCTGGACAAATACAGGAATAGGATGGGAATGGAGGGATAGGGTCCCCGGAAGGGAAGGGGTTTTAGTTAAGTCGGGTAGCATGGTCGGTGCAGGCTTGGAGGGCCGAAGGGACTGTTCCTGTGCTGTAATTTTCTCTGTTCTTTGTTTTTTGAGATGGATGTCTGAGTTTTGTTGGCGATGGAATCACATGACAATCAGGTATAGAAGAGGGTGACCATTCAGCCCTTGGTTTGTGTGCCAGGTCTTTGAAAGATCGATCCAATTAGAGTCCCAGTCAATATGAGGAAGTTCAAGTCACCCACAACTCCCCTGCTTTTTTCACACCTTTTCAACCCCTGACTCCACATCTGCTCCTTTGTCTCCTGAGGGCTGTTGGGATGTCGATAGTACACTTCCAACATTGTGACTTCATTCTTCCCATTGCTATTCTGTGTTGGGAGATTGTTTTGGGAGTATTGTGAGTGAGAAGTATTGTTTCTTGCGCACTCTCCACAAAGCATACCATTCACAGAGAAGGAAAGGAGAGGGTGCAGAATGTAGTGTTACAGTCATACCTAGGGTGCAGAGAAAGATCAACTTAATGCAAGGTGGGTCTATTCAAAAGTCTGACAGCAGCAGGGAAGAAGCTGTTCTTGAGTCACTGGACAATGTTCCTAATTGTGGGCTAGATGCCAGTGTAGTTGTTTTATTGGAATGGTTTGGCTTGGAATCAGTTAGTTTTGGAGAACAAGTCATGAGTATTAAAGGTGCGATTTTGTCAGTGTTCCCTCCTGTTCCCAATGCCTTTGGCTGTTTTCTAATATCACACAGAGTGAATCAAATTGGTTGGAGACTGAAGCTGTGATTCGAGGAGCTCAGGAGGAGACCGAGACGCATCATCCACTTCGTCCTTCTGGTTGGAGAAGGGAGTGAAAGTTTCCGCATTGTCTTTTACACACAGGCACTGTGTGTCACTATCATTGAACATGGAGTGTTTATGGAGCCTCTTCCTCCAATGGGACTGGATGTGGGGAAACAGAAGAGCTATTGGCTGTGGATTCACTAAACTCTGCCTGTAATCTGCTCCTCCCACTGTTCAGCGTGCATTCAGCCCCCTGTTGTAGCTTCAGCTGCTTAGCAATCTCATCTTTACTGATATCCGATGCTGTACTGGCAGGCAGGAAGGTGGTTTGAAGTGTGTATACTTCAACGCCAGGAGCATCGGAATAAGGTGGGTGAACTTGCAGCATGGGTTGGTACCTGGGATTTCGATGTTGTGGCCATCTCGGAGACATGGATAGAGCAGGGACAGGAATGGTTGTTGCAGGTTCCGGGGCTTAGATGTTTCAGTAAATGCAGGGAAGGTGGTAAAAGAGGGGGAGGTGTGGCATTGTTAGTCAAGGACAGTATTACGGTGGCAGAAAGGACTTTTGATGAGGACTCGTTTACTGAGGTAGTTTGGGCTGAGGTTAGAAACAGGAAAGGAGAGGTCACCCTGTTGGGAGTTTTTTATAGACCTCCGAAAAGTTCCAGAGATGTAGAGGAAAAGATTGCAAAGATGATTCTGGATAGGAGCGAAAGTAACAGGGTAGTTGTACTGGGGGACTTTAACTTTACAAATATTGACTGGAAAAGCTATAGTTCGAGTACTTTAGAGGGGTTGTTTTTTGTCCAATGTGTGCAGGAAGGCTTCCTGACACAGTATGTAGATAGACCAACAAGAGGCGAGGCCACATTGGATTTGGTACTGGGTAATGAACCAGGCCAGGTGTTAGATTTGGAGGTAGGTGAGCACTTTGGTGACAGTGACCACAATTCGATTACGTTTACTTTAGCAATGGAACGGGATAGGTATATACCACAGGGCAGGAGTTACATCTGGGGGAAAGGAAATTATGATGCGCTTAGGCAAGATTTAGCTGGCATAGGTTGGGGAAGGAAACTGCAGGGGATGGGCACAATTGTAATGTGAAACTTGTTCAAGGAACAGCTACTACGCGTCCTTGATAAATATGTACCTGTCAGGCAGGGAGGAAGCAGACGTGTGAGGGAACTGTGGTTTACTAAGGAGGTTGAATCTCTTGTGAAGAGGAAGAAGGAGACTTATGTTAAGATGAGACGTGAAGGCTCAGTTAGGGCACTTGAGAGTTACAAGTTATCCAGGAAGGACCTAAAGAAAGGGTTAAGAAGAGCCAGGAGGGGACATGAGAAGTCTTTGGCAGGTAGGATCAAGGAAAACCCTAAAGCTTTCTATCGGTAAATCAGGAGTAAAAGAATGACTAGGGTAAGATTAGGGCCAGTCAAGGACAGGAGTGGGAAGTTGTGCATGGAGTCTGAAGAGATAGGAGAGGCGCTAAATGAATATTTTTCGTCGGTATTCCAACTGGAGAAGGACAGTGTTGTCGAGGGGAGTACTGAGATGCAGGCTGTTGGACTGGATGGGATTGATGTTCATAAGGAGGAGGTGTTAGCAATTCTGGAAAGGATAAAAATAGATAAGTCCCCTGGGCCGGATGGGATTTATCCTAGGATTCTCTGGGAGGCTAGAGAGGAGATTGCAGAGCCTTTGGCTTTGATGTTTGTGTCGTCATTGTCTACAGGAACAGTGCCACAAGACTGGAGGATAGCAAATGTTGTCCCCTTGATCAAGAAGGGGAGTAGGGACAACCCTGGTAATTATAGACCGGTGAGCCTTACTTCTGTTGTGGGCAAAGTATTGGAAAGGATTATAAGAGATAGGATTTATAATCACCTAGAAAGGAATAATTTGATTAGGGATAGTCAGCACGGTTTTGTGAAGGGTAGGTCGTGCCTCACAAACCTTATTGAGTTCTTTGAGAAGGCGACCAAAGAGGTGGATGAGGGTAAAGCGGTCGATGTGGTGTATATGGATTTCAGCAAAGCGTTTGATAAGGTTCCCCATGGGAAGCTTTTGCAGAAAATACGGACACATGGGATTGAGGGTGATTTAGCGGTTTGGATCAGGAATTGGCTAGTTGTAAGAAGACAGTGGGTGGTGGTTGATGGGAAATATTCATCCTGGAGTTCAGTTACTAGTGGTGTACCGCAAGGATCTGTTTTGGGGCCACTGCTGTTTGTCATTTTTAATAATGACCTGGATGAGGGCGTGGAAGGATGGATTCGTAAATTTACGGATGACACAAAAGTCGGTGGAGTTGTAGACAGTGCGGAGGGAAGTGGCAGGTTACAGAGGGACATAGATAAGCTGCAGAGCTGGGCTGAGAGGTGGCAATTGGAGTTTAATGCGGAAAAGTGTGACGTGATTCTCTTTGGAAGGAGTAACAAGAACACAGAGTACTGGGCTTATGTTAAGATACTTGGTAGTGTGGATGAACAGAGGGATCTGGGTGTCCATGTGCATAGATCCCTGAAAGTTGGCACCCAGGTTGATAGGGTTGTTAAAAAGGCGTATGGTGTGTTAGCTTTTATTGGTAGAGGGATTGAATTTCGGAGCCAGGAGGTCATGCTGCAACTGTACAAAACTCTGGTGCGGCTGCATTTGGAGTATTGCGTACAGTTCTGGTCGCCGCATTATAGGAAAGCATTGGAAAGGGTGCAAAGGAGATCTACCAGGAAGTTGCCTGGTATGGTGGGAAAATCGTATGAGGAAAGGCTGAGGGGTTTGAGGTTGTTTTCGTTAGAGAGAAGAAGGTTAAGAGGTGACTTAATAGAGGCATACAAGATGATCAGAGGATTAGATAGGGTGGATAGTGAGAGCCTTTTTCCTCGGATGGTGATGGCTAGTACGAGGGGGCATAGCTTTAAATTGAGGGGTGAGAGATATAGGACAGATGTTCGAGGTAGGTTCTTTACTCAGAGAGTAGTAAGGGCATGGAATGCCCTGCCTGCAGCAGTTGTGGACTCGTCAACATTAAGAGCATTCAATTGGTTATTGGATAAACATGGATTGGAATAGTGTAGATTGGAGGGGCTTTAGATTGGTACCACTGGTCGGCACAACATCGAGGGCCGAAGGGCCTGTACTGCGCTGTAATGTTCTATGTTCTATTGGACACGCTCCCCAACACCCCAGGGTTAGCAACTTGGCAATGATGTTAATGGTACAGTGAGGGGTCTCTGCAATGTCCAGTAATATATCAGTCCTGGGTAATCTCTGCAATAGAACATAGAACAGTACAGCACAGAACAGGCCCTTCGGCCCACGATGTTGTGCCGAGCTTTATCTGAAACCAAGATCAAGCTATCCCACTCCCTATCATCCTGGTGTGCTCCATGTGCCTATCCAATAACCGCTTAAATGTTCCTAAAGTGTTTGACTCCACTATCACTGCAGGCAGTCCATTCCACACCCCAACCACTCTCTGCGTAAAGAACCTACCTCTGATATCCTTCCTATATCTCCCACCATGAACCCTATAGTTATGCCCCCTTGTAATAGCTCCATCCACCCGAGGAAATAGTCTTTGAATGTTCATTCTATCTATTCCCTTCATCATTTTATAAACCTCTATTAAGTCTCCCCTCAGCCTCCTCCGCTCCAGAGAGAACAGCCCTAGCTCCCTCAACCTTTCATCATAAGACCTACCCTCCAAACCAGGCAGCATCCTGGTAAATCTCCTCTGCACTCTTTCCAGCGCTTCCACATCCTTCTTATAGTGAGGTGACCAGAACTGCACACAATATTCCAAATGTGGTCTCACCAAGGTCCTGTACAGTTGCAGCATAACCCCATGGCTCTTTGCAGCCTACAACAGCCCTCCACCTCATCCACTACTCCACCAATCTTGGTGTCATCAGCAAATTTACTGATCCACCCTTCAGCCCCCTCCTCTAAGTCATTAATAAAAATCACAAAGAGCAGAGGACCAAGCATTGATCCCTGTGGCACTCCGCTAGCAACCTGCCTCCAGTTCGAAAATTTTCCATCCACCACCACCCTCTGTCTTCGATCAGATAGCCAGGTAATTATAGTTGGCCAGGTAATTATAGACCGGTTAGTGAGGCACGACTTACCTTCACGAATCCGTGCTGACTATCCCGGATTAATCCGCACCTTTCTAAATGGTCGTAAATCCCATCCCTAAGGACCTTTTCCATCAATTTACCAACCACCGGCCAACTTTCCCTCCATCCCACACCTCCTTACTTTCATCATGAGCCGACCATGGGGGACCTTATCAAACGCCTTACTAAAATCCATGTATATGACATCAACTGCCCTACCTTCATCAACACACTTAGTTACCTCCTCAAAAAATTCTATCAAATTTGTGAGGCACGACTTGCCCTTCACGAATCCGTGCTGACTATCCCGGATTAATCCACATCTTTCTAAATGGTCGTAAATCCCATCCCTAAGGACCTTTTCCATCAATTTACCAACCACCGAAGTAAGACTAACCGGTCTATAATTACCAGGGTCATTTCTATTCCCTTTCTTAAACAGAGGAACAACATTCGCCACTCTCCAGTCCTCTGGCACCATCCCCATGGACAGTGAGGACCCAAAGATCAAAGCCAAAGACTCTGCAATCTCATCCCTTGCCTACCAAAGAATCCTAGGATATATTTCATCAGGCCCAGGGGACTTATCGACCTTCAGTTTATTCAAAACTGCCAGGACATCCTCCCTCTGAACATCTATTTCCTCAAGCCTATTAGCCTGTAACACCTTCTCTTCCTCAAAAACATGGCCCCTCTCCTTGGTGAACACTGAAGAAAAGTATTCATTCATCACCTCGCCTATCTCTACTGACTCCATACACAAGTTCCCACTACTGTCCTTGACCGGCCCTAACCTCACCCTGGTCATTCTTTTATTCCTCACATAAGAATAAAAAGCCTTGGGGTTTTCCTTGATCCGACCCGCCAAGCACTTCTCATGTCCCCTCCTAGCTCTCCTAAGCTCCTTTTATCAGCTCATTCCTTGCAATGTCCAGTAATATATCAGTCCTGGGTAATCTCTACAATGTCCAGTAGTATATCAGCCCTGGATAATCTTATCTCTGCCATGTTCAGTGATATATCAGTCCAGATGAAGCAGATTTGAGTTAAATAATCTCCAATTAGTGCCTCATAATTATCTCAGTGCCGACACATTAGGAACAGATTCAGTCGAGTTATTTTGTGTGAATACAAATCACCTCAATGAACACTGGCTGAATGCTAATCAAAACCAACCTAAACACTGATGTACATTTTACTGACATCCCATAATGACCCAGCTCTCACTGTGTTACTGGACCATTTCCACCGCCTGTGAGTGAAGCCCACTGCAGGCGAACAGCCCAACAGGATTCAGCCTGGAAAGTGTGGCTGGAATCTGGAGCCTGGGATTGTGGGTGATACTAATTCCCTTTTTAATGCTGGGACATTGAGAGTTTATTTATTCCGGAGTCAATCCCAGTTTAGCCATACTCTGCACTAACTGGAGGGATGCGGGGGGTGCGGCGGGGGGGGGGGGGGGGGGGGGTGTTGACACCACAGAGAGGTGATCATTTCCAGCAGATGAAAGAACCTGAGTTTCAATCCCAATAAATTAACTTTGCATCAAATAATCTCCAGTAATGAGCTGCTGTGATTGGCATCGATTGGAGCCAGCAGCTGAATTATTCATGCTGGGAAATTATATCCACACTTCTTAATTGGCAATAAAAACATCAATAGTTATTCCTTAATTTTAACAAATTTGTTCCATTAGAACTGGTGATGCCCAAAGAACAACACACCCTGATTATTGCCTCTCTGAACCCCACTATTACCATCCACACCCTGATTACTGCCCCTCCGAACCCCACTATTACCATCCACACCCTGATTACTGTCCCTCCGAACCCCACTATTACCATCCACACCCTGATTACTAAGTTGACTATTACCTCCCGTGTCCTCTCTCTGTCACTCCCACTGTTACTCTGTGTATTTCTGCTGTTTTATAATTAAATCATTGTGATGTAGAAACAGCTCCAGCTCTGATATCCGTGATTTCAGGAGTTGGCACTGATTCTGGAGTTGACGTGACAGTAACTGACGGAAGGTGATTGGGAAGAATGTTTAGTGTAAGGATGGGTTTGAAGACTGTCAGTAATGAGGGAGGTGTTTTTATGGATAGTTATTATTGGGATTCCTGGACACAGGGACACTGTCACACCGCAATCTGCAATGTGCTTCCAACACTAACCACTCACTCCCTGTTCTGTCAATCTCCGGATGTGACCAAAACAAATAAATCCAGGAATCCCTCGAGGATAGAACTCCAATTTCTACAAACAATCCAGTTAATGGAAAAAAGGTGTCTTTTAATTTGAAAGTGTTTGCAGTGACAGGAGGGTGGGTAACCAGAGGGACACAGATTGAAGAGAATCGGGAAAAGAACCAGAGGGGGAGATGAGGGGAGTTTATTTGACACAGTGAGTTGTTGTGATCTGGAATGTGCTGCCTGAAAGGGCGGTGGAAGCAGATTCAATAATAACTTTCAAAAGGCAATTGGGGAGATGGTAAAGGGGGAAATTTGTAGAGAAACAGAGAAGGAGCCGGGGGAGTGGGACTAATTGGAGAGCTCGTTCATGGAGACAGCACAGATATAATGGGCCGAGTGGCCTCTTTCTGTTCAGGAAGGTTCTATATTGTGATGATATTTGAGGAGAGCTCCTCCCAGACACTGTCTGATTTGTCAATTGTTTCTATTGAATGTTGACCATCCAATCATTTGAAATTGAGGCATTATATTGTTCCATACGGTGTGGTCCAATAGCCTCAGCTCCTGGACACTCACTATATATCCCAGTCTGAGTGTGGAGGAGCTGTACGATTCAGTCCCTCTGTCCCTGGGACACTCTGGGACTGAGGGTTAATGAAGAGGGAACTCAGATTACACACACACTCGTCCCCAACAGCCCGAGGAACCCGGAAGATTGATGCAGTTTATTTTTAGACACAGACTAAATCTAACCGGTCCCGGACTGATATTAAAAAGAAAGATTTCACACATTCCCATCACTGAGAATCACAGCCTTGAGTCCAGGGCGTGGAAGCTGGGAGACAAATTGTCTTTTTGTACTGGACTCCCCCTGTCAGCGTCTCACAGTAAGAAGTTTAACAACACCAGGTTAAAGTCCAACAGGTTTATTTGGTAGCAAAAGCCACACAAGCTTTCGAGGCTCTGAGCCCCTTCTTCAGGTGAGTGGGAATTCTGTTCACAAACAGAACTTATAAAGACACAGACTCACAGAACAGGGTGAGAAATCTTTAACCTCTGAAGGTGCAGAGCTGTCTGAGAATGGCCGCTGACACATTCACACTTAGTAGGAGATGCATTTCAGAGACAGATTCACCTGAGGTGTCAGCATGACTCAATGGACATCAGTCTGACTGCTGATTCTCCAAGGTTGTGGCTTCAAATCCCACTCCAGAAAGTCAAGTGAAAAATCCGAGGGCAGGTTTGAAAGATCAACCCTAATTCCAGTTTGGAAAGAGACAAGGTTACCTTGATAAGAAACCATTTCCTTTCAAGCTCACAGATAGATTTAATCCTGGGGTAAAGTTTCGAAACAAGCTTTCTAAAATATTAATCTCTAATCTCATCCTTCATTCTGATGCTAAATGATTGGATTTGAAAATCACTGAATGCTTTCCAGCGATTGGAGAATTTTGCTGAATATTTTCTCCAAATGTCTCCTGTTTATTAAGGATCTTGTTCGGTTCGATTGTAATGTTAGAATCACACTCGTTTTACATTACATCGACAGAACCTAAATTTAATCAAGACCACAGCACAATTGCAGTACAAGAACCATGAATAGGACAGGAAACGATATCGAAAACTGTCTGTGGATCGTCAACACAAGAGACATTGACCAAGAAATTAATCCTCTTAAAATAATTCAATCATCCTCCCCCTTCATAAATATCCATCATTTCTTGCAAATTAATTTAATTCCTTCTCCAAATTCCCGATCTAAGCCCTCCTCCAATATCTAATCCTCTCTGATATAAAAACCTGATCCACTTTCCCTGAATATGAAATCTCAGTAATCAGTTGTGTCTCAAAGTCCCCAATCTTTGCTCCTTCAGTTTCCTGTTTGGGTCCAGATTTGTTTTCTGTTGAGTGTCTCCTGATATTTTGGAGTGAGAGATTTCTCCTTCTCTCTGAGCTGATGATGTATCAGAGATCAGTCCGGACCAGAATTCCAAACCAGCAACATCTTCCCAAAGGAAACCTCCAATTAAAGCGGATCCCAAACTTTCTCACTTTACTTGTTGGGTTTTTCCACTCAAAACTTCACTCTGACCAATCACTCCATCCTTCCAAAATGCACAGATTGATTTCTGTAACTGCAGGGAGCAAAGTTCAGGATTCTACACTCTGGAGTGTGACCCGATTTGATTTGATTTGATTTATTATTGTCACATGCATTAACATACAGACAAAGCATACCATTCATAGAGAAGGAAACCTTAGAACCTTAAAAACCCTACAGCACAGAAAGAAGCCATTCGGCCCATCGAGTCTGCACCGACCACAATCCCACCCAGGCCCTACCCCCATATCCCTACATATTTACCCGCTAATCCCTCTAACCTACACATCCCAGGACACTAAGGGGCAATTTCTAAGCATGGCCAATCAACCTAACCCGCACATCTTTGGACTGTGGGAAGAAACCGGAGCACCCGGAGGAAACCCACGCAGACACGAGGAGAATGTGCAAACTCCACACAGACAGTGACCCGAGCCGGGAATCGAACCCAGGTCCCTGGAGCTGTGAAGCAGCAGTGCTAACCACTGTGCCACCGTGCCGCCCCAAACGAGAGAGTGCAGAATGTAGTGTTACTGTCATAGCGAGGGTGTAGAGAAACATCAACTTAATGCGAGGTAGGTCCATTCAAAAGTCTGACTGCAGCAGGGAAGAAGCTGTTCTTGAGTCGGTTGGTACGTGACCTCAGACTTTGGTATGTTTTTCCCGAAGGAAGAAAGTGGAAGAGAGAATGCCCAGGGAGCGTGGGATCCCGAATTATGCTGGCTGGTTTTCCGAGGCAGCGGGAAGTGTAGACAGAGTCAATGGATGGGAGGCTGGTTTGCGTGATGGACTGGGCTTCGTTCACGACCATTTATAGTTTCTTGTGGTCTTGCCGCGCTGTCAGAGGGTCAGTACTGAGGGAGTGCTGCACTGTCAGAGGGTCAGTACTGAGGGAGTGCCGCACTGTAAGAGGGTCAGTACTGAGGGAGTGCCGCACTGTAAGAGGGTCAGTACTGAGGAACTGCCGCACTGTCAGAGGCTCAGTACTGAGGGAGTGCCGCACTGTTCGAGGGTCAGGGCTGAGGGAGTGCCACTGTGGTGAACCATTGTTGGTTCCCACCAGGTAGTGCTGAGCCAGGGTCTGGCCAGTACTATGAGTCTGTATATATGTTACTGTTGGGGTTAGGGTTGGGCTGTTCTACATGTTACTGTTGGGGTTAGGGTTGGGCTGTTCTACCTGTAATATAGTTCTTATGGTACATCCCAGTCGGGCTCCGCCTCCTGGGAGAGGTATAAAGGTCACTGCTCTGTCTGGGACCCTTTAGTCTGGGATCGTGTATTATATATGGTAGCTCTATTGTTGTAGTCAATAAAAGCCTTTATTTCCCCGAGTACCTCTAGCCTCGTGAGTTATATCACGCATCAGCCACACTGTCAGAGGGTCAGTACTGAGGGAGTGCCGCACTGTCAGAGGGTCAGTACTGAGGGAGAGCTGTACAGTTGGAGGCGCTATTTTTTGATGGAAGTTGATCTAAATCCTTGATTAGAAGATGATAGAAAGATCATAGATCATTGAATCATCGAATCCCTGCAGTGCGAAGGAGGCCGTTACTCCCACTGAGCCTGCACTGATCACAATCCCACCCAGGCCCTATCCTCGCAACCCCATGCATTTACCCTGATAATCCCCCTGACACTGAGAGCAATTTAGCATGGCCACTCCACCTAACCTGCACGTCTTTTGGTCTGTGGGAGGAAACTGGAGAACCCGGAGGAAACCCACGCAGACACGGGGAGAACGTGCAGACTCCACACAGACAGTGAGCCAAGCCGGGAACCAGCTGCGTCCCTGGCGCTGTGAGGCAGCAGTGCTAACCACTGTGTCACCGTGCTGCCCCGGGTCCCTGGCGCTGTGAGACAGCAGTGCTAACCACTGTGTCACCGTGCTGCCCCGGGTCCCTGGCACTGTGAGGCAGCAGTGCTAACCACTGTGTCACCGTGCCACCCCGGGTCCCTGGCGCTGTGAGGCAGCAGTGCTAACCCACTGTGTCACCGTGCTGCCCCGGGTCCCTGGCGCTGTGAGGGAGCAGTGCTAACCACTGTGTCACTGTGCTGCCCCGGGTCCCTGGCACTGTGAGGCAGCAGTGCTAACCACTGTGTCACCGTGCCACCCCGGGTCCCTGGCACTGTGAGGCAGCAGTGCTAACCACTGTGTCACCGTGCCACCCCGGGTCCCTGGCGCTGTGAGGCAGCAGTGCTAACCCACTGTGTCACCGTGCTGCCCCGGGTCCCTGACGCTGTGAGACAGCAGTGCTAACCACTGTGCCACTGTGTCACTGTGTCACTGTGCCACCCCGGGTCCCTGGCGCTGTGAGGCAGCAGTGCTAACCACTGTGCCACTGTGTCACTGTGTCACTGTGCCACCCCGGGTCCCTGGCGCTGTGAGGCAGCAGTGCTAGTCACTGTGTCACTGTGTCACTGTGCCACCCCGGGTCCCTGGCGCTGTGAGGCAGCAGTGCTAGTCACTGTGTCACTGTGCTGCCCCGGGTCCCTGGCGCTGTGAGGCAGCAGCGCTAACCACTGTGTCACTGTGCCACCCCGGGTCCCTGGCGCTGTGAGGCAGCAGTGCTAACCACTGTGCCACTGTGCTGCCCCGGGTCCCTGGCGCTGTGAGGGAGCAGTGCTAACCACTGTGCCACTGTGTCACTGTGTCACTGTGCCACCCCGGGTCCCTGGCGCTGTGAGGCAGCAGTGCTAACCACTGTGCCGGTGACCTGCCGATTTTTCTGTCAGCTGAATTTAAAATGTTTGATGAGAATATCTGAGGATTTGAGGCTGATATTAAACCTGAATCGGTAACCATGGGGACCGATTGTCTGCTGATTGTCACATTGCTGTCTGTGGGATCTTGCTGTGTCTAAATTAGTTGCTGCGTTTGTTACATTACAACAATGGCAACACAATGGCGACACTTTAAAAGCATCTCATTGCTGAGGTTCCATTGCTGGAATTTGCTGAGGTTGGGAAGGGTGCTATAGAAATGCAATCTTTTGTTTCATTCATGTTTCTTCAGTCTCTCTGTGTTCAGATTAATCGTCACCAGACTCACTGTTTAAATCTACTAAATCTTTACAACCTCATAACTATTTTTATTGTTCATCTGAATCCTCCATAAAGACATTCAGATTGTCCCAGTCCAGCATCCCAGTGTGGATGAATATTGTTGAGCTGATGTCCCTCGTTAGACAGAGCAGTGACTGAGTGAATATTACTCTCTCTCTGCCACACATTATAACGCACACTCTTTACAATATCCTGTCATTGGGAATCATTGTCTGTAACTTGTACCCACAGACATGAACCATTTATCATGGGATTGTGGAAACAGTGAGGATTATCCAGTCGGTAATGATTGTAGTAAATCGTAACCAACACACTTTGTTACTTAAAGTTAACGCTGGAACATCTCAATCTCGACAGGACCGTAACAGAGTGATGGATGGGATTAGAGCACTCAGAGGCAGCATCGTGTGAAACTGAACCTGAAAACTCACTGCCATCTTCACACGGGGCAATTAGGGATGGGCAATAAACCCTGGCTTTTATTATCACACTCCCACCCCCAGATTGAATCAAATAATTACACTGTTCCTGTCCAGTGAAATGCCCCCATCTCCTCTGTATTGATGCTGAGTTCACTCAGTCTGTCAGAGTTACCGCTCAGTCACTGACACTATTAACCCTGTGATAACAGCAGGAGATCTGAGGATCAAAACCCTCACAGGAAGAGAGACAGAGAGAGGGGGAGAGGGAGAGAGGGGGAAAGAGAGGGAGGGGGAGAGGGAGAGACAGAGGGAGGGGGGAGAGAGAGAGGGAGAGGGAAAGAGAGAGAGAGGGAGGGGGAGAGAGAGAGGGGGGGAAAGAGAGAGAGAGGGAGGGGGAGAGGGAGAGACAGAGGGAGGGGGGAGAGAGAGAGGGAGAGGGAAAGAGAAAGAGAGGGAGGGGGAGAGAGAGAGAGGGGGAAAGAGAGAGAGAGGGAGGGGGAGAGGGAGAGACAGAGGGAGGGGGGAGAGAGAGAGAGAGGGGGGAGGGAGAGACAGGGGGGCGGGGAAGAGAGAGAGAGGGAAAGAAAGGGAGGGGGAGAGGGAGAGAGACAGAGGGAGGGGGAAAGCGAGAAAGAGAGTGGGGAGAGGGAGAAAGAGGGAGAGTGAGGGAGAAAGAGAGAGGGAGGAGGGAAGAGGGGAAGAGAGAGGGAGAGAGAGATGGGGAGAGGGAGAGACAGCACGGGGGGGTGGGGGGGGAGAGAAAGAGAGGGAAAGAGAGAGAGAGGAGGAGAGGAAGAGAGAGAGAGGGAAAGAGAGAGAGAGGGGGGAGAGGGAGAGAGACAGAGGGAGAGGGAAAGTGAGAGAGGGAGGGAGAAAGAGAGAGAGGAAGGGGAGAAGAGGGAGAGAGAGAGATTGAGAGGTAGGGGGAGAGGGAGAGAGAGTGATGGGGAGAAAAGAGAGAAAGGTGGGGGTAAGAGAGTAGGGAGTGGGAAAGAGGGACGGAGGAAGAGAGAGAGGGAGGGGGAGAGTGAGGGAGAGAAAGAGAGTGAGAGCGAGAAAGAGAGAGGGAGAGAGGGAACGGGGAGAGAGAGAGGGGAGGGGAGAGAGAGAGGGAGAGGGAGGTGTAGGGAGAGAGAGAGAGGGAGAAAGAGAGAGGGAGAAAGAGAGAGAGGGGGAAAGAGAGAGGGAAGAGAGAGAAAGGGAGGGGAGAGAGAGGAAGGGGGGGAGAGAGAGAGAGTAGGAGGGGGAAAGAGGGAGGGAGAGGGAGGAAGGCGTTCTTCAACACAACACTCAGGTAAGTGGGAGTTCTGTTCACAAACAGGGCATATAAAGACACAAACTCAATTTACAAAATAATGGTTGGAATGCGAGTCTTTATAGGTAATCATGTCTTAAAGGCACAGACAATGTGAGTGGAGAGAGGGCCAAACATAGGTTAAAGAGGACTGTTCCAGCCAGGGAACACTTCAGCAGTTACGGACATTCAGTCTCTGATCTTCGGGTAAGCGTTCTCCAAGGCGGCCTTCACGACACACGACAGCGCAGAGTCGTTGAGCAGAAACTGATAGCCAAGTTCCGCACACATGAGGATGGCCTAAACCAGGATCTTGCGTTCATGTCACACTATCTGTAACCCCCACGACTTGCCTGGGCTTGCAAAATCTCACTAACCGTCCTGTCTGGAGACAATACACATCTCTTTAACCTGTGCTTAACCCTCTCTCCACTCACATTGTTTGTACCTTTAAGACTTGATTACCTGTAAAGACTCGCATTCCAACCATTATTTTGTAAATTGAGTTTGTGTCTTTATATGCCCTGTTTGTGAACACAAGTCCTCACGCACCTGAAGAAGGAGCGAGACTCCGAAAGCTTGTGCTACCAAATAAACCTGTTGGACTTTAATCTGGTGTTGTGAGACTCCTTGCTGAATTTGAGACAATTCAGACGGTCATTAGTGAATATCTGTTCTCTTGCACAGTAATTCCTCATGTTTAATAGTATCAGTATCATGGGATGTATCACAGACTGGTGTCATGAATATTATAGAATCACAGAATGATAGTATCCCTACCTGGAGAAGAGGCCATTCAGCCCATCGAATCTGCACTGAGCTTCTGAAGGAGCACCCAACCTAGGCCCAATCCCATGCCCTAACCCTGTAACCCCGCACATTGATCATAGCCAATCCACCCAACCCGCACATCTTTGAACTGTCAGAATTACAACGCGCACAGGTTCAAGGTGAGAGAGGGAAAGGTTAAGGGAGATGTGCGGGGGAAGATTTCCACGCAGAAAGTGGTGGGTGCCTGGAACGCGCTGCCAGAGGAGGTGGTGGAAACAGGCACATTAGCAACATTTAAGAGGCATCTGGATGGGTCCATGAACAGGGAGAGAATAGAGGGATATGGACTGAGTGAGGGCAGAAGGTTTTTTCAGTTTAGTTCGGCCATCATGATCGGCACTGGCCGAATGGCCTGTTCCTGTGCTGTACTTTTCTTTGATCTTTGATCTTCTAATCGAACCCGGGTCCCTGGTGCTGTGAGGCAGCAGTGCTAACCACTGTGCCACTGTGCCACAACTGTTATAACAACAACAATTTGCATTTATATAGCCCCTTTTACAGAGTGAAATGCCCCATGATGCTTCACAGAAGCATTAGTGAACAAGATCCCACCTTGAGTTCTTCAGAGGGCTGACACAAAGCTTGTTCAAAGAGGTCGGTTTTCGGAAGTGTCCTAAAGGAGGAACGGGAGAGAGAGATTTTGGGGAAAAAATTCCAGAGTTTAGGGCCCTGGCAGCTGAAGGAACAGCCACCAATGGTGGATTGTAGGAATCCGGGAATGGGCAAGAGAGCCGGGTGTGAGGGGCAGAGATCTCAGAGGGTCGAGGGCTGGTGGAGAGAGGGAGTGCGAGGAAATAGAACATAGAACATAGAACATAGAAAGCCACAGCACAAACAGGCCCTTCGGCCCACAGGTTGCGCCGATCACATCCCCACCTCTAGGCCTATCTATAGCCCTCAATCCCATTAAATCCCATGTACTCATCCAGAAGTCTCTTAAAAGACCCCAACGAGTTTGCCTCCACCACCACCGACGTCAGCCGATTCCACTCACCCACCACCCTCTGAGTGAAACACTTACCCCTGACATCTCCTCTGTACCTACCCCCCAGCACCTTAAACCTGTGTCCTCTCGTAGCAACCATTTCAGCCCTTGGAAATAGCCTCTGAGAGTCTACCCTATCCAGACCTCTCAACATCTTGTAAACCTCTATCAGGTCACCTCTCATCCTTCGTCTCTCCAGGGAGAAGAGACCAAGCTCCCTCAACCTATCCTCATAAGGCATGCCCCCCAATCCAGGCAACATCCTTGTAAATCTCCTCTGCACCCTTTCAATGGCTTCAACATCTTTCCTGTAATGAGGTGACCAGAACTGCGCGCAGTACTCCAAGTGGGGTCTAACCAGGGTCCTATAAAGCTGCAGCATTATCTCCCGACTCCTAAACTCAATCCCTCGATTAATGAAGGCCAGTACGCCGTACGCCTTCTTGACCGCATCCTCCACCTGCGAGGCCGATTTAAGAGTCCTATGGACCCGGACCCCAAGGTCCTTCTGATCCTCAACACTGCTAAGAATGGTACCCTTCATATTATATTGCTGCTTCATCCCATTGGATCTGCCAAAATGGATCACCACACACTTATCCGGGTTGAAGTCCATCTGCCACTTCTCCGCCCAGTCTTGCATTCTATCTATGTCTCGCTGCAACTTCTGACATCCCTCCAAACTATCCACAACACCACCTACCTTGGTGTCGTCAGCAAACTTACCAACCCATCCCTCCACTTCCTCATCCAGGTCATTTATGAAAATGACAAACAGCAAGGGTCCCAGAACAGGAGGGATTTGAAAAGAAGGAAGGGAATTTTATTCTGGAGACATCAGTGCACGAGGAGTCAGTGGAGGTCAGAGGGGCATGGGGTGATGGGTGAACTCAGGCCTCAGCTCGGATCAGGGACAGCAGAGTTTAGGATTAACTCAGGTTGATTGAGTTTGGACAATGGGAGAGGAGCCAGGGCAGCACTGGAATATCGAGGCTGGGGCTGACACAGACACGAATCAGGTTTACAGCAACAGAGAAGCTGGGGCTGGGATGGAGACAGGAAACATTACAGAGCTTCAGAGAGAGGGATGGAGAGAGTGAGCAGAGAGAGGGATGGAGAGAGCAGAGAGAGGGATGGAGAGAGTGAGCAGAGAGAGGGATGGAGAGAGCAGAGAGAGGGATGGAGAGAGTGAGCAGAGAGAGGGATGGAGAGAGTGAGCAGAGAGAGGGATGAAGAGAGAGAGCAGAGAGAGGGATGGAGAGAGTGAGCAGAGAGAGGGATGGAGAGAGTGAGCCGAGAGAGGGATGGAGAGAGAGAGAGCAGAGAGAGGGATGGAGAGAGTGAGCAGAGAGAGGGATGGAGAGAGAGCAGAGAGAGGGATGGAGAGAGAGAGAGAGCAGAGAGAGGGATGGAGAGAGAGAGAGCAGAGAGAGGGATGGAGAGAGAGAGAGCAGAGAGAGGGATGGAGAGAGAGAGAGCAGAGAGAGGGATGGAGAGAGTGAGCAGAGAGAGGGATGGAGAGAGAGAGAGCAGAGAGAGGGATGGAGAGAGAGAGAGCAGAGAGAGAGCAGAGAGAGGGATGGAGAGAGAGAGCAGAGGAGAGTTTGTGATGGGAGTAAAGAGAACAGTTTCTGTCTTGCTAATATTGAAATGTGAGTTTCAGAGTAGATTCTGTTCAATAACAAGGTGGGTGATGCTGGAATATTCTCCATTCATACGGAATATCAATGTGGAGAATCCCAGTGGATATTCAACAGAAATTAACCTTCAGAAACCTTATGAATAATTCCTGGCACCCGGCTGATTTCTGAGTGAGATTTGTATTTCTTTGCCTTTCCACAGTGAAGCCCCCGAGACAGACGGAGCCAGGGTTCTGTGTCCATTCTGGCAAATTCTCATTGTTCACAATCAAAGAATTGTATCAATCCCAAACCTCTTTCGGAAATGAACAAATGTGGAAAACACAAAAAAACAAGAATCTTTGGAAAGGAAAGTCATCTCTTGATAATAAATCTGCTGCTTAATAATGAGGATGGTTAAAACCTCAGCCAAGGATGGCTCTGTTCCCTCAGAATCTCTTTCCTGTACGGGGATATAGTAACACAGGAGCTGGGTGATGCACTATCAATCAAGCAAAGACTAGTTGGTATGCAAGAACAAATAGGCTTTTATTAGCAAAAGACTTGGAGCACACCCATGCCGATGAACTGGTCCAGAGACTGAGGCAGGGGGTGGGGAGCAGTCACCTTTATACCTGGACCAGGGGGGGAGGAGTCCCGGGCAGGGCCGGCAGGGGCATGCCCAGGCATGTCACACACACACACACACACACACAGGCAATAAGCTGAACAGTGGTTTACCACATAGGGAATGAACCCAGAGAATTCCTTTGGGATTCTGGTGGGGGACTGCATTAGGGAGGAGTCAGTGTAGAATCCAAACGGAATAGGGATGGATTCTCCTGGGAATGTTGAATAGAATCTGACACCATCGCACTTTGACCCTGTGACCCTCGAACCTGGGAATACAAGGTGAAACTTTAAAGCTTTGGGAAAAAGGGGCCAATTGGGGAATGAATGCCGGTTTTTAAAGTGTCTCAGGAGATAGAGTTTGAAGATGAATTAATAAAATACAGAATAAGGGAGAGATTCCTCAGAGGAACAGGTTTGGATTAATAAAACTGTTCCTGAAATCCTGGAGGGAAAACTATGAATAATAACAGATTGAAAACAAAGTAAAGTTAAAGTTTATTTATTAGTGTCACAAGTAGGCTTAAATTAACACTGCAATGAAGTTACTGTGAAATTCCCCTAGTCGCCATACTCCAACGCCTGTTCGGGTCAATGCACCCTAACCAGCACGTCTTCAGACTGTGGGAGGAAAACGGAGCACCCGGAGGAAACCCACACAGACAAGGGGAGAAAATACAGAATCCACACAGACAGTGACCCAAGCCGCGAATTGAACTCAGGTCCCTGGTGCTGTGAGGCAGCAGTGCTAACCACTGTGCCACCCCGAGAGACAGGAGATACAGCCAAAGGCTCCCAGTGCAGACACAGTGCAGAAACATTGGAGTCTTGTCCCCACTGAAATAGTTACAATTTACTGAGGACCAGATTATTCCTGTTCTCAGAAGCCCATCCCTGCTGTCCCTTGAGAAGGTGGCAGGGAGCTGCCTTCCTGAATTGCTGCAGTCTATGAGGTGTAGGTACACCCACAGTGCTGTTTGGGAAGGAATTCCTGGATTTTGACCCAGTGACAGTGAAGGAACAGCGATATATTCCCAAGTCAGGATGGTGAGTGACTCGGAGGGGAACCTCCGGCTGGTGGTGTTCCCAGGTATCTGCTGCCCTTGCCCTAGATAGTAGAGGTCGTAGGTTTGGAAGGTGCTATGGAAGGAGCCTTGGTGAGTTGTTGGAGAGTAACTAACCTCCACAACAGCAGCAATGTGGAGCCGTCTGCAGAGAGATCAGGAATTAACCCCATTCACACCTGTTTCTGGTCTCAGTCTGATCTCCTGTCCCTGTTGTGTCCGTCGCTACATTTATATTAAACTGCTCCGTGTTCAGCAGCTGAGATATGAGAGCTCAGAGACAGTTCAATGTTATGATACTGTTTTAATCTGAGACTAGCTGACCCTCAATAATCTGTTTCAAGCTTCTGCTTAAACGGAACAACACTGAACATGTTAACATTTTCTT
Source organism: Mustelus asterias (assembly GCF_964213995.1). Lineage (NCBI taxonomy): Eukaryota > Metazoa > Chordata > Chondrichthyes > Carcharhiniformes > Triakidae > Mustelus > Mustelus asterias. The sequence continues at coordinate 138,332,801 of NC_135808.1, forward strand.
TCAAAAAGATTTCTGCCTCTGGCAGCTAATTAAAGCTGAACTCTCAAATAGCTGATAATTTGTGGGCTCCGTGTTCTCCCTTTGATGCTCAGTTCTGCTTCCAGACCCCATTTGACTCAGAGGGATGTGTTCCTGGGATAATTAATTTCTAATTGTGTGAACCCGGCTCCCCCACACCATCAGATTTAGAAACACTGGCTGCTCTCTCAGATCCTCAAACACAGCCTCGTGTGGGAATAACAACACCTGAGAGAAAATTAAACTGCCCCAAAATTTAACCCCTTCTCACAGCCTCCTTCTGACTTTCTCCTTCTGCCTGATGTTGTGGGAGATTGTTTTTTTATTCATTTGTGGGACACGGGCGTCGCTGGCTGGGACAGCATTTATTGCCCATCCCTGGTTGCCCTGGGAGGCAGTTGAGAGTCAACCACATTGCTGTGGCTCTGGAGTCACATGTAGGCCAGACCAGGTAAGGACGGCAGATTTCCTTCCCTAAAGGACATCAGTGAACCAGATGGGTTTTTCCAACAGTGGTTTCATGGTCATCAGTAGATTCATTCAAATTCCACCATCTGCCGTGGGGGGGATTCGAAACCGGGTTCTCAGAACATTAGCTGAGTTTCAGGTTTAGCAGCCCAGCGATGATACCACTCGGTATCGCCTCCCCATGGAACCCAGGCCAGGCCGGGATAATAATCACACAATTTGAGTCACTAACCTGCCAATCCACTTCCCTCACTGTTGTGTGTTATGTACCGCACTCACAGGGCAAAAGAACATGGTGTTGTAGCAAATGGGACTGGGTGCCACACTAACGCAGGTTTAATGATTCGCTGTTAACGCTACAGAAGCTTCATCGAAATGGAGGCAAAGCCCGAGAAGCAGCCGACAATGTTACAAACTATACTCTTAAAGTGACCACGCAACAGTACAACAACAACCCCAAATATACAACATCCCTCCCCCTTGACATCTAATGTCCCATAACAACAACAAATATAACCATGGAATTTTACACAGTCACAGAAACATCGATACAAGGACCAGCAATGTATCATTGCACTGTAATAATAGTGAGCAGGAAAGCTGATTGGGTGAGTGTCTATTCCTCACTGGTCGCCTACGCATTCAGGGATTTGGTTGGTTTTGACCAAGTTGCTCTCTGCGTAATTGAAGGATTTAGAAAGGAGGCCATTCGGCCCATCGAGTCTGCATCAACTACAATCCACCCAAGCCCTATTCCTGTAACCCCACATATCTACCCCGCTAATCCCCCTGACACTAGGGTCAATTTATCACGGCCAATCAACCTAACCCACACATCTTTAGACTGTGGGAGAAAACCGGAGCACCCGGAGGAAACCCATGCAGACATGGGGGGAACATACAAACTCCGCACAGGCAGTGACCCAAGCCGGGATCTGAATCCAGGTCCCTGGCACTGTGAGGCAGTGTTGCTAACCATTGTGACACCGTGCTGCCCACTCTACCCTGGGAGATGTCACAGTCTCTTTTGCAGAAAGAAGACTGAAGGCAGCAAAGGATTCTTCACTCATCTCGCTTTCGGCTGATTGACCTGAAGTCGCAGTCACAGTTTCCGGTGGTTTGGATCGTGGTACATCCTGAGGTCATCCTGGCTCACACGGGGCTGGCATATTGATATGTGCAGCTAAAAACTGACCTGTGGGTTATCTCCACACTCGTTCATCTTCAGTTTCCACACTGTGGGAGACAGGGCCAGTTTTGAGGCGATACAGACGCAGGAACCCAGTTCTCTTGGTGATATAGCTGTGTGGCAAAGCTTGCTCTCCTTGTTGAAACAAGCATCTTTTGAAGTGACCTTCTCTTCTTAAGATTCGTCGTTGCTGATTGCGTTCTACTATCTCGGATGTCTCCTGTGGTCAGAGTCGATCAAAGGCAGCTCTCAGCTTCCTCTTCAGTCGCAGTAAAGCTGGGAATTCAGACTGGTCGCGTGTGTGGCATTGCAATATGTTGCCAAGAAAGTGTTTAGGCGGCAATTTAATGAATCTTGGTCCTTGGAGGTTTTGAGTGACTGTTTGAAGGACTGGACAAACCTTTCGGCTAATCCATTCACCAATGGGTGGTAAGGTGCTGATTTTATATATTGGATATAATTCACCTTTCGATAATCTTCAAACTCCCGAGCTGTGAATTAGGCTCCATTTTCTCTCACTATTTGTTCCCATTTCCAAAACCTGGCAAAATCTCACCCAGCTTTTTGATAGTTTGCTCTGCGGTTGTTGACTTCATTGGGGAAACTTCCGGCCATTTGGAGTGTGCATTAATAACAATGATGAACGCGTGTCCTTGGATAGAGCTGCAAGGTCAAGGTGCAGGCGTTGCCAAGGTGCAGGCGTTGCCAAGGTGCAGGCGTTGCCAAGGTGCAGGCGTTGCTAAGGCACTTTCGGCCAAAGTGCGGTGGATGCTGGGACAGTGAGTACATTTAAGGAGGCGTTGACAGATTTTTAATTGGTAATGGGTTGAAGGGTTACGGGGAGAAGGCAGGAAAATGGGGATGAGGAGCATATCAGCCACGATCGAATGGCGGAGCGGACCCGATGGGCCGAATGGCCTGATTCTGCTCCTATAACTTAGGAACTTATGAACTTATTTTCACTGATGCGATGGGGACAACGGTGATGCGCTCCTTACCCACACATTTTGATTTGATTTGATTTATTATTGTCACATGTATTAACATACAGTGAAAAGTATTGTTTCTTGCGTGCTATACAGCCAAAGCATACCGTTCATAGAGAAGGAAAGGAGAGAGTGCAGAATGTAGTGTGACAGTCATAGCTACGGTGTAGAGAAAGATCAACTTAATGCAAGGTAAGTCCATTCAAAAGTCTGATGGCAGCAGGGAAGAAGCTGTTCTTGAGTCAGTTGGTACGTGACCCCAGACTTTTGTAACTTTTCCCGATGGAAGAAGGTGGAAGAGAGAATGTCCGGAGTGCGTGGGTTCCTTAATTATGTCAAGGCAGCGGGGAGTGTAGACAGAGTCAATGGGTGGGAGGCTGGTTTGCGTGATGGATTGGGCTACATTCATGACCTTTTGTAGTTCCTTGCGGTCTTGGGCAGAGCAGGAGCCATACCAAACTGTGATACAACTAGAAAGAATGCTTTCTATGGTGCATCTGTAAAAGTTGGTGAGAGTCGTAGCTGACATGCCAAATTTCCTTAGTCTGAGAAAGTAGAGGCATTGGTGGGGCTTTCTTAACTATAGTGTCGGCATGGGGGGACCAGGACAAGTTGCTGGTGATCTGGACACCTAAAAACTTGAAGCTCTCGACCCTTTCTACTTCATCCCTGTTGATGCAGACAGGGGCATGTTCTCCTTTACGCTTCCTGAAGTCGATGATAATCTCCTTCGTTTTGTTGACATTGAGGGAGAGATTATTGTTGCCGCACCAGTTCACCAGATTCTCTATCTCATTCCTGTACTCTGTCTCGTCATTGTTTGAGATCTGACCCACTACGGTGGTGTCGTCAGCAAACTTGAAAATCGAATTGATGGGGAATTTGGCCGCACAGTAATAGGTGTATAAGGAGGGGGCTGAGAACACAGCCTTGTGGAGCACCGGTGTTGAGGATGATCGTGGAGGAGATGTTGTTGCCTATCCTTACTGATTGTGATCTGTGAGTTAGGAAGTTCAGGATCCAGTCGCAGAGGGACTGGAACATATGACTTGCACAGTCTGCTTTCTGGGCATCAGGTCTGGGCCACCAGCAGTAGCTCCTCGTACAATCTTTCACTCAAACTCTACTTGCATGCCCTTCATGTAATTGTCCCAATTCTCTGTGTCACAAGTTTACCCTCACCCTCCACAACTGGCATCTACCCGATACTGTCAGCACAGAAACATATGGGATGGCAATCTTACCCAAAATATTCTCAGTCCAGAACGAGGATGAGAAAGGGAGAGTGCTCTCAGAGCACAGAGACCTGTCAGTGCCTCTGCTGCTCGAGCAGCCCTCCATGGCCCAGAGCCCCCACCCGCATCCCCCCCCCCGCCCCCCACCGCCAGTCCCGACCCCCCCCACCGCCACCCCCGACCCCCCACCACAGCCACCCCCCCCACCGCCACACCCGACCCCCCCGCCACCGCCACCCCCCCACCCCCCCACCCCCACCCCCCCACCCCCACCCCCCACCCCCCCCACCCCCACCCGCACCCCCCCACCCCCCCCACCCCCCCCACCCCCCCCCACCCCCGACACCCCCCACCCCCCCGACACCCCCCACCCCCCCCACCCCACCCCACCCCACCCCCCCCACCCCACCCCACCCCCCCCACCCCACCCCACCGCCACCCCCAATGTCTGTGTGAACCAACACGTCTTTCAGAATGTGGGAGGAAACCAGAGCACCCGGAGGAAACCCACGCAGAGACGGGGAGAACATGCAAACTCCACACAGACCGTGACCCAAGCTGGGAATCGAACCTGGGTCCCTGGTGCTGTGAGGCAGGAATGTTAACCACTGTGCCATCGTGCCACCCCTGGGGATCAGACTTCAGAGTAGATTAAAAGATTGACTGTCAGTGATGCTAAGGAAAGCAGCGACGAGGATAGCATTGGAAATCTTGTTAGCTAAGATATAGAATAGGGGAATCCCGACAGTGCAGAAGGACCCATTCAGCCCATTGAGTTTTCGACAGAGCTTCAGACCCATCCCCATAACCCACGTATTTACCCCGCTAATCCTCCTAACTTACACATCTTTGGACACTAAGAGGCAATTTAGCACGGCCAATCCAATGAACCCGCACATCTTTGGAGTGTGAGAGGAAACTGGAGCACCCGAAGGAAACCCACGCAGACACGGGTAGAGCGTGTAAACTCTGAACTGTCACCCAAGGCCGGAATTGAACCCGGGTCCCTGGCGCTTTGAGGCAGCCATGCTAACCACTATGCCGTTCCCTATATGCTATATTTCAGTACTGAAATCGTTTTGTAAAGAATTTCTAATTCTGGGATTCCTCCTCACTTGTGCCAATAGCGTCAAATGGTGCCGCACTCTTTCAGTGATACTGGGGTCTGCTCAGTAACTTTCCTTCCAGAGTTTCCCTCAATATAAATGATGTAGTTTATGTTGTAAATTGTAATCTAAACCCATTGCAGCAGCTTGTTTTGGATGGAATAGAATGCAAGGAATCTCTCTGTCTCCCTGTGCCTCTGCACCTCAGTCTCACTGCCCGCGCTGAGTCCCACAGCCTCGGAAAGTGTGTTTTAACATTCAGCCAGGATCTGCCTCGCTTTTTCTGCCCAATAACCTGACCATTCCGATGCCAGCCGCTATCAGCTGACTCTGCACCAACACCAAGAGTTTGAAAGTTTTCAGTTGGTTAGTGCAGCTCTGACTTTATTTTCTTGTTTTTAAAGAATTAAATCTATTCCTTGTTGCCGGTATTCTTTCCCTCCTGTTACATACCGCATCTCAGGACAAAAGAATGTGGGATTCCAGCACATGGGGCTGCGTGCAACGCTGTTAAATCCACAAAGGCTTCATCTCGACTGAGACAACGCCATCAAGCAGCTGAGGACATCACAAGCTGTGCATGTCTTAAAGTGACCCCGCAACAATGCCTCAGTAACCCCAAATACTTAACCCTTGTGGGATTGAGTTGTGACCGGTGAACAAAGGGAACACAGTCTGGAACACAAACTGTACTGGGGTCACTGTCTCTCCCGCTCATTCTGTCTCTGAGAGATGGGAATCTCAGAGTTTAACCCCATTGTTATTTCACTTCTCTTCGGAAAGGATGAGATGGTGAGGGAGGAATGGGAATGGGCTTCAATGCACAGAGAACTTTCTGGAACCAGAGAGAGCTGTGAGATTCAAGCCCTCATTAAAAGGCAGGCAGAATTGCCCAGATATTGACAGTTTGAGAAACAGGATAGTATCTGGCAGGCAGAGAACTGATTAGAGAGGGGAGAGAGACGGAGAGTTTCTCTGTGACTGAGGTTAGACACTGAGATGGAGTCAGTGCCCTGAATTACACCCAGTGCCCGATTGATGGTTGAAAGATTCTGTGGGCAGCTTTTCTTGTCCCTCGGGTGCTTGTTACTGTTCTATTTACAGCTGAGAATGATCTTACTGCCCTCACATCACAGAGTTATTGCTCCATTAGCTGCCTGGCCTCGCTATTTCCCAGTATAACGTTGCTGACTCTGTGAATATCCAGACATCTCATTACATCCTTTCTATCTCCTTTACAATAGCATTGGAGAGAGATAGGATCAGACAAGTTAGAAAAGTGTTTAATTGGAGTAAGGGGAATTATGAGGCTATCAGGCAGGAAATTGGAGGCTTAAATTGGAAAGAGGTTTTCTCAGGGAAATGTACGGAAGAAATGTGGCAAATTTTCAGGGAATATTTGTCTGGAGTTCTGCATAGCAACGTTCCAATGAGACAGGGAAGTTATGGTAGGTTACAGGAACCATGGTGTACAAAGGTTGTAATGAATCTAGTCAAGAAGAAAAGAAAAGCTTACAAAAGGTTCAGGGAGTGAGGTAATGTTAGAGATCTAGAAGAGTATACGGCTAATAGGAAGGATCTTAAGAAGGAAATTAGGAGAACCAGAAGGGGTCATGAGAAGGCCTTGGCAGGCAGGATTAAGGAAAACCCCAAGGCATTCTACAAGTATGTGAAGAGCAAAAGGATAAGACGTGAAAGAATAGGACCTATCAAGTGTGACGGTGGGAAAGTTTGTATGGAACCGGAAGAAATAGCAGAGGAACTTAATGAATACTTTACTTCAGTATTCACTATGGAAAAGGATCTTGGTGGTTGTAGTGCAGACTTGCAGCGGACTGAAAAGCTTGAGCATGTAGATATTAAGAAAGAGGATGTGTTGGAGCTTTTGAAAAGCATCAAGTTAGATAAGCCGCTGGGACCGGATGAGATGTACCCCAGGCTACTGTGGGAGGCGAGGGAGGAGATTGTTGAGCCTCTGGCGATGATCTTTGCATCACCAATGGAGACGGAAGAGGTTCTGGAGGATTGGAGGATTGCGGATGTTGTTCCTTTATTCAACAAAGGGAGTAGAGATAGCCCTGGAAATTATAGACCAGTGAGTCTAACCTCAGTGGTTGGTAAGTTGATGGAGAAGATCCTGAGAGGCAGGATTTATGAACATTTGGAGAGGTATAATATGATTAAGAATAGTCAGCATGGCTTTGTCAAAGGCAGATCATGCCTTACGAGCCTGATTGAATTTTTTGAGGATGTGACTAAACACATTGATGAAGGAAGAGCAGTAAATGTAGTATATATGGACCTCAGCAAGGCATTTGATAAGGTGCCCCATGCAAGGCTTATTGAGAAAGTGAGGGGGCATGGGATCCAAGGGGACATTGCTTTGTGGATCCAGAACTGGCTTGCCCACAGAAGGCAAAGAATGGTTATAGATGGGTCATATTCTGCATGGAGGTCGGTCACCAGTGGAGTGCCCCAGGGATCTGTTCTGGGACCCTTACTCTTTGTGATTTTTATAAATGACCTGGATGAGGAAGTGGAGGGATGGGTTGATAAGTTTGCTGATGACACAAAGGTTGGAGGTGTTGT